>NC_135239.1:81698397-82323397 GCF_051348905.1 Ranitomeya variabilis
GCCCCACCAACCAAATCGGAGGCCGAGGAGCCCCACCCACCAAATCGAAGGCCGAGCGGCCCCGCCCACCAAAGCGGAGGCAGAGGGACCCCGCCCACGAAATCGGAGGCCGTGGGGCCCCGCCAACCAAAGCGGAGGCCGAGGGTCCCCGCCCACCAAATCGGAGGCAGAGGGACCCCGCCCACCAAATCAGAGGCCGAGGGGCCCCGCCCACCAAAGCGGAGGCCGAGGGTCCCCGCCCACCAAATCGGAGGTCGAGGGTCCCCGCCCACCAAATCGGAGGCCGAGGGTCCCCGCCCACCAAATCGGAGGCCGGTCCCCACCCACCAAATCGGAGGCCGTGGGTCCCCACCCACCAAATCGGAGGACGAGGGGCCCCACCAACCAAATCGGAGGCCGAGGAGCCCCGCCCACCAAAAGTAAGTGTGGCCCCAAAAGTAAGTGCGCCCCCGGGTGCAAAAGTAAGTGCGCCCCCGGTTGCAAAAGTAAGTGCGCCCCCGGGTGCAAAAGTAAGTGCGCCCCCGGGTGCAAAAGTAAGTGCGCCCCCGGGTGCAAAAGTAAGTGCGCCGCCGGGTGCAAAAGTAAGTGCGCCCCCGGGTGCAAAAGTAAGTGCGCCCCCGGTTGCAAAAGTAAGTGCGCCCCCGGGTGCTAAAGTAAGTGCGCCCCCGGGTGCAAAAGTAAGTGCGCCCCCGGGTGCAAAAGTAAGTGCGCCTCCGGGTGCAAAAGTAAGTGCGCCCCCGGGTGCAAAAGTAAGTACGCCCCCGGGTGCAAAAGTAAGCGCGCCCCCGGCCCCGGGTGCAAAAGTAAGCGCTCCCCCCAGTCCCGTGTGTGAAAAGTGCTGCTGTAAAGCTGGTAGCGCTGTTCAAGCACCATGTATTTCCTTCAGGAAATGCCCATCTAATATATAATTGCCTAGAATACTACTTCCTGCAATTTGTGCCAACTTCCGTGGCTTTGTCCGGAGCTAATGTCCGGAGATAATGTCCGGAGCTAATGTCCGGAGATAATGTCCGGAGCTAATGTCCGGAGCTAATGTCCGGAGATAAGTGACGTCACCAGTGTCCTACACCCAGGCAGAGCACAGGGGCCCCAGGCAGCATATGGGGCCCCAGGCAGAGCACAGTGGCCCCAGGCAGCCTATGGGGCCCCAGGCAGAGCACAGTGGTCCCAGGAAGAGCACAGGGGCCCCAGGCAGACTATGGGGCCACAGGCAGAGCACAGTGGCCCCAGGCAGAGCACGGGGCCCCAGGCAGCATATGGGGCCCCAGGCAGAGCACAGGGGCCCCAGGCAGCATATGGGGCCCCAGGCAGAGCACAGTGGCCCCAGGCAGAGCACAGGGGCCCCAGGCAGAACATGGGGCCCCAGGCAGAGCACGGGGGCCCCAGGCAGAGCACAGGGGCCCCAGGCAGCATATGGGGCCCCAGGCAGAGCACAGGGGCCCCAGGCAGCATATGGGGCCCCAGGCAGAGCACAGTGGCCCCAGGCAGAGCACAGGGGCCCCAGGCAGAACATGGGGCCCCAGGCAGAGCACAGGGGCCCCAGGCAGAGCACAGGGGCCCCAGGCAGCATATGGGGCCCCAGGCAGAGCACAGGGCCCCAGGCAGCATATGGGACCCCAGGCAGAGCACAGTGGCCCCAGGCAGCATATGGGGCCCCAGGCAGAGCACAGGGGCCCCAGGCAGCATATGGGGCCCCAGGCAGAGCACAGTGGTCCCAGGCAGAGCACAGGGGCCCCAGGCAGCTTATGGGGCCCCAGGCAGAGCACAGTGGCCCCAGGCAGAGCACAGTGGCCCCAGGCAGAGCACAGTGGCCCCAGGCAGAGCACAGGGGCCCCAGGCAGAACATGGGGCCCCAGGCAGAGCACAGGGGCCCCAGGCAGAGCACAGGGGCCCCAGGCAGCATATTGGGCCCCAGGCAGAGCACAGGGGCCCCAGGCAGCATATGGGGCCCCAGGCAGAGCACAGTGGCCCCAGGCAGAGCACAGGGGCCCCAGGCAGCATATGGGGCCCCAGGCAGAGCACAGTGGTCCCAGGCAGAGCACAGGGGCCCCAGGCAGCCTATGGGGCCCCAGGCAGAGCACAGTGGCCCCAGGCAGAACATGGGGCCCCAGGCAGAGCACTGGGGCACCAGGCAGAGCACAGGGGCCCCAGGCAGCATATGGGGCCCCAGGCAGAGCACAGGGGCCCCAGGCAGCATATGGGGCCCCAGGCAGAGCACAGGGGCCCCAGGCAGCATATGGGGCCCCAGGCAGAGCACAGTGGCCCCAGGCAGAGCACAGGGGCCCCAGGCAGAACATGGGGCCCCAGGCAGAGCACAGGGGCCCCAGGCAGAGCACAGGGGCCCCAGGCAGCATATGGGGCCCCAGGCAGAGCACAGGGGCCCCAGGCAGCATATGGGGCCCCAGGCAGAGCACAGCGATATTTTGGACCACTGTGCGGTGTTTCAGACCCCCTGTGTGATGTCTGGGGCCCTGTTCTTAAGTATATTAAAGATTAAAGTAACGTATATTAAAGTATATTATAGATCAAATTTGACACGTTTATGAGCACCATTGAGTGATATACTCAAGAATGACATAATTTTTCAACATTTTATGGTTTCAAACTGTAAACACTCAGAGTTTTTTTTACTTCAACCAGAAAACCTTAACGGTTCATAAAAAACTTGACTGTTCAGGATATGATAAAAGTCATAGTATTCTGAATCTTTAACTTATAAAGATACCTTTACATGGGGTGATTATTGGTTCCAGAGAGGCTTTCGGCCGATAATCGTACACATGGCTGGTGACAGGACAATACAATATAAACGTTCAAAGGTAAACACTGATAACATTAAAATCTAATATATAATTGCCTAGAATACTACTTCCGGCAATTTGTGCCAACTTCCGTGGCTTTGTCCGGAGATAATGTCCGGAGATAAGTGACGTCACCAGCGTCCTACACCCGCTCAGGGTGGACAAAGATATATGCCTTCGTGGTGCGCGGCACTTTTCTGATTGGTTGCCGCCTGCCGCGAGCGACCAATCAGAAATGTGCCGTACTGTCAAGAATTGTCAAGAGCTGGTGAGTGCAGCCATTTTTTGTTCTTTCTTACTATTATTTATTAATTGTATTATTCTTACATTTGAATAAATAAAGTATATATGGATTCTAGACTCCCGATTCTTTAGAATCGGGCTGCCATCTAGTTATTTGTATAATCTCATTGTATCTTCCTTATGTAAACATCAAGGGATTAACAGAAAATATTTTTACAGAATCTTCTACAATTTCTGAAAAGAGGTTTTACAATCCACTTTTGGTAGAGTCTGAAATTCATTAACTCCTTTGTCACTCCATTACTTCTCTTTCTCTTCTCAGTATTCTCTAATCCATCATTTCAACGTTTTATGATGGTATTAGGTTGGGATCAATTGAGCGTATGAAGAATTGTCCAATATTTAACCATATTGTCATCCGTGTCTGCTTTTTACATTCATGTGTCATCCATATTTATATGTTAACAATTTATGATATATCTGATTAAATATAGTTTTCTATGTTAATAATGGAAAAGTATCTGTAAAAAATCAGATTACCCATATGGGTCCAATTTATTTTTTGCATACCCATAGACTTGTACATACCAATTGGCCTGAGAAAACAATGGCAGCATGCAGCGAGTGCATCGGATGATCACATCAAGGGCACCTGTTGTAGTCTATGGGTGCATGTGAAACCTCAGACTGAACTTGGATGCCATCTGAGTGCAGTCCAAGTAAGGTGGACACAGAGACAATGGAGAAGATGGAGAAATGAAGTTCTCCGTCTTCTCTGCCACTGTGATACAATTCTCTCTGATGAGAGAATTGAATTACGCTAAGATGACACTGCTCAAACTTTAACCATTTAGCCTGAGTGACTTTAGCATAATTGGCCACTCTCGCATAAGAGAACATATGGCTGTGTGATCCCAGCCTTAGTCTTCTTTTATTACACATATTTTACTGCCCCATACATGATATCCTACAATTACTAGTGCATACAGTATACAGTATATGCAAGCATAATTCCATAATCATAAGATTCAAATGTATATTAAACGTCAAAGTAAAATCCACTCCACACTTCAAAATATGTTATTGCAATTGCATATACAGCTCAGGCATCATTTATAAGTACATGGCAAGTATTGTCAGTCACATCACACAGTCACAGCCTGACCTTTTATCCACAAATATTCTTTCATATGAGGGGCCTAGTGGTTCTACTCACCTACATCTAACCCTATGGAAAGAAAGTTAATCAGCTCATCTGGCATTTGCATGGTAATTCCAATCCGTAGCAGTACAATAGTCCAGCACTCATTTATTTAGTATTAAAAAAATCAAGACTTTATTATCTTCTTGTTAAAAAGGTCATCCAAAATAGAATAGTTGGTTCCAAAGCAGTTTAAAAATGGAAACATTAGAAGCAAAAATGTCATTGATTAACACAGTTAACGTGTTTCTGACCTTTCTCGGTCCTTTTTCTCTGCCGTAGGAATACATTATATGAATTGTTAGCGCATTTGTGAATTTTTTGATTAGCCACAACAAAGTGTGCTGGTAGGGTAACATGAGTTTTTTGCGAATATTAACTTGCATACCGTGCAAAACTTGAATCATCTTTTTTTAAAAGCAAGAAGACAATTATCTATTGAAAACTTAAATATATCTTTACAAATACATAATCATGTATTATTTGTATTCCTTATGTGACCAGTCCACTGTGCTGCTTGAGTCTCTCGCTAGGTCTCAGGACAGCCAATCTCACACTTGCCTCTCGAACTTGGTGCTAGAGCATTAACAGCTCACATAGACCCCACAATAACTCCCCAAAAAGATTTTGAATCACACCAACTAACCAGTTTGACTTGGCGGTACAACTCAAGTATTGCTATGCAGCACCGTCCTGGCGCTCTAGAGCCCCATTTAGACTCTATATCACTTAGCTTCTGCCAGCTGCCCACCAATGTAGTTGACAGTGGCTGTACTCTACCCTGCCTGCTCACTCCGAAAAGGTTACTCTATAATTTCAAATAGGCAAGTCTCACCACACATCTTGCAGTCTGGCCCCAAACTCCCTCCTGCCTCCTTCACCAGCCTCCTAGCACAACACTAAGACCAGGGTCACACTTGAGAGTTCAATGCGAGAAACTCAATCGAGTCTCTCGCATCAATACCTGTCACTGTCGCCGGCACTCAGACTGGAGCGTGCGGCACCATGTATTTCTATGCAGCCGCATGCTCCGGTCCCGAGTGCTGGCGGCAGTGCAGAATATTGATGCGAGAGACTCGAGTGAGTTTCTCACATTGAACTCGCAAGTGTGACCCCGGCCTAAGTGCCACAAAACCCGCCAACATCCGGCTCTGTGCATCTCGCACTGATGCTTAGCACCTGATAGCCAGCCAACTAGCTTCAAAATGTTACTGTATGGTATAGAAGGAAATTAAAGTTTAGCTCCCTTTCAAGCATTGTCAGGAGGCCAGCACCTGGAAGACAGAGATATATGAGGATCATGACCCTAGGATATTACCTGGAAGTACAGAGAGATCCTACTATTTCTCCTGAAGAGGAGAAAAAAGGTGAAAAGGAGCATACAAAATTCATACATTCCTTTGCTCTTATCTTATGCCAGGTTCCTCACACAAGCACAGGCACTTAGCATTCATGTAACTTTCTCTGCAGAGATTTAACTTCGGCTATAGGCTGTTACACTGCACTACTGGGTGATATAACATACTCAGGGGATCTCTTTAAGTGCATAATAAAAAAATAATTATACTGAAACAAAACAGCTATTAAAATTTAAATTGCAGAGTCAAAATGTAATTTTTGCTTCAAAATTACTTTACCGTCAGAAATATTTGCAATAACTGTGCATTCAATGTACAGTACAGACCAAAAGTTTGGACACACCTTCTCATTTAAAGATTTTTCTGTATTTTCAGGACTATGAAAGTTGTACATTCACACTGAAGGCATCAAAACTATGAATTAACACATGTGGAATTACAGTATATACTTAACAAAAAAGTGTGAAACAACTGAAATTATGTCTTATATTCTAGGTTCTTCAAAGTAGCCACCTTTTGCTTTGATGACTGCTTTGCACACTCTTGGCATTCTCTTGATGAGCTCCAAGAGGTAGTCACCAGCAATGATCTTCCAACAATCTTGAAGGAGTTCCCAGAGATGCTTAGCACTTGTTGACCCTTTTGCCTTCACTCTGTGGTCCAGCTCACCCCAAACTGGTCAAATAGCCCTTACACAGCCTGGAGGTGTGTTTGGGGTCATTGTCCTGTTGAAAAATAAATGATGGTCCAACTAAAAGCAAACCGGATGGAATAGCATGCCGCTGCAAGATGCTGTGGTAGCCATGCTGGTTCAGTATGCCTTCAATTTTGAATAAATCCCCAACAGTGTCACCATCAAAGCACCCCCACACATCACACCTCCTCCTCCATGCTTCACGGTGGGAACCAGGCATGTAGGAGTCCATCCATTCACCTTTTCTGCGTCGCACAAAGACACGGTGGTTGGAACCAAAGATCTCAAATTTGGACTCATCAGACCAAAGCACAGATTTCCACTGGTCTAATGTCCATTCCTTGTGTTCTTTAGCCCAAACAAGTCTCTTCTGCTTGTTGCCTGTCCTTAGCATTGGTTTCCTAGCAGCTATTTTACCATGAAGGCCTGCTGCACAAAGTCTCTTCTTAACAGTTGCTGTAGAGATGTGTCTGCTGCTAGAACTCTGTGGGGCATTGACCAGGTCTCTAATCTGAGCTGATGTTAACCTGCGATTTCTGAAGCTGGTGACTTGGATAAAGTTATCCTCAGAAGCAGAGGTGACTCTTGGTCTTCCTTTGCTGGGGCGGTCCTCATGTGAGCCAGTTTCTTTGTAGTGCTTGATGGTTTTTGCCACTGCACTTGGGGACACTTTCAAAGTTTGCCCATTTTTTCAGACTGACTGACCTTCATTTTTTAAAGTAATGATGGCCACTCGTTTTTCTTTACTTAGAATTTGTATTATGGCAAGAAAAAAGCAGCTAACAGTCTATTCAGTAGGACTATCATCTGTGTATCCAACAGACTTCTGCACAACACAACTGATGGTCCCAACTGTTATGATCCTGGTGGTAGGATCTCAAACTGACCAGACAAATATACCCTGAGTATATAGGACAAGTTCTGGGGATGTGGAAGCTATACTGACCGCAATCCTGATCCTATCCAAACACACTAAAGGCAGCTGTGGAACGTTACCTGAAAACCTAGACGTCTCGTCACAGCCTGAGAAACTGACTACCCCTAGAGAGAAAGCAAAGACCTCACTTGCCTCAGAGAAATATCCCCAAAGTTTTAGATAGCCCCCCACAAATAATAACGGTGAGTCAAGGGGAAAACACAAACGTAGAGATGAAACAGATTTAGCAAATGAGGCCCGCTAATACTAGATAGGCAGAAAATAGATAGGTGTCTGTGCGGTCAGTACAAAAACTATCAAAAGTAAACCACGCAGAGAATACAAGAACCCCCACACCGACTCACGATGTGAGGAGCGCACTCTGCACCCCAGAACTAACCAGCAAGCAAAAAATCACATAAAAGCAAGCTGGGCTGAACTCATAATATAATGAGAAATGTTTTCAAGGAAATAATGAGAAACTGAACAAGCAAACTTAGCTTCTCATAGCAGGAGACTGGTCACAAGGAATATTCAGGAGAGCACAGGATCAGGACTGAATACACCGACAGAAGGCGACAAGTAAAGGTCCAGGTGAGTTAAATAGGCCCAGCCTAGCAGGAGATGAAACAGCTGAGCCCAGCCAAGACCAGCCATATTGCTGGCCACCAGAGGGAGCCCAAGAACAAACTCACACAGTACCACTCATGACCACAGGAGGGAGCCCGAGAACGGAATTCACAACAGTACCCCCCCCCTTGAGGAGGGGTCACCGAACCCTCAACAGAGCTCCCAGGCCGATCAGGACGAGCCAAAATGAAAGGCACGAACCAAATCGGCCGCATGGACATCGGAGGCGACAACCCAGGAATTATCCTCCTGACCATAACCCTTCCTTTTCACTAAGTACTGAAGCCTCCGTCTCAAAATACGAGAATCCAAGATCTTCTCCACTACATATTCCAACTCCCCCTCGACCAAGACCGGAGCAGGAGGATCAACAGAAGGGACCACAGGCACCACATATCTCCGCAACAATGACCTATGGAACACATTATGAATGGCAAACGATGTTGGGAGGTCCAAACGAAAAGACACAGGGTTGAGGATTTCCAAAATCTTATAAGGACCGATGAAACGAGGCTTGAACTTAGGAGAGGAAACCTTCATCGGGACATAACGAGAAGACAACCATACCAAATCCCCCACATGAAGTCGGGGACCCACACAGCGACGGCGGTTAGCAAAGCGCTGAGCCTTCTCTTGGGACAAAGTCAAATTGTCCACCACATGGTTCCAAATCTGCTGCAACCTATCCACCACAGAATCCACCCCAGGACAGTCAGAAGACTCAACCTGACCCAAGGAGAAACGAGGATGAAAACCAGAATTGCAAAAGAAAGGTGAAACCAAAGTAGCAGAACTAGCCCGATTATTGAGGGCGAACTCAGCCAATGGCAAAAAGGTCACCCAATCATCCTGGTCAGCAGAAACAAAACATCTCAAATAAGTTTCCAAGGTCTGATTAGTTCGTTCAGTTTGACCATTCGTCTGAGGATGGAAGGCTGAAGAAAAAGATAATTCAATGCCCATCTTAGCACAAAAGGATCGCCAAAATCTGGACACAAACTGGGATCCTCTGTCGGACACAATGTTCTCCGGAATACCATGTAAACGAACCACATTCTGAAAAAACAATGGCACCAAATCGGAGGAGGAAGGCAACTTAGGCAAGGGTACCAAATGGACCATTTTGGAAAAACGACCACAAACCACCCAGATGACAGACATCTTCTGAGAGACAGGAAGATCCAAAATAAAATCCATGGAAATATGCGTCCAAGGCCTCTTCGGGACAGGCATAGGCAAAAGCAATCCACTGGCACGAGAACACGAAGGCTTGGCCTGAGCACAAATCCCACAGGACTGCACAAAGGAACGCACATCCTGCGACAAGGAAGGCCACCAAAAGGATCTCGCCACCAAATCCCTGGTACCAAAAATCCCAGGATGACCCGCCAACACCGAAGAATGAACCTCGGAAATAACTCTACTGGTCCATCTGTCTGGGACAAACAGTCTCTCCGGTGGACAACGGTCAGGTCTATTGGCCTGAAACTCCTGCAACACCCGTCGCAGATCAGGAGAGATAGCAGACAAAATCACCCCCTCTTTGAGAACACCAGTCGGTTCAGAAACTTCCGGGGAGTCAGGTACAAAGCTCCTAGAAAGGGCATCAGCCTTCACGTTTTTCGAACCCGGAAGATATGAAACCACGAAATTGAAACGAGAGAAAAACAGCGACCATCGAGCCTGTCTCGGATTCAACCGTTTGGCAGACTCGAGATAAGTCAAATTCTTGTGATCCGTCAAGACCACCACACAATGCTTGGCTCCCTCAAGCCAATGTCGCCACTCCTCAAATGCCCACTTCATTGCCAACAACTCTCGATTACCAACATCATAATTCCGCTCGGCAGGCGAAAACTTTCTTGAAAAGAAAGCACATGGTCTCATCACAGAGCCATCAGAGCTTCTCTGCGACAAAACAGCCCCTGCTCCAATCTCTGAAGCATCAACCTCGACCTGAAAGGGAAGAGAGACATCGGGCTGGCGCAAGACAGGAGCCGAAGAAAACCGACGTTTCAACTCCTGAAAGGCCTCCACGGCCGCAGGAGACCAATTCGTCACATCAGAACCCTTCTTGGTCAAATCCGTCAAAGGCTTCACCACACTAGAAAAATTAGTGATGAAGCAACGGTAAAAATTAGCAAAACCCAAGAACTTCTGAAGACTCTTCACAGATGTAGTTTGAGTCCAGTCATGAATAGCCTGGACCTTGACTGGATCCATCTCGATACTAGAAGGAGAAAAAATAAAGCCCAAAAAGGAAACCTTCTGGACTCCGAAGAGACATTTAGAGCCCTTCACAAACAAGGCATTGGCACGCAGGACCTGAAATACCATCCTGACCTGCTTCACATGAGACTCCCAATCATCAGAAAAGACCAAAATATCATCCAGGTACACAATCATAAATCTATCCAGGTACTCTCGGAAGATATCGTGCATGAAGGACTGAAACACAGAGGGGGCATTAGAAAGCCCAAAAGGCATCACCAAGTACTCAAAATGGCCTTCGGGTGTATTAAATGCTGTTTTCCATTCATCGCCCTGCTTTATGCGCACAAGATTATACGCTCCACGAAGATCTATCTTGGTGAACCAACTGGCCCCCCTAATCCGGGCAAACAGATCGGACAACAGTGGCAAGGGATACTGAAATTTGACTGTGATGTTATTTAGAAGGCGATAATCTATACAGGGTCTCAGAGAACCATCCTTCTTGGCCACAAAAAAGAACCCCGCACCCAAAGGGGACGAGGACGGGCGAATATGTCCCTTCTCCAAGGACTCCTTTATATAACTCCGCATAGCGGTATGTTCTGGTACAGACAAATTAAAAAGTCGTCCTTTAGGGAACTTACCACCAGGAATCAGATTTATGGCACAATCACAATCCCTATGAGGAAGTAGGGCACTGGATTTGGGCTCATCAAATACATCCTGGTAGTCCGACAAAAATTCAGGGACTTCAGAAGGAGTAGAAGAAGCAATTGACACCAAAGGAGCATCGCCATGAATCCCCTGGCACCCCCAACTTGACACAGACATTGCTTTCCAATCCAGGACTGGATTATGAGCCTGCAGCCATGGCAGACCCAACACGACAACATCATGCAAATTATGTAGCACCAGAAAGCGAATTACCTCCTGATGTACAGGAGCCATGCACATGGTCAATTGAGTCCAGTACTGAGGTTTATTCTTGGCCAATGGTGTAGCATCAATTCCCTTTAGCGGAATAGGGAATTGTAAAGGCTCCAAGATAAAACCACAGCGCCTGGCAAATGACAAATCCATCAAATTCAGGGCAGCACCTGAATCCACAAAAGCCATAACTGGGTAGGATGACAGAGAGCAAATCAAAGTAACAGACAAAATGAATTTAGGTTGTACAGTACCAATGGTGACAAACTTGGCAACCCTTTTTGTGCGCTTAGAGCATGCTGAGATAACATAAGCAGAATCACCACAGTAAAAGCACAACCCATTCTGACGTCTGTGGTTTTGCCATTCAACTCTGGTCAGAATCCTGTCACATTGCATAGGCTCAGGTTTCTGCTCAGAAAATACCGCCAGAGGGTGCACAGGTTTGCGCTCCCGCAAACGCCGATCAATCTGAATGGCCAAAGACATTGACTCATTCAGACCCGCCGGCGTGGGGAACCCCACCATAACATCTTTAAGGGCTTCAGAAAGACCCTTTCTGAAAATCGCCGCCAGGGCGCACTCATTCCACTGAGTGAGCACTGACCACTTCCTAAACTTCTGACAATAAACCTCTGCTTCATCCCGACCCTGAGAGAGAGCCAGCAAAACCTTCTCTGCTTGGTCTACCAGATTTGGTTCCTCATAAAGCACTCCAAGTGCCAGAAAAAACGCATCAACATTTAGCAGTGCCGGATCTCCTGGCGCCAAAGAGAATGCCCAATCTTGAGGGTCACCCCGCAAAAAAGAAATAACAATTTTGACTTGCTGAACAGAGTCGCCAGATGAGCGAGGTCTCAGAGAAAGGAATAACTTACAATTATTCTTAAAGTTCAAAAACCTAGATCTATCTCCGGAGAACAGCTCAGGAATAGGTATTTTAGGCTCTGACATAGGACTGCGGACTACATAATCCTGAATGCCCTGTACCCTTGCAGTGAGATGATCCACACTAGAAGACAGACTCTGAATGTCCATATTAGTAGCTGCATACAGAACCACCCAGAGATTAAGGGGAGGAGAGAGGCAAAACACAGTGCAGAGGAAAAAAAAAAAATATGACCTTAAGATTTCTCTTCTCCCTCTTTAGCTGCATTAACACTTTCGGGCCTGCTGTACTGTTATGATCCTGGTGGTAGGATCTCAAACTGACCAGACAAATATACCCTGAGTATATAGGACAAGTTCTGGGGATGTGGAAGCTATACTGACCGCAATCCTGATCCTATCCAAACACACTAAAGGCAGCTGTGGAACGTTACCTGAAAACCTAGACGTCTCGTCACAGCCTGAGAAACTGACTACCCCTAGAGAGAAAGCAAAGACCTCACTTGCCTCAGAGAAATATCCCCAAAGTTTTAGATAGCCCCCCACAAATAATAACGGTGAGTCAAGGGGAAAACACAAACGTAGAGATTAAACAGATTTAACAAATGAGGCCCGCTAATACTAGATTGGCAGAAAATAGATAGGTGTCTGTGCGGTCAGTACAAAAACTATCAAAAGTAAACCATGCAGAGAATACAAGAACCCCCACACCGACTCACGATGTGAGGAGCGCACTCTGCACCCCAGAACTTACCTGCAAGCAAAAAATCACATAAAAGCAAGCTGGGCTGAACTCATAGTATAATGAGAAACGTTTTCAAGGAAATAATGAGAAACTGAACAAGCAAACTTAGCTTCTCATAGCAGGAGACTGGTCACAAGGAATATTCAGGAGAGCACAGGATCAGGACTGAATACACTGACAGCAGGCGACAAGTAAAGGTCCAGGTGAGTTAAATAGGCCCAGCCTAGCAGGAGATGAAACAGCTGAGCCCAGCCAAGACCAGCCATATCGCTAAAGGCCACCAGAGGGAGCCCAAGAACAAACTCACACAGTACCACTCATGACCACAGGAGGGAGCCCGAGAACGGAATTCACAACACCCAACCCCATTTATAAGGCAAGAAATCCCACTTATTAAACCTGACAGGGCACACCTGTGAATTGAAAACCATTCCCGGTGACTACCTCTTGAAGCTCATCAAGAGAATGCCAAGAGTGTGCACAGCAGTCATCAAAGCAAAAGGTGGCTACTTTGAAGAACCTAGAATATAAGACATAATTTCAGTTGTTTCACACTTTTTGTTAAGTATATAATTCCATATGTGTTAATTCATAGTTTTGATGCCTTCAGTGTGAATGTACAATTTTCATAGCCATGAAAATACAGAAAAACCTTTAAATGAGAAGATGTGTCCAAACTAGAGTTGAGCGACTTTTGCTTTTTTAGGATCGAGTCGGGTTTTGCGAAAGTCGGGGGCTGACTGAAACACGAAACCCAATGCAAGTCAATGGGGAATCAAAGTTGGCGGAGAGTGGAGGACAGGAAAACACCTACAGTGCCCATTTTAATGTCAAAAACATCAATTCTTATTAATGAAGCTTGTCAATCTTAATTTACTTTATAATAATAGTTAGGCATTGAAAACTTGGGGTCATTTGGCTAAAGTTGTGGGGGGTAGGGCTGGCTCAAGTTTTTCGTGGGCCCAGGAAACGCGGAATACGTCACGGCTGTGGAGCAGGGAAAGGTAAGTATTTCAACTTTGGAAGTGCTGTGATCCTGAGCAAGCAGTGGGGGCCCACTCGTTGGCATTGGCACTGGCACAGGGCCCCTCATAGTATGGCGGTGTGTTTGACGGCGGGTGGCGCCTCCCACCGGCAGAGACACTTTTGTGTACTATGAGGGGCCCTGTGCCAGTGACATCGCCAATGAGTATGCCCCCCCACCTGATGAAGGAACCTGCACTTTCATCTGCACCTTCCTCTTTGTCCCCATGTAAGGTGGTATAGTATGCGGGAAGGGGAACCTGACTTTCAGCAGGGTCAGATTCTGGCTGTGTAGAGTGCAAGGGGAATGTAGTGGTCTGGGTCAATGTACCAGCAGACTCATCTAGCATTGGCTGGGCAATGGGCAGGATGAGGAGGAAACACAGATATAGGCCCAAATAATAAACTGGGCTAAATGCAGTTCAAATGTGGTAACAGGACTAAACTGGCGGCGTTGCTTTGTTCAGCGGAGGACAATTGTAAGGAGTGGCTGACACAGTTAGTAGGCCCAAATAAGTAAGTAGGCTAAAAGCAGTTCAAAATTAGTAACAGGACTAAACTGGCAGCGTTGCTTTGTTCAGTGGAGGACAATTGTAAGGAGTGGCTGACAGTGAGTAGGCCCAAATAAGCAAGAAGGCTAAAAGCAGTTCAAAATTGGTAACAGGACTAAACTGGCGGCGTTGCTTTGTTCAGCGGAGGACAATTGTAAGGAGTGGCTGACACAGTTAGTAGGCCCAAATAATCAAGTAGGCTAAAAGCAGTTCAAAATTGGTAACAGGACTAAACTGGCGGCGTTGCTTTGTTCAGCGGAGGACAATTGGAAGGAGTGGCTGACACAGTTAGTAGGCCCAAATAAGCAAGTAGGTTAAAAGCAGTTCAAAATTGGTAACAGGACTAAACTGGCGGCATTGCTTTGTTCAGCGGAGGACAATTGGAAGGAGTGGCTGACTCAGTGAGTAGGCCCAAATAAGCAAGAAGGCTAAAAGCAGTTCAAAATTGGTAACAGGACTAAACTGGTGGCGTTGCTTTGTTCAGCGGAGGACAATTGTAAGGAGAGGCTGACACAGTTAGTAGGCCCAAATAAGCATGTAGGCTAAAAGCAGTTCAAAATTGGTAACAGGACTAAACTGGCGGCATTGCTTTGATCAGCGGAGGACAATTGTAAGGAGTGGCTGACACAGTGAGTAGGCCCAAATAAGTAAATAGGCTAAATGCAATTCAAAATTGGTAACAGGACTAAACTGGCGGCGTTGCTTTGTTCAGCGGAGGACAATTGTAAGGAGTGTCTGACACAGTGAGTAGGCCCAAATAAGTAAGTAGGCTAAATGCAATTCAAAATTGGCGGCATTGCTTTGTTCAGCGGAGGACAACTGTAAGGAGAGGCAGACACAGTGAGTAGGCCCAAATAAGTAAGTAGGCTAAAAGCAGTTCAAAATTGGTAACAGGACTAAACTGGTGGCATTGCTTTGTTAAGCGGAGGACATTTGTAAGGAGTGGCTGACACAGTGAGTAGGCCCTAATAATAAAGCAGGCTAAATGTCTGCCAAAAATTTTTTCAGAAATAACCAGGTGGCATAGCTAGGTACAGGGGTGGGCACCTCTGCTGAGTAGCAGAGAGTGGTAGTAGGCGCAAAGTATTAACTGGTCTAAATGGAGGCCTGGGCCCCTGTATATTTAAACTATCAGCTATCATTTCAACAAATTTGTATTGGCAGTGCTATTGAAGGATTTAACAGCACCGACTACACAGTGGTGGAGCAGGGAGAGGTAAGTATTGCAAGTGGTAGAGCACTGTTCAAGCTGGGGGGAACACTCTCTCGTGGGCTGCGGTACTGGCACAGAGCCCCTCATATTACGACGGTGTGTCTGACATTGGTTGTGCACCACCATTGTCAGAGACACTTCATAGTACTATGAGGGACTCAGTACCAGTGCCATCGCCCAACAGTGGGCACACCCACCTGTCCAGGCAAACGGCACTCGCACGGGTGCTTGTGCCAGGTGGTGACCACGGCCCTGTGGAGGGAGTCAGCCCAGTTAGGGAGGTATAAAAATTGCCTGTGGTGGTCATTCAGCAGCTGCAAATGGATGAAGTGGAGAAGTCAGTAAGAGGAGGCCAAAAGCAAGACATTTTTCAGGCAAGCTACGTGTCAGCAGGGGAAGGTGGGGCCAAATAACTCTCGTCCAGGAGAGTTCCCTGAGCAGACAATGGCTGACTGTCATCAAGGCTTCCCTCCTCCTTGGCTGCAAACACCTGCTCCTTAATGTGCATCAAACGTTGCATCAGCAGACGCATTAGTAGGATGCTCATGCTTATAATGGCGTCGTCTGCACTTACCAGCCGTGTGCATTCCTCAAAACACTGAAGGACTTAACAGAGGTCTTGTAGCTTCGACCACTGCACACCAGACAACTCCATGTCTGCCATCCAAGTGCCTGCCCGTGTATGTGTATCCTCCCACAAATAAATTACAGCACGCCTCTGTTCGCACAGCCTCTGAATCATGTGCAGTGTGGAGTTCCACATTGCTGCAACGTCGATTATTAAGCGGTGCTGGGGAAGATTCTTCTTTCGCTGATGGTTCAACATACGGCTAGAGTGTACGGGCGACCGGCGGATATGCGAGCAAAGTCTTTGCACCTTCAGGAGCAGGGCTGGTTACCCCGGATAATTTTTCAGGAAGCACTGCACCACCAGGTTCAAGGTGTGAGCCAGGCAAGGTATGTGTTTCAGTTCTGAAAGGGCTATGGCAGCCATAGAATTCCTTCCGTTATCACTGACTACCTTGCCTGCCTCAAGATGTACACTGCCCAGCCATGACTGAGTTTCTTGCTGCAAGTGCTCGGCCAGTACTTCCGCGGTGTGTCTGTTGTCGCCCAAACACTTCATTTGTAACACAGCCTGCTGACGCTTACCACTAGCTGTTCGATAATGGGACACCTCGTGTGCAACACTGGCAGCTGCGGATGGAGTGGTCGTGCGACTGCACTGTGTGGACGAGCTTTCGCTTAAAGAGGAGGAGGAGGAGGGGTGGCGAACACCTACAGCCAACTGTTTCCTAGACCGTGGGCTAGGCAGAACTGTCCCACTATGGCTGTCCGCTGTGGACCCTGCATCCACCACATTAACCCAGTGCACCGTGATGGACACGTAACGTCCCTGGCCATGCCTACTGGTCCATGCATCTGTTGTGAGGTGCACCATTCCACTGACTGATTGCCTCAGTGCATGGACAATGTGGTCTTTGACATGCTGACATGCTGGTGAGGGCTGGGATGGCTTTTCTCGCAAAGAAGTGCCGACTGGGAAGGTCATAGCGTGGTACTGCATAGGCCATCAGGTCTTTGAAAGCTTCGCTTTCAACCAACCAGTAGGGCATCATCTCTAACGAGAGTAGTCTAGCAATGTGGGCGTTCAAAACCTGTGTTTGCGGATGAGAGGGTGAGTACTTTCTTTTCCTAACGAGAGTCTCTTGTAGGGTGAGCTGGACTGGAGAGCTGCATATGGTGGAACTAGCGGTGGTGGTGGTGGACATGGCGATTGAGAGAGGGTTGGTGATGGTATTCTTGATGTTGGCCTACATACAGTGTTTCCTGCCAAAAACCTTGTGATTCCCTGACTGCTTTGGCCTTGCGACGATACCTCCACATTTGCTGCTGGTGGTGTCCTAACCGGTGGGCTTACAGTGAGGGAAGCAACGTAGCGTTGCTAACTACCTTCATTCTGAGCAGGTGCACCAACGGTATGGGACGTTTGGTAGTTAGTCCAGGCTTGCAAGTGAATGGTGGTTAAATGTCTAAGCATGCACGTTGTATTTAAATTTTGGAGATTCTTCCCTCTGCTAAAGGTCTTTGAGCATTTCTTACAGATAACTTTGCACAGATCATTTGGATCTTGGTTAAAAAATTGCCACACTCCACTCTTCCTACTATGGAATACCTTTTCAGGCATTGCACGCTGTGCTACTTTCACCGGATGGCCACGCTGTCCTAAAACGTTTTTGTTTTTGACAAACGTTTTTGGCCAGATACGGGCCTGCCAGATGAAAGCTGTTGCGATGTAGATGGCTACTGCGGATCATCCTCCTCCGCTTCTGAGCTACTGGCAGCGGCACCCTCTTCCCCCAATGGCTGCCAATCTGGGTCAACAACTGGGTCATCTATCACCTCCTCTTCAATGTCGTGTTCACCTTTCTCTGTGTTACCGTGTAAGGTGCTATAGCGTTCGAGACGGGGCACCATAGTCTCATCAGGGTCAGATTCTGGCTCAGTACACTGCGAGGGCAATGTAGTGATCTGAGTCAATGGAACAGCATAATAATCTAGCTGTGGCTGTGCATCAGTGCACTCAATGTCCGATTCATCTTGTAATGGGCTGTTAACAATTTCCCTTTCTAAACCAGGCACGGTATGTGTAAAGAGCTCCATGGAGTAACCTGTAGTGTCGCCTGCTGCATGCTTCACTTTTGGTTTGGGTGAAGGACACAAGGAAGCGACTTGTTCCTGACCGGGAGCATCCACTGACGACTCGCTGCTTTTATATTTGGAACTTTCGGAAAAGGAGGCGAAAGAGCTAGAGGCTAAGTCAGCAAGGAAAGCCAAAACTTTTTCCTGCTGCTCCGGCTTTAAAAGCGGTTTTCCAACTCCCAGATAAGGGAGCCTTCGAGGCCTTGTGTAGCGAGACGATGACGCTGGCTCAACACCTCCAGCCTTAGGTGCTATTGTGCTTTTACCACTCCCACCAGATGCACCACCACCACCATCAGTACCAGCTGGCAACCACCGCCCACGGGCTCTTCCACCAGACTTCCTCATTTTTGGGAAAATCTAACCAAAATAACAACCGTTATATGGTACTGTAAAACAAGGTAGAAGGTGTATATAAACTTGTTGAGAATTTAAATCTCCCTTTTTTGGGGGGGAGACTGCACCAAAACTCAGCCCCAGTGTATAAAACAACACAATGTGAGTGGCAGCAAGTGGCTGGCTGATACACCACAAACTAAGAGGACTGAGGTATATCCACTTTGTGAGAATTTGAATCTCACTTTTTTTGGGGGGACACAGAACCCAACCTCAGGCCCTGTGTATAAAGCAACGCAATGTGAGTGGCAGCAAGTGGCTGGCTGATACACCACAAACTAAGAGGACTGAGGTATATCCACTTTGTGAGAATTTGAATCTCACTTTTTTTTTTGGACACAGAACCCAACCTCAGGCCCTGTGTATAAAACAACACAATGTGAGTGGCAGCAAGTGGCTGGCTGATACACCACAAACTAAGAGGACTGAGGTATATCCACTTTGTGAGAATTTGAATCTCACTTTTCTTTTGGGGACACTGAACCAAAACTCAGGCACAGTGTATAAAACAACACAATGAAAGTGGCAGAAAGTGGCTGGAATATATATGAAAAAATACAAAGACTGTAGTACAATTTCAATCTCCCTACAATGATCTCAGGACAAGTATGGCAGCAATAAAAAGGACTGCTGCATACAAAAGTGTGGACAAATAAACAAGATAACTGTGCAGAAAGGAGCAACAGGATTTTTGCTTTTAAAAAAGCAGTTGGTTTGCACAGCAGCAGTGCAAACAGCAATGCAGCTATCAGGGAGCCTTATAAGGCAGCCTAATAAGCTACAGAGCTGATGCACAAAGATATAGCCTCCACTGTCCCTGCAAAAAAAGGTGGTGTTGGACAGTGGAAATCGCTACAGCACAAGCGGTTTGAGGGTTAATCTTCCCTCCCTAACTATGTCCCTGCTTCTGACGAAGCTGCAGCAACCTCTCCCTATGCTAAGATCGGCAGAAGTAAGATGGCGGTCGGCGTGCACGCCCCTTTATACCCCCTGTGACGCCGCAGACAGCAAGCCAATCACTGCAATGCCCTTCTCTAAGATGGTGGGGACCGAGACCTATGTCATCACGCTGCCCACACTCTGCGTCCTCCTTCATTGGCTGAGAAATGGCGCTGAACGCGTCATATGAAACGCGACTTTGGCGCGAAGATCGCCGACCTCATGGCCGATCCCATACTAGGATCGGGTCGGGTTTCATGAAACCCGACATTGCCGAAAGTCAGCGATTTTTGAATTTGTCCGATCCGTTTCGCTCAACCCTAGTCCAAACTTTTGGTCTGTAGTGTAGTTATATAAAATATGCATATATTGCAGTCTTATGAACAAAAATATATTCTAGGTAAAGTTTTTATTTTCCCAATTTTGTTGGCATATGTTAAATATTTAATGTTCATTTAATCATTAAAAGCAGAATGACCAATCCGTCATCGAGGAGGAGCAAGTAGCAGGTGATATGACGCATCCTGAAGTGAGTCAGGACCTGGATTTTATGCTAGACATAGTTTGCAAACATTGTGCCCGTGGTAGGGAAGGAAGCATTTTTATATATATGTTCCTGATCGTGCCCATATACCTGCCAACAATGGCTGTCCTAATTCTGGAGATCAGCTATATACAAGCCATTCAAAGGTCATTTAGACATGTCGATAAGAATGCTACAAGCACAGAACGATCGTTATAGGGAACAGGTCATCAGGTTTTTGTGCCATAAACCAAATACATTTAGAATAGGCTACTGTAATTCAGATTAAATCTATACCTTCTTTTTTGTAATTCTTGCTTCCAAAGTCATTACGTAAATTTTTTTATGAAAAAGCGGTGCAAGTGTAAGGGGCTTGGCCCTGCACTAACAGCTCTCCATCCTCTTTCCATCACTCTTTGAAGCTCCCTAACTGACAGGTCACTCTTGTCTGTGTGACAGGCTTCATCTGTCCGAAATCTCAAGTGCCATCATTCCCAGTGGAAGTGCATGCACAGTTAAGTCATGATGATGGAGGGAGAGCACTATGCATCTGTGCATGCGAAACCCCCTCTGAGATATTAACCAGCACAAGGAGCATTGATGGCTGCATGATTTTTCGAATGTAGGAGGCAGGTCATTCAGATAAGCGTGATCTGTCAGTTATGGAGCTTCGGACAATGGAAAATAGACAGAGGATGGAGCATTGCAAGTACAGGACTATGTCCACTGGACTTCTGCTTATTGTGTAAAACAGTTGGATAATGGATTACCTTGGAATGGAAGCAAAGATTGCAAAATAGCTTTTCAGAATTAAACATACATGGCTAAAATCAAACAGCCAGTGTCTGATACATGCTGACCGTGGTTCACACAATATGTATACACTAGAAGGGTCCCTATAAATGAGCTAAATGTAACTTTAAATTTATGATTAAGGTGAAAAACTCCCACAAGTAGACAGTCTTCAGGTGAAGAATTACTCGGCCCACTTTCCTGTCCACTTACCTTAGTCCTTATACTTGTAAAGGCTTCCTGAATCAATATATAAAGATCTCATAAAACCAGATAAGTATAGCACAATCCAGGGTCGGTATCAACTGACCTTGTTAATCAACACAGAGTAAAATATTGGCAAGCGTAGTGATATAGGTTTGTCAGCATGATCAGACTGATCCTAAATAATCCAAATCAAAGTGACTTTGTGTCAAGAAGACCACTCAGCTTAATATAAGAAAAGTACAAACTAATGATCAGTGGGGTGGTGTCTCTGTATTAGATGCCACTAAGATGTTTCACAGTGTAGATTGGCGCTATCCAGGTATGGACTGCAGCTGAAATTCAGCTCTGGCATTTGAAATAACACAGGCCCATGTTTTCCCTGTCCCGAAGCACCAGATGGGGATATATTACTAATATTACCCTGGATGGAGGAAAGCACTTTGTGTTCTATCACAACTTTTAACAGTATGGGTGTCTGGAGAACATGGATTCTGTTAAAAATGTAGCAGACAAGGCAGCCCATGACCAGACAGGCCCTTCTGGCATTTGCCAGAAGTGCCAGATGGCCAGTCTGGCCCTGGCGCTATCTTTGGAAAGTATGTTGTTGGGGTTTCCTTGGTTGTACTGCGATCCTGCACAATACAAGCAAACAGTCAAACCACAACAACACATTAAAAATAAACAATATACAGACTGCAACATTGATTTAATATCTCCATAGCATTGCCAAACTTCAAAATTATCAGCTTTCAATTCGATATAGTGGTGGGCTGAAATACAATCTGAGTGTCCATACCTGTGTAATCATTTATATTTTACAGTGATAATATATTAGTCAGAGATTTATCTGGTGTTATAGCATTGTGAGGGCTCAGCAATTTTAATCAATTAATATTTTAATTAGCAATTGTACCCCCTTGGACTGTTTTTTCAGTTATTAATTTAATGTAATTTTTTATATCTTTATGGGTATTTGAGATGTTGTACTAGTGTGTATTTTCACTTGAATTTATGAGTGTTTACAGCGCAAATAATTTATACACTTATGATTAGTGTTGAGCGATACTTTCCGATATCGGAAAGTATCGGTATCGGAAAGTATCGGCCGATACCGTCAAAATATCGG
Source organism: Ranitomeya variabilis (assembly GCF_051348905.1). Lineage (NCBI taxonomy): Eukaryota > Metazoa > Chordata > Amphibia > Anura > Dendrobatidae > Ranitomeya > Ranitomeya variabilis. The sequence continues at coordinate 81,720,488 of NC_135239.1, forward strand.
ATCCAATCCGATACCGATACCCGATCCCAATGCAAGTCAATGGGACGAAAATATCGGAATTAAAATAAACCCTTTATAAACTTGTAGGTTCATTCTACATGAAGGAAAACAACTAAGAATAATGTAGGATGTATTGGGGGACGTGACGGAGATATTAAAGGGACAGAGGTTTAGCCCAATGTAATAGAATAGCAGGATTTTTAATTTTTTTTTATGAAGTTCGGCGTTAGAAAGAATTTGACTATGTTATTTTTTTTTTTTTTTATGTCAGATATTGATGTTTCACTACTTCCACGCCCTTCACCTTCTTTTTTACTTCTCCCACGCTTTCTTCTTAATTATCCTCATCATCAGCTTCTTTGACATCAACTTCTTCACCTTATTCATCTTCTTCTTCATCTTCTACCTATTATTTTTTGAGTTACATTGTTCATATTCTTTTTATTTTACTATTATCTTCATCATATTCAACTTCTTCATCATATTCTTATTTGTGACAGGCATTCCCGTAGTTGTTATCTATAAAAGTTTGAAGATTACACCTTCCGTTCTGCCTGTCACAAACCAGTTACATTTGTCCGCGTTCAGTTTGGCCTGCAGCATCAGGCTTTATCCAGGGGCACCACGAGGAGGAACGGACTCACCCCCATACACTGCTTAGTCTTCTTCTGCTTATAATTTACATAATATTTTTTTGCTCTGATATTTTGTGTTATGCTTAATGTCCTTCTGCTCTTTGTTCTGCAGCCTCTTGTTCTTCTGCTTCTCGGTCTTCCAGGTCGTCGTCGTCTCCAGGGTCGTCGTCTCCGGGGTCGTCGTCATCGGGGTGGTCTCCGGGGTCGTCGTCATCGGGGTGGTCTTCAGGGTCATCGTCTCCAGGGTCGTCGTCATCACGGTGGTTGTCGTCTCTGGTGTCGTCGTCATCTTAGGGGTGTTCTTCCGGGTCATCGTGTTTAGTCTCTTGAACTTGGAAATGTAGCAGAAGGTACAAGAAGGCTGAGAAAATGCCGAGAACCAGCTGATGGAACTGGAACTCGGATGGCTACCCGAAGGTCCAAGAGCCAATGGAACTACCGAGGACCAGCTGACGTTACTGGAACCCGGTTACTAAGCAGGAGGTACCCGTGCCTGAAAGCACTACCAAGGACCACCTGACGTTGGTGGAACTCGGATACCCAGAGGGAGGCACCTAAGCCAAAGGCTCTGCCCGGAACCAGCTGACGGTACTGGAACCAGGATGGGGAGCAGAAGGTACAAGAGCAAAAGACACTGCCGAGAACCAGCTGACGGTGCTGGAACCCGGATGGGTAGCCGAAGGTCCAAGAGCCAATGGAACTACCGAGGACCAGCTGACGTTACTGGAACCCGGTTACTAAGCAGGAGGTACCCGTGCCTGAAAGCACTACCAAGGACCACCTGACGTTGGTGGAACTCGGATACCCAGAGGGAGGCACCTAAGCCAAAGGCTCTGCCCGGAACCAGCTGACGGTACTGGAACCAGGATGGGGAGCAGAAGGTACAAGAGCAAGTGTCTGCGTGGCTTTTGCAGGACACGTTGCCGGCTGCACAGCAGGGGAACAGCTGGCGGTGCTGGACCCCACTGACACATTGGCGAGGTGTTTGGCTCTGTGCAGCCAGCACTTCCGGACAGCAACGAGCGGTGTTGTAGCCCGGGCTCTGCAGGGGGAGCAGAGTGTAGGCCGAAGCCTACTTGAACCAATTTCAAAGGTAACCTTTAACCCCCCCTCAGGGGTTAGAAAGTAGAAGAGCCACAGCTTATGCAGCAGTAGTGCTGCACAAGTCAAAGGTTGCTCTTTTAATTTCGCTCCTTGCACACGCTGAATGAAACACGTATAACATTTAGCCCTTTATACAGTCAAACTGTGTAATGGAGGCGAGAGTTCCCTTTGTAATGAGACGCAGCACAGGTGTCAAGAATCCCACCTTGGTGCTGGGTGCAGCCTCCCGAGCGTTGTTATTTGCTGTACAGGAGTCTGCGCTGTCGTGTTATCCCCTGGCCTAGCGCCGTTAGCGCTGCCCATGTTCTGGCATCATGTAATGTCGGCCGGTGCGGTTCGCGATGACCATGAATCCCAGCCCCGCAGTGTCTTAACATTGTTAAAACACTGCGGGGCTGGGATTCAGGGCCTGGCGCAGCACATATGTTCGCCTCTCACACTCGGGTCCTTACACCCGCTTCAGACTGTGCGGCGTCATCTGATCCCTTATCGCATGCCACGGCCATGAAGCCGCACAGTCCGAAGAAGGCGGAAGGAGAGGAGGGACAGGCGAACTGATGCACTGATCCTGCCCATCAATCACACCCTCGCAGTCCCAATAAATAAGACACCGAGGGGCGTTGTGTGGGTCAGGGCGGCCGCAGAGGCGCAGGCAGCCAAACAATGATGCCAGAAGACGGGCAGCGCTACCAAGGGGGTTGCAGCGTGTCATTACAAAGGAAAGTCACACCACCGGGACGGTTAAATGGTCACACAGAGGACACATTTTAGACGTGTTTTCAGTTCCACATGTGCGAGGAGAATACGTTTCTGAGCCACCTTGCACACATGCAGCATTACCGCTGTACAAGGTGGCTGGATAACGTAAAAACGCCTGGGGGAGGGGGGACAGGTTCCCTTCAATTTCAGTTCTTGTGTCTGCGTGGCTTTTGCAGGACACGTTGCCGGCTGCACAGCAGGGGAACAGCTGGCGGTGCTGGACCCCACTGACACATTGGCTGGTGTTTTTCTCTGTGCAGCTAGCACATCTGGGCAAAAACTGGCGGTGTGTTAGAGCCCAGGGACAGCAGGAGGAGGAGCAGGAGGAGGAGGAGCAGGGGGAGGGGAGTGTAGGCCGAAGCCTGCACAGGCGGCAGCTTTGGGTGTGTTGTGTCTGCGTGGCTTTTGCAGGACACGTTGCCGGCTACACAGCAGGGGAACAGCTGGCGGTGCTGGACCCCACTGACACATTGGCGAGGTGTTTGGCTCTGTGCAGCCAGCACTTCCGGACAGCAACTAGCGTTGTTGGAGCCCGGGCTCTGCAGGTGGAGCAGAGTGTAGGCCGAAGCCTAATTGAACCGATTTCAAAAGTCACCTTTAACCCCCCCTCAGGGGTTACAAAGTAGAAGAGCCACAGCTTATGCAGCAGCAGTGCTGCGCAAGTCAAAGGTTGCTCTTGTAATTTTTCTCCTTGCACACGCTGAATGGAACACGTATAACATTCAGCCCTTTATACAGTCAAACTGTGTAATGGAGGCGAGAGTTCCCTTTGTAATGAGACGCAGCACAGGTGTCAAGAATCCCACCTTGGTGCTGGGTGCAGCCTCCCGAGCGTTGTTATTTGCTGTACAGGAGTCTGCGCTGTCGTGTTATCCCCTGGCCTAGCGCCGTTAGCGCTGCCCATGTTCTGGCATCATGTAATGTCGGCCGGTGCGGTTCGCGATGACCATGAATCCCAGCCCCGCAGTGTCTTAACATTGTTAAAACACTGCGGGGCTGGGATTCAGGGCCTGGCGCAGCACATATGTTCGCCTCTCACACTCGGGTCCTTACACCCGCTTCAGACTGTGCGGCGTCATCTGATCCCTTATCGCATGCCACGGCCATGAAGCCGCACAGTCCGAAGAAGGCGGAAGGAGAGGAGGGACAGGCGAACTGATGCACTGATCCTGCCCATCAATCACACCCTCGCAGTCCCAATAAATAAGACACCGAGGGGCGTTGTGTGGGTCAGGGCGGCCGCAGAAGCGCAGCCAGCCAAACAATGATGCCAGAAGACGGGCAGCGTTACCAAGGAGCTTGTTGCGTGTGTCAATACAAAGTCAAATCACACCTGAGGGACGTTTTAATGGTCACAGAGGACACATTTTAGACGTGTTCACTTCAACATGGGCAAGGAGAATAAGTTTCTGAGCCACCTTGAACACATGCAGCATTACTGCTGTTCAAGGTAGCTGTAAAACATAGAAACACCTGGGGGAGGGGGGACAGGTTCCCTTCAATTTCAGTTCTTGTGTCTGCGTGGCGGTCGCAGGACACGTTGCCGGCTACACAGCAGGGGAACAGCTGGCGGTGCTGGACCCCACTGACACATTGGCTGGTGTTTTTCTCTGTGCAGCTAGCACATCTGGGCAAAAACTGGCGGTGTTAGAGCCCAGGGTCAGCAGGAGGAGCAGGGGGAGCGGAGTGTAGGCCGAAGCCTGCACTCGAGCAAGTTGAAAGGAAACCTTTAACCCCCCCCCCCCCAGGCGTTTGTAGCTGAAAGAGCCATTGTGTACAGCACTAATGCTGGAAAAGGTAAACTTAGCTCTTTTAATTATGGTCCTTGTACATGCGGAACCTAACATTTATGAAATGTGTCCCCACACAGCGTTAAACCGTCCGGTAGGTGGAACTTTCCTTTGTCGTGTGACGCAGCACAGCCATCATTTTTACCCCCTTGTCGCCGTTCGCCCCCTCCTCAGCGTTGTTTGAATCTGTCCCGGAGCCTGCGCTGTTAGGTTAGCCCATGGCTATGCACACATGTTGCGCTGCCCGTCTTCTGACCTCATTTGGTGTCAGGCTGGCTGCGCCTGTGCGGGTGCGTTGGCCGAGATCCCGCCTCGCAGTGTCGTCTCATGTAATCCCACCGCGGGCCTGTGATCCGTGCCCGTGCGCAGTGCATATCCTCTCCTCTCACTCCCCTCCCTACGGCTTTTTCAGACTGTGCGGTGTCACGGCCGTGGCATGCTATTAGGGACCAGCTGACATCGCACAGTCTGAAGAAGCCGTAGGGAGGGGAGTGAGAGGAGAGGATATGCACTGCGCACGGGCACGGATCACAGGCCCGCGGTGGGATTACATTAGACGACACTGCGAGGCGGGATCTCGGCCAGCGCACCCGCACAGGCGCAGCCAGCCTGACACCAAATGAGGTCAGAAGACGGGCAGCGCAACATGTGTGCATGGCCAAGGGCTAACCTAACAGCGCAGGCTCCGGGACAGATTCAAACAACGCTGAGGAGGGGGCGCACGGCGCCAAGGGGGTAAAAATGATGGCTGTGCTGCGTCACACGACAAAGGAAAGTTCCACCTACCGGACGGTGTAACGCTGTGTGGGGACACATTTCATAAGTGTTTGGTTCAGCATGTGCAAGGAGCATCACGAAAAGAGGCACTTTTTCCCTTTGCATCATCATTACTGCTGCACAAGGTGGCTCCTTCAGTAACAAACGCCTGGGGGGGGGGGGGGGGTCAGGTTCCCTTACATTTAACTTGTTGTGTCTGCGTGGCGGTCGCAGTACACGTTGCCGTATACACAGCAGGGGAACAGCTGGCGGTGCTGAACCCCACTAACACATTGGCGAGGTGTTTGGCTCTGTGCGTACAGCACTTCTGGACGGCAACTAGCGGTGTTGGAGCCCAGGGACACGTGGAGGAGGAGGAGGTTGGAGGAGGTAGGAGGAGGTAGGAGGGATTGCCACACACACAGCAGGGGAACAGCTGACGTTACTGAACCCCAATAACAGAGGAGCGACTGTTGACTGTGCGTACAGCACTTCTGGACGGCAACTGGCGGTGTTGGAGCCCAGGGACAGGTGGAGGAGGAGGAGGTTGGAGGAGGTAGGAGGAGGTAGGAGGGATTGCCACACACACAGCAGGGGAACAGCTGACGTTACTGAACCCCAATAACAGAGGAGGGACTGTTGACTGTGCGTACAGCACTTCTGGACGGCAACTGGTGGTGTTGGAGCCCAGGGACAGGTGGAGGAGGAGGAGGTTGGAGGAGGTAGGAGGGATTGCCACACACACAGCAGGGGAACAGCTGACGTTACTGAACCCCAATAACAGAGGAGCGACTGTTGACTGTGCGTACAGCACTTCTGGACGGCAACTGGCGGTGTTGGAGCCCAGGGACAGGTGGAGGAGGAGGAGGTTGGAGGAGGTAGGAGGAGGTAGGAGGGATTGCCACACACACAGCAGGGGAACAGCTGACGTTACTGAACCCCAATAACAGAGGAGGGACTGTTGACTGTGCGTACAGCACTTCTGGACGGCAACTGGCGGTGTTGGAGCCCAGGGACAGGTGGAGGAGGAGGAGGTTGGAGGAGGTAGGAGGGATTGCCACACACACAGCAGGGGAACAGCTGACGTTACTGAACCCCAATAACAGAGGAGCGACTGTTGACTGTGCGTACAGCACTTCTGGACGGCAACTGGCGGTGTTGGAGCCCAGGGACAGGTGGAGGAGGAGGAGGTTGGAGGAGGTAGGAGGAGGTAGGAGGGATTGCCACACACACAGCAGGGGAACAGCTGACGTTACTGAACCCCAATAACAGAGGAGGGACTGTTGACTGTGCGTACAGCACTTCTGGACGGCAACTGGCGGTGTTGGAGCCCAGGGACAGGTGGAGGAGGAGGAGGTTGGAGGAGGTAGGAGGGATTGCCACACACACAGCAGGGGAACAGCTGACGTTACTGAACCCCAATAACAGAGGAGCGACTGTTGACTGTGCGTACAGCACTTCTGGACGGCAACTGGCGGTGTTGGAGCCCAGGGACAGGTGGAGGAGGAGGAGGTTGGAGGAGGTAGGAGGAGGTAGGAGGGATTGCCACACACACAGCAGGGGAACAGCTGACGTTACTGAACCCCAATAACAGAGGAGGGACTGTTGACTGTGCGTACAGCACTTCTGGACGGCAACTGGCGGTGTTGGAGCCCAGGGACAGGTGGAGGAGGAGGAGGTAGGAGGAGGTAGGAGGGATTGCCACACACACAGCAGGGGAACAGCTGACGTTACTGAACCCCAATAACAGAGGAGCGACTGTTGACTGTGCGTACAGCACTTCTGGACGGCAACTGGCGGTGTTGGAGCCCAGGGACAGGTGGAGGAGGAGGAGGTTGGAGGAGGTAGGAGGGATTGCCACACACACAGCAGGGGAACAGCTGACGTTACTGAACCCCAATAACAGAGGAGGGACTGTTGACTGTGCGTACAGCACTTCTGGACGGCAACTGGCGGTGTTGGAGCCCAGGGACAGGTGGAGGAGGAGGGGGTTGGAGGAGGTAGGAGGGATTGCCACACACACAGCAGGGGAACAGCTGACGTTACTGAACCCCAATAACAGAGGAGGGACTGTTGACTGTGCGTACAGCACTTCTGGACGGCAACTGGCGGTGTTGGAGCCCAGGGACAGGTGGAGGAGGAGGAGGTTGGAGGAGGTAGGAGGGATTGCCACACACACAGCAGGGGAACAGCTGACGTTACTGAACCCCAATAACAGAGGAGCGACTGTTGACTGTGCGTACAGCACTTCTGGACGGCAACTGGCTGTGTTGGAGCCCAGGGACAGGTGGAGGAGGAGGAGGTTGGAGGAGGTAGGAGGAGGTAGGAGGGATTGCCACACACACAGCAGGGGAACAGCTGACGTTACTGAACCCCAATAACAGAGGAGGGACTGTTGACTGTGCGTACAGCACTTCTGGACGGCAACTGGCGGTGTTGGAGCCCAGGGACAGGTGGAGGAGGAGGAGGTTGGAGGAGGTAGGAGGGATTGCCACACACACAGCAGGGGAACAGCTGACGTTACTGAACCCCAATAACAGAGGAGCGACTGTTGACTGTGCGTACAGCACTTCTGGACGGCAACTGGCGGTGTTGGAGCCCAGGGACAGGTGGAGGAGGAGGAGGTTGGAGGAGGTAGGAGGAGGTAGGAGGGATTGCCACACACACAGCAGGGGAACAGCTGACGTTACTGAACCCCAATAACAGAGGAGGGACTGTTGACTGTGCGTACAGCACTTCTGGACGGCAACTGGCGGTGTTGGAGCCCAGGGACAGGTGGAGGAGGAGGAGGTTGGAGGAGGTAGGAGGGATTGCCACACACACAGCAGGGGAACAGCTGACGTTACTGAACCCCAATAACAGAGGAGCGACTGTTGGGACTGTGCGTACAGCACTACCAGGCAACAACTAGCGGTGTTGGAGCCCAGGGACAGGTGGAAAAGCAGAGGAACACAATGTAGGCCGAAGCCTGAGAAAGTCGAAAGGGAACCTTTAACCCCCCCCCAAGGCGTTTGTAGCTGAAAGAGCCAGCTTGTGCAGCACAAAAGATGCAAAAGGAAAAGGTGGCTCTTTTCATCATGCTCCTTGCAAACACAGAACTAAACACTTATAAAATGTGTCCCCTGCAACCGTAAAACCGTCCCGGAGGTGGGACTTTCCTTCGTAATGTGACGCAGCCCAGCCGTCATTCCTACCCCCCCGGCGCCGCGCACCGGCTCCTCAGCGTTGTTTTATTCCGTCCAGGAGCCTGCGCTGTTATGTTATCCCGTGGCCAGGCACACTTAGCGCTGCCCGTCTTCTGGCATCATTTGGTGTCTGGATGGCTGCGCCTGTGCGGCCGCGCTGGCAGAGAGCCCGCCTCGCAGTGTCTTCTGATTTAATCCCACTGGGGGCCTGGGATCCATGGACATGCGCAGTGCATATCTGAACCTCCACCTCTCACTCATCTCCCTATGGCTTCTTCAGACTGTGCGGTGTCACGGCCGTGGCATGCTGTTAGGGACCAGCTGACACCGAACAGTCTGAAGAAGCCATAGGGAAATGAGTGAGAGGTGGAGGTTCAGATATGCACTGCGCATGTCCATGGATCCCAGGCCCCCAGTGGGATTAAATCAGAAGACACTGCGAGGCGGGCTCTCTGCCAGCGCGGCCGCACAGGCACAGCCATCCAGACACCAAATGATGCCAGAAGACGGGCAGCGCTAAGTGTGCCTGGCCACGGGATAACATAACAGCGCAGGCTCCTGGACGGAATAAAACAACGCTGAGGAGCCGGTGCGCGGCGCCGGGGGGGTAGGAATGACGGCTGGGCTGCGTCACATTACGAAGGAAAGTCCCACCTCCGGGACGGTTTTACGGTATCAGTGGACACATTTTATAAGTGTTAAGTTCTGCGTGTGCAAGGAGCTAAACAAAAATAGCTACCTTTTCCTTGGGCAGCATTACTGCTGCACAAGGTGGCTCTTTCAGTAACAAACGCCTTGGGGGGGGGGGGACAGATTCCCTTACATTTCAGTTGTTGTGTCAGCGTGGCGGTCGCATGACACATTGCCGGCTACACAGCTGGGGATCAGCTGACGTTACTGAAACCCAATAACACTGGGTCGTATGTTTTGACTGTGCAGACGGCACGTCTGAGCCTCAACTGGCGGTGTTGGAGCCCAGGAATTTAAGTTCAGGTGGTAGAAAGATGAACACAACAGGAGACCTGGATAACGTATACAGTGACCTAATTATTCAATCAGGAGGAGGAGTGGCAAATTCCGGCGAGATCCAGGCCTTGTTCATTTTCAGGAAAGTAAGCCGGTCAACGTTATCGGAGGATAGTCGCATGCGACGGTCAGTTAGTACACCACCTGCAGCACTAAAGACACGTTCCGATAATACACTGGCCGCAGGGCAAGACAGCACCTCCAATGCATACTGGCTTAGCTCTGGCCATGTATCCAGCTTTGAGACCCAAAACTTGAAAGGGGAAGAGCCGTCTGGGAGTACAGCAAGAGGGCAAGACATGTAGTCTGTCACCATCTGACGGAACCGTTGCCTCCTGCTGACTGGAGCCGTCTGTGATGGTGTAGACTTTTGTGGCGGGCACAGAAAACTGTGCCACAGTTCGGCCATACTGGTCTTGCCTTGGGCAGAGGCACTGCTTCTGCTCCCTCTTTGTGCAGAGCCTCCACCACGGCCTGGACGCACTGAGCTGCTTTGGAATGCACTAGCAGCACTTCTCTCAGTTGGAATGGAGAAGATGATGGAATTGACCAGTGTGTCTTGGTACTCCCGCATTTTTCGCTCCCGGTTCAACGGTGTGATGAGGCTTTCTACGTTGTCCCGGTAGCGAGGATCGAGGAGGGTGAACACCCAATAATCAGACATGTTGAGAATGTGGGCGATGCGGCGGTCGTTTCTCAGGCACTGCAGCATGTAATCCACCATGTGCTGCAGACTGCCAACTGCCCAAGAAACGCTGTCCCCTGCTGGAGGCGTGATCTCTGCCCGCTCGTCATCACCCCACCCTCGCTGTACACACTGACTACTGGACAATTGTGTAACTCCCTCCTCTGGACGGATGTCTTCCTCCTCCATTGACTCCTCCTCATCCTCCTCACAAACGGTCCCCTGCCTACGCGTTTGTGAGGAACCACGTGGCGCTGACTGTCCAGAAGATGATGGAAATGGTGAATCCTCATCCTCCACCTCTTCCACAACATCATCCCTTAGCGCTTGCAGTGATTTTTCAAGCAGGCAGATAAGGGGGACAGTCATGCTGACTAGTGCATCATCTGCACTCGCCATCCGCGTGGAATAATCAAAGGGACGCAAAACCTGGCAGACGTCATTCATAGTGGCCCACTCTGTGGTTGTGAAGTCTGTACGGCGCTGACTGCGACTTTTTTGCGCCTGAAGCAGCTGGTACTCCATTACAGCTTGCTGCTGCTCACACAACCGCTCCAACATATGTAACGTGGAATTCCACCTGGTAGGTAGGTCACATATGATGCGATGTTCCGGCAGGCGGTGTCGGCGCTGCAGAGCCGCAATGCGCGCTTTTGCCGTGCTGGAACGCCGCAAGTGAGCACACTCTAGGCGGACCTTGTGCAGCAGTGCATCAAGATCCGGATAGTCCCTCAAAAAGCTCTGCACGACCAAATTGAGCACATGTGCCAGACATGGGATGTGAGTGAGGTTGCCGAGGCCCAGAGCTGCCACCAGATTTCGGCCATTATCACACACTACCATGCCTGGCTGGAGATTCGCTGGCACAAACCACACATCGCTCTCCTGCTTGATGGCATTCCAGAGCTCCTGCGCTGTGTGGCTACGATTCCCCAAGAAAATTAATTTCAAGACGGCCTGTTGACGTTTGGCCACGGCTGTGCTCATGTCGGTCGTAACAGGTACACGTTCATCACGGGTCCATGTGGAGGTGGACTGTGACGGCTCCTGCAGCGATGATTCTGAGGAACTGGTGTAAGAAGAGGAGTCAATGCGTACAGAATGGATTCCTGCAATCCTTGGAGTGGGCAGGACACGTCCTGCGCCACTCGCACGGTCTGTACCCGGCTCAACGACATTAACCCAATGGGCAGTGAGGGAAAGGTATCGCCCCTGTCCATGTTGACTGGTCCACGCATCGGTGGTGAGGTGGACCTTGCTACTGACGGCGTTCAGTAGCGCGTGTTTTATGTGTCCCTCCACATGCTTCTGCAGGGCAGGGACGGCTTGCCTGCTGAAGTAAAAGCGGCTGGGCACATTGTACTGTGGGACTGCCAATGACATCAAGTCACGGAAGCTGTCAGTCTCCACCAGCCTGAATGACAGCATTTCCAGTGACAGAAGTTTGGCAATGCCTGCAGTCAGAGCCTGTGCTCGTGGGTGGTTTGACGAGAAAGGCCGCCTTTTCTCCCATGCCTGTACTACCGATGGCTGTAGACTGGGCTGGGAGTGTGTGGATGACTGGGAAAGTGGCGCTGCGGGTGGAATTACAGCGGGTCTCTGGACAACAGGGGCAGAGGTTCTTCCACGGCGATCCTGGGAGGACGCCGAACCAGCTGCGTGTGAGGTAGAGGAAGAGGCAACACGAGCTGAAGAGGTGGTAGCTGCCGCTGTTGGTTGGCCTACCTCTTCAGTGTGTTTTTCTAACTCCGCCGGGTGCCTGTTGCGCACATGTTTCCACATGTTGGAGGTATTGAGGTTGCTGACATTTTTCCCTCTTTTGACTTTTTGATGACACACGTTGCATCTGACATAGCAAATGTCATCTGCAACTGTGTCAAAAAAGGACCAGGCACTGCAAGTCTTGGGAGCGCCCTTTTTGGCTTTTGGAAGAGACATGCTCCTAACGGGTGCCAAAGCGGAGGCTGCAGGATCCGCAGTCTTCCCCCTCCCTCTCCCTCTTTGGGCCGTACGGGGAATCTCTTCCTCAGAGCTGCTCCCACCACCTTCCTGTCCCTCACGCCAAGATGGGTCGAGGACCTCATCATCTACACTACCCTCTGCCCCCAACTGCTCCTCCTGGGTAGTCTCAGCAGCAGAGCACGCACCAGTAAGTGGCACCTGAGTGTCATCATCAGCTGATGCGGCCTGCGATGTGGTGACCGGAGCCACTGGCCCACCCGCCTCTTCAGAGGAAGACAGAAAAAGCTGTTGGGCATCACTGCACCCTGCCTCTTCTTCCATTTCTCCAATGCTGCTTGGCTGGCCCCCTGTTTCCAAGCCAAGAGATTCAGAGAACAGAAGTAGAGACGGCTCCTGTCCTGGGCTCTCTGTCTGCCTGGGCAATTTGGCAGGTGGTGAAGAGACAGATGGCTGGTCTCCAGTGCTCTGTGTCTGAGAGGATGTGGCACTAATGGAAGTTGATGCATTAGCTGCCATCCATCCGACAACAGCTTCAATTTGTTCTTCACGCAGCAGCGGTGTACGGCGCTCGGACACAAAGCTTCGCATGAACGACTGTTGCCTGGTGAAAGTGGGTGCTGATGAGTCACCGGTGCCCGCAGCAGGCACAGAATCCCCACGTCCCCTCCCTGCTCCGCGCCCACGCCCACGCCCACGTGCCTTACTCACTGCCTTCTTCATCTTGGTTGACTGATAAAGATAAGCAGAAAAGTACTAACGGATTTGTGTGCTTATTCCTGAGCAACTCCTCCTAACAGGTATAAGAAGCACTAATTATCTAAAGTGTGGACTAGACTTTAATATGAGCTAATGTGGCCTACAGAAATGTAAAGTGGTGTAACTGGTGTGTTTGGTGAACTTTATTATTTATTTATTTTTTGGGGGCTGAACTGACAACAGATAGAGCTGCAGTCACACGGAGACCGTGCAGACAGACGTAAACGGCGCTACAAGGCCCAAAAACCCTCCTCTACTTTATCCTATGTAGTGTTTTTCCACAAATTAGCTGGAGACGGGTGGAAAGACACTAATAGGATTTTTTTGAATAAATTAGCAGCAGACTACACTATTTGGAAAAAAAAGAAAATTGATTTGGCGGTATGACGCAGTGAAAAACCCTGAGCTGGAGACAACCAGGCTATAGCTGCTCACAGATTACAGGGCGAGCTGCAGTCACACGGAGACCGTGCAGACAGCCGTAAACGGCGCTGCAAGGCCCAAAAACCCTCCTCTACTTTATCCTATGTAGTGTTTTTCCACAAATTAGCTGGAGACGGGTGGAAAGACACTAATAGGATTTTTTTAAATTAATTAGCAGCAGACTACACTACTTTGAAAAAAAAGAAAATTGATTTGGCAGTATGACGCAGTGAAAAACCCTGAGCTGGAGACAACCAGGCTATAGCTGCTCACAGATTACAGGGCGAGCTGCAGTCACACGGAGACCGTGCAGACAGCCGTAAACGGCGCTGCAAGGCCCAAAAACCCTCCTCTACTTTATCCTATGTAGTGTTTTTCCACAAATTAGCTGGAGACGGGTGGAAAGACACTAATAGGATTTTTTTAAATTAATTAGCAGCAGACTACACTACTTTGAAAAAAAAGAAAATTGATTTGGCGGTATGACGCAGTGAAAAACCCTGAGCTGGAGACAACCAGGCTACAGCTGCTCACAGATTACAGGGCGAGCTGCAGTCACACGGAGACCGTGCAGACAGCCGTAAACGGCGCTGCAAGGCCCAAAAACCCTCCTCTACTTTATCCTATGTAGTGTTTTTCCACAAATTAGCTGTAGACGGGTGGAAAGACACTAATAGGATTTTTTAAAATTAATTAGCAGCAGACTACACTACTTTGAAAAAAAAGAAAATTGATTTGGCGGTATGACGCAGTGAAAAACCCTGAGCTGGAGACAACCAGGCTACAGCTGCTCACAGATTACAGGGCGAGCTGCAGTCACACGGAGACCGTGCAGACGGCCGTAAACGGCGCTGCAAGGCCCAAAAACCCTCCTCTACTTTATCCTATGTAGTGTTTTTCCACAAATTAGCTGGAGACGGGTGGAAAGACACTAATAGGATTTTTTTGAATAAATTAGCAGCAGACTACACTACTTGGGAAAAAAAAAAAAAAAGGAACAGTATGAGGCAATGAACCACCCTCCCTGAACTGAATACAACCAACTATGGATGGCCTATGTGGCTGCACTCAGACTGGAGACTGGGCTGCACTCACACACACACACACACAGACCCTGCAGATCGCTGTGAAAACAGCGCTACAAGGCAAAAGCAAGGTGAATAGTAGGTGAACACAGCGGTTGCTAAATTAGCCTTTGGAAAGCACAAAGAAGCAAATCGCTATCTCTAAACTGTCCCTCAGTCAGCAAACAGCGTCCTGTCACTAACTGAATTCACAGCAGAGTGATCGCAAAATGGCGCCAGCGACTTTTAAACTGCATCATGACATCATTACACCAGCCAATCACAGCCTTGCCAGTAGTTTCATGCCCTCCATGCTAAACAGGATGTGCCCACACTTGGAATCAATCTCATTGGCTGAATTTCTGCTTTTTGAATCTTAGAACTTCCGATTCCGGTATCCGATACGCGGCAAGTATCGGAATCCCGGTATCGGAATTCCGATACCGCAAGTATCGGCCGATACCCGATACTTGCGGTATCGGAATGCTCAACACTACTTATGATATGATGAGATCATAATCAACACAATTTATATTTGGCTACAATCTATATTTAGTTGCAGAAAGTTTGCTGCAAAATTATTTGCACATCACATTCCACAATAGTGATCTGTGGCAGCATGTAGGAAGAGGAAATAATGCCCCTTGCCTGTCAGGGTCCGCGGCTCTTCTTTTAATTAGCCTGCGCAACGTCACATTCAGCGACAATAGACCAATGTCATGGCCAAGAGAATGGGATGTGAATATTCATTCACATCAACTTGAAAGTATTTTTTGTTTGTATATTTTTTTTTGTATATTTAAATTTATTTTTTGTCCAGTTTCAGCTATTTATCAGAGTTATTCAGACTTTATTGTGTTTTGTAATAAATTGATCTTGTCATACACTTTGAGGGATGGCAGTCGATTTTGTTCATAATTAGGGTTTTATTTCATTTATTATGCTTGCTCGTAGCAACAACGTATAACACAGCAAACTACAGCACTGTGCAAATGAGCAGTTGTAGAAAAAATGCTGAAAGAAAGCTTTCAAAATGTAGAAGTGTTAAAAGTTTATGTGAATCAATTAATAAAATGAAAAGTAAATGAACAAAAGAGAAATCTAAATTAAATCAATATTTGGTGTGACCAAACTGACAACCCTACCTTTTGCCCTTAAAACAACATCAATTCTTCTAAGTACACTTGTACAGTCAAGTCGGAGATTTTGTAGAGTTAAAGTCCAGTTTAGGAGTACTCAATTATGCCAGGCAGGTGATAATATTAATCATCATTTTCAGGGAGGTGACAGGTGCTGCAGCAGTGACTGCTGCCTCTGCCCCCTGATGATACTTCATTCATCTCCCCCCCTGATGATACCATCATGCACTGGGATTCTCAAACAAAGAGTCATCAAAATGAAGTTGTTGAAAAAAAAAGCAGATAGCATAGTTAGGGAAGGATAGGGATTTTTTTTTTAAATAATACATTTTTATTCAATTAAATCTTATAACAGAAATAGCATGTTCACACAATTATATCAATAATACTGTTTGGAGAAGCTTGGCCAGAAGGAGTCTTCATGGAAGAATTGTGCCCTAAAAGCCATACCTTTGATGCAGAAACAAAGCCAATCGACTAAACTATACACAAACACCGAGGAACTGGGATGGAGAAAAATGGCAGTAGTCGCTCTGGATAGATGAGTCAAATTTTGAAATATTTGGCTGTAACAGAAGGCAGTTTGTTTTCCAAAGGGCAGGAGAGCGGTACAATAATGAGCGTCTGCAAGCAACAGGGAAGTATAGTGGAGGTTCCTTGCAAGTTTGGAGCTGCATTTCAGCAAATGTAGTGGTGATTCTGTCAGGGCAAAAAAATCCTATAGCATGCATTTCTTATAAATGTTTAAAAGTGATGAGCGAACGTGTTCGGTGATACTTGAAATCAGTCGAGTAACTGGGTGCTCGGATCTGCTCGACACTCGCCAAGCCTTAGCTGGTGCTTAGAATTAATGCTTGAAACCCAGCGCCACATATTTGGCGCCTGTTACCCAGTCAGTAAACATGCGGGAATTGTCTGTCAGTCACTGTAATGCTGTAGTTATCTTGGTAGTTGTATTACTGTGATTGGCTGGTCGTATTTCCTCATCAGAGGTTATAAAAGGACTGGCACCACCATGCGTGGCATACTAACACCATTGCACAGCTCAGGCACAGCTGTGATTGGAAGGAGAGAGTAGTTGTCCAGGCCTGTGTGCACAGTTTCAGGGATCTGAGTCATCTAGTGGTGATTTTGTTGCTAAGGACATGCTATGTAGGCTAAAGACAGCTTCTGGAGCAGGGAGAGTGCCTGAATACATTCTCTGGTCAGGGTTTATGGGTTTTCTGTCCATTGCTAAATGTATAGCTGCAGGAAGCCACATTTTTTGTGGGAGTGAAAAAAATGATTGTATTGATGTTGAAAAAATTCCCATCAGAAACGCTAACAGTAGGGGACAAGAAGGAGAGTTAAGGGAGACATACACCAGGTACAGGAGAGGCAAGGGTACACTGTCAAAGGCCTGGCCCAATTTCATGACCTCTCCCAGCATCCAGGCCCTGATGATCGGATATTTTTGACAAGGAAGGAAAAGTTTTTGAAGATGGTCAATCAATACCTGACCAACAAATTATAATTATATTTTTTTTCTAGCTTTGCACTGTATAAAAAGCCTTTATGAGTGTTGGAGGATAACAACTACGCTTTCTTAATATTTGAAATAGGCCCCCAGTTCTTGCCTTCCATTGTCTATGGTTGACCCAGCATATATTTTTTTCCTGCTTTGCACGGTGTACAGAGCTTCTATAAGTGTATTAGTACCACAACTAAATTTTGTTCACAATATTTGAATGAGGTACTACAGTTGGTGCCTTCAAGGGCATATGGATGACCCTGCTTGTAAGGGTACTGTCACACAGTGCAATTTTGATCGCTACGACGGCACGATCCGTGACGTCGCAGCGTCGTATGATTATCGCTCCAGTGTCGTAGACTGCAGTCACACGTTGCAATCACGGCGCTGGAGCGATGCCGAGGTCCCCGGGTAACCAGGGTAAACATCGGGTTACTAAGCGCAGGGCCGCGCTTAGTAACCCGATGTTTACCCTGGTTACCAGTGTAAACGTAAAAAAACAAACAGTACATACTTACATTCCGGTGTCTGTCCCCCGGCGTTCTGCTTCTCTGCACTGTGTAAGCACCATAGCCGGAAAGCAGAGCGGTGACGTCACCGCTGTGCTCGCTTTCCGGCTGGCCGGCGCTCACAGTGCAGAGAAGCTGAGACGCCGGAGGACAGACACCGGAATGTGAGTATGTACTGTTTGTTTTTTTTACGTTTACGCTGGTAACCAGGGTAAACATCGGGTTACTAAGCGCGGCCCTGCGCTTAGTTACCCGATGTTTACCCTGGTTACAAGCGAACACATCGCTGGATCGCTGTCACACACAACGATCCAGCGATGTCAGCGGGTGATCAAGCGACGAAAGAAAGTTCCAAATGATCTGCTACGACGTACGATTCTCAGCAGGGTCCCCGATCGCTGCTGCGTGTCAGACACTGCGATATCGTAACGATATCGCTAGAACGTCACGAATCGTACCGTCGTAGCGATCAAAATGGCACTGTGTGACAGTACCCTAACTCTTGTCAGGCTTTGCACTGTGTGCAGAACTTTTATGAGTATGCAAGTCATTATACAGGAAAAAAAATGTTTCTTAACATTTTTTCATGTAAACTCCCAATTTAGTTTTGATTTTGAATGTCGCTCCTTAAAGTGGAGTAAATGTGTGACACCATTGTTCTCAGCAGCTGTCATGTTGGACGCTGTTCATACTAGGGTGTTCGACAGACAGCGGTTATTCCGCTTTTGTCCACTATGCGCTCAGTGGCGTCGGCTAGATTTTATCTAGCTGGTCCAGGGTTAATTTAGCTGGTGCTCGGATTGGAAGCTGGGTCACGCCCACTGCCTTTAAATTGTTCTTCTGAACATTGGGCATCGCCGATTATAGCTTCTGTCTTGTGCTTGGTTATCTCGGTCTGGAGTGGTGGTCTAGGAAAAGGAGTATCGTATCTGGTGGTGTATATTTCCCTTTGTCATATTTTCCTCCTTCCTATATTTGTATTTGTTTTGCCCTGTGCACTTATTGTGTATTCCTGAGTGACTGCGGCGTGGTGTATATTTTCCGTTATCCTTGTCTGTGTTAACTGTGGGTATTGGTTAGTGGTCTCTTCACTGGGAGGTGGGTAGTGGTTTCAGCCAGAGGTTGTAACAGGAGATAGGGTGAGGATGGAGGCCCAGACATGCATACCATCAGTGTAAACTCTGGGAGAAGGGTCAGTCAGGGTTTCCCAGAGTTGAGGGAAATCGCAGGGGTTATAAGCTCTTGCCTATCTAGACACCTAGATTTCCCGTGACATTATAATTGGCCAACATTATTTGAATTCCATGGATCCCATGACTTCCATAACCCGTCAGTTGGAGGCGCTGTCCCTACAGGTCACTGAGTTGAGGGGGGCAGTGCAGCAACAGGGACTAGCAGTGTCTAATGTGCAAGCTGGAGTGGCAGGTAGACTTGCTGAGCCTAAGTTTCCTTTGCCTGAAAGGTTTGCTGGGGAACGCAGTAAATTTGTTACTTTTCGTGAAGCTTGCAAACTTTATTTTCTTATGCGCCCAATCTCCTCAGGTAATGAGGCTCAGCGTGTGGGTTTGGTGTTGTCTTTACTAAACGGGGATCCTCAAGCATGGGCGTTTTCTTTGCCTTCTGATTCTGCTGCATTTAACTCAGTGGAGAGTTTTTTTTCTGCTCTTGGACACATTTACGATGATCCTGACAGAATGGCTCTAGCAGAATCTAAGTTATGCGCTATTCGACAGGGGGAGCGTGTTGCAGAGGATTACTGTTCTGAATTTCATCGCTGGGCGGTCGACACACAGTGGAATGATCCCGCGCTGCGGAGTCAGTTTATTCATGGGGTTTCTGGAAGGGTTAAAAAATCCCTCCTGATGTACGAGACTCCTGCTTCACTAGATTCCGCTATGAGTCTTGTTGTCCGCATTGATCGCCGTTGGCGTCAGGGGGAGCATGAGACGCCGCCTATGGGAGAAGGTGTAGGTTCACGTGAGGTTGCTGCAGGTGAGCCCACGGAGCCTATGCAAATCGCAAGGGTGTCACATGTTAAGCGTCGAGCCCCTGTGCTCAAGAAGCAGGGAGCCTGTTTTTACTGTGGTAAAACTGGTCATTTTGTTAACATTTGTCCTCTGCTGTCTAAGAAAAACGCAACGGCGGAAAACTTCTAAGCTCAGAGGGTGTGGAGGAGGCCAATCTGAGCTTATGCATATCCTCCATGGTGGTTTCTCAATGCATGCTCCCTGCCAAAGTTATCATCGCTGGCAGAGAGCTGCCAATCACTGTTTTTGTGGATAGCGGTTCTGCCACAAATCTCATTGATGAGGAGTTTGCGCGCACAGCAGGTTTTAGGATCGAAAAACTGCCTCATCCTATCCGCGTGGTCACCATCAATGCAGCTCCTCTCTCACAGGGGGAGATTACTGAGTTTGTGGCTGAGGTGAAACTCCACATTGGGGTTCTACATTTCGAGCAGGTTACATGTAAGGTGCTCAGGAATCTTCCTGCACAGGTGGTTTTGGGTTTCCCATGGTTGTCTATGCACAACCCGGTTATTGAGTGGCAAAACTCAGGACATTATTCAGCGGAGCAAATTCTGCAAGGAGAATTGCCTGGCCACATGTGTGTCTGCTGTGACTTCAAGCGTTCCTGAGTCACTTCTGGATTTTGCGGATGTGTTCTCTGAGAAGGGTTGTTTAGAGTTGCCACCACATCGCTCCTATGACTGTACTATCAGGTTTAAACCAGGGGCCAAATTGCCTAAAGCAAGGATGTTTAACATCTCCGGTCCGGAGAGACAAGCGTTAAAGGATTACATTGCTGACAGTTTGAGCAAAGGGCACATCAGGCCTTCATCCTTGCCTGTGGCAGCGGGGTTCTTCTTCGTTAAGAAGAAAGATGGCGGACTACGCCCGTGTCTGGATTTCAGGGAGTTGAACCAGATTACGGTTCATGATCCATACCCTATGCCACTGATACCAGATTTGTTCAACCAGGTGGCAGGGGCTAAGTGGTTTACCAAGCTTGACCTCAGGGGGGCGTATAACCTCATAAGAGTCCATCAAGGTGATGAGTGGAAGACGGCTTTTAATACCCCTGAGGATCATTTTGAAAATTTGGTGATGCCATTCGGGTTGACAAATGCACCAGCAGTGTTCCAACATTTCATAAATGATGTGTTCTCACATGTTTTGGGGAAATTTGTTATTGTATACCTGGATGACATTCTCATATTTTCTAGCAACCGTGATACTCATTTAGATCATGTCAGGCAGGTGTTACAGCTTCTCAGAGAGAATAAGCTCTATGCAAAACTTGAGAAATGTGTATTTTCGGTTCAGGAGTTGCCTTTCTTGGGTTATATTGTGTCCGATTCTGGGTTTAAAATGGACGCTGCTAAGGTGCAAGCGGTGTTGCGTTGGGAACGGCCAGATAACCTAAAAGCACTTCAGCGGTTCCTTGGGTTTTCTAACTACTATAGGAAGTTTATCAAGAATTTTTCTATCATTGCTAAACCGCTAACAGACATGACTAAAAAGGGTACCAATTTCTCCGTTTGGCCTGAGGCCGCTGTGCGCGCATTTGAGTTTCTTAAGAACAGTTTTGTTTTGGCCCCCATTCTTGTGCAGCCAGACGTATCGAAACCTTTTGTTGTGGAAGTCGATGCGTCTGAGGTTGGTGTGGGGGCGGTGTTGTCACAAGGCTCATCCTTGAGCGATTTGCGTCCTTGCGCCTATTTCTCCAAGAAACTGTCGTCTGACGAACATAACTACGATATCGGCAACAGGGAGTTGTTGGCAATCAAGTTGGCCTTTGAAGAATGGCGACACTTCTTGGAGAGGTCGGTTCATCAGGTTACTGTAATTACCGACCATAAGAATTTGCTTTATTTGGAGTCTGCCAAGCGTCTATCTCCCAGGCAGGCTCGCTGGGCATTGTTTTTCACGCGGTTCAACTTTGTTGTTACTTACAGACCTGGGTCTAAAAACACTAAGGTGGATGCTCTGTCCAGATGTTTTCCGGAGGGAGAACCTCGGGAAGATCCGGTACCCATCCTCCAAGAGGGTGTTGTGGTTGGCCACCCAGGGGTCAGGGGTACTTTGGAGTTGGTGTCACGTCGGTTTTGGTGGCCCAAAATCTGACAGGACGTGGTCTCTTACGTGTCAGCTTGCACCACGTGCGCTAGGGCTAAGAAGCTTCTGAACTCTCTTGTCCATTGAATTTGTGAGTTTTTGGATGGCTTCTGCTTCAATTGTTTTGCATGTGGACAGAATACCCTCCCAGAGCTGTTGCTTAGATGTGAACTGCCTCCCGCCATCATAGACACTCCTTTTGATGTTGCTCCAGAGGTTCTCAATGGGGTTGAGGTCAGGGGAAGAGGGTGGCCACACCATAAGTTTGTTCGCTTTTATGCCCATAGCAGCCAGAGATGCAGATGTGTTTTTTGCAGCATGAGACGGTGTATTATCATGCATGAAAATGATCTTGCTGCGGAAAGCACGGTTCTTCCTCTTAAACCATGGCAGGAAGTGTTGTTTTAGAAACTCCACATAGATTATGGACCCCTTCAGGGATCATAAAGGGGCCGACAATCTCTCTCCCCATGATTCCAGCCCAAAACATTACTCCACCTCCTCCTTGTTGGTGCCTTAGCCGTGTTTTCATGGGGTGTACATCCTCCACTCCATCCATCTGGACCATCGAGCGTTGCACGGCACTCATCAGTGAACAAAACAGTTTGGAAGTCAGTCTTCATGTATTGTTTGGCCCACTGGAGCCGTTTCTGCTTGTTGCAGTGGATAGAGGTGGTCGACAGGATGGCTTACGCACAGCTGCAAACCTCTTAAGGACCCTGCATCTTGTTGTTCTGGGGACATTGGAGGCACCAACTTGACGATCCATAAATTTCAACAGCAAAAAGCAAATTAAACTAAATTTTAAAGGATTATAAGAAACTATTAGTTTTTTGCTTAAATCTATTGCCTCAAAATTTTTACAACCTAATCATTTGATCATTTTAACCTAAAACTCCCCCAAAAAAGCCAAAAGAGATTTGCTTTTGCAACTTTTCCCGTTGTGGTCTTATAAAAGACCTGCGCCATATTGCTGCATAACTAGGACATTTTTCTATTCATGAATGACACACTTAAATTGCTTTCGACGATACACAAAGTTATTAACTGCTAAAAAAAAACTGAATTTTTTTTTAACTTAGCAGAGGGTAAGAATTTAGAAATTCTGTACATTCGTGACTACTCTTGCACTGCAAGAGCTATCTGTCATTTTGTCTATCTGCATTTCAAGAAGACGAGTTTTCTGAAAGTTGTGCTGTGTGCAGTGGCCTCTCTGACACCTTATCCATCCATTGTAACATCGTTAAATCGAGCTCAAACTTTTCAAAGGTTGAAATCCCTTCTTTAGACCATGTCTCTTCCTTTTGACAGCCAGGTCTTGGTGGTGATTTTTCCAATCTCCAAAGTCTACAATAAAAGCATGTGACCATAATATTATCTCGTGCTCAATATGATTAATTTTCATTTCTGTTAAAAAATAAAGCAGAGACGCTTCACTAGTTTCATCGCAAGGAAGGTGAAAGAGGTTGATTTAAATTAAATGTTGTTTAAATAGCTTTCGCTCAGCTTGGTCAAACTTTATTAAATAAAACATTTCACCTAAAATCTCATTTCATTATCTTGCAGCGTTAAATTAACTTCGCTAAAATAACACATTGAGAAATGGCGTAAAATGTCACAACCGCAAGAACATTAAATGCCCCATGTCACTATTTGATGCAGTTTTATATAGAACATTAAGATGAATAATATAGATAGGGTGATATGAAGTAAAAGAGAGGACAATCTCAGGGATGGTTTATGGAGTAATACTCTACTTCTAGGCACACTTTACTTTTCTCCCAATTTTATATAGACCACAGTCTAAATGTAATACTACGAGGAAGTGTAAATGTAATGTATGAATATTAAATATATGGCCAATTTCAACTATAACTATCTAGAGAAATGATGATGTGTATATACCGTATATATCTTTCTTATTTACATACTATCATAAGAATATGATATGTTTAATTCTATAAAAGATCCTGAGCTTTGCTATTACGACCAATTGATTATATGGGAACTGCCACTTTGCCAGCTCAATCAAACACAATATATAACATTTTATCTCACTCATTTAAACCCTTGATTCTAATGGAAAAGCTAGAAAAAATGGTGCGAAATAGTCTTACTCTGATAAAGGATGTGAGAACAGTAGGTGCAAGCAAGTGCTCACCTGGCAGGGTTGTGTGACGACTAATTTTTCCTTTCTACCCAGTTAATTATTTTCTTGTCTCTGCTCCATCTAGAAGCAGGAAGTCTCTTGTCCCTGCATTTATCATTCCCCTCTCCCACTCTTGACCCAGTTGCTCAGCTTCTCTACCCTACCAGGGACTTTTGCAGTGACTCATGACTCATACAGGAAAAAATGACCTCCTGTTTCAACATAGAGCTTAGAAGGATTCAGCTAGTCAGTTTTTAATCATAACATGTCATAGACCTAATGGAAAAGAGAAGAATTAACTGGTTAGAAAGGCAAAATGAGCAATTGTCAGTATACAGTGCCATGTAATATGACTGCAATATATTAAGAGGTTAAAAACTTTAACAGGCGTGCTTCTTTAAATAACTGACTGGCTTTCATTAGCTCCACATGATGCAACTGTGGGTAGCTGATGGGTTATCATGGCAGCAAAGGGCCTTTTGAAGGACTCTGTTGCTATCATCTTGATCTCCCTTTTAAGCTAAGCTATGTGCTGAGCTTCAAAGGAGAACAAAGTTTTCACTATTTACTGCAATGCTGTGGTATTGTAATATATAGAATAAGTGATGAGACAATCGCAGTTTCAATTTCCCTCAGGGGACTAAATAATAGTAGTAAAAAAGAAAAAGTTTTTGAAAATATGAATAACAAGAAATATAAAAAATTCAAATTACACCCACCTTTCCTCTAGTAAAAATATAGGAATATAAATAATGCAAAATAGACAATATACCACATATGGTATCACCACATTTGTAAAAGTTTGATCTATAAAAATATTAAAATAATTCACCTATAAAGTAAATAAAGAAAAGAGAAAAAAATCGAAACCCCGGAATTGTAGTTTTCAGGCATCAAACTTCCCTTAAAAAATGCAATAAGAAGTGATCAAAACATTATATCTACACAAAAATTGTCAGAAAAACCAATAGCTCGAAAGCGCAAGACATGAGCCCTCAAACAGCTACATTGATAGAAAATTGTTATGAGTCTTGAAGAATTTTTATTACCACTTAAATAAAAGAATTTATTGAAATTTGGTATTTCTGTAATGGCATAAAAAAATACTGTGGCAGAATTGATTTTTTTTTTACCATTTTATGCGGCTTGGAATTTTTTTCCCATTGTTCAGCAAATTCATTGTATCATAAATTGAATTATATCATTCCAAGCTAAAGCTCACAAATAAACAAGCTTTCATACACTTATGTTGACAGAAAAATAAAAAAGTTCTGGATCTTGGAAGAAGGGAAGTGAAAAAAAGAGATAAAACAAGCCTACAATATAATATGATGCAATGAATGGGTATACAACATCGCCCTAGAGATAATGTGAGAATAGTCAAAAGGAAGCTGCGGACAGAGACACTGGTACTGTGTGAAAGTCCGTGAGGGAGGGTTACTAGAACAAAATGAAATAAAGGACTGTCGCGCTACTGACTTAACATATGGGGTAAAAAATGTGCATACAGTATAATAATTTAGGTTATGGATAAACAGCTGAAACTGTCAAATACCAGGTAAACCAAAATGTAGAATTAAAACATGTGGGAATAGTAAACATATTTAAATATCACAAGGAAACAACGGTATATAAGAGAAAAAAATGAATATTGCAACCAGTCCAATTAAAATAGTCCTGAATGTAAAGTGTAAAGTTATTTCAGATGTATAAATACTTGTAGTTCAAGATGCAACTGGTAGTTGAGCCATATGTTAGAATACCGGTACTTCCTCTTCAAATGACTGCTGGCTGAAATAAATGAAGTGCTGATTCCATGTAAATCAACTGCTTGCTGTCTGCCATTAAACGCTGATGATTGACATGAGGTGGCAAGCTCGGGCTAAATGCTGTTTCTACAGAGCCAGAGGCGCTCTGGCCAGTAGCAACCCCGAATATCACGCAGACGGTGGCTGGCTAGGGTGGAGAGGGATGTGATTTCACAAGATACTAATAGAACAAACCAACGCGTTTCGGGAAAACTTAGTTCCCCTTCGTCAGGGTGCTTATCCGTGCCAGGGTGTTTATCAATAACCTAAATTATTATATAGACATTTTTTGCCCCTTAGGTTAAGTCAGCAGTGTGACAGTGCTTTATTTCATTTTATACAATATATTATATTTAGATTTACGGTACATTTTATTGAACTAAATAATAAACACATTGAATAACACCGTAGTAACTTACAATAGGACTCTATGAGATGTAAGATCTAAACAATGTAAAAACTAAGGAAAAATATGTTTTTGCACTGAATTTCCTATAAAATATAAATTCATTGCTTATACTTACCTATAAGTATCTGAATATGGCAATAAAAGAAAGCACAACTAGTCCTGCACATATATGATCCTTTTAAAGGCATACATTTAGTAAGCTGCCAATAAGTAGGGGACAGATGGATGGCAAATGATTACAGGAAGAGATTATACCATGTTTTTGATAGTCCGTTACTATGAACACATACTTTGACTGAGGTGAATGATGAAAAAAAAAAACACGGCAGAATTTTTTAGAGCCACTTCATCTCCTCAAAAATGTGCTAAAAATAAATTACAAATTCATATTACCTTGAACTAATAATAATAATACTAGTAATAAAAGCTACAGTTCAATCACAAAAGATAAGCCCTTATACACCTCGATCAACCTACAAAAAGAAAATAAAAAAAGCTGTGGCTAAAACAATTTGGTGATACAAACCAATATTTGTCTTTTTTATTATCAAGAAGTAGAAAAAAAAGTATTGTATATTAGTATGGCATCACCATTACAGATGAGCAAACTTGCTCGGAAAATGTTCGCCAATCTTAAATTTGGCATGAACATAGCACATTCGGATTCATGTTCGGTTTCCCAATCATTTTTCCTCAAAGTCGGCAAAATTCAGTCACAGATGAGTAAATCATTGCTTTCCACGAATGCTTTTGTTTTGACCTTGTCTAGCATAGTGGTGCTGTATGATGAGCAGGGAAGATGTATTTTTATTAGGGGAGGGGGTGTGTCTAGGTAGGTGGAGCAGCGTAGTGTCAGCTTTTTGTTTTTCTTTGTTTTTCTTTGTTTTGTTTTTTTGTTCTGTAATAACTTAATGTGTGTACATTCGGTGAAACAATCAGGGCTCAGAAAACATCCACAATGTCATGACACAAGATCTTCTGTGATTGGCTGCCGAAGTCACATGTCCCTGTCCATATAAAACACAAATATTTAGCTTTTCTGTCAGTTTTTTCTCAGTGTAAAAGCGCAAAGAGGCCGCTCCTGCTGAAAGTGAACTTGTCAGTTATCTAGATAGGATCCTGTCCCATGTGAAATCGATCTTCCAGCATCTGACTCGATTGTGCTAAAACTATTTTGTAGTCAGAAGACCCCATCTGCTAATCAAAATCGTTTGGGCAAAAACTGTGTTGCAGTGAGGAATTAGGAGGTTCTATTTCCTCTTAAAAATCATTAGTCCTAATATAGGGGTTCAGTCAGGGGGCCCTATTTTGTAACCAAAATAATTTGTCATAAAACTGTGTTTCAGTGAAGAATTAGGAGGTCAAATTACCCCTTAAAAATCATTAGGCCTAATATCGTGGTTCAGCCAGAAAGCCCTATTTGCTAATCCAAATAGTTTGGGATAAAACTGTGTTGCAGTGAGGAATCAGGAGACCATATTTCCTCTTAAGAATCGTTAGGCCTAATATTAGCGTTCAGCCAGGAGGCACTATTTGTTAATTCAAATCACTTGTTACAGAACTGTGTTGTAGTAAGGATTTAGGAGGCCACTTTTCCTCTTTAAAATCGTTACGCCTAATTTTGGGGTTGAGCCAGGAGGACCTATTTGCTAATTCAAATTGTTTAGGATAAAACCATGTTGCTGTGAGGAATCAGAAGGCCACCTTTCCTCTTAAAAATCGTTGGGCCTAATATTAGCATTTAGCCAGGAGGCCCTATTTGCTAATCCAAATCATTTGGAATAAAATGGTGTTGCAGTGAGAAATAAGGAGGCCCCATTTGCTCATCAAAATCATTAGGTATAAGAGTGTTTTTCTGGTACATTGACTAAGAAAATAATTTGCAATTATTCATTTAGTGACATGTGACTGACAGGTGTGGGCTTAAGGTTGTGAAACAGCAGGTTACAAGAGAGAAAGGGTGCATACAACATGAGTGGGAAATAGCGAGGTTGTGGCGGAAGGGGGAATAGGCTTGGTGTTCAACGTGTATATGGGTTAGGTGGTAATGTAATTGAAAGTTCAACTGAACAAACACCATCTCATCCTAACCAAAGACCACTAACAACATCTGTCACTGAATGAGCAACAAAACGCTCAAGTAACTGTGGGAACCAAAGATGGGCCATTCTGGAGAGCTGTGCACACATTCTATTCCATGGACATCAGAGGTCTGCTCCAAAGATTCACAGAATCCAGAGGAGGAAAACATCTGTACCAAAGCAAAAAAATGTTTTATGTTGGATCCATTGCCAGATTAAGTAGGGTCTGAGCAGAACCCAAACCCTCATCACCAGATGATAACTCCTGGGGGTGATCCTGATGAGACTCAGATACCAGAGGTACACACGGACCATACTGTGGTGTCAGGGCAGGAAGAAGAGTAGGGTGAGTCTCAGGGCAAGGAGTGGGAGAACAGAGAGGGTGATGATGAGATTGTAGATTCCACTTGATGTGAACCCAGAGGCACCCAGCTGAGTAGCTCAGCAGAGGAGGTGGAGGAGGAGGAAGACGAGTAGATTACATTGCAGCTTCCCGCACAGACATGAAGTGATGCAACCATGACAAGCACTACATCTTCAGACACAACTGTGGCTTTGGCTAGCACAGGTCATGAGTAGTGTTGAGCATTCCGATACTGCAAGTATCGGGTATCGGCCGATACTTGCTGTATCGGAATTTCCGATACCGAGATCCGATACTTTTGTGGTATCGGGTATCGGGTATCGCAACAACATTAATGTAATAATGTGTAAAAAAGAGAATTAAAATAAAAAATATCGCTATACTCACCTGTCCGACGCAGCCGGGATCTCAGCGAGGGAACCGGCAGCGTTGTTTGTTTAAATTTCGCGCTTTTACTTGGTTACGTGAAGTCCCGGCTTGTGATTGGTCAGGGCGGCCATGTTGCCGGGACGCGGACCAATCACAGCAAGCCGTGACGAAATTACGTCACGGCTTGCTGTGATTGGTCCGCGTCCCGGCAACATGGCCGCCATTAACCAATCACAAGCCGTGACGTCACGGGAGGCTGGACATGCGCGTATTTTGAAAAGCGCGCGTGTCCAGCCTCCAGTGACGTCCCGGCAACATGGCCGCCATTAACCAATCACAAGCCGTGACGTCACGGGAGGCTGGACATGCGCGTATTTTGAAAAGCGCGCGTGTCCAGCCTCCCGTGACGTCACGGCTTGTGATTGGTCAGGGCGGCCATGTTGCCGGGACGCGGACCAATCACAGCAAGCCGTGACGAAATTACGTCACGGCTTGCTGTGATTGGTCCGCGTCCCGGCAACATGGCCGCCATTAACCAATCACAAGCCGTGACGTCACGGGAGGCTGGACATGCGCGTATTTTGAAAAGCGCGCGTGTCCAGCCTCCAGTGACGTCCCGGCAACATGGCCGCCATTAACCAATCACAAGCCGGGACGTCACTGGAGGCTGGACACGCGCGCTTTTCAAAATACGCGCATGTCCAGCCTCCCGTGACGTCACGGCTTGTGATTGGTTAATGGCGGCCATGTTGCCGGGACGCGGACCAATCACAGCAAGCCGTGACGTAATTTCGTCACGGCTTGCTGTGATTGGTCCGCGTCCCGGCAACATGGCCGCCCTGACCAATCACAAGCCGGGACCTCACGTAACCAAGTAAAAGCGCGAATTTTAAACAAACAACGCTGCCGGTTCCCTCGCTGAGGTCCCGGCTGCGTCGGACAGGTGAGTATAGCGATATTTTTTATTTTAATTCTTTCTTTTACACATTAATATGGTTCCCAGGGCCTGAAGGAGAGTTTCCTCTCCTTCAGACCCTGGGAACCATCAGGAATACCGTCCGATACCTGAGTCCCATTGACTTGTATTGGTATCGGGTATCGGTATCGGATTGGATCCGATACTTTGCCGGTATCGGCCGATACTTTCCGATACCGATACTTTCAAGTATCGGACGGTATCGCTCAACACTAGTCATGAGTCTGCAGTTCACAGGGGCTGCATGGGTTCCCTAGTCTGGGCCTTTTTTGAGACCACAAAGGATTGCTCAACTCACGTTATCTGCCAAATTTGCAAAAAAAAGACTCCGTAGAGGCAAAATATGCAATAATTTGACCACTACATGCATGAACTGGCAAATATGCAATCAACTTGCCTTAGTTTGGGAATTTCACTGTGCTAAAATGCAGACTAGCGGGCCTCGCCAACCACCAGCCTTCCCATCAACCACATCTGATGCTTCTTCCTCCTCCATCACCACACGTCTCCGGCCGCAAAAACTCCACTTGTTTACCTCGTAAAGTCGGGGTGAGTGACAGTCCATCAGCTGTTAGGGAAGTAGAGACGCCTGCTGTTTTTGTTTCACCAAGCACAACACATCTTTCTCAATTCACCACAACATCTCCGCCTTAACCTCATTCACAGTCCAGCAGTTTGTCCTGTTCACACTACTCCATCATCGCTCAGCACAGCAGGTAGGTAGCCAAAGGTCCCACAGTTGTGTTCACATAAAAGAATGTTTACTCCTACATGTGGCAAAGCTTGGAGCTTGAACTCCACTATCTCCAATCTGTTAGCCATGGAAATGCAGCCTTTCACCAGCATGTCGCAGACAACATTACCCATTCCCTGAAAAAAATCTGTCTGTCAGGGTGCATTTCACCACTGATACCTGGACAAGAAAATATGGGCAGGGGCATTACATCTCGCTGACTAGGAACTGGGTGACTTCCGTCATTGACAGGACAGGACGGAGGAAGCAACCTTGAGTGTTACCCTGTCACCAACACACAATGGACTTGGGCTTCATTGAAGCACCCGACACATGAGTGCCTTCTTGCTGCACTGTCTTCAAACTGATACCCATATTTTTAGGGTTAGAAATAGTGCTGACTACTGAGTTGCCTCTATGTTAGATCAATGGTACAAGAGTAAATTTTGCTGGATGCTTTCCCCCCTGGAAAGGGATGCACACATACTGGAGTATCGAAGCATGCTTGTAGACAATCTTCACAGTGGTTTTCCCCAAGACAGCAGTGAGACACACAGCAGTGTGGCTTCAAACCCCAGGAGCGTCAAGGCATCATCACAAAAACATTAGCAGCAGCAGCAGTGTATGTGGCATAAGTAATTTCTGTGAATCATTTCACACATTTTTTAGACCAGCCCGTTCACCAGCAGAACAGAGTACAAGTCTGACAGATTGTGAACGACTGGAGAGAATGGTGCAGGAGTATCTTAATCTCAATATCAATGTCATCAGTAGTAATTTGTACCCTCTTGCAGTTAGGTCTTCAAAAATGGAAGAGTGACCTGAACTCACCTGTCACGCCTTGGAGGTTCTGCTATGCCTCGCAGCCAGCATTCTCGCAGAACATGTCTTCACCGCTGCTAGTGGTATCCTGACAGATAAGCGAATCACGCTGTGCCCTGAAAGTGTAGACCACCTAGCTATAATCAAAATGAACAAGCCTTGCAAGACTTTTGCACCCTAGTCGTAGACTGGGCAGACTAAGCGATGATGTTGTTTTTAGTGTCATGCATTGATCTCGCATTAATGTAGCCTGTGACACCTTTGCCATGACTTCTGTGCCTGCTGTTGCTTCTGCTGCTGATGTTACAAACAATTTTTGGAAATTTGGAGACATGAAATTGGGTCTCCATTTGGTGTGTTGCCTCTAGTGGAAGGTGTGTCAGAAGCCTATTGTACTATTTCTACTCTGTGGAAATTGATGCTACATTAGTTGTGTGTGTGACAATAATTTTTTGAAATGTGGAGACTCGAAGTTATGTCTCCATCTGGTGGGTTGCCTGTAGTGGAAGGTGTGTCAGAGGCCTATCATATTGTTTCTACTATGTGGAAATTAATGCACTTTAGTGGTGTGTGTGACAATAATTTTTTGAAATGTGGAGACTCGAAGTTAGGTCTCCATCTGGTGGGTTGCCTGTAGTAGAAGGTGTGTCAGAGGCCTATCATACTGTTTCTACTATGTGGACTTTGATGCCACTTTAGTGGTGTGTGACAATAATTTTTGGAAATGTGGAGAATTCAAGTTGGGTCTCCTTCATGTGTGTTGACTATAGAAGTAGGGCTCCCAGACAGGCAGGCCTACACTTATTTCCACTCAACTGCCTGTGTTACTATCGTTACATTTTTCTATCATTAGTACTCTATGAAACTTGTGTTTGTGATGTCTGAGTATGACTAGGAAAAAAAAGGCTGTTGCGTGAGGTATCAGGGCTCCCAGCAAAAAAGACTAACACCACTCCCTTAACCACCAGGTTTTAATTTAAACTTTAAGTCAAAGCTCTAAATGCTGGCCCAGACCCTGATACCTCATGCATGGCCCATGGATGACTGCTTCTGTGCCATTATTAAATTTCTGGTATGGGTAAATTGATGCCTCTTTTCATAGTGTCTGCCCCGAATTTTAGCTCTTTGGGAAGCTTTTTGCCACCCCTTAAGGTGTTATGTATATGTTTGGTTTTGCCTTCCATTGAATTTAATGGGTTTTGTGTACTTTATTCTAGCTGTTCGGCGAACATGCTCGGCGAACATCAGGTTATTCGGCAAACTGAACCGAACCTTGGAAGGTCTGCTCATCTCTAATCACCATCACTGCACTGAACTATACCACAAAATTAGAAAGATATTTTTTCTGCAAAGCAACTATATTCCCAAAAAATTTTATAAATGTATTAATGCCAAAAGGAAAAAAATAAGATGGAATCTGGCCCTTAAAAGATGATAATAACAAGATAATTATAGAGGACAAAGAAAAGGCTAAGATACTAAACAGTTACTTTTCATCCATGTTCACCAATGATCTGTCTGTTTGAGGGATATTTCAACAAGGCACAATCAAAGTTCACCACCTCATATAAGTGGTTTAACACAAAAGAAAGTATATGTCATGCTGTGTGAGGGAGAAGCAAGGTGCACAATAACGGGAGAGGAAATCGAAGCCCAAACACCAGAGAAGGGGGGTAGAGACCCTTAGGCAGATATAACAACACCCTGTCTGCCCTAACCATCCTTAAATAAGGTCTGCATCTATTACTGAGTAGAAAATCCCTGCCTGACCCTAGTGATAGGCCCTGGCTAGGGAGGGGACGAGGTGAGCACTACAACTAAAGACAGAGAGGGTGGACAAATGAGGAGATACACTTAGCTTGAGAAGAACACAGAGATATCACTCCAGCAATTCTCCAAGAGTACTTCAAGAAGACACTAGCCAACTGCTAGTACTTCCAACCAGACAGAGAAAAGTTGAGCTAACACCAGCATCCTGCTGAAGAGGCTTAATGTATTTAAACCTTCAGCAAAGGTGTGCTAATTAGCAGCAGTAGGTGGAGGTAACTGTTGGGTCCTAGAGGGAGAAGGATATCACTCTATAACAGAGATGCAAAAATCAAGAAGGTGCTTGTAGAGCTAATCACAATGACCTTCTACAGTCGGATTCAGGATGACTGTCACACCTGACACACCTGTGACAGTACGCCTGCATCTGAGCAAAGTAATTATTGAAAAATTCCCTATCCCAGATGGCATTCTTCCATGGATACTGACGGAATTGAGCTTAGTAATTGACAGACCAATGTATCTCATCATCTTAGACTCTCTTGTAACGGGTTTGGTGCCACAGGATTGGAGGATGGCTGACGTAGTACCAATATTTAAGAAAGGTAAAAAGGTGGATCCAGCCCACTACTTTCTGGTAAGTCTGACATCAATAGTGTGCAAAGTTTTTAAAGGCATGATAAGAGATGACCTGCAAAAATATATTTATGCACGTAATCACAAACCACCAAATAAACTTGTAGCTGAGGGTATATATCCCTCCCTGGACACCCCAAGCGGGTCCAATATAAAGGACAACTCCGAATGAATACAAGCCAAAAGAACAGGAGTCTAGAGATCCAAAACATCATATAAAACCAAGAACAACTTTTATTAAATAGACTACACAGTAACAATAAATATTAAAATAGTATCATATATAAATCTGTCATAAACAATATGTAACATCACAGAGGCATCAGAAAGGAGACCTAGCGGTAGCCAGGTTAGGTGTCAGCTACAAAATATATGCCAGACATGAGCCAAAGTGCACAAATAGAAATATGGAAAAAAGGCTAGGACATCTTAACAAGTAGTGCACAATGCACAATCCACAACGTCCCCAAGTAGGGCTCAAAGTCCTCAACCCACCATACAGAACATTGGTATTACGTGCTTACCCATGTTGTAGTAACAAAAAGAGTAGCTGGCACTTCACCCGGCGGCCCTGGACGCGCGTTTCGCGGTATCGCTTTATCAACAGGGTTAGCCTATTCCTCTGTCTCCCATGCTTATGTACAGCACACACAGAAAGTGTGGTCGGTAATTGGCGCATGTGCAATGGCGCACCGAGACGGCAGCAGCTGAAGGCCGTCACTGCAGGGCGCACATGGGGCGGAAAACCGCCGTGTGACGTCATAAATGTGCACCCTGCATCACTAGATAACCATCAGATAAAGCCGGTCAGAGGAGCGTCCAGTGCGCATGCGCACACCCCAGCGGCCATTTTAGTAGAGCCCAGTGAGCGCGGCCATGTTTGTAAGGCCATAAAGAAAAAAGAAGACAAGGAGACACTCATAGCAAATGCTATTGCTGGTGAAAAATAACAAAAAGAACCTGACATGCGGTCAGATGCATATTAAAAGCCCCTATCAGGAGGCGTAATGATCGCAATCTTAAACCCCACTTTACATGGAGAGATACAACACTATTCAGCAATATATAGAAATATTAAAAACGTGACAGCGGACGTATTGACTAGATAGTGTAACACACATACATAAACAGACCTTTACATCTAGTGATCAGTAAGTGCTAGCACACTAGTGTCTAAAGGGGCCATAGCGGTGGCCAAGTGACGTGTACATCACAGGCACAGCCTCCGCTAACCCATACATATAATAGCAAATATAAAGAAAAAACAAGTGAAAACAACATATTGTGGGATAATAATAAAGTGCAGTTGCGATGAGATGAGTCTTCTTGAAATCTTCAAGTATCCACATGGAGCCGTCAAACAACACGGCCGGCACTGTTGGAGAACATCTGGGCTCATGGTCACTGTATATACAACTAAAGTAAAAACTAAAAAACACAAAAGACAAAAGAAGGGTTAAAAATGAGTCTGGGAACAAACAAAATCAGGTTTAGAAGAGCTGGGCAATCGGCCCAACCCATGTCAGATCGAGGGAGGCTGCACAGGATGGACGAAAAGAGGTGGATACAATACGGACCTCAAATTACAGGAAGGGGGCAAAACTTAATTGTTCATTGAGCCCTCTAGGGGCAATAGTGTCAAGGGTGGTGATCCACTTACATTCGCGCTGTGCCAGGATCTTAGCCATATTGCCACCCCTAATACCACCATGTACCCTATCTATGCCTCTTACTCTAAGGCCAGTGGGATCTGATCCGTGATGCAACCGAAAATGCCTGGGTAGAGTTTTCAGACTCGAAATATCTAAGACTTCCTTCCCAGCCACAATGTCCCGTACATGTTCGCGTGTCCTAACCTTCAATTCCCTAGATGTGAGACCGATATAAATAAGGGAGCAGGGGCATGTCGCGTAGTAAATCACGTAGGTGGTATTACATGATATATATTCCCGTATCTTGAATTCCCTGCTCCCATTGGATGTTTTAAAGGTCCCACATCTAAGGATGTTAGGACACGCGACACATGAACCGCAGGGGAAGCAGCCCTGTCTTGGGCCGCCTGTACCAAAGGGGCTCCTGGTTTTTGCCACATAGTGGCTTGTCACAAGGTTATCCCTTAGGTTTCTCCCCCTGCGTTGTGTCATCAAGGGGAATTTGGTGAGTTGCGAAGCCAAGATACCGTCTGTTAACAAAACAGGCCAATGTTTGTTAAGACTATCCCGGATCAGATTCCACCGGCAATTGGACGTAGAGATGAACCTGACCTCAGAGTCCTGAGTACTTTTGTTAGGCTTGACCTGGCGTAATAGATCCTCACGACGCGAGGATCTAGCCCGTCTATATCCTGCCCTGATGCACCGACGACTGTATCCCCGGGCCCTAAAACGCTCAGTGAGAATGGTGGAATGTCTCTCGAAGCGGGTCTCCGTAGAGCAAACCCGCCTGTTCCTCAAGAATTGCCCAACTGGGATGGCTTTTATAACTGAATAGTTGTGTGCCGAGGAGGCATGCAATAAAGCATTCACAGATGTCTCTTTCCTGTATAAATCGGTCTCAATGGAACCGTCCTCGGCTACACATAGGGTGATGTCCAAAAAATCAATTTTACTCTTGTGCCAAGTGTATGTGAATTTTAAATTAAAATTGTTGTGGTTAAGTTCCTGCATAAATCTGGTTAGGCTGGTCTCGCTACCGTTCCAAATCATAAGAACATCATCAATGTAGCGAAACCAGCCCACCACCGGGTCCGCGGCATGTGCCCCGTCACCCTGAAAAATGTGCCTTTCCCAAAAACCCAAAAATAAATTTGCATATGACGGAGCACATGCCGCGCCCATCGCAGTACCCTGTAACTGTAAATAAAATTTATCTTTGAATACAAAAAAATTGTGGGTCAACACAAATTCCAACAACTCCAAAATAAATTCCAAAAAATGGCCATCCCAGTTGGTACTCTCGAGGAAGAAGCGGGCGGCCCTCAAACCGTCTTCATGCCTAATTGATGTATATAAAGACTCTATGTCAATTGTCACCAGAAGCATACCCGCCTCCAGAGACAGTCCATCAACCCTTCTCAGCACGTCAGTAGTGTCTCTGACATAAGAGGGCAAAGTCTCTACCAGTGTCTTTAGATGGAAATCAATAAATTTACACACGTTTTCGCATAGCCCTCCCATGCCAGAGACAATGGGTCGGCCCGGTGGATTAACAGCGTCCTTGTGCACCTTGGGCAGGACATAGAAAGTAGCAACTTTAGGGAATTTGGGCAGTAAGCCATCAAGTACCTTTTTGGGTATGAGGCCCAACTCATATGCGGGTGCCACAATGTGCTCCAATTTTTTCAAAAATACCTGAGTAGGATTCTGCATTAGGACACGATATGTTTCTTTATTCCTAAGCTGCCTCAAAGCCTCTCTCTCATACTTCTCGACTGGCCAGACCACCACATTCCCCCCCTTGTCTGCTGGCTTAATAACCACAGAATCGAGAGACTGTAATTCCTCCAAAGCCCTCCTTTGGTGTAAGGTCAAGTTGTCCCCATAAAGGTTCCTTGGTATTTTCATGAGGTCCTCAGTGACCAACCTACAAAAAATGTCTACCTTGACATTACAATATTGTAAAACGATCTAGACAAGATATCCAAATGTACAAACACTTAGAAATATAATTTAATGTTGATAAATGTAGTGCAATGCACCTAGGACAGGGTAACCTATTGCTGCATATATATTAAATGGGAGTATACTCGAGTCTACAGAACAGGAGGAGGACTTGGGTATTCCGGTTACAAATACGCTGAGCAGCAGTAATGAATGTCAAGCAGCAGCCGCAAGAGCAAATAAGATTTTAGCGTGTATAAAAAATAGAAATAAATTTCCGCAAGCCCAACATATTATTATTACCTCGGTATAAATTACTGGCTTTGGGGTCCACATTTTAAAGAGGATATTCAGAAGTTAGAGTCAGTTGAAAAGCGGGTAACAAGATTATTAAAAGGGATGGAAGGCCTCTCATATGATGAGAGGTTGGAAAAGTTGAGCTTGTTTAGATTAGAAAAAAGAAGCCTCAGTGGAGCTCTCATTGACAGGTATAAATATATGTGTGGTCAGTACAAAGGGATTGTCAAATGACTTATTCCTTCGAAAGAGAATACTAAGGACCAGGGGGCATTCATTATGGGTGGAGGAAAGGTGATTCTGGCAGCTAAATAGGAAAGGGTTCTTTACAGTTAGAGCAGTCAGGCTGTGGAATGCACTACCAGAAGAGGTAGTAATGACAGACACAATAAAAGCCTTTAAAAAAGGGTGGATATAACATTGTGGGCTATAGTTAATTTAGTGAAAACATTTACAATTGGTAGAGAAAGGTTGAACTTGATGGACATTGTTTTTTTAATTGGCCTCCCTCTTACCAAACTCTCCCCGCTCCAATCTGTCCTGAATGCTGCTGCCAGGATCATATTCCTCACCAACCGTTACACCGATGCCTCTACCTTGTGCCAGTCATTACACTGGCTACCCATCCACTCCAGAATCCAGTACAAACCTACTACCCTCATCCACAAAGCACTCCATGGCTCAGCACCACCCTACATCTCCTCTCTGGTCTCAGTCTACCTATCTACCAGTGCCCTCCGCTCCGGAAATGACCTCAGGTTAGCATCCTCAATAATCAGAACCTCCCAGTCCCGTCTCCAAGACTTTACACGTGCTGTGCCGACTCTTTGGAATGCACTACCTAGGTTAATACAATTAATCCCCAATCCCCACAGTTTTAAGCGCGCCCTAAAAACTCATTTGTTCAGATCGGCCTACCGCCTCAAGGCATTAACCTAACTATCCCTGTGTGGCCCATTCAAAAAAAAAAAAAAAACATAATCAGGTTCCTCGCATCATGTTCTCATACACTTCATGCAGTTAATAGCCTCTGTGTCTGTACTGCTACATACTTAGGCAGTTAACTGGTTCATGCAGCTTTACATGAACACCCGAGCCTTACACTATGGCTGGTCCGAATAACTAAAGCAATTGTTACCATCCACCTCTCGTGTCTCCCCTTTTCCTCATAGTTTGTAAGCTTGCGAGCAGGGCCCTCATTCCTCTTGGTATCTATTTTGCACTGTGATTTCTGTTATGCTGTAATGTGTATTGTCTGTACAAGTCCCCTCTATAAGTTGTAAAGCGCTGCGGAATATGTTGGCTCTATATAAATAAAATTATTATTATTATTATTATTATTATTATTATTTTAACCTTTGTAACTAATGTAATGTTGTAAAAGTGAAACACAAAGAACTATGACTAAACTACTGTTTTTTTCCACAGGCACTTTGCCGTACTTGTTCTGATTTCCAGCATATAAAAAATTCTGTATAAAAGCCATTTTTTGCAAGAAAGAAACATTTGCACTGGAATGCAGGTTTAAGCCAATTTGACGCTGCAGTAGAGGTTTGCTATACTTGGGTGGGGGGGTGACAGATTCCCTTTTGGTAAATTTTATGGTGAAAATGAATAAAATAAAAATAAAATTCAAACCTTTCAATTTGTCCATCATAAAAAAGCTCCCATGTAGGTGTGTTGACAGGAGAATAAAAAAGTTATGACTTCTGAATAGCAATGAGAAGAAAACAAAAGTGAAAAAATGGCTGTATTTTCAAAGGATTAGATAATAAATATTAAAAATAAATGTTCCGCTAACATAGCCAAGGAGAATAAGGGTAAAACTATCTGATAACTTGTCCTTCATGACATCTGAGCTCCTAATAACTTTGTGAATTTCTAGTTATCAACCCTGGACCATCCAATTTATGATAAAGTGAAACTAAAAATTTCTAATTTCATCTGCGGTTCACTCTCATAGTCACCTAGCGATCTCCTTGTCTCTATCCGTTAACCTAGAGCTTCTCATTATAGTGTGAAAACTCAACTTTGTACATGCAGGGATTTTCTAGAAAATCCTTAGCTAATGGGGTTCTGTTACCTGATTTAGTGATGCATGATGTACCTCTGGTTCATCACACACCTTGATAACAGATGTGTGGTCTCATTTTTCTAAAGGAATATCATATTCATGAATGTACTGTATTGTCAAATCATTCAGATGTGTTGTATATATTAAATAATATTTCCACTAAAATAAAAAAAAACTATTGTATCCAATATGCCATTGTGTATGTACATACAGGTCCTTCTCAAAAAATTAGCATATAGTGTTAAATTTCATTATTTACCATAATGTAATGATCACAATTAAACTTTCATATATTATAGATTCATTATCCACCAACTGAAATTTGTCAGGTCTTTTATTGTTTTAATACTGATGATTTTGGCCTACAACTCCTGATAACCCAAAAAACCTGTCTCAATAAATTAGCATATCAAGAAAAGGTTCTCTAAATGACCTATTACCCTAATCTTCTGAATCAACTAATTAACTCTAAACACATGCAAAAGATACCTGAGGCTTTTAAAAACTCCCTGCCTGGTTCATTACTCAAAACCCCCATCATGGGTAAGACTAGCGACCTGACAGATGTCAAGAAGGCCATCATTGACACCCTCAAGCAAGAGGGTAAGACCCAGAAAGAAATTTCTCAACAAATAGGCTGTTCCCAGAGTGCTGTATCAAGGCACCTCAATGGTAAGTCTGTTGGAAGGAAACAATGTGGCAGAAAACGCTGTACAACGAGAAGAGGTGACCGGACCCTGAGGAAGATTGTGGAGAAGGACCGATTCCAGACCTTGGGGAACCTGAGGAAGCAGTGGACTGAGTCTGGTGTGGAAACATCCAGAGCCACCGTGCACAGGCGTGTGCAGGAAATGGGCTACAGGTGCCGCATTCCCCAGGTAAAGCCACTTTTGAACCATAAACAGCGGCAGAAGCGCCTGACCTGGGCTACAGAGAAGCAGCACTGGACTGTTGCTAAGTGGTCCCAAGTACTTTTTTCTGATGAAAGCAAATTTTGCATGTCATTCGGAAATCAAGGTGCCAGAGTCTGGAGGAAGACTGGGGAGAAGGAAATGCCAAAATGCCTGAAGTCCAGTGTCAAGTACCCACAGTCAGTGATGGTGTGGGGTGCCATGTCAGCTGCTGGTGTTGGTCCACTGTGTTTCATCAAGGGCAGAGTCAATGCAGCTAGCTATCAGGAGATTTTGGAGCACTTCATGCTTCCATCGGCTGAAATGCTTTATGGAGATGAAGATTTCATTTTTCAGCACGACCTGGCACCTGCTCACAGTGCCAAAACCACTGGTAAATGGTTTACTGACCATGGTATTACTGTGCTCAATTGGCCAGCCAACTCTCCTGACCTGAACCCCATAGAGAATCTGTGGGATATTGTGAAGAGAAAGTTGAGAGACGCAAGACCCAACACTCTGGATGAGCTTAAGGCCGCTATTGAAGCATCCTGGGCCTCCATAACATCTCAGCAGTGTCACAGGCTGATTGCCTCCATGCCACGCCGCATTGAAGCAGTCATTTCTGCCAAAGGATTCCCGACAAAGTATTGAGTGCATAACTGAACATTATTATTTGATGGTTTTTTTGTTTGTTATTAAAAAACACTTTTATTTGATTGGACGGGTGAAATATGCTAATTTATTGAGACAGGTTTTTTGGGTTATCAGGAGTTGTAGGCCAAAATCATCAGTATTAAAACAATAAAAGACCTGACAAATTTCAGTTGGTGGATAATGAATCTATAATATATGAAAGTTTAATTGTAATCATTACATTATGGTAAATAATGAAATTTAACACTATATGCTAATTTTTTGAGAAGGACCTGTATGGCATGCTTTTTGGAAGTGCATCTGAACAGCAAGGTGGATTGCTGTTGAGGGGAGATAGAGAGAAAAAAAAAAATCTATAAATCTTCAGCACAGCGAGTGTGAGCGAGCTGAGTGTGACCTGAGCGTAAGTGTGAACGGCGGTAAGTGTGTGACTTGTGATTCAGTGACTTTGGAATCAGGGAGTTTCCAAGGGAGGAATTGCTTCTGTTTTTTTTTTGTTTTTTTTAATTAATACTTTGTATTTATTTTTAATTAACGTTTCTGTGTGGTGCAATCCCCATTAGGAAATGTGCTCCACAATTGTTAATGCCATCCAGTGCACATCTTGCCACATGTATGCAGTCCTTGACCAGCTGGTCGAGGGTGCATACTGCTGTGCGAGATGTGAGCACATTGTGCATTTGGAAACCCAGATACTGGATCTAAATGTGCAGCTGGCAACACTGAGATCCATAGACAATATGGAGAGGAGTCTTCTGCTCACAGAGCAGACGCTCAATGGGATAGATGAGGAGGGGGATGGTAGGACGGAGCTGCAGGACAGTGTGGCAGTTAGCTGGGTGACAGATAGAAGGCGGGGTAGAGGGAAGAGTGCCAGGGAGGCTAGTCCTGATCTGGCACACCCCAATAAGTTTGCTAAGTTGGCAGATGAGGGGGGTGCCAGTACAGGGGTAGCACTGCTGCAGCCAGGCATGTCCTCTGAAAGCCGGAGGAGTGACTGCTCCAGTAAGGAGGGAAATAGGAGAGCAGGGCAGGCCAGACAGGTGCTGGTAGTGGGGGACTCAATTATTAGGGGAACAGATAGGGCAATCTGTCACAAAGACAGGGATCGTCGGACGGTGTGCTGCCTACCTGGCGCTCGAGTCCGACACATCGCTGATCGGGTGGACAGATTACTGGGAGGGGCTGGTGAGGACCCAGCGGTCATGGTGCACATTGGCACAAATGACAAAGTTAGAGGTAGGTGGAAGGTCCTTAAAGATGATTTCAGGGAATTAGGCTGCAAGCTGAAAGCAAGGACCTCCAACGTGGTATTTTCCGAAATACTGCCTGTACCACGTGCCACGCCAGAGAGGCAACGGGAGATTAGGGAGGTTAATAAGTGGCTCAAGAATTGGTGTAGGAAGGAGGGGTTTGGGTTCCTGCAGAACTGGGCCGACTTCTCAGTTGGCTACAGGCTCTACGCTAGGGACGGGCTGCACCTCAATGGGGAAGGGGCAGCTGTGCTGGGGGAGAAAATGGTTAGAAGGTTGGAGGAGTGTTATATAGTCCTATACTGACTACAGCAGCACATTTTATATGCCCCCTTTTCTCGTTTTTATATAACTTTTTTGTGTGTATATTTTCACATATTCACTAGTAATCACTATTTTCATATTCTTCTTATAAATTGTTCAATTTTTTACTGTTATCACAGATATTTTCACAATTTTTGGGCATTTTTTTATGTGCAATTAGTTTTTAATGTGCAATCAACTTTTAAGTATTGTTTCAGTGCTATATAAATTATTGACCGTTTACAGCG
The DNA here is from genome assembly GCF_051348905.1 of Ranitomeya variabilis. NCBI lineage: Eukaryota > Metazoa > Chordata > Amphibia > Anura > Dendrobatidae > Ranitomeya > Ranitomeya variabilis. Next base: position 81,763,344 of record NC_135239.1, read on the forward strand.
CCCTATAATTTTGTAATCTGTGATTTCCTCCGTATTGCGGTTTTTCATTTTTAATTGTTATAAATAAAATTGATTTTAGTGGATCTAAGGTCGTTTTCTCTGTTTTTCTTGTGGTGTTTCCACGACTGTCCACGTTTTTATATGGGTCCAATTATACGGATAATATTTTAATAATTTTATAAGAATTTTATTGGTATTTTTACATTTACATACAGATATTCCTTTGCAAATTGTTTTTATGCACCTCAATGGGGAAGGGGCAGCTGTGCTGGGGGAGAAAATGGTTAGAAGGTTGGAGGAGTGTTTAAACTAGGGATTGGGGGGGAGGGTATTCATTTTATAGGAGGGGAAGATAGTGCAGATAGAGACCTGGGCACAAATAAGGAAGTTGGGGGTGGCGGTGGCATGGGGGGTGGGGTTAGAACAGTTAAGGTACCGTCACACTAAACGATATCGCTAGCGATCCGTGACGTTGCAGCGTCCTCGCTAGCGATTTCGTTTAGTTTGACACGCAGCAGCGATCAGGATCCTGCTGTGATGTCGCTGGTCGCTGAATAAAGTCCAGAACTTTATTTGGTCGTCCGATCGCTGTGTATCGTTGTGTTTGACACCAAAAGCAACGATACCAGCGATATTTTACACTGGTAACCAGGGTAAACATCGGGTTACTAAGCGCAGGGCCGCGCTTAGTAACCCGATGTTTACCCTGGTTACCAGCGTAAAAGTAAAAAAAACAAACAGTACATGCTCACCTGCGCGTCCCCCAGCGTCTGCTTCCTGCTCTGACTGATCGCCGGCCCTAAAGTGAAAGTGAAAGCAGAGCGGTGACGTCACCGCTCTGCTGTTAGGGCCGGAGCTCAGTCAGTGTCAGGAAGCAGACGCCGGGGGACGCATGTAAGTATGTACTGTTTGTTTTTTTTACTTTTACGCTGGTAACCAGGGTAAACATCGGGTTACTAAGCGCGGCCCTGCGCTTAGCAACCCGATGTTTACCCTGGTTACCCGGGGGCCTCGGCATCGTTGGTCGCTGGAGAGCGGTCTGTGTGACAGCTCTCCAGCGACCAAACAGCGACGCTGCAGCGATCGGCATCGTTGTCGCTATCGCTGCAGCGTCGCTTAATGTGACGGTACCTTTAGTAATTTAAGAAAGAATAGAGGTACAGAGAGTAACATCAAGTGCATGTATACTAATGCCAGAAGCCTCGCCAACAAAATGGATGAATTAGAACTAATGTTGTTGGAGCATAATTATGACATGGTGGGGATATCTGAGACGTGGCTGGATGAGAGCCATGACTGGGCTATTAACTTGCAGGGCTATAGCCTGTTCAGAAATGACCGTACAGATAAGCGAGGGGGAGGGGTGTGTCTGTATGTAAAATCTTCCTTAAAACCCATCCTGCATGATAATATAGGTGAATTTAATGAAAATGTAGAGTCCCTGTGGGTAGAGATAAGGGGAGGGGGAAAAAATAATAAATTACTGATAGGGATTTGTTATAAATCTCCAAAAATAATGGAAGCAATGGAGAATATCCTCGTTAAGCAAATAGATGAAGCTGCGACTCAAGGAGAAGTCATTATTATGGGGGACTTCAACTACCCTGAAATAGATTGGGGAACAGAAACCTGCAGTTCCAGTAAAGGTAATCGGTTTTTGACAACTATGAGAGACAATTACCTTTCACAACTGGTTCAGGACCCAACAAGGAGGGGGGCACTGCTAGACCTAATATTAACCAACAGGCCAGACCGCATATCAAATATAAGAGTTGGGGGTCACTTGGGGAATAGTGATCACAAAATAATAAGTTTTCATGTAACCTTTAATAAGATGGGTAGTAGGGGGGTGACAAGGACACTAAACTTCAGGAGGGCAAACTTCCAACGGATGAGAGAGGATCTTGGTGCAATTAACTGGGACGATATCCTGAGACACAAAAATACACAAAGAAAATGGGAGACGTTTATTAGCATCCTGGATAGGACCTGTGCACAGTATATACCGTATGGGAATAAACATACTAGAAATAGGAGGAAACCAATATGGCTAAATAGAGCTGTAAGGGGCGCAATAAGGGACAAAAAGAAAGCATTTAGAGAATTAAAGGAAGTAGGTAGTGAGGAGGCATTAAATAAATACAGAAAATTAAATAAATTCTGTAAAAAGCAAATCAAGGCAGCAAAGATTGAGACAGAGAGACTCATTGCCAGAGAGAGTAAAAATAATCCCAAAATATTCTTTAACTATATAAATAGTAAGAAACTAAAAAATGACAGTGTTGGCCCCCTTAAAAATAATCTGGGGGAAATGGTGGATGAGGATGAGGAAAAAGCCAATATGCTAAACGACTTTTTTTCATCAGTATTTACAAAAGAAAATCCCATGGCAGACAAAATGACTAGTGATAAAAATTCCCCATTAAATGTCACCTGCTTAACCCAGCAGGAAGTACAGCGGCGTCTAAAAATAACTAAAATTGACAAATCTCCGGGCCCGGATGGGATACACCCCCGAATACTGCAGGAACTAAGTACAGTCATTGATAGACCATTATTTTTAATCTTTAAAGACTCCATAATAACAGGGTCTGTACCACAGGACTGGCGTATAGCAAATGTGGTGACAATATTCAAAAAGGGGACAAAAACTGAACTCGGAAATTATAGGCCAGTAAGCTTAACCTCTACTGTGGGTAAAATCCTGGAGGGCATTCTAAGGGATACTATACTGGAGTATCTGAAGAGGAATAACCTTATGACCCAGTATCAGCACGGGTTTACTAGGGACCGTTCATGTCAGACTAATTTGATCAGCTTCTATGAAGAGGTAAGTTCCGGACTGGACCAATGGAACCCAGTGGACGTAGTGTATATGGACTTTTCCAAAGCTTTTGATACGGTGCCACACAAAAGGTTGTTACATAAAATGAGAGTAATGGGGATAGGGGAAAATATGTGTAAGTGGGTTGAGAGCTGGCTCAGGGATAGGAAACAAAGGGTGGTTATTAATGGAGCACACTCGGACTGGGTTGCGGTTAGCAGTGGGGTACCACAAGGGTCAGTATTGGGCCCTCTTCTTTTTAACATATTTATTAATGACCTTGTAGGGGGCATTCAGAGTAGAATTTCAATATTTGCAGATGACACTAAACTCTGCAGGGTAATCAATACAGGGGAGGACAATTTTATATTACAGGATGATTTATGTAAACTAGAAGCTTGGGCTGATAAATGGCAAATGAGCTTTTTAATGGGGATAAATGTAAGGTCATGCACTTGGGTAGAAGTAATAAGATGTATAACTATGTGCTTAATTCTAAAACTCTGGGCAAAACCGTGAATGAAAAAGACCTGGGTATATGGGTGGATGACAAACTCATATTCAGTGGCCAGTGTCAGGCAGCTGCTACAAAGGTAAATAAAATAATGGGATGTATTAAAAGAGGCATAGATGCTCATGAGGAAAACATAATTTTACCTCTATACAAGTCACTAGTTCGACCACACTTAGAATACTGTGCACAGTTCTGGTCTCCGGTGTATAAGAAAGACATAGCTGAACTGGAGCGGGTGCAGAGAAGAGCGACCAAGGTTATTAGAGGACTGGGAGGTCTGCAATACCAAGATAGGTTATTACACTTGGGGCTATTTAGTTTGGAAAAACGAAGACTAAGGGGTGATCTTATTTTAATGTATAAATATATGAGGGGACAGTACAAAGACCTTTCTGATGATCTTTTTAATCATAGACCTGAGACAGGGACAAGGGGGCATCCTCTACGTCTGGAGGAAAGAAGGTTTAAGCATAATAACAGACGCGGATTCTTTACTGTAAGAACAGTGAGACTATGGAACTCTCTGCCGTATGATGTTGTAATGAGTGATTCATTAATTAAATTTAAGAGGGGACTGGATACCTTTCTGGAAAAGTATAATGTTACAGGGTATATACACTAGATTCCTTGATAGGGCGTTGATCCAGGGAACTAGTCTGATTGCCGTATGTGGAGTCGGGAAGGAATTTTTTTCCCCATGGTGGAACTTACTCTTTGCCACATGGGTTTTTTTTGCCTTCCTCTGGATCAACATGTTAGGGCATGTTAGGTTAGGCTATGGGTTGAACTAGATGGACTTACAGTCTTCCTTCAACCTTAATTAATAACTAATAACTATGTAATAACTATATACATGTTTCTGAACAAGCAAAATGGGCATTGTTCATTATATATAGTCTTATTTTATTAGCTTCAAAATTAATACCTACAAGTTTTAAAGGTCAGTAGCCAACCAATGGAAAAATACCAGAAAAATAATGTACAGGAGGTCCCCAATCAATTCAGAAACTATAAAACAAAATAGATCACTAAAATATAACATGTAATGATTACTGTATTTTTTGGATTATAAGACACACTTTTTTTCCCTCAAATTGGGGTAAATGGGGGTGCATCTTATAATGCGGATATACCTTATACCATACCGTGGTGGAGCAGGGTCCCAGGGTCACTGCTGGAGGATGCAAGAGTGGAGCGTTGCAGCGGGCTGTGATGAGAGGGTGTTCGGAAGTGCGCTGCTGTGGCTGCTCGGTGATGCGGGGGCTCTGCCGACATTTTATGACAGCCCAGAGCCCCAGCACTTACATGGTTTACTATGCGGTGGACTCCGGGAAAATGGCTGTGCTGAGATCTCATCTCCCGAGGTCTTGGTGCCGAGATCTCCATTTGCACATGCGCCACCCCCAGCAGCCATTTTCCCGGATCTTGGGGCCAAGATCTCCATCTGCGCATGCGCCGCTACTGCTATGAGGTCTCTTTCACATGTCCTGGTATTTACAGTACCGGAGATGTCAGTGTTCATGTGTGTAATACTTGCGGCACACATGTGACATGCATGTGCCTCCCATGTCCTGCTTCAGTACCACATGGACGGGTGCCAGGGAAGAAGTGTTACAGTAAGCTCTGTTACCCGGCGCCAAGTGCTGAACATGGCTCTCATCATACTCCCCTGCTCTGCTGGCGAGAATGATGAGAGTTATATTTAAGTGATAAAATATGACTATTATTCCCATCAGCCTACCCCTGCTGCTGCTAATAATAGTGCCAGCAGGAGCATCTGATGAGGTATTCATCAGCCACCGCCTGCACTATAAATAAAAAAATAAATGAAAAAAATGGCAAGGATTCCCCTGTATTTTCTATAACCAGCCAGGCAAAACTCACAGCTGTGGGCTGCAACCCTCTGCTGTCAGCTTCAGCAAGGTTGGTTATCAAGAATAGAGGGGTCCCCACACTGTTTTTTAAATTATTTAAATAAATAATTTAAAAAAACGGCATGGGGTCCCCACCATCTTTGACAACCAGCCATGCTAAAGCTCACAGCTGTGGGCTGGTATTCTCAGGCTGCTAAGGAGCCATGGATATTGGCTCCCAGCCTAAAAATAGCAGCCTGCAGCTGAAGAGTCACATCTATTAGATGCACCAATTCTAATGCATTGCCCAGCTCTTACCATTTGCCCTGTAGCGGTGGCAAGTGGGTTTCATATTTGTGGGGTTGATGTCACCTTTGTATTGTCAGGTGACATCAAGCCCACAGCTTAGTAATTGAGTAGTATTCCCCTACAGATGGGATATTGACATAGTCAAGAGAAACTGCACAACAACTTTTGAGGTCGAATTTCTCCTGGTACTCTTGGGAAAATAAAAATTTGGAGGTGAAAGGATCATTTTTGTGGAAAAAATATGATTTTTATTTTTACTGCTCTATGTTATAAACTTCTGTGAAGCACTTGGGGGTTCAAAGTGCTCACCTCTCACCTAGATAAACTTCTTGGGCATCTAGTTTCCAAAATGGTGTCACTTGTGGGGGTTTTTCACTGTTTAGGCACATCAGGGGATCTCCAAACGCGACATGGTGTCCGATCTCAATTCAAGCCAATTTTGCGTTGAGAAAGTCAAGCGGCACTCCTTCCCTTCCAAGCTCTGCCATGCACCCAAACTGTGGTTAGCCCGCACATATGGGGTATCAGCGTACTCAGGACAAATTGCACAACAACCTTAGTGGTCCAATTTCTCCTGCTACCCTTGGGAAAATAAAAAAAATTGGATCTGAAATAATTTTTTTGTGAAAAAAAAGTTAAATGTTCATTTTTTTAAACATTCCAAAAATTCCTGTGAAGTGAAACACCTGAAAAGTTAATAAACTTCTTGAGTGTGGTTTTGAGCACCTTGAGGGGTGCAATTTTACAATGGTGTCACTTTTGGGTATCTTCTATCATATAGAACCCCTCAAAGTGACTTCAAATGTGATGTGGTCCCTAAAAAAATAATGGTGTAAAAATGAGAAATCGCTGTTCAACTTTTGACCCTTATAAATTCCTAACAAAAAAAAAATTGGGTTCAAAAATTGTGCTGATGTAAAGTAGGCATGTAGGAAATGTTACTTATTATTAGTAATTTGTGTGACATATCTCTGTGATTTAAGGGCATGAAAATTCAAAGTTGGAAAATTGCAAAATTTTTAACATTTTCGCCAAATTTCCAGTTTTTTTACAAAAGAAAACCGCAAGTCATATCAAAGAAATATTACTGCTATCATGAAGTACAATATGTCATGAGAAAACATTCTCAGAATCACGAGGATCCATTGAAGCATTCCAGAGTATTACTTCATAAAAAGACAGTGGTTAGAATTGTAAAAATTGGACGGGTCATGATCGTGCAAACCACCCTCGGGGTTAAAGGGGTTAACATGGTTTGTGTTAAATTACTGTGGTTTTAAAGTATAAAAAAAAGAAACACTTCCTAATTTTAATTTTTTACTAAAATTTTTTATTTTCACTTAATAAAAGAAACTTGGTTTCCAGAGACCTAGCAATTAGAACTTATAGAAAGCGTTCAGAAAGGTGCACACAAACTCCGAGGACATGGGGCAGGTGCGATTGCGACTGTTGCTGGGTCACAAGAAGCACATCCATCCACAACACATCGCTTCCTGACCCACTTTGCAGGAAGGCACAGGTTGCCACTTCTGAAGCCAGACTATTTTGAACAGGTGGTAGGTTGGACAGCAGATAATGCTTCCAGCATGCTTGCCAGCAGCTCCAAGTTTTTCACATGGTCCAGTCTCACCAGCTACAAGTCTGGATCACTTAATCCTCACCCCGATACTTCTTCCTCACACCATGGTGAAACCCAGGAGACCAGTGATCCCACAAGAGGAACAGGAGGACATACTGTTTAGTTTTGCACAAAACTTAGAGCAGCCACGCCACAAGAAGATGACGGTTTGAGAATGGAAAATTTTGACTATGGAGGTAGATAGCGATAAGACACAGTTGCCCATAAGTAGTGTTGAGTGATACTGTCCGATACTTGAAAGTATCGGTATCGGATAGTATCGGCCGATACCCGAAAAGTATCGGATATCGCCGATACCGATACCCGATACCAATACAAGTCAATGGGACACCAAGTATCGGAAGGTATCCTGTATGGTTCCCAGGGTCTGAAGGAGAGGAAACTCTCCTTCAGGCCCTGGGATCCATATTAATGTGTAAAATAAAGAATAAAAATAAAAAATATTGATATACTCACCTCTCCGACGCAGCCTGGACCTTACCGATGTAACCGGCAGCTTCCGTTCCTAAGAATGAGCGCTTGAAAGACCTTAGATGACGTTGCGGCCTGTGATTGTTTGCGTGAGCGGTCACGTGACCACCACGCAACCAATCACAAGCCGCGACGTCATCTAAGGACTTTCAAGCGCTTGAAAGACCTTAGATGACGTCGTGGCTTGTGATTGGTCGCGTGAGCGGTCACGTGACCGCTCACGCGACCAATCACAGGCCGCGACGTCATCTAAGGTCTTTCAAGCGCTCATTCTTAGGAACGGAAGCTGACGGTTACATCGGTAAGGTCCAGGCTGCGTCGGAGAGGTGAGTATATCAATATTTTTTATTTTTATTCTTTATTTTACACATTAATATCGATCCCGATACCGATTCCCGATATCACAAAAGTATCGGATCTCGGTATCGGAATTCCAATACAGCAAATATCGGCCGATACCCGATACTTGCGGTATCGGAATGCTCAACACTACCCATAAGTCATGTTGTTGTTAAGTCACCAAGTCAGGAGAACCAGGGCGGAAGATGAGGTGGTGGATGCCAAAGTCATTGTCCCAACCTGGGAAGCTGGCATGCAGAGCGACAATAGTAGTACTGAGAGGAAGGGATCGTCAGCAAGAAGAGGCAATGGGGTGACCAGAGGGAGAAGGCAGTCAACTGTTGGAAGAGCACCGCCACTCATGAATTTCTCCATCAATGAGTTAAGTGCTCCCCAGTCTGGGACATTTTTAATTAGAGTACTGAGACATTTGCAACCTGTGCCATGCAAAGATCAGCAGAGACCTAACTACTAAGAATTTAACCACCACCAGCATGGTCAGGTACATATCATCTAAGCACCCAACTCGGTGAGCTGAACACCTGGGTCCATACATTTTACCAGTGAGTGACACCAGTGCCTCTTGCCTTGTGCTAGGTGCTTGCCAATTCCTGGTCCATGATACTGGCATAGATACCTCCCACCCTAGATCTGTCCTTGCACATTCTAAGGCACCTCTCTCAGGCACTTCCAAATCCCTGTCCAAACACAGAGTTCAGCTGTCCCTACCCCAGGACTTGGAACAAAAAAGAAAGTTGCCAGCAACCCACCCACCAGCCCAAATGCTAAACCAGCACATTTCCAGGCTTCTTGCAGTGGAAATGTTGCCATTTAGGCTTGTGGACACAGAGGATTTCCACTGACTCATGGCAGCAGCCATCCCTTGGTACTAATTCCCAACCGCCACTATTTCTCCCGGTGTGGCGTCTGTTGTGAACTCTGTTTTCAGGCTCCCTCTTGTGGTCACTGGTGGTATGGTGTGACTTTTGCTTTGGGCTCCCCCTGGTGGCTTTGTTTGTTATCCTGCTGGTCTCTGGCTATCAGCTGGTTCGTTATCCTCTGGGAGGTTCCTATATAGCTCTGTTTCACTTCCACTTGTTGCCGGCTGTCGATGTAATCAGTGCTACTCAGATTCCTTCTGACTACCTTGCTCCCAGTCCATCCAGGACAAGCTAAGTTTTGTTTGCTCATTTTTTGATCAGCAGTGTTTATCATGTTTTCTTGTCCAGCTTGCTAAAATGTGATTCCCTCGTTTGCTGGTTGCTCTAGTGGACTGAGTTTCTCCCCACACACCGTTAGTTGGTGCGTGGGTTCTTGAAATCTCAGGATGGATATTTTGTAAGGGTTTTTTATTGATCGCATAGACCCCCTGCTCTATTTTCTGCTTTCTAGTACTAGTGGGCCTCTTTTGCTGAATCTGATTTCATCTCTATGTATGTGCCTTCTTCTTACTTCACCGTTAATATATGTTGGGGGCTTCTATATCTTTGGGGATTATTTCTCTGGAGGCAAGCGAGGTCTTTCTTTCTCTTTAGGGGTAGCTAGTTCCTCAGGCTGGCTCGAGACGTCTAGGAATTTTTTAGGCACGTTCACCGGCTACCTCTAGTTGTGTTGGATAGGTTCAGATTTGGATTCAGTCCAGTTACCATCTCCCTAGAGCTTGTCCTAAGTTTATTCACTTGCTGGTCTATTTGTGATCCTCAGCCACTAAGGATCATAACAGTACAGCCGGCCTGAAAGTGTTAATTGCATGGCAGAAGCAGGAGAAAAGAAGCCTTGAGAAATTTTTTTTTTTTTTTTTTGTTGCTGTGTGTCTAGCTGCTGTGGCTAGCTTCTCTCCTCCTCTTAATCTTGGTGTGGCTCTGAGTTCAGCTGCTGACATGGATGTCCAGAGCTTGGCTTCCAGTCTGGATCATCTTGCTGCTAGGGTTCAAAGTATTCAGGATTTTGTTGTTCACAGTCCTATGTCAGAGCCTAGAATACCTATTCCGAAGTTGTTTTCTGGAGATAGATCTAGGTTCCTAAATTTTAAGAACAATTGTAAGTTGTTTCTTTCTTTGAAACCTTGTTCCTCTGGTGATGCCATTCAGCAAGTTAAGATTTTCATTTCTTTTTTGCGTGGTGACCCTCAAGATTGGGCCTTCGCATTGGTGCCAGGGGATCCTGCATTGCTTAGTGTAGATGCGTTTTTTCTGGCCCTTGGATTGCTCTATGAGGAACCTAATCTTGAGAACCAGGCTGAAAAAGCGTTATTGGCCCTCTCGCAGGGGCAAGATGAAGCAGAGGTGTACTGCCAGAAATTTCGGAAATGGTCGGTGTTTACTCAATGGAATGAGTGTGCCCTGGCTGCAAATTTCAGAGAAGGTCTTTCTGAAGCCATTAAGAATGTCATGGTGGGGTTCCCTACGCCTGCAGGTCTGAATGAGTCAATGACTCTGGCCATTCAGATTGATCGGCATTTGCGGGAGCGCAAACCTGTGCACCATTTGGCGGTGTCTTCTGAACAGACACCTGAATCTATGCAATGTGACAGAATTCTGACCAGAAGTGAACGGCAAAATTATAGACGGCAAAATGGGTTGTGCTTTTACTGTGGTGACTCAGCTCATGTTATCTCAGCATGCTCTAAGCGCAAAAAAAAGGTTGATAAATCTGTCACCATTGGTACTTTACAGCCTAAGTTCATTTTGTCTGTTACCCTGATTTGTTCCCTGTCATCTTAACCGGTTAATGCTTTTGTAGATTCAGGTGCTGCCCTGAGTCTGATGGATTGGTCATTTGCCAGGCGCTGTGGTTTTGATTTGGAGCCTTTAAAATTCCATATTCCACTAAGGGGAATTGATTCTACACCATTGGCTACGAATAGACCTCAGTACTGGACACAGGTGACCATGTGCATGACTCCTGTTCATCAGGAGGTGATTCGCTTTCTTGTATTGCATAATTTGCATTATGTAGTCGTGTTGGGTCTACCATGGTTGCAGACTCATAATCCAGTCCTGGATTGGAAAGCTATGTCTGTGTCAAGTTGGGGTTGTCAGGGAATTCATGGTGACGCTCCTGTGGTGTCAATTGCTTCGTCCACTCCTTCTGAAGTCCCTACGTTTTTGTCAGACTACCAGGATGTATTTGAGGAGCCCAAACTCAATTCTCTACCTCCTCATAGGGATTGTGATTGTGCTATAAATTTGATTCCTGGTAGTAAGTTTCCTAAGGGACGACTTTTCAATTTATCTGTGCCGGAGCATGCTGCCATGCGGAGTTATATAAAGGAGTCTTTGGAGAAGGGACATATTCGCCCGTCCTCATCCCCTCTTGGTGCAGGATTCTTTTTTGTGGCTAAGAAGGATGGTTCCCTGAGACCTTGTATTGATTATCGCCTTTTGAATAAAATCACGGTCAAATTTCAGTATCCTTTGCCATTGTTAACTGATTTGTTTGCTCGCATTAGGGGGTCTAGTTGGTTCACCAAGATAGATCTTCGTGGTGCGTATAACCTTGTGCGTATAAAACAGGGTGATGAATGGAAAACTGCATTTAATACGCCTGAAGGCCATTTTGAGTACTTGGTGATGCCTTTTGGACTTTCGAATGCTCCTTCAGTCTTTCAGTCCTTTATGCACGACATCTTCCGTGAATATCTGGATAAGTTTATGATTGTGTATCTGGATGATATTCTGTTTTTTTCGGATGATTGGGAGTCTCATGTTAAGCAGGTCAGGATGGTCTTTCAGGTCCTGCGTGACAATGCTTTATTTGTGAAGGGCTCAAAATGTCTTTTTGGAGCCCAGAAGATTTCTTTTTTGGGTTTCATTTTTTCTCCTTCTACTATTGAGATGGACCCAGTCAAGGTTCAGGCTATTCATGACTGGACGCAGCCTACATCTGTTAAGAGTCTTCAGAAGTTCTTGGGTTTTGCTAATTTTTACCGTCGCTTCATAGCTAATTTTTCTGGTGTTGTTAAGCCTTTGACGGATTTGACCAAGAAAGGTTCTGATGTGACTAATTGGTCTTCTGCGGCTGTGGAGGCCTTTTGGGAGCTGAAGCGTCGGTTTTCTTCGGCTCCGGTCTTATGTCAGCCAGATGTCTCACTTCCATTCCAGGTGGAGGTTGATGCTTCCGAGATTGGAGCGGGGGCTGTTTTGTCGCAGAGAAGCTCCGATGGCTCTGTGATGAAGCCATGTGCTTTCTTTTCAAGAAAGTTTTCGCCTGCCGAGCGGAATTATGATGTCGGTAATTGGGAGCTGTTGGCTATGAAGTGGGCATTTGAGGAGTGGCGACATTGGCTCGAGGGAGCTAAGCATCGTGTGGTGGTCTTGACTGACCACAAGAATTTGATTTATCTCGAGTCGGACAAGCGGCTGAAACCCAGACAGGCTCGTTGGTCGTTGTTTTTCTCTCGTTTTGATTTCGTGGTCTCGTACCTGCCTGGTTCGAACAATGTGAAGGCTGATGCTCTTTCTAGGAGTTTTGTGCCTGACTCTCCTGGAGATTCAGAGCTGGCTGGTATCCTTAGAGAAGGGGTGATTTTGTCTGCCATCTCCCCAGATTTGAGACGTGTGCTGCAAGAGTTTCAGGCGGATAGACCTGACCGCTGTCCACCGGAGAGACTGTTTGTCCCGGATAGATGGACCAACAGAGTCATCTCCGAGGTTCATTCTTCTGTGTTGGCGGGCCATCCTGGAATATTTGGTACCAGAGACTTGATGGCCAGGTCTTTTTGGTGGCCTTCCTTGTCGCGGGATGTGCGTTCCTTTGTGCAGTCTTGTGGAATTTGTGCTCGGGCTAAGCCTTGCTGTTCTCGTGCCAGTGGTTTGCTGTTACCTTTGCCTGTCCCGAAGAGGCCTTGGATGCACATTTCCATGGATTTTATTTCAGATCTCCCTGTCTCTCAGAGAATGTCTGTTATTTGGGTGGTGTGTGATCGTTTTTCTAAGATGGTCCATTTGGTGCCCTTGCCTAAGTTGCCTTCCTCCTCCGAGTTGGTTCCACTGTTTTTTTCAAAATGTGGTTCGTTTGCACGGGATTCCTGAGAACATTGTTTCTGACAGAGGATCCCAGTTTGTATCTAGATTTTGGCGGTCCTTTTGTGCTAATTTGTGCATTGATTTGTCTTTTTCGTCGGCCTTCCATCCTCAGATGAATGGCCAAACCGAGCGAACTAATCAGACCTTGGAGACTTATTTAAGATGTTTTGTTTCTGCTGATCAGGACGACTGGGTTACTTTTTTGCCGTTGGCCGAGTTTGCCCTTAATAATCGGGCTAGTTCTGCTACTTTGGTTTCTCCTTTTTTTTGTAATTCGGGGTTTCATCCTCGTTTTTCCTCGGGTCAGGTGGAGCCTTCTGACTGTCCTGGAGTGGATGTGGTGGTGGATAGGTTGCATCAGATTTGGAATCATGTGGTGGACAATTTGAAGCAGTCACAAGAGAAGGCTCAGCTCTTTGCCAACCGCCGTCGCTGTGTGGGTCCCCGACTTCGCGTTGGGGACTTGGTGTGGTTGTCTTCTCGCTTCGTTCCTATGAAGGTCTCCTCTCCTAAGTTCAAGCCTCGGTTTATCGGTCCTTATAAGATTCTGGAAGTCCTTGGCCCTGTGTCATTTCGTCTGGACCTCCCGGCATCATTTGCTATTCATAATGTGTTCCATCGCTCGTTGTTGCGGAGGTATGTGGTACCTGTGGTTCCTCCGGTTGAGCCTCCTGCCCCGGTGCTGGTTGAGGGAGAATTGGAATACGTGGTGGAGAAGATCTTGGATTCTCGTATTTCTAGACGGAGCCTCCAGTATTTGGTTAAGCGGAAGGGCTATGGTTAGGAGGATACTTCTTGGGTTGTCGCCTCTGATGTTCATGCGGCCGATTTGGTTCGTGCCTTCCATGTGGCTCATCCTGATCGCCCTGGGGGTTTTTATGAGGGTTCGGTGACCCCTCCTCAAGGGGGGGTACTGTTGTGAACTCTGTTTTCAGGCTCCCTCTTGTGGTCACTGGTGGTATGGTGTGACTTTTGCTTTGGGCTCCCCCTGGTGGCTTTGTTTGTTATCCTGCTGGTCTCTGGCTATCAGCTGGTTCGTTATCCTCTGGGAGGTTCCTATATAGCTCTGTTTCACTTCCACTTGTTGCCGGCTGTCGATGTAATCAGTGCTACTCAGATTCCTTCTGACTACCTTGCTCCCAGTCCATCCAGGACAAGCTAAGTTTTGTTTGCTCATTTTTTGATCAGCAGTGTTTATCATGTTTTCTTGTCCAGCTTGCTAAAATGTGATTCCCTCGTTTGCTGGTTGCTCTAGTGGACTGAGTTTCTCCCCACACACCGTTAGTTGGTGCGTGGGTTCTTGAAATCTCAGGATGGATATTTTGTAAGGGTTTTTTATTGATCGCATAGACCCCTGCTCTATTTTCTGCTTTCTAGTACTAGTGGGCCTCTTTTGCTGAATCTGATTTCATCTCTATGTATGTGCCTTCTTCTTACTTCACCGTTAATATATGTTGGGGGCTTCTATATCTTTGGGGATTATTTCTCTGGAGGCAAGCGAGGTCTTTCTTTCTCTTTAGGGGTAGCTAGTTCCTCAGGCTGGCTCGAGACGTCTAGGAATTTTTTAGGCACGTTCACCGGCTACCTCTAGTTGTGTTGGATAGGTTCAGATTTGCGATCAGTCCAGTTACCATCTCCCTAGAGCTTGTCCTAAGTTTATTCACTTGCTGGTCTATTTGTGATCCTCAGCCACTAAGGATCATAACAGGGTACACTGTGAAAGGCGTAGGCCAATTTCATGACACCCTCCCAGCTTCCAGGCCCTAATGACCGGGTATTTTAGACATGGAGGGAAAAGTTTAAAAGATGGTCAAAGAATAACTGGTTGATCAAATCATTGTAATCCTTAATTCTTCTACGACCTTAAATTATTGGATCTTAAAGATGGACTCCTGGCATGAGCTGCTCCTCTATATCTTGGAGCTGCCCAGCCGCTAGTTTCTTGTCTGAGCAGGTTTTTAGTGCCATTAGAGGGGTCAAAACAGACAGAAGCTTTCAACTGTCAACAGAAAATGCTAACAATCTCACTCTGATAAAAATGAACAAAGCCTGGATTGGTCATGACTCTTCCCCACCACCAAATTACAGCAGCACATAAAGAGTTTTATTTTATCTGCAATATTTGAATGAGGCCCACCAGTTGTTGCCTTCATGGGTGTATGTATGACCCTTTTTATAATTTTTGAGTGTGCACCGTGTGCAGAGCCTACATGAGTCTAGGAGTACCACAACTACACTTTCTTTTCAATATTTGAATGAGGCACTTCAGTTGATGCCTTCAAGGCTGTTCGGATGACCCTGCTTATAATTTTTGTCTGGCTTTGCACTGTGTGCAGAGCTTTTATGAGTCTATGAGTACCACAACTACACTTTCTTCTCAATATTTGAATGAGGCACTACAGTTGGTGCCTTCAAGGTGGTATGAATGACCCTACTTGTAATTTTTGTCAGGCTTTGCATTGTGTGCAGACGCTTTATGGATAACTCTGCTTGTAATTTTTGACAGGGTTTGCACTTAGTGCATAGCCTTTCTGAGTCTGGGAGTACCACTACATGACAATTTGAACAGAATGTGTATGAGACCATCCTTTATGTCTAATACAGTGTGTATCTGAGTGCATCTTCCATCCAATTTTTGGCACTTCTTGCTTTCTTCATAAATTACACTGAAATTTTCAATTGCTTAATAAAAAACTAAATTTTGCTATAGTTATATAATTTTTTTCTATCCTTTTTATATTTTGCGTTATATACAAGTCATACTGGAAAAAAAAAAGTTTCTTAGCATTTTTTTCCTGTAAACTCCAATTTTTCTTTGATTTTGAATGTTTTATTGTCAGTCCTTAAAGTGGAGTAAAAGTGTGACACCATTGTTCTCAGCAGCGATCTGGGAGTCAGATATGCTTTCAGGTGTGTTTCCCATGCTGTTTTCCTTTCATTCAACACTTTTTCATCCATTTCAACATTTTCACAGCCCCCCAGACCTCCTTGTAGGCTCTATCGGTAAAATGCTCGGATTTCCCATTGACTCCCATTATACTAGTTACTCAAATTTAGGAATTGCTCGGTTTGAGTAACGAGCATCTGAGCATTTTAGTGCTTGCTCATCTCTAATTAGGAGTAACCAGGGGAAAAATATACAGATAGAGCAACACAACAAATGAAGACACCATCAGGATAAGCAAATGCGCATACTTATCTTAAATAGAAAGCCAGCCTCATAAAAAGTCTCATGCCCAACACGTTTCCCCAGGGCCGGCGTTAGGGGCAGGCAGACCAGGCAGCTGCATGGGGCCCCCGCTCCCCCAGGGGCCCCCAGCTAGCGGCAAGTCCCGCAGCTGCTATGGGGCCCCCGTGAGGCAGCGCCGACTCCCCCGCCGCATTGAACTATACCGGCATCTGCCGGTACAGTTCAAAGCAATGATGGAGGAGAGAGCGTCACCTGACGCTCCCTCTCCCATCATTCCCCACTCTGCCTCTGACACAGCGGGTGCGCTCGCACTCACTGTGTCCCAGGCAGTGCAGCAGCAGCTGCCGACACTGGAGCAGGGAGCAGCGCGGGCTCAGGGAGAGGTGAGAAGCTTGTGTTTTTTTGGGGTTTTTTTTACTGGACTGTGTGGCCTTTCTCGGGAGGGGAGGGGAGAGGCGGGGAGGGAAGGGGGGGTGTGAGCTGTGCTGTATACTCCTGTGTGCTCTGCCTCTGCTGTATACTCCTGTGGGCTCTGCTGTATACTACTGTGGGCTCTGCTGTATACTACTGTAGGCTCTGCTGTATACTACTGTGGGCTCTGCTGTAACTACTGTGGGCTGTGCTGTATACTACTGTGGGCTCTGCTGTATACTCCTGTGGGCTCTGCTGTATACTCCTGTGGGCTCTGCTGTATACTACTGTGGGCAGTGCTGTATACTACTGTGGGCTGTGCTGTATACTACTGTGGGCTGTGCTGTATACTACTGTGGGCAGTGCTGTATACTACTGTGGGCAGTGCTGTATACTGTGGGCAGTGCTGTATACTACTGTGGGCAGTGCTGTATACTACTGTGTGGGCTGTGCTATATACTACTTGGCTGTGCTATATACTACTATGTGGGCTGTGCTAAATACTATGGGGGTATATTATATTCTATGGGGGAGGCTGTGTTATATACTATGTGGCTGTGTTATATATTTGGGGGGTACATTATACATTATATTCTATGGAGGGGGCTGCATTATATTCTGTGTGGGGCTTTATTAGATTTTATGTTGGATGATTGCATCATACCCTTTGATGGGACTACATTTTATTCTATGGGGAGGTGGGCTGTATTATATCCTGTTCGGGGCTACATTATATTCTATGGGGGGGGCTGTATTATATTTATATTCTATGAGGGGTGATTGCATCATACTCTATGAGGGGGCGACATTATACTATATGGGCGCTGCAGTATATTCTATGGGGAGGTTACATTATACTCTGTGGGGGGGTTACATTATACTCTGGGGTGGCTGCATTATACTCTGTGGGGCGGTGGCTGCATTATACTATATGTGGGCTGAATTATACTGTATTGAGGACTATGGGGAATACATTATACTATATGAAGAACTATGGGGTGCATTATACTATGGGAAGTGAATTGTACTACATGGATGACTATGGTGGTGCATTATACTATATATGGAGCACTGTGAGGAGTGTATTATGCTATATGGAGGACTATGGGAAGTGTATAATACTATATGGAGGACTATGAGTGTATTATACTATATGGAGGACTATGGGGCACATTATATTATATGGAGGACTATGGGATGTATTATACTAAACAAGCAAAATGCTGCATATTCATTGGGTGATTGGATTGTTTATGCCGGAATAAAAATCCTTGTTCTCAGCAGCACATCGCCGGTATAAACTGTAGATGTGCTGCTGATAACATGATACTGTATGGTGATCTGTTAGTGATCTATTAGTGATCGTTCTGTCTCCTTCATTCTTTCTGAGATGGTGGAAAGAGGCCGGGAAACAAGCGTCCAACGACTTCAGTATTGTCTATCACACTCGTTTAGCGGCCTGAGATCAGCGCATGTAAATACAGCAGAAATGCTTCTGTATGATGTGCAATATGTTAGCATTTGGGGTTCCATTTTAAACTTTGCCTAGGGCCCCACTTTGCCTAAAACCGGCCCTGCGTTTCCCCCAAAATTCTCAGGTTCATTGGGGGATCAGAAGGTGTACTGTCAATGCAGCATCATACTGGGGCTACAAAAAATAATCTGTGTGGTTTGCAGTCAACGGCACCGCTAATTTAACTGGAGCCTGATGTCACTTCCAGTCTCAAAGGCATGGGATGCAATCTGCATCTAATAGTCATTGCTACCTATGCACTCACTGGAAATTATAAGACCAGGGCAGGGAATGGAGTGCAAATGTGTTGCACCAAAAGGGGATGCCCTATCCAGATAGTCCCGCACCCCAATGAAAAGCAGAGAACATATCTAATTTACAGTAATGAATATCCGGATTTTACACTACCCCATTAAAGAGCATATACTTGTACCTAAATAGGCAGCATATAACAGGGGGAGATAATTTGAGTGTTACCCCCAACTCTTATTTCATTCCTTTCAGAAACTATCTGTAGACAAATAAAGACAAAACGTAAGTATTAAAGAACACTCATGTGCTAAGTGGGTAGGTTTAGTGGATCATATCCATTTATTGCCACAAAAATAGGAATAATCAACAAAACTCAATAGCAAATATAAGAATCAAAATAAACCCCACATACAAAAACAACAGTATAACTTAATAAAGAAAGTCACCAAATAGATGACAGATACATGTATTATGGCCACTAAGGCCAATGTAAAAAGCATTTGTTACATATCAACCGAAACATTAATCGGATTTCAAATGCTGTTGAACCGTTCATTGAGTCCTCTCGGGCTGACGTATTCCATGCTATAAATCCATGTTGTTTCGAGTTGAATTATTCTTTTGTCCCAATCACCCACCCTAATGCATGGTGGAATTACTTCAATTATGGTAAGCCAGTTGGACCCTACATCACCTCCATGTTCTGAATTTACATGAGGTGCCAACACAGTATCTCTGCCGTGCAATTTGTTTTTTTCCCACGTAATCCATAGTACACATGCACGTGCAGAGATACCCAATGCCCATACACAACGCCCAAAGTCTTACAGTTAGTGAAGCACTTCATACTATAGACACTATTTGTCACAGCACTTCTGAACTAACCTGGAGGGAGCACATGTCAGTAAAAGCTGCACTGGCCATATCTAATAAAAAAACAATTGTATCCAATATGCCTTTGGTTATGTACATATACGTACATGTTTCAGCACAATCAAAATGGGCATTGTTCATTATATATAGTCTTGTTTTGGTAGCTTCAAAACTAGCAGCTACAAGTTTTAACCCCATAGTGACCGAGCCAATTTTAACTTAATCACCAAGCCTAATTTTACTATTATGACCAGTTTCATTTTATGTGGTAATAACTCTGGAACGCTTCACCGCAGCCCACTAATTCTCAGATTATTTTTTCATGACATATTGTACTTCATGATAGTAGTAAAATGTATTCAATATAAATATGATTTAATAAAATGTAGCAATTTTCAAACTTTTAATGGGCATGGGATCCACCGAAATTTTAATAACCATCAGAGGGAAAGCGGACAGCTGGGGGCTGATGTTTATAGCCTGGGAAAGGGATAATACACATGGAGCTTCCCAGGCTATTACTGGTTAATAAAATGGGGGACCCCCAAAAAAAGATGTAAGGTCCCACTATAATGACGATTAGATTCTGGATTCATAATGGACTTTCAAAATGATGTAGGGTCCCACTATAATTAATAGCCAGAAAAGGCTAGGCAGAGAGCTGTGGGATGATATTAATAGCCAAGTAAGGGGAGATAGATATTGGCCCCCTCCCAGACTAAAACATCAGCTCTCAACCACCTTTCAAAAGGCGCATCCATATGTTGCTGGCTGCCAGGTTGAACGCTCACATCATGCCAGCATTCAGCCTGCCAACTGGATGTAGCAGAGCTTGACTCATCAAGGGACAAATGGATTATCTTCTCGTCGGAGAGGTGAGGAATATGGTTGTTTATTTTTGTACTTGTTTACAGGGGACATGGGCATCGGAGGATTATCTTCACGTCGGACAGGTGAAGGATATAGTGGTTTATATTTTAATTTTACACGGGATATGGGCTTCAGTGAAATAGGCTTTAAGGTGAGTATGTTTTTTTGTTTCACTTAAAAAGAATGTGTCAGTGTCTATATTTCAATTAAAAGAATTAATTTTGGGTGTTTTTTATTTACAATATGGCTATGGGGTTAGTAATAGGGGCATCTTATAAACTCCTCTCCATTACTAACCCCAATACTATTACTCCATTTACCAACGCACAAGGGCAAGTGGGAAGAATAGAAGCTAAGTGCCAGAATTGGCACATCTTATAGATGTGCCATTTCTGGGATGTCTGAGAGATGATGTTTTTAGCATTTGATGGTTATTAATTATAGATGGGACCCTATGTCATTTATGCTTAGGGTCCCTCATTTTAATACCCAGTAAAGTATAAGTAAGTGCAGCGCCCCAGGGTCCTGGTCGTTGCAGTAATAGCATTCTCCTCTAGGGGGGAGTGATGTTACGTTTGAAGTCAATAAAGGAGATCTCTTTACCAGGTATCACAAACCATGCAACACATTTCATACTCCAGTCCACAGGGGGAGCTATGCTCCTATTTATTAGGGCACTCTTCACAATTAAGGTAAAACTGGTGGTCTGGATAGAAAGTTAGGCAGAAGCTGACTGAACTTTGCTCAGGACAGTTGCTATCTGAGCTCCGCTCAGGTAGTGGGTCCCTGACAGGGTTGGGATCCTGTCAGAGGCCTAGACAGAAGGCCACGGAGCTGCGCCTGCCCCACGTGTGGCAGCATCCTAAGAAAGAGACACGAACAGAGAATTGTATTGTAAAGGGTGAGAAACGAAGTCATAGCAAAAGGAGAGGAAGCCAGAAGGAGTTCTGCCCTGCATAGGCTGCCTCCTTCTGTGGCGCAGGATCCGATAGCCAGAACACCGAGGGAGCAACAGTCCTTTATGCCTTGCTCCAGAGACCAGCAGGACAGCTAATTTCAAGTTACTGATCCGCTTGTGGGGGCCAGGGCGTGCTAGAGTCCCTGTAAAAAGCCTCAGGCCACCAGTCATACGGGTTTGTCCTATCCTATCCATCTGGGGGACAGAGAGAAAGAGACATAACATCTAGAACATCTACAACAGTTATGAGGACCTTATGAGAGGCTCAGCAGTAAGGTACTACAACACCCAGATGCTAGAGGAAGGCTACTGATTTCCACCTGGATAAGGGGACTCTGGATTTGCCTTCAGACCGGCTGGACTCTGCCTGCTCTGTGATCTGGTGCTCTGGACTGTGAATGTTGAAGCCTGCAGTAAAAAGGTAAAGAGACTGCACCCTTGTGTCCTCGTTCTTCACTGCACCTCACACCATCCACCATCTACACTCTGGGAAGCCCTGGGGATATACTTCACCTGTGGGAAGGTATACCATCAAGGTGCCAGAACATCACCCCAGCGAACCCTTAAGCAGCGTCGGTCGCCCTGACCGAATACCACAGGTGGCGTCACGAACACTTCCCCTTTAAAGACCTTTCCCAAAACCATAAAAAACTCCATTCTTTATTGGACGTCCCTCAAAGGGCCACGGACCGGGTCGGGCCACTGTGACATCCCCCAAACCGAAGGACCCGGTGCCGAGTACCCCATTGCCCTTACGTGGGGGCGCGCTCCAAAAACATGAACAAACTCTCCCAGGCTGCCATATACATGTTAGTGATAGACGATGAGTAATAAATGTATGTCTAGTGAGGAGCATATCACCTTAACCACTACATACAGCCTTCAGTTTAAAGAAATTACTAATATCATCAGAAAAAGAATCCCTATGTTGAGTCAGGATAAAAAGTTGAACCAAATCCAGTCCAAACCAGTGCCTTATATTGCTAAAAAAGCTCCTAGTCTGAATGACATCTTATCCCCCAGCCTCTTTGTTAGTGAGGACAAAAGGTTAAAAGAGAAAGAAAGCTGGCTCAGTACAAAAGGTACATACAAGTGTGGGCATAATATATGCACCTGCTGTAAATATATGGTGAACAGTAAGGAATTTCACTCATCTGTCACTAAAAAGATGTACAAAATCAACCACTACATCAATTGTAATACCCCCCAATGTTGTGGATTTGATTAATTGCACTACTTGTGACCAGCAATAGCCTTTACTGGCTATTAAAATAGGGGGGGACCCCCCAAAAAAAATGACATGGGGTCCTCCTATATTTTATAGCAAGAAAGGCTACGCAGACATCTGCGGGCTGATATTCATAGCCTAGAGAGGGGCCATGGATATTTGCCCCCCCAGCTACAAATACCAGCCCCAGCTGCCCCAGAAATGGCGCAACTGTAAGATGCCCCAATTTCAGCACTTAGCCCCTCTCTTCCCACTCCCCTATAGCGGTGGGATATGGGGTAATAAGGGGTTAATGTCACCTTGTAAGGTGGCATTAAGCCCGGTTAATAATAGAGAGGCGTCAATAAGACACCTATCCATTACTAATCCTATAGTAGTGAAAGAGTTTAAAAAAAATAAAGACACAGCCAGAAAAAAGTATTTTAATATTCTTAATTTCACCATACTTGCAAGCACGCCTAATTCCTGTGACACCTTCAATCGCCTGCAAAAAATTAAAAATAAGAAACCAACCGTATACTCCCTTTCTGCCGTAATCGAATTAATAACGAATGTCCCACGATGATCTCCCCAATAGAACAGTGACATCAGGTGATGTTACTGCTCTATAAGGCCCCCAGTGACACACTGACAGGAGACAATGGCTCCTGCAGTGCATCACTGAGGTTACCTGAGTTCATTGATCTCACTCTATGGCAAAGCTGGGTGGGAATTTTCCCACACAGCAGTGCCACAAGTGAGAGTAGGAACTATTTCTCACAGCGGCGGAGGGATACAGTGCGGAAGGATACCTTCCATCATTGTATTGCCGGGGCCCCTGGAGAGCGGTCGCATCAGCTGATGCAGCAGCTCTCCACGGGAGATCGTCATGAGACACTGGTATTAATTGGATAGCTGCGGATCAGGGAGTATATTGTTTGTTTATTATTTTAATATTTTTTACAGGTGATCAATGGCTTTGGAATCAAGGTGATTGGTGAGTATGTACTCTATGTTGTATGTACTATATGTACTGTATGTGTTGTGTATATGTACTGTATGTTGTATGTACTGTATGTTGTATGTACTGTATGTTATATGCTGTATGCACTGTATATTGTATGCACTATATGTTGTATGTTCTGTATGTTATATGTTGTATGTACTGTATGGTGTATGTACTGTATGTTGTATGTTCTGTATGTTGTATGTACGGTATGTTGTATGTATTGCATGTTGTATGTTATATGGTGTATGTACTGTATGTTGTAATTTGTATGTACTGTATGTTATATGTTGTATGTTGCATGTACGGTATATGTGTTTTTGTTTTTACATTCAACACATTAGCCGGATGATGGGACTACTACTGTCCCATCATTGGCTAATGTGTCAATCACTGTCACTGTAGCAGGCATAGCCCGATGGGACTTGTAGTCCAATTGGACGATGCCTGCACACACACCGACAGCGCCGCACACCCCTGGACAGCCCCGTACACACCCGGACAGTGCCGCACAGCCCCGCACACACCCGGACAACCCCGCTAACACCCGGACAGCACCGCACACCCCCAGACAGCACCGCACAGCCCCAGACAGCACGCAGACCCCCCGGACAACCACGCTGATGCCCCAGCAGACCCTCGGACAACCCGCAGATCTTGCCCGCGCACAGTCACCCCCCACACTCCACCCACACACTTCCCTCCTCCCGATCTGCAGCGTTTCACCCACAGCTAAACCGTAGATCTTTTTCACATCTGCGGCTTTGCTGCGGATGTGCCCGACTCAATGAAAGTCTGTGGGTGCAGAAACGCTGCAGTTCCGCACAAAAGAAGTGACATGCTGTGGAAAAATCAGCATGGAAACGCAGCTTTTTTTTCCCGCAGCATGTCACATCAAGTCTGCGGTTCTCTTAGACTTACATTGGTTGTGCACTCCACTGCGGATTTGATGCAATTCCAAGCAGCAAAAAAAGCTGCGGATCCGCAATCAAATCCGCAACGTGTGCACACAGCCTAAGAGCTCTGCTGCATCCAAACATTTCATCCATAAACATAATGGGGATGTCAGCTCATTTGAGGTCCGCGGTATTAAATGGGTTAAAGCTCCGTTTCGAGGGGGAGATATATAAAGAAAAATAACCAACAGAGAGATATGGTGGATGTATCAACTTAAGTCCAGAGCCCCCCCTAGGCATGAATATCCGGCAAGATCTTATGAATTATTATGAATGATGATTGATAAGTTATGATTCTTGTTCTTTCTCCTGCCTTAACCCCTTAGTGACAGAGCCAATTTGGTACTTAATGACCGAGCCAATTTTTACAATTCTGACCACTGTCACTTTATGAGGTTATAACTCTGGAACGCTTTATCGGATCCCGCTGATTCTGAGATTATTTTTTCGTGACATATTGTACTTCAAGTTAGTGGTAACATTTCTTTGATATTACTTGCGATTATTTATGAAAAAAACGGAAATATGGCGAAAATTTTTAAAATTTTGCAATTTTCAAATTTTTGTATTTTTATGCCCTTAAATCAGAGAGATATGTCACGAAAAATAGTTAATAAATAACATTTCCCACATGTTCACTTTACATCAGCACAATTTTGGAAACAAAATTTTTTTTTGTTAGGGAGTTATAAGGGTTAAAAGTTGACCAGCAATTTCTCATTTTTACAACACCATGTTTTTTTTAGGGACCACATCACCTTTGAAGTCATTTTGAGGGGTCTATATGATAGAAAATAACCAAGTGTGACACCATTCTAAAAACTGCACCCCTCAAGCTGCTCAAAACCACATTCAAGAAGTTTATTTACCCTTTACGTACTTCACAGGAACTGAAACAATGTGGAAGAAAAAAATGAACATTTAACATTTTTTTGCAAACATTTTAATTCAGAACCATTTTTTTTAATTTTCACAAGTGTAAAAACAGAAATTTAACCACAAATTTTGTTGTGAAATTTCTCCTGAGTACGCCGATACCCCATATGTGGAGGTAAACCACTGTTTGGGCGCACCACAGAGCTTGGAAGTGAAGGAGCGCCGTTTGACTGTTTCAATGCAGAATTGGCTGGAATTGAGATCGGATGCCATGTCGTGTTTGGAGAGCCCCTGATGTGCCTAAACAGTGGAAACCCCCACAAGTGACACCATTTTGGAAACTAGACCCCTTAGGGAACTTATGTAGATGTGTGGTGAGCACTTTGAGCCCCCAAGTGCTTCACAGAAGTTTATAACGTAGAGCCGTGAAAATAAAAAATCGCATTTGTTTTCACAAAAATGATTTTTCGCCCACAAATTCTTATTTTCCCAAGGGTAACAGGAGAAATTAGACCACAAAAGTTGTTGTGCAATTTCTCCTGAGTACGTCGATACCCCATATGTGGTGGTAAACCACTGTTTGGGCGCACCGCAGAGCTTGGAAGTGAAGGAGCACCATTTGACTTTTTCAATGCAGAATTGGCTGGAATTGAGATCGGATGCCATGTCGTGTTTGGAGAGCCCCTGATGTGCCTAAACAGTGGAAACCCCCCACAAGTGATACCATTTTGGAAACTAGACCCCTTAAGGAACTTATCTAGATGTGTGGTGAGCACTTTGAACCCCCAAGTGCTTCACAGAAGTTTATAACGTAGAGCCGTGAAAATAAAAAATCGCATTTTTTCTACAAAAATGATCTTTTTGCCCGAAAATTTTTATTTTCACAAGGGTAACAGGAGAAATTAGACCACAAAAGTTGTTGTGCAATTTCTCCTGAGTACGTCGATACCCCATATGTGGGGGTAAACCACTGTTTGGGTGCACCGCAGAGCTTGGAAGACAAGGAGTGTCGTTTTACTTTTTCAATGTAGAATTGGCTGGAATTGAGATCGGACGCCATGTCACGTTTGGAGAGCCCCTGATGTGCCTAAACAGTGGAAACCCCCCACAAATGACACCATTTTGGAAACTAGACCCCTTAAGGAACTTATCTAGATGTGTGGTGAGCACTTTAAACCCCCAGGTGCTTCACAGAAGTTTATAACGTAGAGCCGTGAAAATAAAAAAATCCCATTTTTTCTACAAAAATGATCTTTTTGCCTCCAAATTTTTATTTTACCAAGGGTAACAGGAGGAAATGGACCCCAGAAGTTGTTGTACAATTTGTCCTGAGTACGCCGACACCCCATATGTGGGGGTAAACCACTGTTTGGGCGCATGGCTGAGCTCAGAAGCAAAGGAGCGCCATTTGACTTTTCAATGCAAAATTGACTGGAATTGAGATCGGACGCCATGTCGCGTTTGGAGAGCCCCTGATGTGCCTAAACAGTAGAAACCCCCCAAAAGTGACCCCATTTTGGAAACTAGACCCCCCATGGAACTTATCTAGATGTGTAGTGAGAACTTTGAATGCCCAAGTGCATCACAGAAGTTTATAATGCAGAGTCGTGAAAATAAAAAATATTTTTTTTTTAACAAAAAATATTTTTTAGCCCTCAAGTTTTTATTTCCACAAGGGTAACAAGAGAAATTGGACCCCAAAAGTTGTTGTACAATTTGTCCTGAGTATGCTGGTACCCCATATGTGGGGGTAAACCACTGTTTGGGCGCATGGCTGAGCTCGGAAGGGAAGGAGCGCCGTTTTGGAATGCAGACTTTGATAGAATTGTCTGCTGGCGTTATGTTGCATTTGCAGACCCCTA
The DNA here is from genome assembly GCF_051348905.1 of Ranitomeya variabilis. Lineage (NCBI taxonomy): Eukaryota > Metazoa > Chordata > Amphibia > Anura > Dendrobatidae > Ranitomeya > Ranitomeya variabilis. The sequence continues at coordinate 81,790,294 of NC_135239.1, forward strand.
ATGTACCTAAACAGTAGAAACCCCCAACAAGTGACCCCATTTTGGAAAATAGACCCCCCAAGGAACTTATCTAGATATGTGGTGAGAACTTTGAATGCCCAAGTGCTTCACAGAAGTTTATAATGCAGAGTAGTGAAAATAAAAAATATATTTTTTCCCACAAAAAAGATTTTTTTAGCCGCCAAATTTTTATTTTCACAAGGGTAACAAGAGAAATTGGACCCCAAAAGTTGTTGTCCAATTTGTCCTGAGTATGCTGGTACCCAATATGTGGGGGTAAACCACTGTTTGGGCGCACGGCAGAGCTCGGAAGGGAAGGAGCGCCATTTTGGAATGCTGGCTTTGATAGAATGGTCTGCGGGCGTTATGTTGCGTTTGCAGAGCCCCTGATGTACCTAAACAGTAGAAACCCCCCACAAGTGACCAAATTTTGAAAACTAGACCCCTAAGGAACTTATCTAAATATGTGGTGAGAACTTTGAATGCTCAAGTGCTTCACAGAAGTTTATAATGCAGAGTAGTGAAAATAAAAAAATATTTTTTTTCCCACAAAAAAGATTTTTAGCCCCCAAGTTTTTATTTTCACAAGGGTAACAGGAGAAATTGGACCCCAAAAGTTGTTGTCCAATTTATCCCGAGTACGCTGATGCCCCATATGTGGGGGTAAACCACTGTTTGGGCGCACGGCAGAGCTCAGAAGGGAGGGAGCACCATTTGACTTTTTTAGCGCAAAATTGTCTGTCGTGTTTGGAGACCCCCTGATGTACCTAAACAGTGGAAACCCCCCAATTCTAACTCCAACCCTAACTCCAACACACCCCTAACCATAATCTCAACCCGATCCATAATCCTAATCACAACCCTAACGATAATCACAACCCTAACCCCAAAACAGCCCTAATCTCAACTCTAACCATAACCCTAATCAAAACCCTAATTCCAACACACCCCTAACCCTAATCTCAACCCTAACCTCAAACCTAACCCTAATCCCAATACACCCCTAACCCTAATCCCAACCCTAACCTTAACCCTAATCCCAACCCTAACCCTAATCCCAACCCTAATCCCAAACGTAACCCTAATCCCAAACGTAACCCTAATACCAACCCTAATCCAAACCCTAACCCTAATCCCAACTCTATCCCTAACTTTAGCCCCAACCCTAACCCTAACCCTAATTTTAGCCCCAACCCTAGCCCTAACCCTAACTTTAGCCCCAATCCTAACCCTAAATTTAACCCTAACCCTAGCCCTAACTTTAGCCCCAACCCTAACCCTAAGGCTACTTTCACACTTGCGTCGTGTGGCATCCGTCACAATCCGTCGTTTTGGACAAAAAACGGATCCTGCAAATGTGCCCACAGGATGCCTTTTTTGCCCATAGACTTGTATTACCGACGGATGGCCACACGTCGCGTCCATCGTGCACTGGATCCGTTGTGTTTTGGCGGACCGTTGTCACAAAAAAAGTTCAATGTAACCTTTTTTTTGTACGTCGCGTCCGCCATTTCCGCGCATGCGTGGCCGTAACTCTGCCCCCTCCTCCCCAAGACATAGACTGGGCAGCGGATGCATTGAAAAACTGCATCCACTGCCCACGTTGTGCACAATTTTCACAACGTGCGTCGGTACGTCGGGCTGACGCATTGTGACCGCCCCGTACCAACGCAAGTGTGAAAGAAGCCTAAGGCTACTTTCACACTAGCGTCGTACTCGGCCCATCGCAGTGTGTTGGGCCGACGTACCGACGCTAGCGTTGTAAGCGCCGCACAACGGGTGCAGAGGATGCTGTTTTTTCAACGCATCCGCTGCCCCATTGTGAGGTGCGGGGAGGCGGGGGCGGAGTTCCGGCCGCGGATGCGCGGTCGGAAATGGCGGACACGTCGCACAAAAAAAGTTACATGTAGCTTTTTTTGTGCCGACGGTCCGCCAAAGCACGACGCATCCGTCGCACGACGGATGCGACGTGCGGCAATCCGTCGCAATGTGTCGCTAATTCAAGTCAATGGAGAAAAAACGCATCCTGCAAGCACTTTTGCAGGATGCGTTTTTTCTCCAACGACGCATTGCGACGGAAGCCAAAAAACGCTAGTGTGAAAGTAGCCTAACCCTAACCCTAACCCTAGCCCTAACCCTAAATTTAGCCCCAACCCTAGCCCTAACCCTAGCCCTAACCCTAACCCTAACCCTAGCCCTAACCCTAGCCCTAACCCTAACCCTAACTTTAGCCCTAACCCTAACCCTAATTTTAGCCCCAACTCGTCTCTCCTGCCAGCCGGCAGATGGCAGCAGATGGCGGGCGCACTGCGCATGCGCCCGCCATTTTCTTTGCAGAGGAAGAAGCCGGCCGGCAAGAGGAGATGCAGGAGGACCCGGGGACACCGGGTGAGTATGATAGGGTCCCCGAATCCCCCTATTTCTCTGTCCTCTGATGTGCGATCACATCAGAGGACAGAGAATTACAGATCGCTTTTTTTTTTTTTTTTTTTTTGCGGTCGCCGGTAAACAGTTAATTACCGGCGATCGCAAAACAGGGGTCGGTAAAAACCGACCCCGATCATGTTCTTTGGGGTCTCGGCTACCCCCAGCAGCCGAGACCCCAAAGATCTTCCGGGTGCCGGGCGGCGGGCGCACTGCGCCTGTGCTCGCCAGTTTTTCCCGGAAAAAAGATGGCGGCGCCCATCGGGAGCCACGAGGAGCACCGGGGGAGATAGGTGAGTATTGGGGGGCTATTGGGGGCCATCGGGGACACTATTTCTCTGTCCTCCGATGTGCGATCACATCGGAGGACAGAGAAATTAAATAGCAAATCGCGTTTTTTTTTTTTGTTGCGACCGCCGGTAAACGGTTAATTACCGGCGATCGCAACTCTGGGTCGGTAAAAACCCCCCCAAATCATGTTCTCTGGGCTACCCTCGGCAACGGAGACCCCAGAGAAAATCCGACTCTGGGGGGCGCTATTCACTGTTTCCACAGCGCCGTTAATTAAAGGCGCTGTGGTTTAAGTACCCTTAACTGCCGCCGTTAAAAGGCGTATCGGCGGTCGTTAAGGGGTTAAGCATAGTATCTGTATATGCAAATTCCAAGCTAAACTCATTAATTATCTATAGGTGTTGCCCTGTTTCTGGTGTCTGCAGGATCAGAGGGCGTAACCTAATGGGCCTAGTCATTTATAGCAGCCCTCTTCCATTTTATTTTTATCACAATGATTAAGGCAGCACGACCGTTGAAAAGCGTATGAGTTAAATGCACTTTAAGCCTGTGACTGTCACTGGTAAGAATTACACGTTTTTGTGTCTCTAGATATAAAGGTGGATTTTGGACTTATGTGCTTTTAACCCCTTTCTGACCTCGGACGGGATAGCACGTCCAAGGTCAGAACCCCCGCTTTGATGCAGGCTCCGGCGGTGAGCCCGCATCAAAGCCGGGACATGTCAGCTGTTTTGAACAGCTGACGTGCCCGCAATAGGCATGGGCAGAATGGCGGTCCACCCGCACCTATTAACCAGTTAAATGCCGCTGTCAAACGCTGACAGCGGCATTTAACCGGCGCTTCCAGCCGGGCGGCTGGAAATGAGCGCATCGCTGACCCCTGTCACATGATCGAGGGTCAGCGATACTTCTGCAGAGTAACCATAGAGGTCCTTGAGACCTCTATGGTTACTGAACCCCGGTAGCTGTGAGAGCCACCCTGTGGTCGGCGCTCATAGCACACCTGCAATTCTGCTACATAGCAGCGATCATCAGATCAGATGTAGCAGAGCCGATCACATTGTGCCAGCTTCTAGCCTTCCATGGAGGCTATTGAAGCATGGCAAAAGTAAAAAAAATGTGAAAAAAATAAAAAAATAAATAAGTTTAAATCACCCCTCTTTCGCCCCATTCAAAATAAATCAATAAAAAAAAAATCAAACCTACACTTATTTGGTATCGCCGCGTTCAGAATCGTCCGATCTATCAATAAAAAATGCATTAACCTGATCGCTAAACAGCGTAGCGAGAAAAAAATTCGAAATGCCAGAATTACGTTTTTTTGATCGCCACGACATTGCATTAAAATGCAATAACGGGCAATCAAAAGAACTTATCTGCACCGAAATGGTATCATTAAAAACGCCAGCTTAGCACTCAAAAAAGAAGCTCTCAACAGACCCCAGGTCATGAAAAATGGAGACGCTACAGGTATCGGAAAATGGCGCAATTTATTTTTTTTTTTTTAGCAAAGTTTGGAATTTTTTTTCACCACTTAGATAAAAAATAACCTAGTCATATTAGGTGTCTATGAACTCGTAATGACCTGGAGAATCATAATGGCAGGTCAGTTTTAGCATTTAGTGAACCTAGCAAAAAAGCCAAACAAAAAACTAGTGTGGGACTGCACTTTTTTTGCAATTTCACCGCACTTGGAATTTTTTTCCCGTTTTCTAGTACACGAGATTCTAAAACCAATGATGTCGTTCAAAAGTACAACTCGTCCCACAAAAAATAAGCCCTCACATGGCCATATTGATGGAAAAATAAAAAAGTTATGGCTCTGGGAAGGAGGGGAGTGAAAAACGAACACGGAAAAATGGAAAATCCCAAGGTCATGAAGGGGTTAATGAAAATGGAATAAAAGTTTTTTTTATGGCTATCACCCACGCTGGATTATTGAATGAGCAAAAATGGCAACCATTTAGGTATACTAAGGGTATGGCTCCACGGTACGGCTTGCCGGCGGGTTCGCCGCAGCGGCGAAGCCGCTCGGCGCTAAGCCCCGCCCCCTTTCTGGGACGCGATGGTGCCGGATGTGTACAGTACACATCCGGGATCATTGCACCCCTCGCCATAGGGCCCTGTGATATGCCTTGCGGGGACGCTGCGTCCCCGCAAGGTGTACGGACATGCTGCGTTCTGAAAAGACGCGCAGCATGTCCGGAGTCGCAGGGCCGCCGCGTGCGGGTTTCCACGCATAGTGGAGACAGGATTTCATAAAATCCCCTCCACTATGCTGGAACATCTGGACGCTGCTTGTTTGACGCTGCAGCGTCAAACAAGCAGCGTTTACTGACCGTGGAAACATACCCTAAAGCTGCTGAGTGAATTTCACCCTTTTTTGGAAGAACATTTCAAAAAGCATGGCAATCCTGGAAAAGGGAATCCGTGATATTTATGTGTAAATTTTTGTGAGGATTTTATTGACTAAATTGGACAACAGGTTCTTTGTACTGTTCTTGAAGAAGTAAAAGAATCAAAGTATGATTCAATAAGTGTAGATTCCACTCTAGACATCTCACACAGAGATAAAGTGGCATTTACTGTCTGATTAACAGCTGCGAGCCTGTGGAACGTTTCTCAATGTTCATCCCCATGTTTTCTCAGGGAGTAAAGGATCTAACAGACACAGATGTGGATTTTCTTAATGAGAACAGAATTCTACTATCAAACTACAGTGGTCATTCATGCAAAAATGCCTGAAATATGTCAGGATGATATACTGAATTGTAAGGACAAATTAGTTATCTTAATTAATTTGTCATCAGTGTCTCCTGTGCTGGACACAGCCTGAACTTGGTGGGAGTAAAAGCAGCAGAGTGTTGTCTACAGATTGCAAAAAATGTTGACTTTGTTCAGCATCTGTATTCATTTTTTGCTGGTTCTACTCATTACTGTAATGTATTGAAATCATGTTTAGGACACACGATAATCAGCACACATTGATGTTGCTCATTCTCTGTATGGGGCTTTCGAGAAAAGAAAATATTCACTGGATTCTATATCATTTGACAATGAACAGCAAGTGAATACAAGACGAGAGGCAGAAGGATTAAGCAAAAAAAAAATGGAAAACATGAAAACAATCTTTCTCACAATTCTTTGGATTGACATGTAGGAAATTATGAACAAAACAAGCAAGGCCCTGCAATATCAAAAGATGTGAACATCCTTGTTGCTACGAATCCTCTTGAGTCTATGAAAACCTATCTTCAGGAAACTAAAGACACATTTGGTGAATATGAATTCAAAGCCAGGCATATGTGTCCAGATACAGATTACAGTGATGGGAAAAAATGGGAACGAAAATGAAATGTGCGTTAATATGATAATGATGGATAAGCAGAAGAAGTACCTATCCGTAAAATTGAAAAGTTCAAGGAGGAAACTTTCTTCCCTATTCTGTATACTTTAATCCTTGAATTGACAAAACATGCAGAAGCTTATTCACAAATTGAAAATCAGTTTTCTTTCTTCATTGAAAACCATTGCTTCTGATACACTAAAGGAAAAGTGTGAACATCTGGCTAACATGTCTCACACAAAATCTAAGATTCCGAGGCACCAGAGAAAATGGGGATAAAACATAACCTTTATTCCATTATTCCATCCTTAAAAATCACATGGTGAAGTACATTTGAGGTAGGCGTTGGACCTTGTGGGAGGTCTAACCATGTCAGCATGGAGCCGCCAGTGGTGCATGAGAAAGACTCTTCGACTAAGTAACATGTATCACAAAGACCTGAATTATGATGACCTTTTAAATGAATGTGAGCATCTCAAGCAGTACATGGTTCTTGATGAAAATTGTGAGACTCTCCCTGCACTGTACAGGAAATTAATTTTAGACAATTTGAAATCTGTATTCCCAAATACTGAAATTGCCTTCATATTGTTCATATTCATGATGGCGACCAACTGTACTGGAGAACGTTCTTTTAAAAACTGAAACATATTAAAAAAAATCATCTTCGTAGCTCAATGGGACATCATCATTAGAAATGGCTTTCACTCATGTGCATGGAAAATTACATTTTGAAGACCATTGACTTCAAGCCAATAATAAAGCAATTCTCGGAGAAAATGCCGCAAATGCTTGTTATAATTAAAAGTTTGTACTTTCCTACTGCAACATCTAATCTGTGTGGTTTACTGAGTATTATTGTGTTTTTCAAGCCTTGTGTATTGTTCAAATGTTTATCACATTGATTAGTGTCACGATTCATTTTTGGATTTGTGACAGCTCTAGTTCTGCTATAATTTAAATGTTGCTTTTTTCCTTTTGGACCAGGAAGGGTTAATGTCAGTTTCCCTTCTAGCAGCTGCTTTGTTGCTGGTGGTGACCACTCCTAACATCCAACAATAGTCACATGACGCATCAGCTGACTGTTGGTAATAGAGTTTTCTGTGAAGACAAGAATGGAGTTTGGTGCCAGCGGTGTATCTGCTGATTCTGTGGAGTTCAGGTTCCTGGTACCATATCCTCTGCTGTTGGGAACTTTGCAGCAGAGATAGTAGCTAAGTATCTTTTCCCTTTCCTTGTTGGTCTCGTGTTTGTCACTTCACCTGTGTTGAATCCATCTGCAGTGGTGAGGCTAGCATCCTTGCCAACTAGTGCACTAACCAGGGTATAGTGAGGTGACAATTAGGGACTAGGCACGTGACGGTGTTGGGGGAAAGACCCGCATAGGGATAGGCACAGGTTGGTGTCAGGAGGTGCCTCATCCCTTGCTACTGACTGTTAGGGCCTTCCTCTCCCTATTCCATCCGATGTTTGTGTACGATGTTGCCATCCTCCGGATTTACCCGCTTACGAGCTTGACAATTAGTTTCTGCTGTGCAGCTTGTTTTTAATTTTTTAATACCAGTTTTGTTAAAGTCATAATAAAATAAATGTTTAATATTATCGACCATTTCCATTTTATTCCTGTGAGTGGCTGTCATGGGGGCCCCAGCACACTAGTTTGATCAGGGTCTATAATGCTGTTAAGACGGCCCTGACTGTAGCTTGTCATTGTATTCATGAACCAGAAGACTAAGAGTTAGAGGTCTCAACAATAAGTGAGCGTGCTTCTCCTTAAACTAACCCACACACATAAAACCTCTAGTGAAGCCTATTTGTGATCCCACACAGTAAACTGCCCCTTTCATGGCATGCACACAGTATGATGCCACAACATGCTGTCCTCTTTAAAAATTATGATGCCTCAACAGAACATCCCTGCGCACAGTATATTCCCCCAGAGTACACCCCCCTACGCACAGTATTTATGCCCCTTCAATACATCCACATCAAGCAATAAGATCAGGGCCGGCGTCAGCACCCGGCGCACCCGGGCAAGTGCCGAGGCCCTGGCGAGATGGGGGGGCCCACTCACGCTGTCATAGATACAGCTGGCACAAGCATCTTCTCACTCAGTGCAGGAAGGCAGGCACATAGGGGTTAACGCAGCCAGCGTGACTGTTTGTGGGCGGAGAGAGCACGTTCTCCTGCTCTGCTCTCTGCCCCTGGCTGCACTTATAAACTTATCAGGCAGATTCCGGAGGAGCTCCTACCGGCGCCTGAGTGAGTGCCATGCTATCGCTGTAGTGTATTCTGGGGTTCTGGGTGAGCTGGGCGGCTGCAGGTTGCAGCTGAGATGCTGAAGTATATACATTATACAGTACCACTTCCCCTGTATATATATACTGCACAGCACCTCTCCTGTATATATACACTGCACAGCACCTCTCCTGTATATATACACTGTACAGCACCTTTCCTCCTGTATATATATACTGTACAGTACCACTCCCCCTGTATATATACACTGGCCAGCACCTCTCCTCCTGTATATATATACTGTACAGTACCACTCCCCCTGTATATATACACTGGCCAGCACCTCTCCTGTATATATACACTGCACAGCACCTCTCCTCCTGTATATATACACTGCATAGTGTCACTCCTCCTGTCCTGTATATATACACTGCATAGTGTCACTCCTCCTGTCCTGTATATATACACTGCACAGTACCACTCCTCCTGTATATATACACTGCACAGTGTCACTCCTCCTGTATATATACACTGCACAGTGTCACTCCTCCTGTATATATATACATTGCACAGCACCACTCCTCCTGTCCTGTATATATACACTGCACAGCACCGCTCCTCCTGTCCTGTATATATACACTGCACAGCACTGCTCCTCCTGTATGTATACATTGCACAGTACTGCTCCTTCTGTCCTGTATATATACGCTGCACAGCACCACTCCTCTTGTCCTGTATATATACACTGCACAGCACTGCTCCTCCTGTATATATACATTGCACAGTACTGCTCCTTCTGTCCTGTATATATACACTGCACAGTACCACTCCTCCTGTCCTGCATATATACACTGCACAGCACTGCTCCTCCTGTATATATACATTGCACAGTACTGCTCCTTCTGTCCTGTATATACTGTATACGCTGCACAGCACCACTCCTCTTGTCCTGTATATACACTGCACAGCACCACTCCTCCTGTATATATACACTGCACAGTACCGCTCCTCCTGTATATATACACTGCACAGTACCGCTCCTCCTGTATGTATACACTGCACAGTACCCTCCTCCAGTCCTGTATATATACACTGTACAGCACCACTCCTCCTGTATATATACACTGCACAGTACCGCACCTCCTGTATATATACACTGCACAGTACCGCTCCTCCTGTATATATACACTGCACAGTACCGCTCCTCCTGTATATATACACTGCACAGTACCGCTCATCCTGTATATATACACTGCACAGTACCGCACCTCCTGTATATATATACTGCACAGTACCGCTCCTCCTGTATATATACACTGCACAGTACCGCTCCTCCTGTATATATACAATGCACAGTACCGCTCCTCCTGTATATATACACTGCACAGTACCGCTCCTCCTGTATATATACACTGCACAGTACCACTCCTCCTGTCCTGTATATATACACTGCAGAATTTACAATAGCTGTCACTCATGCAAGAAGTGAAATCTGGCATTGTGCTATATAGCTATATTTCTCTGCTGTATCTGGGCATCATGAGTTGTGGTATGTGTTAAAGGGGGGGGCCCACTGAGACTCTTTCGCCCGGGGCCCTCAAAAACCTGGAGCCGGCCCTGAATAAGATGCCTTATGCTACATCCTCCACACAAGGTATGATGCTCTCTCAGTACAATCCCCTCACACAGTATGATGCCCCCACAGTGTCTACTATAATACAGTATGATGTCCCCTTGGATCTCCCCATACAATAGGAAGCCCAGTTACACATCATCCCTTCCCCATGTGCTATTCACCACACACAAACATCCTATCTACCTTGAAACCACCCCCACAGACCCTCAACCCGAGCATCTTTTTCTACTGAGTCACGAGATCAGAAGGTCCTGAAAGGGAAGCTGTCACCCCCAAAATGGAAGTTGAGCTAAGCCCACCGCCATCAGGGGCTTATCTACAGCATTCTGGAATGCTGTAGATAAGCCCCTGATGTAACCTGAAAGATGAGAAAAAGAGGTTAGATTATACTCACCTGGGCTGCCAGTCCGATCTATGGACATCGCGGTCTGGTACGGGGCCTCCCATCTTCTTCCGATGACATCCTCTTCTTGTCTTCATGCTGCGGTTCCAGCGCAGGCGTACTTTGTCTGCCCTGTTAAGGGCAGAGCAAAGTACTGCAGTGCACAGGCGCCGGGAAAGGTCAGAGAGCCCGGTGCCTGCGCACTGCAGTACTTTGCTCTGCCCTCAACAAGGTCAGACAAAGTACGCCTGCGCCGGAGCTGCAGTGTGAAGACAAGAAGAGGACATCATCCTATGAAGATGGGAGGCCACGAACCAGACAGCGACACCCATAGGACCGGACAGCAGCGGGACCGCCCCTGGGTGAGTATAATCTAACCTCTTTTTCTCATCTTTCAGGATGCATTGGGGTCTTATCTACAGCATTCCAGAATGCTGTAGCTAAGCCCCTGATGCCGGTGGGCTTAGCTCAACTTCCATTTTGGGGGTGACAGGTTCCCTTTAAGCTTTTGCACAAACTGAATTATGGAGCAGAAATTTGATGGCTCTTTGCTCCAGTAAGTTTTAAGGCAGTGGGGTGGCAGCAAGAGGTGCCCAGAGTAACTTGCACCTGATACACAGAACTCACTTAGCCAAAGCCAGCCAACATTTAATTGACTGACTCAAGTGATTATAAAAATATGAGAAATAAACTCACAAACTGCATTAGAAAAAAAGCTAATTTTATACAAAATCGATATCAGTTTTTACATGAAACCAATGAATCTATTTAAAGTAAATATTCTATGCCAATGATTTAAGGTGTACATAAAGCAGAGAGAGAAGTTTACATGATACACCTAGTAACACTAGAGTGATATATAAATCTTCTGATAGATACATAATTTTTACTTCTATATAGCAAATTTTGTACTCATTTTCAATTCCAACAATTTCAGCAGACAAATGGTGTCAACTACAGGATTAGCAATATAAAAATTCCATCTTAGTGTGAACATTTGTCAAGCCCTAATAACTACCCAGGCACAATTTATACAGTAATTCTGAAACTTATGATTCAAAATATACAAGCTTGAACAATGCAATTTTAACATATTGCTGAAGTTGCTTCAAGATTTTTATTATGTAAAGTAAAAGTTATTCTTAAATTATTTTCTCAAAAAAGCAGTTGAGTCCGTATGTTCTGTATTGTAGTGCATAATTGTCTACTGTAAATTCTCTCCAAAAAACTTGAAGTTGTCACTGTTCTTTCGACATAAAGTACCGTAATAGTACAAGTGAATATAATACATTTTATAATATATCTTTTTAGAAAAATATAATTCTCTCTCCATCTAAGTCACTTCCTCCCTCACCCCTGCTCTTTGATCTTACTCATTAAAGGGAACCTGTCATGCTATTCAAGCTACCCAAACCACAGACAGCATTAATCAGATCCTGGCTGCACAATGCATGCATTTATGTTCATTTCCGAAACTCTCCAGTGTTTCAGAGAAAATATATTTAGAAGATCTGGCGAGAATCAAGCTACCCCTGGCTGGCTCCTGCCAGCACCACTATGCAAGATACTTGTAAACCACCTGGAACAGCACTTGTGGAAGCCGGCTGGAGACCACAGCGAAATGAGACTAGTCTGATGTTGCCCCCTGGCCATCTTCTCCCAACACTGAACCAGGTGATTGACAGGTCTCTTGCATAGCGGTGCTGGAAGAAGCTAGCTGGGGGGCAGAATTGGACTAGTCTTGTCTCTGGCTATAGTATCCAGCCAGATCTTCTAACTATATTTTCCATGAAATGCTGAAGAGTTTCAGAGATGAACATACCTGGATGCAGTTGTGCAGCCAAGCTCTGATTCATGTTGCCTGTGGTTTGGACAGCATGAATGGCATGACAGATTCTCTTTAAGAATAACTGCTAAAGTCTGCCTTGGTCAATCTAAGATCTAATACCAGCTTACTGCTTATAGAAGTCTATGATGAGGTAAAGGGGGAGAGACTGAGAAAGAACAGTGAGAGAGAGAAGCCTAGACACACGCACACCTTTGCTGCTGCTTTTTAGTAAGTGTTTATACTGTCCTAGTGATAGACTCACAGCTAGATGGCTAAGTATTGCTGTGTAATGTCCTTCATGTTTCTACATAATGTCCTCTGTGTTGCTCCTGAATATGTCATTCGTAGAGACAGGAGTGCAGAAATGCCTAATTTCTCAATGTGCAGTGTTTGAGAGACACTATACCCAATGTAGATGTCTCACCGAATGGTGGCTACATAGTTACATATAGTTACATTGTTACGTAGGTTGAAAAAGACTTAGGTCCATGAAGTTCAACCTTTCTCCACCAATTATTTAACACAAAAAAAATCATATTGTAAATCCCCAGCAGTAAATCACAGATCAGAGTCAGATTTTTCCTTCAGATTCCAGGACAATGCATGCCAGATTTTACCTCTCCAGTTATACCTGCCCTAATATTATGTTTTCCCACAAGCAGATGGTGATATCACCTGGCACCAAGTATAATAAGAACTGGACTCCAGTTAACAGCTGATGTTGAAACAACAAAAATAATCAAAAAGTAATCCCAAATTTTGTAAGCAAATAAGTTCTCATTACGATGGAAGGAAATTGTCCCTATAGTGCAAGATATTAGAAGCAGCTATACTTCAAATCAATCATCCAAATTTTAATGACCCATCAACCTGATAATACAGATTAAATTATATGGGGAAAACTTCAAATAATATATTACACACAGCAAAATCCGACTTTTACATTCATCTCTTCAAAGTATATTAGCCAAAGTAGTCTCCTCCAAGTTTAAGAGTCGCACAAGCAAGAAGAAAAGCAAACCTGAAACCTGAAAGCAAACCTTCAAGATTAATTCCTTGCAACATCATAAATTTCTCCTTTTTTGTTATAAAGATTTTTATGAATTATCTGTAACTGAAGCATCCTTCTTTCAAATATTTGAATATATTGTACTTATAATGATCATACTTTTATAAGATTAGACCTATGGCACAATCTGAGCACTTATTAATAGGGTGGTAATAAGTAGAGATGGGCAAACCCGAAGAGTAAAGTTCAGTGTCCGTACCGAACACCTACTGTTTGGGCACACACCGAACACGGACTTTACCAGGAAGTCTGTGTTACTGTTTGAGTCCCGGGTTTTCATGGCAGTGAATGCGTCACTTCTGGTCCGCGGCTCTGTCACTTCCGGTCTGGCGGATATTTATGTCTCCGGTACTGATTATTTTGCTATGCCCCTGACGAAGGACATCCGAAACGCCCGTCGGGGTGAAACATCAGTCCTGCATGTTCATTCGTGTCACTCACTTGAGGTAACTATTTATATTTTGGCACTTACTACTTGGTATGTATAATACGGCAGTTCCTTTGCTCTAACCCCACATCAGTGATTCCCTCAGAATCTGTTTGGCACCGTTTTGCGACTGTACATCTTTATTTGTATTTTGGTGAAATATGATCGATGCACAATATGGGGTGGGTGATTTTAATGAATTACATTTATGCTTGATAGAATATTCCTGTTAATGTTTGCCTCTTGGGCTGAGGCGTCCATTTCAACAGCTACAGGTGTTTTAATGGCTGCATTTATGTTCTCTGTTCCTGTCATTTACTTGTGGATTATTTGAATAAAGTATTACTTTTTACTATGGACTTATAGGATCGCATTTTTGTGTGTGGTTTCCACATTCCCCCCTTGGCTCAGGTTTATTAGCGATCAGTCCACAATTGTGGTCCAGTAATAGTTATAGCAGCAAAGAATTACTGGTAAATAAGATACAATTTGTATATTGAATTTTGACATGTTGTTGCTGCCTTTTTTCTTGAGTATTTGCCATATATCTAGCAATAAGTAGTACATATGTAGGAAAAGTTGTGGTACAACATCATCAGAAGTGCCAATCCTAACTCACTGTCAAGCAAATAATTCCCCTTTCCCCACCTGCAAGCTTAGTACTTGTGAAGGGCAAGAACAAAAACAGCTGTCTACAGATGGGAGACTTCATCCTTTTAAAGTAGTCCCTGGGACTATCAAAAACTTATTAAGGAATAGCAAATAATGAAATATTTTAAAATTTTAGAAGAGGTCGAATCTGCTTTTTCCTACACCACTTTTTTTTAATAAATTGATACCATCTCTGATCATTATTACCGCATAAGGCCTTATTTTTGTGCTATCCTTTCTCCTCAGTTGTTTATATCGCCAGTAGTGATGACTCGAATATACTCATTACTCGAGATTTCCCGAGCACGCTTGGGTGTCCTCCGAGTATTTTTTAGTACTCGGAGATTTAGTTTTTATTGCTGCAGCTGAATGATTTACATCTGTTAGCCAGCATAAGTACATGTGGGGATTCCCTAGCAACCAGGCAACCCCCACATGTACTTATGCTGGCTAACAGATGTAAATCATTCAGCTGTGGCAATAAAAACTAAATTTCCGAGCACTAAAAAATACTCGGAGGACACCCGAGCATGCTCGAGAAATCTCGAGTAACAAGCATATTCGCTCATCGCCAGCCATGAAAGACTGAGATGGTAATAACACTTTAAAATGCCCAGGCATTTCTAGAGTTACAAGAGTTTACAAAGGGACCCAAAGGCTATTATGCCATACATCGTAAAGGAATAGTTAGGTGAGGGGCCTTGGTACTGATTCTGGGGTCCAAAAGCTGTAGTTTACTCTTGTGACTCTGAGAAGAATAAAGGTATTTTAGGAAAATATGTTGATGATCAAATACCTTGGGAAAATCTGTGTGTCACCTCCTACACAGTTATACAAAGTCTTAAAATGTGAATTTTATTTTCATCAGTAAGTTTTTCTGCTCGCTTTTTCCCTCTCATAACAAGGACACTATTCACTCTACATACCCTCCCTTGAGATTTATAAGCTAATTACAAAATATATCCTCTTACAACAACTCTATTTAATAATTCCTGTGCAAATCAAATTAATTCTTTTAACTAGTGATCCAGGCAGTAAGGAATGGATTATTTAAAAGATGTTGCTTAGCTTCAAAAATCCATTTTTATATAAATTAATTAACAGAGGAAGTGTCCTTTAGTAAGGATAATCTCTTGGCCACTGTAGACAAAGAGGAGGCACATAACCCACAGGAGTACCTATTTTATATCTCCCATACACATTAGACTAAAGTCATCCGACCTCGCCAATATTGATGGGATCAGCTGACAATCTAATGTGCGTTGCAGCCTCTAAACTCTTCCTGAGAGATGAAGGTGGGGTAGAGAAGTATTGGCACATTGGATCTTATCCCTTGAGATAAGCCGTGGCCTCCTCACTCATGGAGAACAAAGGAACTGTCAGCTGGTCAGAGATACCTTGTGTATTGAAGAAAAATCGTTGAAATAGCTATCCTTCACATGTCCATGTTTAAACATGTACGTAAAAAACCTTTACTGGTGCCATCAGTGTTTTCCATCAGCGTGTCATCCATGTGTCCATGTTTACCATCAGTGTGTCATCCATGTTTTTCCAGTAAGGAACTATAGTGCATTTGGATTTAATGGATCTACATGTGTACTACTATTAAGGTTTCATTAAGATCATGTTTTGATTTAAAAAAAAGTGTTCTTTATTTATACTTGGGAACATCATATACTTGCAGTATCTCCTTTATCGGATTAGTCCATTGTCATCTCTTTCCAGGCTTTTCACATTAATATATCATTTTTGAGTTACCTCAAACGTGTACATTGGAGGAGCGGTGTTTTTTTTCTCCTTACATTGATACCCCCTTGGTTGTATACAAGTCTTTTTGGCTTTTTAAATGTTTTTTATCATGTATGTCTTTATCTGTTTTGTGAATAAAGATTTTTTGGTTATTTAACAAAATGTTGTGATGCATTGCTGAGAAGTGAAAGACGCTTTCTAGCCAGTTAAGCAGATGTAAATTCAGATACTCACTGCTCCCCACGCCCATCTCTCGGCACCTGGTCAATGATAGTAAAAATCTTCAAAAGCACCGATAAGTGGATGGGATTATCCCCTCCGTCAGGAGGAGAATGTGCCAAGCATCGCATTACCGTGTCTTTAAACCCCATGACACAATGCAGCTAGCCAATCACAATAATACCAGTAGCCAACATAGCTATGGCATTACTGTGTATGTCAGTCAATTCCCACATGTTTATTAGCTGTCTAACAGCCGCAAAGCATGTGGGACGGGGACCCGAGCATGGCACTTGGGCACTCGCGATACTCCATTGAGTAATGAGTGCCAGAGCACCCCCGATGTTTAATCTAGTATCAAGAAGTGATGAGCATACTCACACATCACTAGCAAAAATCTGTCACAGATTTCCTTCAGATGCCTTCAGATGGTTAACTCCAACATCTGTGTCAAGAACATAGAATAACAAAAGAAAGCAGCCCTCCAATGGATTATCACCTGTGGAAAAGTGGTTTATTCACCCATACTGTATGTTAAATACAAATGTATTTATTTATTACCCTGTAATTTGCTGAAATATAAATGTGATTCTGAGTATAGATAATGACTGGTTGCTGAAAATAGCTCATTAAAACTTCCAACTGATACACGATCCTTGACATCTCCTAGGATGTGTAAAAAGTAAGTTACACAAAGCTTGAATATCCACCCTCTAAAATCTTGAAGCTCAATTAATTGCCTGGCTCTTACTTAATATCTTCTGTCATTTGTAATACATTTATCCTTGTAGATAAGGTACTTTACAAAAAAGTTGCAGCTGCTTAAAATCGCCCATTACCACAGGACACATGGTTAATCAAAATTTGATACAAAAAAATAGTAGAAATGCCACTTTTGGATTCCAGACTTTCCGATGTATTTGACTCAAAGAACTTCAGTGTAAAAAATGGGAGAAAAATGAATCAACAGCAAGAGTAGACCGTATAGTTTTTACTCTTGTTTCTTTTGGGGTTATTTCGTTTATTTTCTTGATTTTTAATCAATATCAATAAAAGATATATTATAGATTCTTTTTCTGCTGCATAGAAAGGCCGTAGGCCATTAAGCTTTACCCTGAACACAACATATGCAGACAGACATAGAAAAAAAAGCAAAAGTGATATTGTACCTACTTCTGGAAACTTGGAAAAGATTGTTTTGGTCATCAGTGTATGTTTGTTCCTGCTCCTTGTCTTTTGATTGATGTACAGCAGGAGTGGAGAACCTTATTTCTGCCAAAGGGCCATTTGGACATTTTTAGCATCCTTCATGGGCCACATAAATCGAGCAATAACTCCGCCTTCAAAGTAGTTTCTGATGCCGGCACTGGTGTCAGGAAGTAATCTCTCATTGCACACGCCTCAGCATTCAGTAGTGAACACTATGTATGCAAGGTCACAGAGCAAGAAGAAATTAAAGGGCTAGTGGCTGTCAAAATACAGCTGCAAACACTGCGGTCCCCAGGAATCTACCCAGGGGCTTGTTAAAAGGTCATTGAGGGCTGTAAACAGCCTGCGGACCTGAGGTTCCCCCACCCCTGATGTACAGGATAGTCATGGATCAGTGCAGCCCTGACCACAAATGGAATCATCCAAAATAGCTAAAGGTGTAGTAAAAGAATGGTAAGGAAATAAAATAGTAAAGAATGCGGGACCAATGCTGAAAAATGCAAATAGGCCTTTTTCCCAACCCCATAGGAAGTCGGCAATCCAGTAACAAATGTGCACCCTGTTTTTGTCCCCTCTAAACCTGTTCCACCCTTGACCATTGCAATGCCAGGGGAGGAGGCAACATTTTTCATTGACACTGGTGCCAAGGGTGGACATATATCCTGTGAAGCCAAGATCCGGAGATGGATGGGGTCCCTTGCAAGGCAGTTAATAATGAGAGAAATCTAGTAACCACTAGGAACCCAGAGGGTCCATGGCCAGATTACCCTCATCAAAGGCAAAAAAAAAACATAAGAGGAAAGACCTCCACTATTCTAGACTAGTTTTTTTTTTTTTGTTTTCCTCATCAAAGGCAGCATGCTGGGCAGGGAACAATCCTGTAGCTCTGATGCCTACAGTAGAAAATGGCATCTGAGCCTAAGGGTACCGTCACACAGTGCCATTTTCATCGCTACGACGGCACGATTCGTGACGTTGCAGTGTCGTATGATTATCGCTCCAACGTCGTAGACTGCAATCACACGTTGCAATACACGGCGCTGGAGCGATAATTTCATGACGTATTTGCGATGTAGAAGCCGTTGGTTACTGTGCGCACATCGTATACAACCTGTGTCACACGATGCAATCATGCCACCACAGCGGGACACTAGACGACGAAAGAAAGTTTCAAACGATCTGCTACGACGTACTTTTCTCAGCGGGGTTCCGGATCGCAGTAGCGTGTCAGACACTACGATATCGTAACGATATCGCTAGAACGTCACGAATCGTGCCGTCGTAGCGATGAAAATGGCACTGTGTGACGGTACCCTAAGGAACCCATCCTCAGCTCTCCTCACCCAGGTTACACTGAACGTTATGCATGTTTTTAGGTTTAAAGGGAACCTGTCAGCAGGATTGTGCACAGTAACTTACAGACAGTGTCAGGTTGGTGCCATTATACTGGTTAATGATACCTTGCTTATTGAAATAATTTTTATTGTTGTTCTTTAATCTTTATTTTCAATTTTGTGTTAATGAGATTCTCGTGCCCTACGGCGGGGTTGGGGTATGTGGTGCTCTGATTAGATATTCTGCTAAGATCCTATCTGCATGTTCGGACCTCAACTAGTAACAGAAAATGTATGCACGTATGTAGTGTGTATGTGTGTATGAGTGTGTTTTAGTCTTGTGGGTAAATATGTGTACTCGTGTTTAATTCATATGCTTATGTGTGTAATATATGCTACTGTGTGTACATCTGTAATGTGTGTGTGTGCAAAGTTATGTATGTAATTGGTATGTGTGAGTGTTTCTACAGTGATTAGTAGTAAATTAGATTTCAGAAACAGGAAGGTAGCCAAGCATGAATTTATAGACCCTACTCAGGAATGAAGATTTACAATGCATATTCAACAGCATAATCTGTGATAATATGCAGATTCATACATTTGGGTAAGGTTTTCGCAACTAAATCCAAATTAAGTTGAAAAAAATTTGCAAAGCAATAGAAGCATTCTACAGATTTTAAGATCATGCTTTGTTTGTTAAAGAAACATTGTGGATACTGTTAATTTAACCCGTTCAATGTGTAGGGTGAAGTCTGGACTGTATCAATAGCAAAACTGGACACAAAACTATATTAGAAGAGCACATGAGCAAAAGGGGCAATTTTTTACATTATAGTGGTTGGAGGGGAGAAACAGTCTGGAATTTGCGCTGGGTACCATGGTACTCTAGCTACGCCACTGTCATTTACAACTATGTTTTATTGATTTATACCAAAGTTTCCAATAAGCATTAAGACAAATTTGCTTAGAGCATTATAAACAAGATTAAGAATTAAAGATGAGTGGTTCAGGCAAAATTTGCAGATTTTTTGCCTGACAGATTTTCATAGGATATTTGATTCACACAGAAGTTATTCTTCATGGATCTAATGTCCCTTAATATGCAGTAGGGTCTCTCCAGACCCCAGAGCATAATAAAAGTAAAATGTAAAAAATTAAATTAAAAAAACTTATACTCACTATTAAGCACCATGGCCCCTCCGCTTAATTACCCTGTGATCAACACCGCCTTGGAAAAGTCCATTGGCACTAAATAAAAAGGCCCATTTCTCTGGAACTATATTTGCGTGTTGGCCATTTACCCCGCTTCTGACATGATGACACATTTTTGTTTTTTTTCATCCATGTGGTGTAAAAAGGTATAAATTCTTTTCACATTTAGATATTCAAGTACATTTAAAAATGTGTTTCTCATTCTGTAACAAATAGTTTTATATATTAGGCAATTTTTTTTTACAGGGCTGGGGCTAGTTACAGCAATTTAGATTGCCAACGGCAGGATTTTTTATAATTTTTTTCGCCTGTTATTTTTTTATTTTCCAGATTTTGCTTCCCTTAGGGTCATAAAAGTTTATTGGGGGAATTTAAATGTTGACATTATTTTTCATTGTATTTTCCACGTGAGTGGGGCACAGACCCCAGTAGTAAGGTAAAATCCAGACTCCGGGCTGTACAGCAGAGCTTCCTGCGTCTCCTATGACATGGCAGTTCCTGTTATCTCTCTAAACATAGGGACACATGATTGCTGTGTACATAGGAGGAAGCACTTTGTATAGAGTAATGGATAAGGCACAGAAAGTAATAAACTGCATGTGCCTTCTTTATGGGAACTCCGGCTGCCTATAACCAGATCTTCGCTGCTAAGTATTGACATTTTAGAATGTCACAGCAGAGTAGGAGTTGGACTGTCTGGACGAATAAGGCCTATGGTCGGTTGAGAAGCAGTCAATAAAATAAAAACAGGATTAATCAGGGGAGTAGTGTGAAATAAATAAGAGCAAAGCCTGGACACCTTTGACCGAGAGGTCAAAGATGTTGATCCAGAAAAGTAGGATGAGTATCATGCAAGTGTCATCAGAGTACAATGCGATTTTTCTCAGCTAGCATCCATATTCCATGCCTTTTTAACATTATCTTTAACATACTGTAATTCTCTATGTAATTTAAAGCCAGTTTTCTAAGTAATAAAACAATCTTATATACATAGATAGATAGACATCCTGTAAACATAAAATTTCACAAGCCCCCTACATATAATAACCTAGCACCCTTTAGTGCCTTTCATGTGGCACTAAATGGTGTTTGGCCTGTTAAACCTATTAAATAAATAATTTTAAAAAAAATGAAGAGGGGTCAGCCGTATTTTTCATAACCTGCTAATGTAAAGCAGACAGCTGCCAGTTTATATTATCAGGCTGGCAATGTCCCTGGTTATTGGGTCCTTCCCAGCCAAAAATACAAGACAGCAGCGCCCCAGGACTGGTGCATCACAGATGCACCAATTTTGTCACTTAACCCTCGTTCTTCCCGATTGCCCTGGTGTGGTGGCAATCGAAGTAATGGTTTATGGGGTTGATGTCAGCTTCATAATATAAGCTGACATCAAGCCCAGGGGTTAGAGGCATTTATCAGACACTGCCATTACTAAGCCAGTAATCGAAAATAAAAACACACACATGGAAAAAATTGTTTATTTTAAAAGGCATACCCCACACCTCATTCACTTATATAGCTAAAAAAAATTAAAAAATGAAGATCCGAAGTAGTCCTGCGAATCCGAAGTAGTCCAGAAAAGGAAACCTGAAAGACATAAATAGAGAGAATTAAATAAAAACATTAAAAAATATCCCCGCAGCTCCAACGTAATCCATCACGTGCCCACGACGTCCAGCAATTCAGTACTGCAACCTATGGAGCGACGTTCTGAGAACAGCTCTTCACTCCCAGTAATGTGTTACTCTCGATGACGTCAATAACTCCGTAGCATCTTCGTGCGTGAGACATGACTGGTAGTAACCTATGAAGCATCATTCTCAGAACAACACTCTATAGGTTGCAGTGGAGATTTAAAGTTGTTGGCTCCCTCCAGACCCGGCAGCCCTGATCAGCGGTGGCATCAGTAACTACACCGCTCATCAGACTCTCTGGATCACAGAGTCCTCTCTATGAGACATGGTCAGTGTCGCACCCATTGACTTGCACCCACTGACTTGCATTGGCGAATGCGATCCGATTCTTGCATCCACTCGCAGTACGCTAAGATTTTTCCTCAGTCCGATTTGAGGTGAGGAAAACCCAAAGATGATCATTGACTCATTTACTAACACTGGTCACAGTGCAAAGCAATGCTTTATCGCATTACACTCATCTGATTTATATGCTTGTGTGAACCATCCCTCACATGTACAAACACAAAACAAAGTCTGCTCATGTCTGCAGAGCTGATACAACTTCACTTTTACCATTCTCTTCAGGTAACAACAAAGTTTCCTAGAACTGCCAATTTTCTGCTGCTTGATTGAGAATATTAATGGAAAATACATTAATCTCGGTGCATAGCGTTGTGTGCCAAGACACAGAACCCAACATCCACTTTGTATTTGTGAATTGCTTACAGTGCTCCCTTGATACACAAACGTGTAAAAAGGCATTAATGTAATAGAGCAAACATGACCTTTAAATAGTCATTAAGGGTTATACAATGACATGTTCTGCTTTAATGCATTGCAAGCATTTCAGTAAATGCTTTCCACTGATTTTGGACTAGGTTGTCTGACTTTGCGCTACAACGCTGTCTAACAGAGTGCAGAATATGATGTGTTTGTAACATATAATTCTTTAAAATACAGACTTCTTCTAGATGCCAACCCATTCCACTTTCTATGTACTAACATGTAATAAGTTCATACATATAGGCTTGCTTTTTACGGGATGACGTGATTTGTAATTATACCATTTACTATATTATTAAGGTACCAGTCACCAGTTTTTCATGGATAACACCAGAGAGATCACACAAATCCAACCCCATGTGGCCAGTTTGTCATGGGACACAACTCTGCTGCTTCCAATTGTCAGGGAAATTACGCAATTGACCAACAAGTAATGGATGAGGCCGCGGCAGCGTCCACTGCTAGGTTGGTTATTGAGGAACTCACAGTGAGCATATGGTATGTACACCTCTGATTCCAAAGCATAGAGTATTTATACATATATATATATATATATATATATATATATATATATATATATATCCCCGTACATTACTGCCAATTCCGCAATAAGCGGGAAGCACGCCAACCTGCTTCAGGATTCAGAAGGATCTAGATAAGCTTAATGGACTAATAGAATGGTATTTAACAGGGAGAAATGCAGGATTCTACATCTGAGCAAGAAAAACAAAAATTACATCTACAGAATGGGAGGAATAGAACTAAGCAACAGCACGTGTGAAAAATACTTAGGTATACTAATAGATCACAGACTGCACATGAGTCAACAGTGTGATGCAGCAGCAAAAAAGGCAAACACAGTTCTAGGATGTATTAAAGGGAACCTGTCAGCAGGATTATGCATAGTAACCTATAGACAGTGTCAGGTTAGTGCAGTTATACTGATTAAAATGATACCTTGGTTGATGAAATCCGTCTTGTGGTTGTTGTTTAATATTTATTTATTTTCAGTTTTGAGTTAATAATATGCTCGTGCTCCGAGGCGGCCAGTGGCGAGTAGTGTTGAGCGATACCGTCCGATACTTGAAAGTATCGGTATCGGAAAGTATCGGCCGATACCGGCAAAGTATCGGATCCAATCCGATACCGATACCCGATACCAATACAAGTCAATGGGACTCAAGTATCGGACGGTATTCCTGATGGTTCCCAGGGTCTGAAGGAGAGGAAACTCTCCTTCAGGCCCTGAGAACCATATTAATGTGTAAAAGAAAGAATTAAAATAAAAAATATTGCTATACTCACCTCTCCGAGGGAACCGGCAGCGTTGTTTGCTTAAAATTTGCGCTTTTCTTTCCTTACGTGAAGTCCCGGCTTTGTGATTGGTTGCGTCACAGTCACATGGGCGACGCAACCAATCACAGCAAGCCGTGACGTAATTTCAGGTCCTTAAGGATTTTAAAATTACGTCCCGGCTTTGTGATTGGTTGCGTCGCAGTCACATGGGCGACGCAACCAATCACAGCAAGCCGTGACGTAATTTCAGGCCCTTAAGGATTTTAAAATTACGTCCCGGCTTTGTGATTGGTTGCGTCGCAGTCACATGGGCGACGCAACCAATCACAAGCCGTGACGTCACGGGAGGCTGGACACGCGCGCATTTTAAAATGCGCGCTTGTCCAGCCTCCCGTGACGTCCCGGCTTGTGATTGGTTGCGTCGCGGTCAACCAATCATAAGCCGGGAGGCTGGACACGCGCGCATTTTAAAATTTTAAAATGCGCGCGTGTCCAGCCTCCCGGCTTGTGATTGGTTGACCGCGACGCAACCAATCACAAGCCGGGACGTTACGGGAGGCTGGACAAGCGCGCATTTTAAAATGCGCGCGTGTCCAGCCTCCCGGCTTGTGATTGGTTGACCGCGATGCAACCAATCACAAGCCGGGACGTCACGGGAGGCTGGACAAGCGCGCATTTTAAAATGCGCGCGTGTTTAGCCTCCCGTGACGTCACGGCTTGTGATTGGTTGCGTCGCCCATGTGACTGCGACGCAACCAATCACAAAGCCGGGACGTAATTTTAAAATCCTTAAGGGCCTGAAATTACGTCACGGCTTGCTGTGATTGGTTGCGTCGCCCATGTGACTGCGACGCAACCAATCACAAAGCCGGGACGTAATTTTAAAATCCTTAAGGACCTGAAATTACGTCACAGCTTGCTGTGATTGGTTGCGTCGCCCATGTGACTGCGACGCAACCAATCACAAGCCGGGACTTCACGTAAAGGAAAGAAAAGCGCAAATTTTAAACAAAGAACGCTGCCGCTTCCCTCGGTAAGGTGCAGGCTGCGTCGGAGAGGTGAGTATAGCAATATTTTTTATTTTAATTCTCTCTTTTACACATTTTTACATTAATGTTGTTTCGATACCGATACCCGATACCACAAAAGTATCGGATCTCGGTATCGGAATTCCGATACCCGCAAGTATCGGCCGATACCCGATACTTGCGGTATCGGAATGCTCAACACTAGTGGCGAGGTCTTCATGTGGTGCTCTGATTAGGTATTCATGTGTATGGCTTTTGAAAGGTTACTGATCCTTCACTGACCTGCCCCCTAGTTTACATAATGAATATTATATATATCTTGGGAAAAAAAAACCTTTTGCAGACAGCACCTGGGCTGCAGCATGATTGCATTTCTAATGAATTATATACTCATTTCTGTGATGTTATTCTGAAGTTCCTAAAAAAATCATTTTCAAAATGGCGCCAGCTGCACCTGTGCAGTAGCAGCTATCAGATAACATCCCAGAAATGTGTATATAATTCATTACATATGCGATCATACTGCAGCGCAGGTGCCACCGCCTGCCTGTTGAAGGGTTTTTCTTCCAAGATATACAATATTTTTCGGATTATAAGATGCATTTTTTTCCCTCAAATTTTGGGGGAAAATAGGGGTGCGTCTTATAATGTGGATATACCATACCGGTACAATTGCTGCAGGCCGCAGGCTTGGATGAGGGGGTGTTCGGCACTGCTGCGGGTACACGGTGGTGCTGCGGGGTTGTCCGGCACTACTGCAGGGTGTCCAGTGCTGCTGTGGGTGTCTATGGTGCTGCGGGGGGCTATGCCGACATTTTGTAAAAGGCTAGAGCCCCCAGCAGATCCATGGTTTCCTGTGTGATGGACTCCGGGAAAATGGCCGCCGGGGGCGACGCAGATAGAGATCTCAGCACCAAGATCTCAGGAGATGAGATCTCAGCATTGTGATTTTACCTGTCTATAGAATGAAACATGGCATGGATAGCATTAATGTTATTAAGTTGCAGTGGTTAGAATGGCTCTACTGCAGATCTGGGTAAAGTGCGGCCCCCAGGTCACATCCAGCCCTCTTGCTGTCTCAGTCCTTCTCGCGGAGGTCCATGGGCCACATCTTGCCCACCCACTTGCTGTCTCCATCTGCGCTGACTTCTTTGGTGGTGGAGGGGCGAAATAGCTGACAGGATGCCATAACATGGGGAGGCTATGGGGGTGATGTGCAGCACATGCAGAGGCTATGGGGGTGATGTGCAGCACATGGGGATGCTATAGGGGTGATGTGCAGCACATGGGGAGGCTATGGGGGTGACGTGCAGCACATGGGGAGGCTATTGGGGTGATGTGCAGCACATGGGGAGGCTATGGGGGTGATGTGCAGCACATGGGGATGCTATGGGGGTGATGTGCAGCACATGTGGAGGCTATGGGGGTGACGTGCAGCACATGGGGAGGCTATAGGGGTGATGTGCAGCACATGGGGAGGCTATGGGGGTGATGTGCAGCACATGCAGAGGCTATGGGGGTGATATGCAGCACATGGGGAGGCTATGGGGGTGATATGCAGCACATAGGGAGGCTATGGGGGTGATGTGCAGCACATGGGGAGGCTATGGGGGTGACATGCAGCACATTAGGGGACTATGAGGGTGACGTGCAGCACATGGGGAGGCTATGGGGGTGACATGCAGCACATGGGGAGGCAGGAGTGCAGTGTGCAGGAGAGCAAAGCACAGGAGAGAGACACCAGGGGAGCATAGCAGCGTTTGGGCTACCTCCCTGGCAGAGCGCAGATTCTGGTAGCCAGAAGGCCGAGGTTGTGTCAGACTCTAGGAGGCACAGCAGAAACCAACAGGACAGCTGGATTACAAATCACCTGTCTGCCTTAATACCCAGGAGGTACAGTGGCACATAGGGCCTGGGTCGTGATAGAGATCCCGTTAAAAGGCTCGAGCCACCTGTCATACGGGTTTGTGTCCCACCTTTATGGAGGACAGAGAGGAACTGTGAGGACCTTGCTAGAAGCCATAGGCAGTAAGGGACTACAATGCCACTGTGCTATGAGGAAGGCTTTCATCTACACCTGGTAGAGTGGACTCTAAACTTGCTTCCAAGCCAGCTAGACCCTGTCTGGACCCGTGATCTGATGCCGTGGACAGCGGTTGCCTGAAGCCTTCAGTAAACCAGGTAAAGAGACTGCAAACCTGTGTCCTCCATTCTTTACTGCACCACTCATCATCCTCATCTATACACCGGTAGCCCTGGGGACCTACTTTCCCAGCTATAATTAATCCCATATGCTCAATGTGAGGGTGATATGTCCCATCTCCAGAGATGTCTTATGGATTTAAATTTTTCTCTATGACAAGTAGGTTCAGCACCTCCTTCAATATGTAATTTCAGTGCTGTACGAGCTGCTCTTTAAAATAAGGTTGTGTTATGGCTCAATATTTTCACGTTCTAGTTTATATTCAGATGTTAGATATCTGGAACGACTTTTCAAAATTGAGTATTTAGTTTAGGAAATCATAAGGGCAATCACAAAATATGCATTTTCTCTCATGATAGTTTGTTACAGTGTATCTGTTTCGATAAAATATTTCACTCTGTAGTTTAAATTATTCAAGGCTATATTCACATTTTTAATACAAACCGTAGCATTGTTTTGGATCAGTCAACAAACTTATACGATCATGTTAATGGAGTCCGTCAAGATTCCAACATTTTGTGGTAAAAATACAAATTCTATTGTGATACGTCAAAAAGTTGATTTTCTCCCAAGTAATCTAAAATGAATGTTAATTTTAAAGCATAGAATTGAGAGTCCTCAGTTGTTGATACCTTTTAATGGCTTACTGAAAAGATGGTAAAAAAAATTGCAAGCTTTCGAGACTACTCAGGTCTCTTCATCAGGCCTGAAAAAAATGGATGTGTGAAGGAGGCCTAATATGTGTGGGGTTGAGCAGTAGCTTACAACTTTTTTTTTTGCTTGTTTTGAGTTTTGATATGATTGTAACATTTTTTTAAATGCGGTGGCAAAATGTTTTTTATAAGTATTTAAAAAATTATTTAAAAGTCTACATACTGTCCAAAATAGATTTTTTTTAGTTTGCAACAATTTGGGATTTTATGGTATTCATATACAGTAACAAGCTCAGGGTATACATTTTGTTTCTATACACTTGCCACAAAAAATGAAAAAATAAAAACATGCTATGAAAAATCGCTGATGTTCAAGTCGTTTCTTTTATTTGAAGAAAAAATAATACGCTAAAAAGCATGTGTATGAAGGGAGCCTAAATTATTTTGGGGGACATCACACAGCAACAATGGGATGATAAAGTTCTAACATTGTTAATTTATGTTTTTGGAATTCATGTCCACTTGCCTTGTCAAATGGTGTTTTTACAGTGATTTCATGTAAATGACCATTGCACATTACAGTCGCTGAAACGTTCCTGGACACAGTCAAGTGACCCTTTCAAAGCTTCATAGTCAGTCTTGTTCTCATCCATCATTGTACCATACACCCTTTAGAATTTTAAATTTGAATTTTGCTTGAATCCCTTGTGCATTTTATGACTTCCTATACTTTTTACTTGTGTTTTTCATTTTGTGCAGTTTAATTGGCTTAAAAATATAGGAATCTTTTTAAAATTGCGACCAACGCTAAATAAGATTTAAACATTTTTAATAGGCCATCAGGCGCTATTGTTTAGCTCATTCCGAATTTCTGACTTCCCCCTTCCTTGCAGTTTAGATATTGTCTTCATTTGTTTTGTACACTTCAGCCTATTGCCACAGTAATCCATCTCAACATCCCCCTTTGAATATTTCATAGATTAATCTTTCACTTATTTTAAATGTTCTTTCATTAGTTTCCTCCTTACAGCTCTATCTAAAATCTATGTGTAATTACTGTCATCAAATCGCTCTTTTTGTTCTATTCTTATATATATTTAATTTATTAATTTCTAAAGCTCTTCTTGTAACATAGTCATTCATCTTGCTTATTCTTCTCAGTTTGCCTTAGTTTACATTCATGTAATTGCCTTAAATTGAACAGTCTGTCTCCTCCGCTGAAGATATGGATCCAGTTAAGGGGAGAATTTCGGACAATATGAGCAAATGCTCCTCGAGGGAACAACACCAGCTGAAATGTAATGACTTTTTGCTTCAAGCATCTAATAACATGGCTCTCCCTGTTTCACGTACAATTCTCCTGTCATGTACCTTCCATTTTATGACTGCATTTTCTGTTCCCGAATAGAGAAGTAAAGAGATGGGGACAAGGAAATTGAAGATTTTGTGATCTAGACTAAAATGATGGAAGATGGAACGGCGAAAGCTGGAGGAGGGAAAGAATGTATCAGTGTGAGAAGAAAAGGGAATTATAAAAGAAATAATGGAAAAATGGGTAGGAGGCGATAGCAAGGGAGAAAAACGTAAAAATGAAAAATAGATGGTAAAGTTAGAAAATTTGATTAGGTAAAATAACATGAGACAGAACATATGAATATATATTATTTCAAGATGTGGTGACCTATATACAGGACCAAAATGTTATAAGTTTCTCATAAACACTGGATAATAATATTATAGAAGCACAGTATAAAAGAACATGAAGAATAATTTGAAAATGTTTGCATTTGGACAATCAGGCATTGCTTGGATTCTGGAAATTAAAGAGTCATAATTTTAACTTGACATGCGTTTTCCAATGTAAGCATTAAAATTAGTATATATCTTTGTACCGTGTTAGCCCGTAGATAGAAAAATATTTAGAACTGAGAGTTGTCAGTTGTAGATACCTTTTAATGGCTAACTGAAAAGATGGTAACATGAGAGTCAAAATGAGAAAACAAATCAGATTGTCCGATTTGGCAAGATTTATTTTGCAAATTATGGTGGAAAATAAGTATTTGGTCACCAAAAACATGCAAGATTTCTGGATCTCACAGACCAGTAACTTCTTCTTTAAGAGGCTCCTCTGTCCTCCAATCATTACCTGTAGTAATGGCACCTGTTTGAATGTGTTATCAGTATAAAAGACACCTGTCCACAACCTCAGTCACACTCCAAATTCCGCTATGGTGAAGACCAAAGAGCTGTCGAAGGACACCAGAAACAAAATTGTAGCCCTGCACCAGGCTGGGAAGACTGAATCTGCAATAGGCAAGCAGCTTGGTGTGATGAAATCAAATGTGGGAGCAACAATAAGAAAATGGAAGACATACAAGACCACTGATAATCTTTCTCGATCTGGGGCTCCATGCAAGATCTCACCCTGTGGCCGTGGGGTCAAAATGATCACAAGAACAGTGAGCAAAAATCCCAGAACCACACGGGGGACCTAGTGAATGACCTGCATAGAGCTGGGACCACCATAACAAAGGCTACCATCAGTAACACACTACGCCGCCGGGGACTCAGATCCTGCAGTGTCAGACGTGCCCCCTGCTTAAGCCAATACATGTCCGGGCCTTTCTGAAGTTTGCTAGAGAGGATTTGGATTATCCAGAGGAGTATTGGGAGAATGTCATATGGTCTGAGGAAACCAAAGTAGAACTGTTTGGTAGAAACAAAACTCGTCGTGTTTGGAGGAGACAGAATGCTGAGTTGCATCCAAAGAATGCCATGCCTACTGTGAAGCATGGGGTGGCAACACCATGCTTTGAGGCTGTTTCTCTGCAAAGGGACCAGGACGACTGATTCGTGTACATGAAAGAATGAATGGGGCCATGTATCATGAGATCATATAACAAAATATTGAGATGAACTTTTGTAAAAGACCAAATACTTATTTTCCACCATAATTTGCAAAATAAATCTTGCCAAATCAGACAAGTTGATTTTCTGGATTTGTTTTCTCATTTTGACTCTCATAGTTGTGGTCTACCTATGATGTCAATTACAGGCCCCTCTCATCTTTTTAAGTGGGAGAACTTGCACAATTGGTGGCTGATGAAATACTTTTTTCCACACTGTATCCACTTTAAAGAGTGTCTAAACTTTTGGGATATTTTTTATGTTTAACACCCATTTAGAACAGACTAGTTACTAAACAAAGACCTCATAGAAAACCACAGCTCAGGAGACAGGAGAGTATGGAACATCACCTAACATCTATATAAGATGTCTTCCAAAAGTTCAGTTACTCTTTAAATGTTTAATAAAGTTCCTGCCTAGGATCAAGCAGTATTGTAATTCTTGTATGGTCCGCAGTCTGATTATGACTGGTAACAACAACTTCAAGCATCTGCTTGTTAAGGACATACTGGGAGCTGTAGATTATTGTGATACAATTATATTTGTGGCTGACCTCACACTACAATTGATTGCTTTACTAAGCTTGGCAATCTATTCATGTACTGATGGAGGTTCTGGTGATGTATTACTGTATTGACAGTGGTTCTGGTGATTTACTGTACTAATGGTGATTCTGGGGATGTTTTACTGGACTGACGATGGTTCTGGTGATGTTTTACTGTACTATCTAGTTCCGGTGATATTTTACTGTACTGACAGTGGTTCTTGTGATGTATTACAGTGTTGATGGTGGTTCTGATGATGTAGTAATGTAGATGCTGTACCCTTGTTTAATTTATGAGACTTGATACTAAATTATTATATATTATACAACTGTCTTAATTTCTGTCAGCTGTAGAAGAACCTGACCAAACCCCCATACACTATGCAGCTTTCCAATCATTCAGCCTGCAGCTATTTTGCCAGGCTCTCCCATACAGGGCCGGCGTCAGCACAAGGTGTACCCGGGCAAGTGCCGGGGCCCTGGCGAAACAGGGGGGCCCATTCAGGGCTGGCGTTAGGGGCAGGCAGCTGCCAGTGCCTAGGGCCCCCACTCCCCCAGGGGCCCTCAGCTAGTGGCACATCATGCAGCTGCTATGGGGCCCCTGTGAGGAAGGGGGGACCGCCTGTCGCAAGCGCAAACTCCCCCGCTGCCGCTTTGAACTTTACCGGCGTCTGCCGGTAGAGTTCAAAGCAAATGATGGAGGAGAGAGCGTCACCTGTCCTGATGCTCCCTCTCCCATCATTCCCCACTCTGCCTCTGACACTGCCGCTGTGGGTGCGCGATGACGTCATCGCGCACTCGCTGTGTGTCAGGCAGTGCAGCGGCAGCCGCCGAGACCAGAGCAGGGAGGGAGCAGCGTGGCGCTGGAACGTTGAGAGGTGAGGAGTGGGGTTTTTTTTAACTATAACAGTGACAGTGAGTACTGGACTATGGGGCCATTCTTGGGGGAGGGGGGCTGTGCTGTATACTACATGTCTGTGCTATATACTACATGGCTGTTCTATATACGACATGGCTGTTCTATATACTTCATGGCTGTGCTATATACTACATGGGCCATGTTATATACTACGTGGGCTGTTATATGCTACATGGGCTGTGCTACATGGCTGTTCTATATGTTCTATATACTACATGGGCTGTGTTATATAATATGTGGCTGTGCTATACACTATATGGGCTGTTATATGCTACGTGGGCTGTGCTATATACTACGTGGCTGTGGTATATGCTACGTGGCTGTGCTATATACTACATGGCTGTGTTATATGCTACGTGGCTGTGCTATATACTACGTGGCTGTGTTGTATGCTACGTGGCTGTGCTATATACTACGTGGCTGTGGTATATGCTACGTGGCTGTGCTATATACTACATGGCTGTGTTATATGCTACGTGGCTGTGCTATATACTACGTGGCTGTGTTATCTGCTACGTGGCTGTGCTATATACTACGTGGCTGTGCTATATGCTACGTGGCTGTGCTATATACTATGTGGCTGTGTTATATACTACATGGCTGTGCTATATACTGCATGGCTGTGTGATATGCTACGTGGCTGTGCTATATACTACGTGGCTGTGTTATATAATATGTGGCTGTGCTATATACTATATGGGCTGTTATATGCTACATGGGCTGTGCTATATACTACGTGGCTGTGTTATATGCTATGTGGCTGTACTATATACTACGTGGCTGTGTTATATGCTACGTGGCTGTGCTATATACTACATGGCTGTCTTATATGCTACGTGGCTGTGCTATATACTATGTGGCTGTGTTATATACTACGTGGCTGTGCTATATACTACGTGGCTGTGCTATATACTGCATGGCTGTCTGATATGCTACGTGGCTGTGCTATAAACTACGTGGCTGTGTTATATGCTACGTGGCTGTGCTATAGACTATGTGGGCTGTGTTATATACTACATGGCTGTGTTATATGCGATCATGAATAGTGGTATGTTTTAAAGGGGGGGCCCACTGAGACTCTTTCGCCTGGGGCCCTCAAAATCTTGGAGCCGGCCCTGCTCCCATATACAGGATTTCTCAAACTGACGAGCGTTCCTCTGTTTTGTATTAGAGCCGCTATTAGACGTCTCTGACAGCAACTTATCACTTAAAGAATAGAAGGATATAAAGTCTGAAATTGGACGTGCAGGACAAGGTGCTCACCACGCATCTATCCATATTCCTTGAGTTGTCTAGTTTCCAAAAATGGGGTCACTTGTGGGGGGGTTTAGGCACATCAGGGGCTCTCAAAACGCGACATGGCGTCCGCTACCGGCTCCAGGAATTTTGCGCTGCAAAAGTCGAATGATGCTCCTTCCCGGCTGTGCACCCAAACAGTAGTGTATCACAACATATGGATTATTGTTGTATTCAGGAGAAATTGCACAACAAACTGTATGGTGCATTTTCTCTTTGTACCCTTCTAAAAATGCAATAGTTGAGCCTAAAACTAAATTTTTGTAGTAAAAATATGATTTTTAATTTTCTCAGCTCAACATAATAAACTTCTGTAACGCACCTAGGAGTTCAAGGTGCTCACCACATAGCTAGATAAATTCCTTGAGGTGTCTAGTTTTCAAAATGGGGTCACTCGTGGGGGTTTCCATTGTATAGGCACATCAGAGGCTTTCTAAACACGACATGGTATCCGCTACCGAATTCAGCTAATTTTGCGTTGCAAAAGTCAAATGGTGTTCCTTACGTTGTGAGCTCTGCTATGCACCCAAACAGTAGTTTGGGGTATCGGCTAAATCTGAAGAAATTGGGTTACTAATTGTATGTTCCATTTTCTCCTGTTACTCTTGTGAAAAAGCAGAATTTGGGTCTACAGTAACATTTTTGTGGGAAAAAAAGTAAAATGTTTTTTTTTTGTGATTCACATTCCTTTAGTTCCTGTGAAGCAACTGAAGGGATAATAAACTTCTTGAATGCGGTTTTGATCACATTGAGGGGAGCAGCTTTTAGAATCGTGTTAAAGGGTTTTCCCAAGAACAAAGTTAACTTTACATTTGATTTTAATTAATACATCTTGGAATAACAATATCATTTGAATAAGCAAAGTTGTGAAGGACAAAATCAAAAAAGACTTAAAGGGGTTTTCTCATGAACAAAGTTCATTTTATCCAATAAATCTTGGAATAATAATAATTTTCACATTTGGATGTGTATAAAAAAATGTTCCTGTGCTGAGAAAATCTTGTAAATGTCCCCTGCTGTATGCTGTGTAATGGCTGTGTCTGATCGTACAGGACCATGGTCTGATCACACCACAGCTCCTGGGCAGGGAGGAAGCAAAAGAGAGTATACAGACGGGACAGCATGGAATCACAGATGATTCTGTGAGATAAAGAATTTTCCTGCCTATTTTTAAACAATGTTTTACTTCAAGGAAAGAATTATTTGTGATCCTCTGCTGTAATGTCTGTATAGTCTTTTGTTTTCCCCCCGCCCAGGAGCTGTGGTATGATCAGATCATGTCCCTGTACGGTCAGACACAGCCATTACACAGTACACAGCAGGGGACATTTATAAGATTATCTCAGCACAGGAACATTTTTTTATACACATCCAAATGTGGAAATTATTATTATTCCAAGATTTAATGATTAAAATGAACTTTGATCATAGGAAAACCCCTTTAAGTCTTTTTTGATTTGTCCTCCACAACTTTGCTTATTCATATGTTTTTAGACAGTCATAAAATGTCAATTTTTTCAAATGTTGCAACTTTTTTTGTCTCTTCCTGGAATAACGTTTCTGGTAGATTTTTCAATTTGGCTCAGTCGTTAATTTTTAAAGAATTTTGTACCTTTTTTTAGCTAAAAAATTAGGAAAATTGATAAGTAAGAAAATATAGAATATTTGTGATATTTGGTCATATTCAGAAATGGTGTGCATAATTTTGAAGAATTTGGTGCAAAAAATGTCAGTGAATAACATGAAAAGAAAATTGATCGCAATAAACAGCAAATAATTGGTGCCATAATCTTTCCATACCCTATCCACTTGAACACATTTTTATCTTTTCATATTTTACTTTTTTGTTTTATCACAGGGATATTTCTGATTCTTGACCAGTAAATGTGTATGTTATGTGGGATGCTACAGAGCAATAAAGATGTGCATATGTAAGGAAGAAAATGAAATTTTATGTTATTGTTTTTCCTGTTCAGTGACGATTTATTTTACACCCAGTCCTAACCATTTCTGCCCGCATATGGATAATGATTCACTAATTGATTGTGCGCCTGTCACATTAACCTTTACACTCTTTGAACAACCCACACAGAATTTATTTTGCTGCAGCAAAAGCACATCATATCCACGCATTGTTGATAAGCTTTGAATATCTAAAACCACTAAATTTATTCACACAGGGTTTAAAGAGGAGCGTTCATTAGTGATGCCACCAGTGCCAGTGTTGGAATGTCACAGTGGTTGTGACAGCTAATTACTGGGAGCAGATATCAGTGTAAAGCAGAGCGCCATCAAACTTCTGCTCTTTGATGTGGGTGGTAGAAAAAGAAAGCTTCTAGTTTATTCTCCAAACTCCCCACCCTACCATGTTCTCAATGTCATCCCCAGAGCTCTTAATTATTAAATATGGGGGGCACATCTCTGTAACGCAGACATGTCACTTCTAGAATACTTCTAACACTTGTGGAAATATTTCCTATGAAGCATATGTGACATCAGAGAGCATGAACACCAAAAAGCTATGCCTCCCCTGGTCACATCAAC
This sequence comes from Ranitomeya variabilis, assembly GCF_051348905.1. Lineage (NCBI taxonomy): Eukaryota > Metazoa > Chordata > Amphibia > Anura > Dendrobatidae > Ranitomeya > Ranitomeya variabilis. Next base: position 81,826,158 of record NC_135239.1, read on the forward strand.
ATTACCATAAATCTATATTTTAACTCCTTTATGACAAGGGAATTTTCTGCTTTGTTTTTTTTTCTCCATTGTATTTACTTTCCCCACTTTCACGAGCAATAACTGTTTTATTTCTCCGTTGACACATCCATATGGAAGCTTGTTTTTTCCGAACAAGTTGTAGTTTTGAATGACATCAATCACTCTGCCATATAATGTGCTGAACATACAAAAATTGAAGCAGCAAAGAAAATAAAAAAATGAAAATTTAAACAAGAAAATATGATAACTACACCCGTATCACGCATACATTTATAGTGTTTAGGCTTTAAAGAAACAATGCATGGCAAGCAAAAAAATTAAGAATATATAAGTCGTTACTGTGCATATCATGACACAAAAAGCTTAAAAAGAAGAGGAATCACACAAAAAAGTGCAACAAAAACAGCGGTAGGAGACTACTAAATAGTAAGAATCATAAATGGACATAATAACCAGGTTGGCATCAAGGGTAAACAAACTAATGGTGTCCAAATTGTATCTATCATAGAATTTCAAATAAGTAAAGACAAACAAATTACTTGGGCACTGATACAATAAAGAAGTCAAATTATGTAGAAAGAATGGTAAGGGTAAAAACAAAATGAAGCATTACCCATACTATTTAATCTTGCTGGAATGGCGCTTGCCCCACCGGACAGTTTAGAGCAAAGCTTCCATCAGGGTATGGTGGCAGACTAGCAGAAGACATCCTTTATATTCCCCCCATGGACCAACAGAAATGATAGGAGCCATGTGTGTGGTGTGAGCTCAACATATGGGAATGGCATATTCCTTGCTGTGTCAGAACATGGATACATATACTTTGGGAATGTGTAACAAATTTTACAGATTCCTATAAACATTTTCACATAAAGTATTTCCTGTTCCACTCATGCAGTTACATATTACGCTATATGCCATTGTTGTGATAGTAGCTGGGTGTAGAATAAGATTAACCCACTAGTATAGTTGTGAATTAGCAATTTGCGGGGTGATTAAAATCTAACTTTTCATGTAACATTTAAAATAACTCAAAAGACTAAAAGCAAATCAAACAAATAGACAAAAAGCGCCCTTGATGGTGCAGTAAAGCAAAAAAAGAAAAAACAGCTGAACAGTAAGGCTATGTTCACACTTTGCGGTTTTTGCTGCGGATCCGCAGCGGATTTGCAGCTGCGGATCCGCAGCCATTTTCCATGCAGGGTACAGTACAATGTTACCCTATGGAAAACAAAAACCGCTGTGCCCACTTTGCGTTTTTCCGCTTGAAAATCCACGCGGATTTTCTGCGGAAAAAAAGAAGTACCATGTCAATTCTTTCTGCGGATTCCGCAGCGGTTTTCCACCTGCACCAATAGGAAAGTGCAGTTGAAAACCCGCAGTGGAATCCGCAGTAGAAACCGCACAAAAAACCGCAGTGAAAACCACCGCGGTTTTGCACTGCGGTTTTTCCAAATCCGCAGCTGAAAAATCCGCAGCAAAAAAAGGAAAGTGTGAACAAGCCCTAACATCTATGCATACAGCTGACAAGGTGGGATGGGAACAAAATTCTCTGTCCTTCTACAAGAAACTGATCCTATAAAGGCATTGGCACTGGTGATCTAGGGATCAATTCTATTTGCCAGTATAGGATCAGGGGCACTTTTTTGTCTGTCTGTTTGTTTAACAAGTATTTGTTTTTTTGGTTTTTTATCTTTTAGTTTAAATGGTACATTAAAAATTAAATTTTAATCACCCCACAAATTGCTAATTTACATTTATGCTATTGCCCAAAAATGTTATGGCCACTTCATTTGCTGGAGATGAGACACACATAAACTTTGTCGAACCAATTCTCAGACATTTTAGATATTTTAAGATGCAACATCGCTGTGACCTTTCAGTTCTGTATATGTGTGTGTATATATATATATATATATATATATATATAAATACTGTATATATACACAGTATATATATGTATATATATATATATATATATATATATATATATATATATATATATATATATATATACACACTGTGTATATATATGGGATTCATCGTTACCAGTAGACTTTCACAGTGTGATACCTTCTCTGGGTCAGACTTCAAATTGGTCTCAACTAGAAAACATTCTTATGTATACGATACACATCAGTATAAATTTTCAATAATTGCTATTGGCGACTCAAATAATGTTGCAAAAAAACAGAACAAAAAAAAAAAAATTGCAAAATAAAATATATTTAATCTTGGCACATTTGGACTCCTTAGTTTTCTCTGTTTTTTTAGAAAACATTCTTGAGGCAGGAAGGTTCCTGGTGGAGATGATGGCAATACTGACAGCCGAGCTGGACATATAGGTACCAAACACATCTTGTGATAGGTACTGCTAAAGCGGCTTTGGGTGCAGGTTCCACCAGAGCGGCTACAGGATCACGAGTAAACTACATTAGACTACAAGGATGATAGTCTATGATAGTTACTCCCTCATTCACTAAAGACAGGGGACCTGGCAACATACAGTTGCAGACAGAAACTACCATTAAGAAACTAAAAGGGTTGCTTAGGCATCTCCCTTATGGGGAGGGTGCCTTTTATACAAGATGCTTCCCAGCTATTGGCTGGGGGCAGATTTCCATTGAACTGTTCGTTAAAAGCAGTGGAACGCGTGCATGCTCTGGAAGCCTGTGTGGCGTGCGTGCACAGGGGAAGGAGGGAAAGGAGCAAGAGGACATTGCTGCAGCCGACGCGGTGAGTATGTTGGCGTCCCCTCACGCGAGTTTCTCGCATCACACTCGCAAGTGTGACCCCGACCTAAATGACATATTGCAACATCTATCTTTCCCATTCTTGACGAATACCCTATTTTAGAGCCTGGTTGCTGGATGGAGAGCGATGCTCATCTTGTCACTTCAGAATTCCCCATAGGTGTTCAATTGGGTTCAGATCAAGAGACATATTCTTCTTCAGAAATGCTACAGTGGCTCTAGATGTGTGTTTAGGATCATGGTCATATTGGAAAAGTGAATGTCTACCAAGGCTGAGTGATGGTAGCATATTCTCTTCCAATATAGAGCAGTACATCTGTGAATTCATGATACCATCAATGACATGTAGCTCCGTGACACCAGCAGTCTTGCAGCCCCCATAAGGACACTTCTACCATCATGTGTCACTGCGGGCGCCATGTATTTTTCTTTGTACTCACCTTTGTGACAATGTATAGTTTTGAAGTCATCAGTTTCAAAAACATTTATCTTGTTCACATCATTCCAGAGTACAGGGTCCACGTAGTATTCATATATTTCAGCAAAGCCCCTGGTAAAGTGTAGGTGGGCTTTTTTGTGCATAGGCTTTAAAAGAGGCTTTCTTTTTGGATGAGACCCATACATGCCATTCCTTTGCAAAATATACTATATTGAGTGGGAAACACTCATCCTGATTTGGCTTTTTACTTCTTTAGCCAACTACAGTTAATTTACATGTCAATTTTCTTCAACCCTTCGGATCCAAAAGCACTCCTATTTAGGTTTTAATTTCTGTGGCTGATCTGAACATCTTTATGAGATGATTGCAGTTTGATCTTTGTTAAATTTTTGTATCACTTTTACTAGAATATTCTGACTGGTAAGAAAAGCTTTGCTGATATTGTTGTAGCCTTCATCTTTCTTGTGTAAAGAAATTATTTTCTTTCTCAGATCTTGTGACATTTCTTTTCCATGTGGTGCCATTGGAATTTTGCAGCCTAAACTTTAACTTAGCTTCTAAGACTTTCTTTGGGGTGTATACATTTTGATATGTGGTCTTGAATGAATTTGTTAGGAAAAATAGATTTTTGGGGTGTGCAAAATAAATCTTGTTAGTAATAAATGGCACACTTTTAAGAGGATATTTTGCAATACAGTATCACATAGAAATGTATTTTCTTTAGAGAGCTACAGAAAGACCTGAAATCAGCAGGTACAATTGTTTCAAAGAAAACAATAAGTAATGCATTCAACCTCCATGGCTGTATGCATGCTTACCAAGCAAGACAAGCCTGTAAATACTGGGAGAAATCAGGTCAGATGAGTTCAAAATTGAATTCTTTGTATGCTATAACACACACTATGTTTGGAGGAAAAAAGGCACTGCATATCACCCCAAAACACCATACCAACAGTGAAGTTTGTAGGTGAGAACTTCATGGAGTGGTGCTATTTTTCAGAATACACCACTGGCAAACTTCATAATTGAAAGATTGATGAATGGATAAATGTACCAAGATATTCTTGATAAAAAAAACTGCTGGCATCTACCAGGATGATGAAGATGAAATGAGGGTGGACTTTTTAGCAAGACAATGATCCCAAACACCCAGCCAAGGAAACTCTCAATTGGATTCAGAGAAAGAAAATAAAGCCGCTAGAATAGCCCAGTCAATCTCCTGGCCTGAATCCAGTAGGACAGTTATTGAAGGAACTAAAGATCAGAGTACATAAAAGGAGCCCAAGGAACCTTCAGGATTTGAAGAGTGTTTGTGTGGAAGACTGAGCCAAAATCACACCTAAGCAATGTATACGACTAGTTTATCCTTACAGGAGGCCTCTTGAAGCTGTTATCACCAACAAAGGCTTTTGAACAAAGCATTAAATGGATTTCAGTAAGGGTGTTTAATACTTTTTCCCTGAGTCATTTCTCATTATTGCACATAGCTTAATTTATGGACATCTATGGTTTGATTACTTTGCCTGTGTGGATTGGAAGGATTATTACTGACATCTGGTGAGACTTTCATCTCAATAGTAGCTTTAGACATATATTTACTTTGAAAATTGGTGACATGTTCAACACTTATTTCACTCGCTGTATGTATATATATATATATATATATACAGTATATACACATATATATATATATATATATATATATATATACACATGAAAAATAGAACTTTTCTTTATGCAGCATGGCTGATCAGCTGAGTGTTAGCTGCTGCTAGAATAAGATTTTTTGTGTGTATAGCTGTTCTTAAAAAAAAAGAAAAAGAAAAAACCATATTCAATGACTTTGACGGTCAAGTACATGAGCCTAATGGAGACTAATATAAATGCTTCTATAGAAAACTACCAACTGTAGAAAAGAGTTCAATCCATTAGAAAGGTTTAACAGAATTAATGAAAAAGTAATAGAACTAGTCCATTATCTATAGTGTCATACAAAATGGATTCAGCAGTAAAACATTTTGTAGGACTATTGATTCCTAAACTACTTTAATTTACAGCAAACTAATTCGCATAAATGGGAATTATGAAAAACCTAAGCAGTAACTGATCTACAGTAAAGTTTTCCTTTACCAAAGTTCTTTTCCTTCAACACTTTATAGGTGGGCCATGTGGGGCTCTCAGAGAGAAAAAAACTCCACACCAGGTGGGTAATTGGCCCAATGGTCATGAAAGAGAGTGGAGGTCCATTTGTTGTCAGTAGCAAGTCTCAGTGCCAACACAATTCCATTTATATGTTATATCATCAATAGCCAAAGACTAGTGTTGAGCAATACCGTCCGATACTTGAAAGTTTCGGTATCGGATAGTATCGGCCAATACCCGAAAAGTATCGGATCTCGCCGATACCGATACCCGATACCAATACAAGTCAATGGGACTCAAGTAACGGAAGGTATCCCTTATGGTTCCCAGGGTCTGAAGGAGAGGAAACTCTCCTTCAGGCCCTGGGATCCATATGAATGTGTAAAATAAAGAATTAAAATAAAAAATATTGATATACTCACCTGCCCGGAGGCCCCTGCACCTTACCGCTGTTAACCGGCAGCTTCCGTTGCTTAAAATGAGCGCGTTTAGGGCCTTCCATGATGTCACGGCTTCTGATTGGTTGCGTGCCGCTCATGTGACCGCCACGCGACCAATCACAAGCCGTGACGTCATTCTCAGGTCCTAAATTCCGAATTCTAGGAATTTAGGACCTGAGAATGACGTCACGGCTTGTGATTGGTCGCGTGGCGGTCACATGAGCGGCACGCGACCAATCAGAAGCCGTGACGTCATGGAAGGTGCTGAACGCGCTCATTTTAAGCAAAGCTGGCTGCCGGTTACTACCAGGGCGCGTCAGAGGGTGAGTATATCCCTATTTTTTATTTTAATTCTTTATTTTTTACATGGATATGGATCCCAGGGCCTGAAGGAGAGTTTCCTCTCCTTCAGACCCTGGGAACCATACACTGGGAACTTCCGATTCCCAATACCACAAAAGTATCGGATCTCGGTATCGGAATTCCGATACCGCAAGTATCGGCCGATACCCGATACTTGCGGTATCGGAATGCTCAACACTACCAAAGACCAATTTAAATGTTTCTTAAAAATAATTAATTTTAGTTTGAGTTGTCTATGAGCTGCTATAAGAGTATTTCACCACTACTGCACCCAGGGCAATACAGAAAGCACACTCTTTTCTAGTATCTCTTAACACCTGCTCTCCCTTTCTGGTATTTCATGAATTACATGTATTACATTTAAAGCCAATAGATTATGCTGTCTGCCATGAAGGAGAAACATTACAAAGGAGACATGTTCATTTTTCACCAACATGGGTGGACAGCAAATCTTACAGACAATAGTCTAGTAGGAACAAGGGAGTGGGCGGTACTTACATCTCCAGCATCTTCACGTTACTGAAGACACTATCAGCCTATCCTGCTGTATCCAGCTTCCTTTGTGAGAGAAATCTACTGTCAAACACTGTTAGGCTCACCTGGTGAGGTGGATTCATGAAGCTACAGGTCAGTGTGGACAAAGTAAACCCAGGGTGTTGATGTAAGAAGAAGGACTGTGCCGGGTCCGGAACTGTCTGAGCTGTCTCCTCTGTTGTCTGGGGCAATGCTTAAAAGACTGGACCAATCATTGCAGGTGGAAATGGGATATGGTTAAGTGCTTACAGACTCAGCGGGCGTGGAAAAGGGCAGACCTGGCGGGAAGAGACAGCACGCACAGGGGGAACGTGAGTGCTCCGGCCCTCGAGCATCAATATAGCGCAGGCCCACGCTCGAGCCTTCCCGTCACTGCTGACAGAGACTGTGAGGAGACATTGCAGTGGGCCCATTGGTCACCAAAAAGCGAGGTGTTGAACATTCCGGGCTAGTGAGTACTGCGCACATGCTGCCAGAGAGAGACCGGGTGCAGGACTGCTATCTGCAAACTGGTTCACCAGTATATGCCTGCCGGGCCACATCGGGCTCAGACAGAACCATGGCCCACGCTCCTCCGGCCACATCAGTATATGGACTAGGGGCTCAGTGAAAGGTGCCAGAGACCAACCGCTGTCACCAGAAGATGGATCATTGCTACTTACAGGACCATATCGGACAAGCGCCATGTTAGCCATTGTTGGCGCCATCACCTGCTCCGGGACTACCATGTCTTGATAAATGTCTGACAGGATAAGTTAACCCCCAAGAACTGTTAATACCTTTTCCACTGTTCTTTAACTCCTGCATACTATCTATATTTTGAACTGCCTACTCAACCACCTAGCTAACCTTTAACCTCCCTGCGTGGAGTATCTCAGTGTTAATTAAAATTATTAACCCTTGCTCTGTCTCCTGTCCGTCACTGCATCCTGCAACCTGCTCACACTGGTGCAGCAGGCTGGAAGGCACGTGGAACAGTGAGAACTTGGATAACAGACTATGCAAACTGGCAGAAAACAAGTTAAGCTGGACACTACAGTAGGTTCAGAACCAGGAGGGTGTGATAGAAATATATATATCATGTAGATCTCACTTGCATGTATACTCCTCTATAATCAAATATATACTTATATGCTCACAGCTAATATATATATTATAATCAATGGTTTAAAATGGCTGACACGAACTGAACTGATATAAGCCTGATATAACCCAGACAGATCATATGGGGTTTTCCACCCCTAAAAGCAGAAGAGAGTCAGATGTTTGGTGACTGCTGGTCAGGTGTCTCCACTTTGTCCTAGACAGAGAACTCGAGTTTAGTTGCTTGATCAGCAGTCATATGAGCATTAATCACAATATTCCATATATGTTTAGATAACCAATGACAGAGGAGCTAGACAATATGATAATTAACTAACCACCCCTGACAACCCCTAACCACTCCTTTCTATGTGAAAATATAAAACTATGTATGTACAATAAAGTATCAGTATTGATGGAATGTTGTTCTGTCACAGTTGTGTACAGTCCATTCTTGATGAGCGCTCAAAATACTCAGTCTAATTGGGAGCGGCCGCAGCACACACAGGGATATATTTATCCAACCCTAATATTTCCATAACAGAATGGCGCCCAACGGCTCGGATGAAACGCACGGGATCCTTCTAATCGGAGATACGGAAGCTGTAGCGTGGCCTGGCACAGGGGCAGGAGACTGCGCAGCTCCATAAGTAAGGTAAGAAAATGTTATCATCTTACCTGAAAGTCCCCTGTGCCCAGTCCTTGTCTATGCCTCTTGCCGGTAAGATGTGGTCACAAATTCCCAGGTAGTGTAAAAAATCCGTAGCCACGAATCCACCCTGGGAGGTGTCTGCTGTGGACCGTGTATATGTTTTGTGTAAAATCCGAGAGAAGAAGGAAAAAGTGACTTTTGTTTGTGGTTGCTTGCTGAGAAACAGACCGCAGGAGGTCAAATCGCTGAGTAAGCTATCACAGATTCCCGTGCAAGAGGAAAGGAACAGGTAGTTCCGGAGCAGGTGGCTCCAGAATCCAGGCTCGGATGGTGATAGATTACAGGGGCTGCCACAGATTCCCGTAGTGCCGGCGATCCAGTCAGGACGTCCGGACCGGGGTGGTAGATTTCCCGCTTGTTGTGCTTCTCAAGCACTCAGGTGGCCCGGGCGCAGGTGCGTCCAGTGCAATTGGCAGTAGTCTGTTCCCAGCGCAGCCTGCATGTGTCACAGAATTTAAAAGGGCATCTCTCGGATTGTCTATCTGTCTGTTTGTGTCATGTACTATTGCCGCTTTAAGAAGCAGAAATACTTCTCTTGTCCGAACTTCCTCTTTCTCCGTGCTGTTTAGCAGAGAGATATGCATTGTAAATCAAACTGTCACATTTTTTTTCCGGACTGTTTTCAGCTGCAGTGCTGGGTATGTGTAGTTTTTTTTGTGAAGAAGTGAAATTTAAGTTGTATCTATCATTTTTGATGTGACATAAGTGTTTTCAGAAACGTGATTTTAGTGACATTTGATATTATTGCAATGGCATACGTGATATCTAAGAGGAAGTGTGTCTCTGACTGACAGCCGTTTTCATTTTTAATTTTTTTAACTCTCTTAGGGGGTCTTTTTTCTTTTTGCGGCATTTTAAAGTTTTTTTTAATTAAGTTTTCCTCAATCTTCAATCTCTTTACCTTTTTATTTTTTATATATATATATATTTTTGAAAAAAGTTTTTTTTTCTTTACTATTGTATCAAAGTTTTGAGTTTTTGGTTGTGAACTAAGTTTTTGACGGTTTTTCTTATCGTTTTGGGTTTTTCTTAGAGTTTTATATACTCATTTTTAGAAGTTTTTTTTAGTACTGTTTTCTTTTTTCATTTTTATGTGTTTTTCATTTTCATTTTTTGCTTTTGCCATGGGGAACAAAGTGGCCGAGCAACAGGAAAGTCTTTTTACTTCCTGATGAGAAAACAGCCCCTAGATAGTGGCAGAATACGAAGGTGTTAAGTATGTGAAGATTTTTGGAAGGTATAAAGTACGTGAAATTCATTAGAATGGCAGATTTCAAGCTGCGGAGTGGCATGACGTAGAAAGGAAAATAAGGGAAGTTACAGTAGCTGATGTTAGATTGCTGAATACTAATACATGGTATGAAGTGGCAGCAGAGCTTACATCGTTTAGATGGTACAGAAAGTTATATGAGCAAACCAGGAAGTGATTTTTGTGGGTATGAGACGGGAGAATCTGCGCAGTCTGCTTTTAGCAGAATCCATGGTTTAGGTAGTTATTTTTGCACAGTATGTGGTGCGCCCCGTCTCTCCCTACAGGGAGAAGGCATAATTGCTCCTCTCTATTATTCTTGTTGTTCTCCTCTATCCTCTTTCTTTTTTTTTTTTTTTTTCTCTGTCAGTCTTTTTCTCTCTCTCTCTCTCTCTCTCTCTCTCTCTCTCTCCCTTCCTACTATTCCTTTGTCTCACTCCTCAACCCCCTTCTTCTTCCTCTTTTTTCCTCCGTGTTGCCGGCTGGGCCAACGCCCAATTCAAACAATATGGTGCTTACAGCACAAGGTGTCCCTGGCACAGTCCAGCCATTGCCAGTCGTGATATCGGGGAAAGAAGGTGAAAGCCCCCCCTACAGTGGGCAGCCCCAGACATATCAGGCAGCAGTCAGCTCAGCCCTGGGTGCAGAGGGGGGAGGAATGATATCAGAACGAGCTCACTGACAGATCCTCCGTTACCTCATTTCACAGTCAACAATATTGTAACCCTTAAGGTTTTACATGAACTTTGATATCACCATGTATTGATAATGTACAGCTTCAGCACCGGTCAGAGCTGCCTGCATCCACATTCACACCAACATGAAACTATGATCCTAATCCATCATAGCTTCAGCAAGGGGGGAGACATCCTCACATAAAAAAGCAACTTCTAAGTTCAAAATCAGTCAGTGTACGACCCCAGTACAAGCTATCACAACTATTCCTCTGATGAAGATGAAGAGGGAACATCATACATGCTGTCTAGTACTAGAAAAGAAACCCACAGGCACCAAGAATGCAGGGGCAGATAGAGGCACCACCATTACACTATGTGCACTGCACTTCAAGTCAGGTGACAATTTTCCAGACCCAGGGATGCATCCCATGCCATTTTACCGAAGAAAGTAGCAGAAGCAGCAAACATGAATGAAAATAGAAGCAGGTGATGCACTCTGGCCAATCATGAAGGAACAATTCAAACTTCCAGCAGAATCAGATGTACATGCTTGGGAGTCAGGGCCACAGCTAATATAACAGCTCAGAGAGTGGGCCAAAGGCAGATTGGCAGGACAAGCCATGACATGAGCCAAGATAAGACAGAGTCTGTAAAGAAGTTTCATTGCAGAGTAATGCAAGTATTCCAAGACTTGGGCTTCACCATTCATGACCAGATACACAGGCCTTTGGGCATGGACTGAGACAGCCAATCAGGAAACCACTGATAGTGGCTAGGCCTAGGAACAGGTCAATAGCAGTGGACTGACCCAGAAAAAATGTTTTATGTGCGCCTAGGAGACTGTTTATTGCCGATTGTCACCAAAACTGCCGCCATTATAGCACCGCAAAGAGCGCGAAGAAGGAAACGGGTGCCGTGCTGCTGAGAACGCTGGAAGGGGAGCCAGAGGTGAAGACGCTGCAAAGTGCCGACCAACACACCAGAAGAACCGCTGCAGACTCCAGAGAGGAGACACCGACCTCAATAAGGTTAGCAAAGGGGAGAAGCTATGTTGGAGCAGGGGGAAGAAGTGATGGCAGATGCAGCCACAGCCCCTGTAACGCCCCAAGACCTTGGGTTGGATGCAGCCGCCGGTCCCATGGCACCCCAGGCCTCGTCACGAATGCACCTGCAGGCCCCGTCTTACCACCGCAGCTTCAATCAGCAGGCCGGACCCCGCTGCCGCTGCAGTACCCATCAAGGGATTGAGTCACAACCAGGGGTGCAGAAGACAGCCCCTCTCATGGTGACCACTGACCTGGAAGCCCAACCACCCTACAAAGACAGAAGAAGTGTCAAGGGTTACATCTGTGGCAAGTTTGGCCATTTCCAGAACCAGTGAAAAGCACCCACGCCCCCGAAGAGACTGGACCCATGCAACCCAAGAGTTGGTCCAGAGAAACAGGTCAAGGAGGAAGTGCAGAAAGCAGTGAAGTACCCCATTCATAGGACAGAGGCAAGCAAGCCAGGTCCGCAAGACACTACGCTCCTGACATGTAAAACTTCATCTGCAGGACCAATACCTCAAATTACCTTTAAAAGTGGATGGCGTTGTCAGATCCAAAGTGGTGCAGCCAGAAGTGTGATGACACCTGTGGAACTCGCTGATCCCACCTGCCTATCAGAATCCTCTGTGTCTCGCATGGGCATTGATGGTCAAGTCAGACATTCTCAGCTTACAAAGCCACTGAGCGTGTGCACTCAGCCAGGACACTCTATCCTGTCCCAGTTTGTGGTGTAAAGGACCTGCCACTCAACCTGCTGGGAGCGAACCTACTGCAGAAGCTGAAGGCAACCACAGTGTTCCAGGAAGATGGGACAGTGACACTTTCTTCATCCCTGACCCGAGAAGAGTCATGCTGGCGGCCCTACAAGAACATTAAACAATCGAGGCCTACCCAAGGAGGTACTGGATGTAGTACCAGAAAGTCTATGGTCTAAGGGACCCCAGCACGTGAGAAAACCTCAAGTTGCCCCAGTACGGGTGTCACTCAAGCCATGTACCCCGTACCCTCGTAAGGCCCAGGCCAGGCCTAGAGTCAAGCTGCCTGTGAACTGGCAACTGAAGGTCCACCTGGAAATAGGAATCATTGTTCCTCGCAAATCGCCTTGCAATACCCCGCTTTTCCCCGTCAAGAAAAAGACTGTAAAAGGAGAGCCAGCCAAGTTCAGAATGGTATATAACCTGAGAGCTGAGAATGACGCCACAGTGTTTGAAACTGCAATTATGCCGAATCCGCACACTCTGCTCTCGAATGTGCCTGCCACAGCAAAAGTGTTCACAGTGACCGACCTGGCTAAGGTTTTCTTCAGTGTTCCCCCTCATCCGGAAGACCAGTTCCTGTTTGCCTTAATGCACCAGGGGGGACACCACACATGGACAGTGATGCCACAGTGGGCCCAGAACAGCCCTTCACAGTTCACCAAAGCAATGTCCACAGTTCTCACCAACTGAGTCACAGAACAAGCAGAAGTAACCCTGCTACAATACATGGACAATCTACTCCTTTGTGCAGTTGACTTTGACACGTGTAAAGCCCATTCCTTGTATCTCCTACTCTGCCTGGCGGAGCAGCACTGCAAGATCTCAAAGAACAAAGTCCAGTGGTGTCTGAAGCAAGTTACGTTCCAGAGACACTGTATTGCTCACCAGGCGAAACACCTGACAGATGACCGGAAGACCACAGTGGAGAAGATGGTCCCTCCGACAACTCCAAAGGTGCTACAGGCCTTCCTTGGTCTAGTTTCATATTGCAGAGCCTGGATCCCTGATGCTTCCGTCCTAATGCAGCCTCTGTGTGAATAAAACAGCGTGACCCCGTTCCTCCAGACAGATGTGGCCTTCAGTTCGTTCAAGAAGTTAAAAGGCTCTGTAGTCTCAGCGCCAGCACTAGGCCTATCTGACTACAAGAAGCCATTCCGTCTCTACTTGATGAGAAGAGAAGGCCTTGCTACTGGAGTCCTGTCACAGCTTCAGGGGGGAAAGCAGAGACTTTCGGACTACTTTTCAGCTTGCCTGGATCCAGTTGCAAGGGAAGCCTCTTCCTCCCGCATGAGAGCAGCAGTTGCAGCACACGCCCTCCTGGACAGGACTACTGACATCAGTGGAAAAACCATTGGAAATCCTGGCTCTGCATGACATCTCAGCAATCCTCAACCAAACCCAGCTAAAACATCTCTCCACCGCCAGGCATCTTCGCCTCCAGTGCTCTCTACTCCTGCCCAACAATGTCACCATCTCCAAATGCACAGTCCTCAATTCGCCCACTCTACTCCCACTCCCAAGGGGGGATACAGATACGGATCCTCAGATAAAAAGTCTGATCAAAATCTGCATGATACCTTCTGCAGGGATCTGAATTTGCTCCGGACGGATGACCATGATTGCTTCAGCATCATGCAACAGGAAACAGCAGGACTACCCAAGGTGGCAGAAGAGCCACTGACCAACCCAGAGTTGATCCTCTATGTGGATGGCTCCAGATTTGCAGATGATGAAGGAAGATTCCACACGGGAGGTGCAGCGACCAGCAATCAAGAGATCCTGTGGTCCAGAAGTCTGCCGCCCAGTCTGTCAGCCCAGGAAGCAGAACTGATAGCGCTGATGAAGGCCTACCAGATGGCAGAAGACAAGACTGAGAAAATGTATACCGATTCAAGGTACTTGCATGGCATAGCACACGACTTCGGACCCATCTGGGCTGCAAGGGACTTCATAACAGCCAGCGGAACAACCGTGAAGCATCAATGGAGCCATTAAGGACCTGCTGAACACACTTCAACTTCCAAAAGTGGTGACAATGCTAAAAGTCAAAGCGCATGGAAAACTGAACACAGTAGGGGCACGAGGCAACAACATGGCGGATATGGCAGCCAAAGAAACAGTCAAGGAAAGACAATATGGACAAGTGGAAGAGGTCGTAGAGCCGGACGGCTACTATAGGACGGCTGAAGACAGGAAACCTGACAAGATGACATCCTGGGATCTGCTCAAAAAAGTTGCAAGAGCAAGCCCCAAAGGACAAGAAGGAATGCTGAATGCAGAAGTGAGCAACACATGAAGAAGGAAGGGTATACTAAATGGACTACAAACCCTGTTTACCCCGAAGCATGTACCCTATGGTGGTCCAGTGGGCACATGGGCCCACACACAGATTAAAGACACAGATGAATGATCCGATTGGTGCTTACTGGTTCGCTCCAGAAATCTCCACCCTAACAGCCAAGTTCATAAACAGCTGTCTAACCTGTGGCAAATGCAACCCTGGAAGAATGAAGAAAGTTCCCACACATCGTCTTGCCAGACCACTGTACCCCCTTCCAGAGGATCCAGATAGACCACATCCAGATGCCGCCAAGTGGAGGATTGGAATATGCCCTTGTGGTCGCGGACGTGTTCTCAGGATGGCCAGAAGCTTTCCCAGTGAGGAACCAGTCAGCAAAGACTACTGCAAAGAAGCTACTCTCAGAGACGAGATATGCAGCTATGGGGTCCCAGAAGTGATAGAGAGTGACCAGGGACCTGCATTCACAGCAAACCTCACATGAGAGATCTAGTCAGCAGTAGGGTCAGACTTAGGCCTACACACTCCCAATCACACTACTCAGTGTTAGGCACACTCCCAGGGGCCCAGGAAAGCTGTCACCATGTGAAATTTTGTTTGTGTCTAGTCCCAGGTTAGGGGTATCCTTTCCCTTAGCAGCTGATTATGCAATATGATACTTTGTCTGCTTATGTAATTGAAATCACCAAGAAACTTGCTAACATCCATTCTCGAGTTTTTTCTTCATTGCCAGATCCAGATTCAGTGTCCGGTATGCACTCCTAGAAGCCAGGAGATTGGGTGTTGGTGAAAAAGCTTGTAAGGAGAACACCACTCGATCCCAGATTTGATGATCCTGTTCAAGTGCTGCTGATGACACCAAACTCTGTGAAACTGGAGGGAAGACTCGCTTGGATCCACTCATCGCATGGCAAGAAAGCTCCCCTACCAGAAGATGACACCCAAGCCAGAATGATGTCGTGGATGCCCTGCCTGACCGAAGAGATGACCTACCTGATAAAGACTGCACATCGCTCACAACACATGCTATTGACTAAGAGACTGATTGCAACGAACCCCCGTTAGGGACAGATCTCCTGACCGCCTATTTGCGAAAAGTCTGTATGGAGTGGGGCACAGGCGTTAGGCTTGTGTCAGTTCGCCAACAGCACAAAAGAGTTGCAGCGCTTTGGGACAGGAGGCTAGGATTAGGGCAAGTGATATCTAAGGGGGGCTTGTGATAGAAATATATATATCATGTAGATCTCACTTGCATGTATACTCCTCTATAATCAAATATATACTTATATGCTCACAGCTAATATATATATTATAATCAATGGTTTAAAATGGCTGACACAAACTGAACTGATATAAGCCTGATATAACCCAGACAGATCATATGGGGTTTTCCACCCCTAAAAGCAGAAGAGAGTCAGATGTTTGGTGACTGCTGGTCAGGTGTCTCCACTTTGTCCTAGACAGAGAACTCGAGTTTAGTTGCTTGATCAGCAGTCATATGAGCATTAATCACAATATTCCATATATGTTTAGATAACCAATGACAGAGGAGCTAGACAATATGATAATTAACTAACCACCCCTGACAACCCCTAACCACTCCTTTCTATGTGAAAATATAAAACTATGTATGTACAATAAAGTATCAGTATTGATGGAATGTTGTTCTGTCACAGTTGTGTACAGTCCATTCTTGATGAGCGCTCAAAATACTCAGTCTAATTGGGAGCGGCCGCAGCACACACAGGGATATATTTATCCAACCCTAATATTTCCATAACAAGGGTATATGAAGAGCAAAACAGCACATCTGAAGCAGCAACAGTTGTAGATATCAGAATTCATAGCAGATTGTGACATAGTGCGAACAGACTATAACAACAGTTTGTGATGCTTACAGCAAAGGATGGATTAACCAGAGCAAGTGCAAGTTATAGACTGCAAATACGACAAAACCAGGCATGAATACAATAATGAATCATGAATACAATAATGAATTAGGCTCATTCATATTGAATATGGAATCCAGTTTTGGGTTCCACATTCTAAAAAGGATATTCGAAAGTTAGAGTCTGTTCAAAGATGGTCAAGTAGATTATTGCATGGGATGGAAGATCACTCCTATGACGAGAGGTTAGAAAAACTGGGCTTGTTTATAAAGATGAATGAACCGCGAACTGTAAAGTTCATGGTCCGTACTGGACACCTAGTGTCCAGTACCGAACTCTGAACGAGGACTTTTTACTGTATGTCCAGTTTAGTGTTCGGGTTCGGTAGACTAATTATGCTTGTACAAAGGCTGCAAAGCCGCCAATCTTTTTTAGTGTAGTCACTTCCGGCACCATCACAGCTATGCCATGGCTATGATTGACTGATGCACCATGTTAGAAAAAAATGTAAAAAAGACATAGGGTCCCCCCTATTTTTGCTAATAAGCGTACAGTGCCTTGCGAAAGTATTCAGCCCCCTGGAACTTTTCAACCTTTTCCCACATATCATGCTTCAAACATAAAGATACCAAATGTAAATTTTTGGTGAAAAATCAACAACCAGTGGAAAACAATTGTGAAGTTGAATGAAATTTAATGGTTATTTTAAATTTTTGTGGAAATTGAAAAACTGAAAAGAGGGGTGATTTGAGTTTTTTAATGTACTATTTATGTTTCATGTTTTGTAATACATTTAGAGGACTTGATGTTTGATCCCTTATTTGATATAATGCTTTACCATAATACTACCGTATGTAGTGAAATCATAGAGCTCTGAAATAGGCAGCTCTGCCTGTGACTGATTTTAACAGGAGGACTAAAATGGCAGTTCCTAGCTGATCACGTCACGGGGAGCTGGTGGAAGCTGGTGCACTGACATTATTTAAATGCAGTTGTCAAAGATCGTCAGCGACATTTAAGTGGACAATCTACAGCAATCCGAGATTGCTCTAGTTATGGGCCATTGCAGAGGCGTACCTAAGGTTTTAATTCAGGGGCAAAACTTCTCAGTGGGTCCCTAACCAGGTAACCTTGATAATAGCTGGGTGACGCACCCTAATAGTGGAGGAGAAACTCAGCAGATGACCGCACTGAAAATAATCTCTATACAAAGATCAATATTGATGTTACCACCATATGGTCAGTGGTAGATACCAGTCCTACAGAATATATAAGATCACAGCACAGTTACAGATAATGACTTACCGCTGACCAGGGTCGTACTGGCCCACCAGAGAACCGGAGGATTCTCCGGTGGGCCCAGGCACTGACACCTGCTGACATACTGGTCAGCCAGTGGCTATGGGGCCCTTGAGTCAAGGGGGCCCACCCTGTGCCAGTGGAGCAGCAGCCGGTGACAATAAGCCATGCCTGTCCCGAGTGCTAAAGAGAAATGAATATTCACGCTTCCCCACGCCCCCATGGGCGTGGAGAGGAGTGAACATGATTTCACTTTAATAGCGGGCAGCATTAGCCGCATGCTGCAGCTAACACTGCCCGCATGTAAAGCCCCACCACCGCACCACCCTCTCACACTCACACACAAAGCACCGCACCACATAAACACATGCAAACAGACACACAGCACCACTCACCTCTTGCAGCACATCACAGCGTCCTGCTTCCTGCCCAGCGCTTCCTGTCTGAGATAGCGTGGTGCTGCGAGAGGTCAGTGGTGCTGTGTGTCTGTCTGTCTGTGTGCGTGTGAAAGTGTATGGGGTGCAATGTGGTGATTTGTGTGTGAGCGTGAGTGAGTGATGCGGTGGTGTGTGTGTATGTGGTGCGGTTCTTTGTGTGAGTGAGAGTGGTGTGTGTGTGTATTGGTGATGTGTGTATTGGAGATTGGCAATGATGGGGTGGTGGGGAAGGACGATGGGGCTGGTGGGGAAGGAGGCAATGATGGATATGATGAAATGGGCAATGATGGGGTGGTGGGGAAGAAGGCAATGATGGTTGTGGTAGAAAGGACAATGATGGTGGTGGGAGGCATTGATGGAGGTGTTGAAATGGTCAATGATGGGGGTGGTGGGGATGAAAGCAATGATGGTTGTGTAAAGGACAATGATGGTAGTGGTGGAAAAAACAATGGTGGTGGTGGAATGGGCAATGATGGGGGTTGTGGGAGAGAAGGCAATGATGGAGGTGGTGGAAAGGGCAATGTTAGGGGTGGTGGGGAAGAAGGCGATGGGGTGGAGGGGGAGAACAATGATGGAGGTGGAGAGGGGCTGCATTATACCCTATGAGGGGGGCTGCATTATACTTTATGAGGGGGCTGTATTATATTCTGTGGGGGGGACTGCATTATTCTTTCAGGGAACTACATTATATTCTGGGGGCTATATCTGTTATGGACTGGTAATTTAGGAGCGACATGCGACTAGCTCTGGGCAGGTGGTAACTATACAGACCGCAGTTCCTGATCTTAATACAACACTAGCAGTAGCCGTGGGATGTTCCTGTCACTCCCTGGACACCTCGTCTCAGCCGGAGAACTAGCTACCCCTAAAGGTAGAAACAGGAAAGCTATCTTGCCTCAGAGAAAATTCCCAAAGGATAGGACAGCCCCCCACAAATATTGACTGTGAGAGGAGAAGGAAATGACATACGTAGTATGAAACAAGATTTAGCAAAGGAGGCCAATTCTAGCTAGATAGACAGTAAGGAAAGAAACACTGTGCGGTCAGTAATAAAAACTAGAAAAAGTCCACCGCAGAGATATGCAAAAATCTCCACACCTGACTAAAGGTGTGGAGGGCAAAAACTGCAGCCCAGAGCTTCCAGCTTAGCTAAACAGATCCATACTGATAAACTGGACAAATGAGCAAAACATAGAATGTGCTGAACAATAAAGTCCACAACAAGTGGACTGCAAAAGGACAAAAGGACTTATCTTTGCTGAACTGGACAGAGTGTCAGGGAAATCCAAAAGAGCAGTGGCTCCAAGCAGGAACAATTGACAACTGGCATTGATTGAGGTATAAGGCCAGGCTAAAATAGCCGAGCCAGAAAGACGATCAGTGGGAGCAGCTGCTGATGCTAAATCCAGGAAGCAGCTATACCTGTTGTGAATTCTGTTCTCGAACTCCCTCCGGTGGTTATGAATGGTACTTCGGCGAGTTCTGTCCATGGACTCCCTCTGGTGGCTGTGAGTGGAGCTGCTGGTTCTGAGGTTCTGTCCTCAGCTGACCTCATTTAGTCCTAGGCTGGCTGCTCTATTTAACTCCACTTAGATCGTTACTTGATGCCAGCTGTCAATGTCCTAGTACTGGTTCAGTTTGCTCTTGGATCTTTCAGATGACCTGTCTACTCCAGCAAAAGCTAAGTCCCTGCTAGCTTATTTGTTTACCACTGTTTTTTTGTCCAGCTTGCTATCATGATTCTGCCTGGCTAGCTGGAAGCTCTGGGATGCAGAGTGGCACCTCCACGCCATGAGTCGGTGTGGGGTCTCTTTTGCACACTCTGCATGGTTTTTTGGTAGTTTTTTATGCTGACCACAAAGATACCTTTTCTATCCTCAAGTCTGTTTAGTTAAGTCTGGCCTCCTTTGCTGAATGCTGAAACCTATTTCATTCCTGTTTGTGACTTCCATCTTAACTCACAGTCAATACGTGTGGGGGGCTGCCTATTTCTTTGGGGAATTTCTCTGAGGCAAGTTAGGTCTTATTTTCTATCTTTAGGGGTAGTTAGCTCTTAGGCTGTGAAGAGGCATCTAGGCAGAGTCAGGTACGCTCCACGGCTATTTCTAGTTGTTGTGATAGGATTAGGAGTTGCGGTCAGCAGAGCTCCCACTTCCCAGAGCTTGTCCTGTATTACTAGTTTGCTCATCAGGTCATTCCTAGTGCTCCTAACCACCAGGTCATCATAACAGTACAGCTGGCCCGTAAAGTGTTAATGCATCTCAATAGAGGGATAAAGGAAGTTCTGAGACCATTTTTTTTTCCTCTGCAGCGTGTTTTGTTTTTCTTTTCCCCTAAATCTCTGGGTGGTTCAGGACACAGGTGTAGATATGGACATTCAAGGTCTGTCCTCTTGTGTGGATCAACTCACTGCAAGGGTACAAGGCATTCAAGATTATGTAGTTCAGAACCCGATGTTAGAACCCAGAATTCCAATTCCTGATTTGTTTTCTGGGGATAGATCTAAGTTCCTGAATTTCACAAATAATTGTAGACTGTTTTTTGCTTTGAAACCCCGCTCCTCTGGTGACCCCATTCAGCAAGTAAAAATCATTATTTCTTTGCTATGTGGCGACCCTCAAGACTGGGCATTTTCCCTTGTGCCAGGAGATCTTGCATTGCGTAATGTAGATGCGTTTTTTCTGGCGCTTGGGTTGCTTTATGATGAACCAGATTCAGTGGATCAGGCAGAGAAAATCTTGCTGGCTTTGTGTCAGGGTCAGGATGAAGCGGAGGTATATTGTCAGAAGTTTAGAAAGTGGTCTGTGCTTACTCAGTGGAATGAGTGTGCCCTGGCGGCAATTTTCAGAAAGGGTCTTTCTGAAGCCCTTAAGGATGTTATGGTGGGATTTCCCACTCCTGCTGGTCTGAATGAGTCTATGTCCTTGGCCATTCAGATCGATCGACGCTTACGTGAGCGCAAAACTGTGCACCATTTGGCGGTATCTTCTGAGCAGAGGCCTGAGCCTATGCAATGCGATAGGACCTTGACCAGAGCTGAACGGCAAGAATACAGATGTCAGAATGGGCTGTGTTTTTACTGTGGTGACTCCACTCATGCTATCTCTGATTGTCCTAAACGCACTAAGCGGTTCGCTAGGTCTGCCACCATTGGTACGGTACAGCCAAAATTTCTTTTGTCCGTTACTCTGATTTGCTCTTTGTCATCCTATTCGGTTATGGCATTTGTGGATTCAGGCGCTGCCCTGAATTTGATGGACTTGGAGTTTGCCAGGCGCTGTGGTTTTTTCTTGGAGCCCTTACAGTATCCTATTCCATTGAGAGGAATTGATGCTACGCCTTTGGCCAAGAATAAGCCTCAGTACTGGACTCAATTGACCATGTGCATGGCTCCTGCACATCAGGAGGATATTCGCTTTTTGGTGTTGCATAATCTGCATCATGTGGTCGTTTTGGGTTTGCCATGGCTACAGGTCCATAATCCAGTATTGGATTGGAAATCAATGTCTGTATCTAGTTGGGGTTGTCAAGGGGTACATGGGGATGTCCCATTGTTGTCAATTTCATCTTCTCATCTTTCTGAAGTCCCTGAGTTCTTGTCAGATTACCGGGATGTATTTGATGAGCCCAAATCCAGTGCCCTACCTCCTCATAAGGACTGTGATTGTGCTGTTAATTTGAATCCTGGTAGTAAGTTTCCGAAGGGCCGACTGTTCAATTTATCTGTGCCAGAACACGCCGCTATGCGGAGTTATGTAAAGGAATCCTTGGAGAAAGGGCATATTCGCCCGTTGTCATCACCATTGGGAGCAGGGTTCTTTTTTGTGGCCAAGAAGGATGGTTCTCTGAGACCTTGTATAGATTACCGCCTTCTCAATAAAATCACCATTAAATTTCATTACCCTTTGCCGCTACTGTCTGATTTGTTTGCTCGGATTAAGGGGGCTAGCTGGTTCACCAAGATAGATCTTCAAGGGGCGTATAATCTTGTGCGTATAAAACAGGGCGACGAATGGAAAACAGCATTTAATACGCCCGAGGGCCATTTTGAGTACCTGGTGATGCCATTCGGGCTTTCTAATGCTCCATCTGTGTTTCAGTCCTTTATGCATGACATCTTCCGAAAGTACCTGGATAGATTCATGATTGTATATTTGGATGATATTTTGGTCTTTTCGGACGATTGGGAGTCTCATGTGAAGCAGGTCAGAATGGTGTTCCAGGTCCTTCGTGCTAATTCCTTGTTTGTGAAGGGGTCTAAATGTCTCTTTGGAGTTCAGAAGGTTTCATTTTTGGGCTTCATTTTTTACCCTTCTACTGTCGAGATGGACCCTGTTAAAGTTCAGGCCATTTATGATTGGACTCAGCCTACTTCTGTGAAGAGCCTTCAGAAATTCCTGGGCTTTGCTAATTTTTACCGTCGCTTCATCGCTAATTTTTCTAGTGTTGTCAAACCATTGACTGATTTAACCAAGAAAGGTGCGGATGTGGTCAATTGGTCCTCTGCGGCCGTTGAGGCTTTTCAGGAGTTGAAGCGTCGTTTTTCTTCTGCCCCTGTGTTGTGTCAGCCAGATGTTTCGCTCCCGTTTCAGGTCGAGGTGGATGCTTCTGAGATTGGAGCAGGGGCTGTTCTATCTCAAAGAAGTTCTGATGGCTCGGTGATGAAACCATGTGCTCTCTTTTCTAGAAAGTTTTCGCCTGCTGAGCGCAATTATGATGTGGGCAATCGAGAGTTGTTGGCTATGAAGTGGGCGTTCGAGGAGTGGCGACATTGGCTTGAAGGAGCCAAGCATCGCGTGGTGGTCTTGACGGATCACAAGAATCTGACTTATCTCGAGTCTGCCAAGCGGTTGAATCTTAGACAGGCTCGATGGTCGCTGTTTTTCTCCCGCTTCGATTTTGTGGTTTCGTTCCTTCCGGGTTCTAAAAATGTGAAGGCTGATGCCCTTTCAAGGAGTTTTGTGCCTGATTCTCCGGGAGTTCCTGAGATGGCTGGTATTCTCAAAGAGGGGGTAATTTTGTCTGCCATCTCCCCTGATTTGCGGCGGGTGCTGCAGGAGTTTCAGGCTGATAGACCTGACCGTTGCCCAGCGGAGAAACTGTTTGTCCCTGATAGATGGACTAGTAGAGTTATCTCTGAGGTTCATTGTTCCGTGTTGGCTGGTCATCCTGGAATCTTTGCTACCAGGGATTTGGTGGCTAGATCCTTTTGGTGGCCTTCCTTGTCACTGGATGTGCATTCTTTTGTGCAGTCCTGTGGGACTTGTGCTCGGGCTAAGCCCTGCTGTTCTCGTGCCAGTGGGTTGCTTTTGCCCTTGCCGGTCCCAAAAAGGCCCTGGACGCATATTTCCATGGATTTTATTTCAGATTTCCCTGTCTCTCAAAGGATGTCGGTTATCTGGGTGGTTTGTGATCGCTTCTCTAAGATGGGCCATTTGGTGCCTTTGCCTAAGTTGCCTTCCTCCTCTGATTTGGTTCCGTTGTTTTTCCAGCACGTGGTTCGTTTACATGGCATTCCGGAGAACATCGTGTCGGACAGAGGTTCCCAGTTTGTTTCGAGGTTTTGGCGGTCCTTTTGTGCTAAGATGGGCATTGATTTGTCTTTTTCTTCGGCTTTCCATCCTCAGACAAATGGCCAAACCAAACGAACCAATCAGACTTTGGAGACATATCTGAGATGCTTTGTTTCTGCTGATCAGGATGATTGGGTGTCCTTCTTGCCTTTGGCTGAGTTCGCCCTTAATAATCGGGCCAGCTCGGCCACTTTGGTTTCGCCTTTTTTCTGTAATTCTGGTTTCCACCCTCGTTTTTCTTCAGGACAGGTTGAGTCTTCGGACTGCCCTGGTGTGGATTCTGTGGTGGACAGGTTGCAGCAGATTTGGACTCACGTGGTGGACAATTTGACATTGTCCCAGGAGAAGGCTCAACGTTTCGCTAACCGCCGTCGCTGTGTTGGTCCCCGACTTCGTGTTGGGGATTTGGTTTGGTTATCGTCTCGTTATGTTCCTATGAAGGTTTCGTCTCCTAAGTTTAAGCCTCATTTCATTGGTCCTTATAAGATTTCTGAAATTCTTAATCCTGTGTCGTTTCGTTTGGACCTTCCAGCTTCTTTCGCCATCCATAATGTGTTCCATAGGTCGTTATTGCACAGATATGTGGCTCCTATGGTTCCCTCCGTCGACCCTCCTGCCCCGGTGTTGGTTGAGGGAGAGTTGGAGTATGTGGTGGAGAAGATTTTGGATTCTCGTATTTCGAGACGGAAACTTCAGTACCTGGTCAAGTGGAAAGGTTATGGTCAGGAGGATAATTCTTGGGTGGTTGCCTCTGATGTTCATGCTGCCGATCTTGTTCGTGCCTTTCATTTGGCTCGTCCTGATCGGCCTGGGGGCTCTGGTGAGGGTTCGGTGACCCCTCCTCAAGGGGGGGGTACTGTTGTGAATTCTGTTCTCAAACTCCCTCCGGTGGTTATGAATGGTACTTCGTTGAGTTCTGTCCATGGACTCCCTCTGGTGGCTGTGAGTGGAGCTGCTGGTTCTGAGGTTCTGTCCTCAGCTGACCTCGTTTAGTCCTAGGCTGGCTGCTCTATTTAACTCCACTTAGATCGTTACTTGATGCCAGCTGTCAATGTCCTAGTACTGGTTCAGTTTGCTCTTGGATCTTTCAGATGACCTGTCTACTCCAGCAAAAGCTAAGTCCCTGCTAGCTTATTTGTTTACCACTGTTTTTTTGTCCAGCTTGCTATCATGATTCTGCCTGGCTAGCTGGAAGCTCTGGGATGCAGAGTGGCACCTCCACGCCGTGAGTCGGTGTGGGGTCTCTTTTGCACACTCTGCGTGGTTTTTTGGTAGTTTTTTATGCTGACCGCAAAGATACCTTTTCTATCCTCAAGTCTGTTTAGTTAAGTCTGGCCTCCTTTGCTGAAACCTATTTCATTCCTGTGTTTGTGACTTCCATCTTAACTCACAGTCAATACGTGTGGGGGGCTGCCTATTTCTTTGGGGAATTTCTCTGAGGCAAGTTAGGTCTTATTTTCTATCTTTAGGGGTAGTTAGCTCTTAGGCTGTGAAGAGGCGTCTAGGCAGAGTCAGGTACGCTCCACGGCTATTTCTAGTTGTTGTGATAGGATTAGGGGTTGCGGTCAGCAGAGCTCCCACTTCCCAGAGCTTGTCCTGTATTACTAGTTTGCTCATCAGGTCATTCCTAGTGCTCCTAACCACCAGGTCATCATAACATATACCACTGATAACCACAGGAGGGAGCCCAAGAGCAGAATTCACAAAAGTGCTACTTACAACCACCGGAGGGAGCCCAAGAGCGGAATTCACAACAGTACCCCCCTTGAGGAGGGGTCACCGAACCCTCACCAGAGCCCCCAGGCCGATCAGGACGAGACAAATGAAAAGCACGAACCAAATCGGCAGCATGGACATCGGAGGCAACCACCCAAGAATTATCCTCCTGGCCATAACCCTTCCACTTGACAAGATACTGAAGCCTCCGCCTCGAAAAACGAGAATCCAAAATTTTCTCAACCACATATTCCAAATCCCTCTCAACCAACACCGGGGCAGGAGGATCAACAGAGGGAACAATGGGTACCACATATCTCCGCAACAAAGATCTATGGAAAACATTGTGGATGGCAAAAGAGGCTGGAAGGGCCAAATGAAAAGACACTGGATTGATAATCTCAGAGATCTTATAGGGACCAATAAACCGAGGCTTGAACTTAGGGGAAGAAACCTTCATAGGAACATGACGAGAAGATAACCAGACTAAATCCCCCACACGAAGCCGAGGACCAACACACCGACGGCGGTTAGCAAAACGCTGAGCCTTTTCCTGAGACAACGTCAAATTGTCTACCACATGAGTCCAAATCTGCTGTAACCTGTCCATCACAGAATCTATGCCAGGACAATCAGAAGGCTCAACCAGCCCTGAAGAAAAACGAGGATGGAAACCAAAATTACAAAAAAAAGGCGAAACCAAGGTAGCGGAACTGGCCCAATTATTAAGGGCAAACTCGGCCAACGGCAAGAAAGCCACCCAATCATCCTGATCAGCAGACACAAAGCATCTCAAATAGGTTTCCAAGGTTTGATTAGTTCGCTCAGTTTGGCCATTTGTCTGAGGATGGAACGCCGAAGAAAAAGACAAATTAATGCCCATCCTAGCACAAAAGGCCCGCCAAAACCTGGAAACAAACTGGGAACCTCTGTCAGACACAATATTTTCCGGAATGCCATGCAAACGAACCACATGCTGAAAAAACAATGGAACCAAATCAGAGGAGGAAGGCAATTTAGGCAAAGGTACCAAATGGACCATTTTAGAGAACCGGTCACAAACCACCCAGATAACAGACATCCTCTGGGACACAGGAAGATCCGAAATAAAATTCATGGAAATATGCGTCCAGGGCCTCTCAGGGACAGGCAAAGGCAACCCACTAGCGCGGGAACAGCAAGGCTTAGCCCAGGCACAAGTCCCACAGGACTGCACAAAAGAACGCACATCCCGCGACAAGGAAGGCCACCAAAAGGATCTAGCCACCAAATCTCTGGTACCAAAAATCCCAGGATGACCGGCCAACACCGAACAATGGACCTCAGAAATTACCTTACTTGTCCATCTATCAGGAACAAACAGCTTCCCCACAGGACATCGGTCAGGTTTATCAGCCTGAAATTCCTGAAGCACCCGCCGTAAATCAGGGGAGATGGCAGAAAGAATCACCCCTTCCCTAAGAATGCCAACCGGCTCAAGAACTCCAGGAGAATCAGGCAAAAAACTCCTAGAGAGGGCATCCGCTTTAACATTCTTAGATCCCGGAAGATATGAAACCACAAAATCGAAACAGGAGAAAAACAGGGACCATCGAGCCTGTCTAGGGTTCAGCCGCTTGGCCGACTCGAGGTAAATCAGATTCTTATGATCGGTCAAGACCACAATACGGTGCTTGGCCCCCTCAAGCCAATGTCGCCACTCCTCAAATGCCCAATTCATAGCCAACAACTCACGATTGCCAACATCATAATTGCGTTCCGCAGGCGAAAACTTTCGGGAAAAGAAAGCACATGGTTTCACCAAGGAACCATCAGAATTCCTCTGTGACAAAACGGCCCCTGCCCCAATCTCAGAAGCGTCAACCTCAACCTGAAAAGGAAGAGACACATCCGGCTGACGCAAGACAGGGGCAGAAGTAAATCGGCGCTTAAGCTCCTGAAAGGCCTCAACAGCCTCAGAGGACCAATTTGTCACATCAGCGCCTTTCTTCGTCAAATCGGTCAGGGGCTTAACCACACTAGAGAAGTTGGCAATGAAACGGGGATAAAAATTAGCAAAGCCCAAAAATTTCTGAAGGCTCTTCACAGATGTGGGTTGAATCCAGTCATGAATGGCTTGGA
The DNA here is from genome assembly GCF_051348905.1 of Ranitomeya variabilis. Lineage (NCBI taxonomy): Eukaryota > Metazoa > Chordata > Amphibia > Anura > Dendrobatidae > Ranitomeya > Ranitomeya variabilis. The sequence continues at coordinate 81,853,709 of NC_135239.1, forward strand.
CCTTAACAGGATCCATTTCTATAGACGAAGGAGAAAAATAAACCCCAAAAAAGAGACCTTCTGAACTCCAAATAGGCACTTAGACCCCTTCACAAATAGAGCATTATCACGAAGAATCTGGAATACCATCCTGACCTGCTTCACATGAGACTCCCAATCATTGGAAAAAATCAAAATATCATCCAAATACACAATCAAGAATTTATCAAGATAATTGCGGAAAATGTCATGCATGAAGGACTGAAATACCGAAGGAGCATTAGAAAGCCCGAAAGCCATCACCAGGTATTCAAAATGGCCTTCGGGCATATTAAATGCAGTTTTCCATTCGTCACCCTGTTTAATACGAACAAGATTATATGCCCCTCGAAGGTCAATCTTGGTAAACCAACTAGCCCCCTTAATCCGAGCAAACAAATCAGAGAGCAAAGGTAAAGGGTAATGGAATTTGACCGTGATCTTATTAAGAAGGCGATAATCAATACAGGGTCTCAAGGAGCCATCCTTCTTGGCAACAAAAAAGAATCCCGCTCCCAATGGTGACGAAGACGGACGAATATGCCCCTTCTCCAAGGACTCCTTAACATAGCTCCGCATAGCGGTATGTTCTGGCACAGACAGGTTGAAAAGTCGGCCCTTAGGGAACTTAGAGCCTGGAATCAAGTCAATAGCACAATCACAGTCCCTATGTGGAGGAAGGGAACTGGACTTGGGCTCATCGAATACATCCTGGAAATCTGACAAAAATTCAGGAACATCAGAAGAGGGGGAAGAGGAAATTGACATTAAAGGAACGTCACTATGTACCCCTTGACAACCCCAACTAGTCACAGACATCGATTTCCAATCCAACACTGGATTGTGTACTTGTAACCATGGAAAACCCAGTACAACAACATCATGTAAATTATGCAACACCAGAAAACGACAATCTTCCTGATGTGCTGGAGCCATGCACATCGTCAGCTGAGTCCAATACTGAGGTTTATTCTTGGCCAACGGTGTAGCATCAATACCCCTCAAAGGAATAGGGCTCTGCAAAGGCTGCAAAGAAAAACCACAGCGCCTGGCAAATTCTAAGTCCATTAAGTTAAGGGCAGCGCCTGAATCCACAAATGCCATGACAGAGAAAGATGACAATGAGCAAATCAGGGTCACAGACAGGAGAAACTTAGGCTGTACAGTACTAATGGTAACAGATCTAGCGACCCTCTTAATACGCTTAGGGCAATCAGAGATAGTATGAACTGAATCACCACAGTAAAAACACAGCCCATTCTGACGTCTGTATCCCCTCTGTTCCGCTCTAGTCAGAATCCTATCACATTGCATAGGCTCAGGACTCTGTTCAGAGGATGCTGCCATATAGTGCACCACTTTGCGCTCGTGCAGGCGCCGATCGATCTGAATGGCTAGAGACATAGATTCGCTCAGACCAACAGGCGTGGGGAACCCCACCATAACATCTTTAAGGGATTCAGAAAGACCCTTTCTGAAAATTGCTGCCAGAGCGTCCACATTCCATTTAGTGAGCACAGACCATTTTCTAAATTTCTGGCAGTATAATTCTGCCGCTTCCTGACCCTGGCACAGAGCCAACAAGGTCTTCTCCGCATGATCCACAGACTTAGGTTCGTCATACAATAATCCGAGCGATTGAAAAAATGCATCTACATTAAACAATGCCGGATCCCCTGACTCAAGGGAGAATGCCCAGTCCTGAGGGTCACCACGCAGCAGAGAAATAACTATTTTAACTTGCTGAGTGGGGTCACCAGAGGAACGGGGTTTCAGAGCAAAAAACAATTTGCAGTTATTTTTAAAGTTCAAAAACTTAGATCTATCCCTGTAAAACAAATCTGAAGTAGGAATTCTAGGCTCTAAGGCTGGAGTCTGAACAACATAATCTTGGATACTCTGAACTCTTGCAGCAAGCTGATCCACACGAGAAAACAAACCCTGAACATCCATGTCCGCGCCCAAGTCCACCCAGAGATTAAGAGGAAGGAAAAAGACAAAACAGACTAAAGAAAAAAAAAATGGCTCAGAACTCTTTTTGTTTTCCTTCTTTTGAGATGCATTCAACTCATTTTTGGCCAGTTGTACTGTTATGGACTGGTAATTTAGGAGCAACATGCGACTAGCTCTGGGCAGGTGGTAACTATACAGACCGCAGTTCCTGATCTTAACACAACACTAGCAGTAGCAGTGGGATGTTCCTGTCACTCCCTGGACACCTCGTCACAGCCGGAGAACTAGCTACCCCTAAAGGTAGAAACAGGAAAGCTATCTTGCCTCAGAGAAAATTCCCAAAGGATTGGACAGCCCCCCACAAATATTGACTGTGAGAGGAGAAGGAAATGACATACGTAGTATGAAACAAGATTTAGCAAAGGAGGCCAATTCTAGCTAGATAGACAGTAAGGAAAGAAACACTGTGCGGTCAGTAATAAAAACTAGAAAAAGTCCACCGCAGAGATATGCAAAAATCTCCACACCTGACTAAAGGTGTGGAGGGCAAAAACTGCAGCCCAGAGCTTCCAGCTTAGCTAAATAGATCCATACTGATAAGCTGGACAAATTAGCAAAACATAGAATGTGCTGAACTATAAAGTCCACAACAAGTGGACTGCAAAAGGACAAAAGGACTTATCTTTGCTGAACTGGACAGAGTGTCAGGGAAATCCAAAAGAGCAGTGGCTCCAAGCAGGAACAATTGACAACTGGCATTGATTGAGGAATAAGGCCAGACTAAAATAGCCGAGCCAGAAAGACGATCAGTGGGAGCAGCTGCTGATGCTAAATCCAAGAAGCAGCTATACCACTGAAAACCACAGGAGGGAGCCCAAGAGCGGAATTCACAACATATATCATACTATATGAGGGGGCTACAGTATACTCTATGGGGGGACTACATTATATTCTGTGGTGGGGCTGCATTATTCTCTCAGGAGACTACATTATATTCTGGGGGCTACATCATACTTTATGAGGGGGGGCAGCATTATCCCTATGAGAGGGCAACAGTATACTCTATGGGGGGCTGCATTATACTATATTAGGGGGGCTGCATTATACCCTATGAGGGTACTACACTTTATTCTATGGTGGGGACTGCATTATACCTTATGAGGGGGTTGCATTATATTTTGTGGGGTGCTGCATTAAATTCTATGAGGTGGGCTGCATTATATTATTTGAGGGAGCTACATTATTTTATGAGGGGGGCTGCATTATATTCTATGAGGGAGGCTACATTATATTCTATGAGGGAGGCTACATTATATTCTATGAGAGGGCTACATTATATCCTATGAAGGGGGCTACCCCAACCCCTTCTACATAATTAAGATGTGTACTACCTTATATTACACCCTGATATTAGCGTGTTTTACCATACAATTGGTGGTCTTGTATTTATTTCTATATAGCTACATAGTGGGCCCCAAGAATGATTTTCTCTGGTGGGCCCAAGGTGCGCCAGTCCGATGCTGCCGCTGATGATCTTTCTGATGGAATCGTTCACTTTTCACGTCTTTTCCATCTGGCCCAGATCAACATGACAACTTATTCCAGCCAGGACTCAGCTGCAAAGAATGCAACAAAGACACATTTCACATCTCATATTTTCAGCACTGGCCCCAATGGAACTATTCCCAACCTGCACAAACTCCTCATCCTGCTGATCCCCCGTTGCTGAGCCGCTGCTGCCATATGTTTCGTTATTACTGCACCTGCTGTGTTTCATTATGCGCCCTCTAAATTCTAAAGCAACCCTCTAGAATATAGTAATGCCGGGTCCAAGTGCTCTAGAAAACAGTGCCCACATTTTGTACCCTTGAAAGTGATAATGCCCTGTGTGTGCTCCTTTGACAGTCACAGCAACCTGAGTTCCCCTATAACAATAAATGCCCACTTTACATTTAATAATCTTCCGAGTCTCCCTCCCTGTACAGCTCCCCTATACACAGTATGATGCTCTCTTATGCACAGTACAATGCACCCTTACAGTATATATATACTGACCCCTTAATATCCCCCAAACTGTTTAATGGCTCCAACACTGTATGATGGCCCCTCACTGTAATCTCCACACTGTATGATGTCCCCCTAGATAGGTTTCCATATAGTATAATGCTCTCACATAGGCAGTCCCTATAGTGTAATGCACTCCCCATAGGCAGCCTCTATAGCATAATGCACCCCCATAGGCAGCCTCTATAGTGTAATGCAGCCCAATAGGCAGCCTCTATAGTGTAATGCACCTCCATAGGCAGCCTCTATAGTGTAATGTACCCCTGTAGGCAGCCTCTATAGAATAATGCACCCTTATAAGCAGCCTCTATAGTGTAATGCAGTCCCATAGGCAGCCTCTATAGTATTATGCAGCCCCATAGGCAGTTCCTATAGTGTAATGCAGCCCCATAGGCAGCCTCTATAGTGTAATGTAGCCCCATAGGCAGCCTGTATAGTGTAATGCACCCCCATAGGCAGCCTCTATAGTGTAATGCAGTCTCATAGGTAGCCTCTATACTATAATGCAGCTCCATAAAATAAATACCTCTCTTCCTCCTGGTTCCTGCTCTGCTCCGAGCTTCCGCTCATCTCCGGACTGCAGGCGCTGAGTACTGACATTATCGCTGTAAGTGACAGCATCGGTGACATCAGATGCTGACAGGGGGATGATGGAAGAGGGAGCGTAGCGCTCCTTCTCTCATCAATACGGTCAGCTGTATCGGCATCTAGCTGATACAGTTGAACCTGCAATGATGGGTGAGGGGCCCACTGGTGGCATGAGGAGCCCACTGCTGGCATCGTGCCCCCCCACCTGCTCAGGAGTCCCATAGCTACCATGTGGCAGAGCAGGGAGATCGATTCTCCCTGCTCTGCCGCAGAGTGTAACTGTATCGGTGTGATGTGCATGCCGATACAGTTACAGTAGCGTAGCTCCGGGTGGGCCCTCTCTGAGCGTGAGGCCTGGGGAGACCGCCCCCTCTGCCCCCCCAGTAGCTATGTATAAGTATGGTGACTCCTATGGGTGCCATAATGGTATTCAAATTCTCTAGTCGCTCTTTATCCTATATAGAGTTTCAGCCTTGAGTCCTATACACACGTGGTCAAAATTGTGAATACCCCACATTTAATTACAGAAAAACCCACAATGGTCACAGAAATAACTTGAATTTGCTAAAAGTAATAATAAATAAAAAAAAAATCTATGAAAATGATCAAATGGAAGTCAGACATTGCTTTTCAACCATGCTTGTACAGAATTTTGTAAAAAATATTACTCATAAGATAGGACTGGACAGAAATGATGGTACCTTCAACTTAATATTTTGTTGCACAACCTTTTGAGGCAATGACTGCAATCTAACGATTCCTGTAACTGTCAAAGAGAATTCTGCACCTCTCGACGGCTATTTTGGCAAACAAACTGCTCCTGCTGTCTCGTGTTTGAAGGTTGCCTTTTCCAGACGGCATGTTTCAGCTCTTTCCAAAGATGTTCAATAGGATTTAGGTCAGGGCTCATAGAAGGCCACTTCAGAATAGTCCAATGTTTTCCTCTTAGCCATTCTTGGGTGTATTTAGCTGTCTGTTTTGGGTCATGATTAGTGTTGAGCGATACCTTCCAATATGCAAAGGTATCGGTATCGGATTGGATCGGCCGATACCCAAAAAATATCGGATATCGCCGATACCGATACCCGATACCAATGCATATCAATCGGACACAAAATATCGGAATGGTTCCCAGGGTCTGAAGGAGAGGAAACTCTCCTTCAGGCCCTGGGATCCATATTCATGTATAAAATAAAGAATAAAAATAAAAAATATTGATATACTCACCCCTCGGACGGCCCCTGGCTCTCACCGGTCCAAGCGTCTGCCTCCGTTCCTAAGAATGCAGAGTGAAGGACCTTCGATAACGTCGCGGCTTGTGATTGGTCGCGTGACCGCTCATGTGACCGCTCACGCGACCAATCACAAGCCGCGACGTCATCGCAGGTCCTACACTCACTGCATTCTTAGGAACGGAGGCTACCGGTTACATCGCTAAGGTCCAGGGTCCGCCGGAGGGGTGAGTATATCCATATTTTTTATTTTTATTCTTTATTTTTTACATGAATATGGATCCCAGGGCCTGAAGGAGAGTCTCCTCTCCTCCAGACCCTGGGAACCATACACTGGGAACTTCCGATTCCGATTTCTGATATCACAAAAATACCGGAACTCGGTATCGGAATTCCGATACAGCAAATATCGGCCGATACCTGATACTTGCGGTATCGGAATGCTCAACACTAGTCATGATCCTTTTGCAAGACCCATGACCTGTGACGGAGGCCTAGCTTTCTGACACTGGGCATCACATTTCTCTGTAGAATCAATTATTATTCTTGAGATTTCATTGTACCCTGCACAGATTCTTGATATCCTGTGCCAGATGCAGCAAAGCAGCCCCAGAACATAACAGAGCCTCCTCCATGTTTCACAGTAGGGACATTGTTCTTTTCTTGATATGCTTTATTTTTCGGTCTGTGAACATAGAGCTGATTTGCCTAGCCAAAAAGTTCCATTTTTGTCTCATCTGTCCATAGGACATTCTCCCAGAAGCTTTGTGGCTTGTCAACATGTAGTTTGGAAAATTCTGGTCTGGCTTTTTTATGATATTTTTCAACAATGGTGCCCTCCTTGGCTGTCTCCCATGAAGTCCACTTTGGCTCATACAACGATGGATGGTGCGATCACACACTGATGTTCCTTGAGCTTGAAGTTCACCTTTAATCGGTTTAGAAGTTTTTCTCGGCTCTTTTGTTACCATTCGTATTATCCATCTCTTTGATTTGTCATCAATTTTCCTCCTGCTGCCACATCCAGGGAGGTTGACTACAGTCCCATGGATCTTAAATTTCTGAATAATATGTTCAACTGTAGTCACGGGAACATCAAGCTGCTTGGAGATGGTCTTATAACTTTTACCTTTAGGCCGGGATCACACACAGCGAGATACAGCCGAGTCTCGCAGGTTAAAACCAAGCTATGGCACCGGCACTCCAGAGCGGAGCGTGCGGCCGCATAGCAATACATGGAGCCGCACGCTCCGCTCCGGAGTGCCGGTGCCAGAGCTTGTTTTTAACCTTTGAGACTCGGCCGTATCTGGCTGTAGTGTGACTCCAGCCTTAACATGTTTGTCTATAATTTTCTTTCTAATCTCCTGAGACAACTCTTTCCTTCACTCCTCTGGTCCATGTTGAGTGTAATACATACCATGTCACCAAACAGCACAGCGAGTATCTGTAGCCCTATATACAGGCCCTCTCACTGATTCCATGATTGTAGACACCTGTGATGCTAGTTAGTGGACACACCTTGATTTAACATGTCACTTTTGTCACAATATTTTCAAGGGTACCATCATTTCTGTCCAGGCCTATTTCATGAGTTTTATGTTTTTAAAGGGAACCTGTCACCCCGTTTTTTGAAGATGAGCTAAAAATACCGTTAAATAGGGGCAGAGCTGGGCATTACATTAGTGCCTTTGTGTGCCTTTATAACCTACCTAAGCTGCCGAAATACCTTTGTAAAATCGCCGTTTTCTGCTGTCACTCACGCTGGTCTGGTCCTATGGGCGTGGTGACAGCGCTGTTTCTCCCCCAGAAACCTGCTCATCATTACGTTGGTGGCGTAGTGGTGTGCGCATGTCCAAAGCGAAGATTCACAGCCCAGGAGATTCAAAACAGCGCAATCTTCGCTATTCGCCGTTTACCGGTGGGCGCGGCCATCTTTCCTGTGGCCGCGCATGCGCAGATGGAGCGCTCTGCTGCCCGGGGCTTCAGGAAAATGGCCGCGGGATTCTGCGCGTGCGCAGATGGAGATCGCGGCGGCCATTTTCCTGAAGCCCCGGGCAGCAGAGCGCTCCATCTGCGCACGCGCGGCCACAGGAAAGATGGCCGCGCCCACGGTAAACGGCGAATAGCGAAGACCGCGCTGTTTTGAATCTCCTGGGCAGTGGATCTTCGCTTTGGACATGCGCACACCACTACGCCACCAACGTAATGATGAGCAGGTTTCTGGGGGAGAAACAGCGCTGTCACCACGCCCATAGGACCAGACCAGCGTGAGTGACAGCAGAAAACGGCGACTTTACAAAGGTATTTCGGCAGCTTAGGTAGGTTATAAAGGCACACAAAGACACTAATGTAACGCCCAGCTCTGCCCCTATTTAACGGTATTTTTAGCTCATCTTCAAAAAACGGGGTGACAGGTGCCCTTTAAACATTCTGTGGAAACATGGTTGAAAAGCTATGTCTGACTTTCATTTGTTCATATTCATAGATCTTTTATTTATTATTACTTTTGTCAGATTCAAGTTATTTCTGAGACCATTGTGGGATTTCCGGTCATTAAAAGAGTGGTACCAACATTTTTGACCACGTGTGTATACTTCTATGGCAATCTATATATCTGAAGAAGGTCTAAACTGAGACCAAATTGTCATATATGCTCACTGTGGATTGCAAATAAATTATCTTTGTTCTACTATATCTAAGTGCCAAATTCTTTATAGATAATCCTTTCGCTAATGGCAGCCGACCTCAATATAGATAAGGGCAGAGCAGGACAGGAGCCCAACTGTTCAGACACCTGTCCGTCGGAAGCTATATAGATGAATTGCTTAGCTCAAAAATGGGAGCCACACACCTGTTTGTACAAAGTACAAGAAACTACAGCACAACCAAAGAAATGAGTTGGAGCATAGGTTGGTATAAGTGCAATGCATAGGAGCCTAGGCCAGTGTTAAGGGCAGGCAGACCAGGCTGCCGCCTAGGGCCCCTGCTCCTCCAGGGGCCCCCAGTCAGTGGCCACTATGGGGCATTATAGATGCCGATAAAGTTGAAAGCAGTGATGGAGGAGAGAGTGTCATGTGACACGCCCTCTCCCATCACTCCGTCTCTGCTTGTGACTCAGTGTGTTTCAGCAGTGGAGCTGATGAGATGCTGAGACACTCTGCAGAAGTTCAAGTCAGAGCAGCAGGGGAACGAGGAAGAGAGGTAAGTATTGTGTGTGTGTGTGTGTCTGCATTATAGTGTGTGTGTCTGCATTATAGTGCGTGTATGTTTGTGTGTGTCTGCATTATAGTGTATGTGTGTATGTGTATCTGCTGCACCATAGTGTGTGTGGGCTGCACTCTACTGTGTATGTGGGGGGCTGCATTGTACTTTGTGTGGGGGCTGCACTGCATGTGGGAGCTCCAGTATACTGTGTGTGGGGGGACTGCACTATACTGTGTGAGGGGGCTGCATTATACTGTGTGTGTAGGGGGCTGCACTATAATGTGTGTGTTTGTTTGTGGGGGGCTGCATTATACTGTGTGTAGGGTTGCGTTATATTCTGAGGGGGCTGCTTTACACTCTGGGGGCTGCATTATACTTTGAAGGGGCTGCTTTATACTCTGGGGAGGCTGCATTATACAGTGTGTGGGGGGCTGCATTATACTGTGGTGTTTGTGAGGGATTGAATTATACTGTGTGGGGTGGAGCATGCATCATACTGTGTGTGGGGGGCTGCACTATACCCTGGAGGTGCTGCATTATACTGTGTGTGGCGGGTTGCATTATACTCTGAGAGGGCTGCATTATACTGTGTGGAGGCAGCATTATACTGTGTGTGGGGGCTGCATTATACTCTGAGGGGGCTGCATTATACTGTGTGGAGGCAGCATTATACTGTGTGTGGGGGCTGCATTATACTCTGAGGGGGTTGCATTATACTCTACAAAGGACCATGGGGAGTGCATTTTACTATATGTACTATATATACTTGCATTATACTGTATCGGGGACTATCTGTACCAATCATTCTTCCTCAGCCAGAGTAAAAGTAGGTGCACACAGTCAGTAAACGATGCGGGTTGGACATGTAAGGAGAAGGACCGGACCTTTTCCGTTGTGAATCCGAAACTGTCGGGGCTGTCACCCAAGCTTAACACCCCGGACCGACCCTTGCACTCAGTGTTAGAGGGTGCGGCTATACTAAAGAAGCTGTAGTGCACAGGAAGCGGGGCAGGCTTGGCGGGAAAGTGCAGTGTGCAGGAGGACATAGTCAGGGCTCCGACCTGTGTGCAACAGGACAGAGCAGGCCCAAGCCTCAAAGGTCTCAGATCCCCAACCAGAGACTGCCAACAGATATCAGCAAAGTATACGCTGACACAGGAGACCGTGAGTGACAAAGTCCTCTGTCAGGACTTAGACTCGCGTGTGCTGAGACAAGAACGCCGGGTGACCCTCTGTGAACTGTATCCTGATACACCCGCTTGCATCTGCTGAGTAACATCATACTCTGGCAGTGTTAGAGACTGTGACAGTACCTCTACTCCATCTTCTGGACCCAGGACCCCCTTTAGAATAACGAGGATACACCACCGCCGCCAGGACCTGGAACACCATCTTCCTCAGGACGACTCTGGACCCCTTGTGCACCAAAGCCTTGATGCCACCGCTTGAATTCAGGATTCCAGATTCTGACGTCGTCAGACTGATAAGTGTAACATTACTGAACTTCCCCTTTAAATTGCCGGCACCTGTTTTATTCCAAGTTAACAATTACTGCTCAAACCAGTTTTATCCCCTTTCCTCCCTGTGTGGAGTATCCACTATTAAAATAAATCCCACGTTAATCCTTGCTCTGCCTCTGGTCCATTACTGTATACTAGGGTTGAGCGACTTTTATTTTTATAGGATCGGGTCGGGTTTCACGAAACCCGACTTTCTCAAAAGTCGGGTCGAGTGAAATCGGCCGATCCTATAAAAAAGTCGGGGTCGGGGTCGGCCGAAACATGAAACCCAATGCAGTGCAATGGGATACTATGGTTCCCAGGGTCTGAAGGAGAGGAAACTCTCCTTCAGGCCCTGGGATCCATATTTAAGTGTAAAATAAAGAATTAAAATAAAAAATATTGATATACACACCTCTCCGACGCAGCCTGGACATCGCCGCTGGTAACCGGCATCTTCCGTTCCTAAGAATGGCGCTTGAAAGACCTTTCGATGACGTCACGGCTTGTGATTGGTCGCGGCCGCCCACGTGACCGCTCAGCAACCAATCACAAAGCCGTGACGTAATTTTCAGGTCCTAAATTCCTCATTCTAGGAATTTAGGACATGAGAATTACGTCACGGCTTTTGATTGGTCGCTGAGCGGTCACGTGGGCCGTCGCGACCAATCACAGCGCCGTGACATCATCGAAAGGTCCTTCACGCGCTCATTCTTAAGAAGGAAGGCTGCCGGAAAGAAGCCGAGGGTGAGTATATTCCTATTAGGTATATACTCACCCTCGGACGCGCCCTGCTTCTTTCCGGCAGCCTTCCTTCTTAAGAATGAGCGCGTGAAGGACCTTTCGATGACGTCACGGCGCTGTGATTGGTCGCGGCGGCCCACGTGACCGCTCAGCGACCAATCAAAAGCCGTGACGTAATTCTCATGTCCTAAATTCCTAGAATGAGGAATTTAGGACCTGAAAATTACGTCACGGCTTGTGATTGGTCGCTGAGCGGTCACGTGGGCGGCCGCGACCAATCACAAGCCGTGACGTCATCGAAAGGTCTTTCAAGCGCCATTCTTAGGAACGGAAGATGCCAGTTACCAGCGGCGATGTCCAGGCTGCGTCGGAGAGGTGAGTATATCAATATTTTTTATTTTAATTCTTTATTTTACACTTAAATGTGGATTCCGATACCGATTTCCGATATCGCAAACATATCGGAACTCGGTATCGGAATTCCGATACCAGATTCAGAAGATCGCCGACCTCATGGCCGACCCCACACAGGGGTCGGGTCGGGTTTCATGAAACCCGACTTTGCCAAAAGTCGGCGACTTCTGAAAATGGCCGACCCGTTTCGCTCAACCCTACTGTATACCACTACCTGCTCACACTTGGCGTAGTCGGCAGGATGCAATCTACCCGCACGGAGGTGGCAGACCAAGAGGCTGAGGAGGGCCCTAGGTCCAGCATTTCCCTGGGAGCTATGTTAAACAACCTCCCAAAATTTTATGGGAATAATACTATGCTATGGAGCTGGACTAAGTGTATTAGGGGAATGATGAGGATGCACCCCATGGTTCCTGCCCTACAGGCAGAGGTGGCCATAATGGCTTTGGACGGAGAGGCGAGGGACTTAGTTATGCTACGACCCCCCTGACAGCAGGATACTTTTGACAAAGTACTGCGCATATTGGAGGAGACCCATAGGGACTCCACAGATGTAGGGGAATTGCGCGAGCGGCTGTTTAGCCAGATTCAAAAAGAGGGGGAGATGGTGACTCAGTACATCAATCTACTAGAGGAGATCCACACTGCCATATACAGAAAAGACAGCGTGGGAATAGGGTCGACTGACATAGTGTTGCAGGACCAGTTGGTGACAGGATTGAGAGATGCGCTGCTGAAGCAGGCCCTGCGAGAGCGTTTGTGAGTAAACCCGAGCATGACCTTTGCAGAAGTTGGTAGTGAGGCACGTCAGCAAGAGCAGGGGTGACATTCCCGGCGGCGAAGATCCGGAGCGGAGAGGTATCTGTGAATCTAGTCACTGAACCCGGATGGGTAAAAGACTTGCGGAAGGAGATTCAAGTTATGCGGGAAGACCTGATGGAAACTAAAAAGAAAGTAACCACATTAAGCTCACCCGGGGGCAGAACTATCCCAGAACCGCGATGGGGACGTGAGAACATATCATTGGGAGGAACTCCCTACATGCTATATCTGCGGAGAACTGGGACATGTGGCCTGGGTTTGTCTGCACTGAGGATGGCCTCTCGTGCATTGCCCATTAAACTAGGAGGCTCTGAGGCTGCGGGACGCCACCTGGAGCCAGAACAGTCAGGAAGGAGAATCAGCAGTCCCAACAATTTAGTTTCTGTGTGTCCTCTAGTCTGGGCCGAAAAGGATGGTTGGGCCATCCACTGCCTGGTAGATACCAGCTCACAAGTGACTACAATGCCTGAGACATACTTTAAAAGACATTTTCCTGAAGCATTGAGGCCCGAGTGGGGCCAGGTGATAAAGTTGACGGACGCCAATCAGTTGGCCATCCCGGTCGCAGGGGTGGCCTTGATGCAGAACCAGGTCTGTGGCAAAGCCCTGTTCTGCAACGGTGTGGTGCTAACTGTGGGAAACACAGAATGTGGTATGCTGTCACTCTGGGGATGAATGTGCTTAAGGAGTTCAGGAGTCTTCTCATTAATGAGTCCCCAGACATGTTTTTGAAACAATGGAGTCCGCGATCGCCTCAAAGAGAACTGTTTCAGCAGTTGATCCAGACGGCTCGAGCGCAAGAGGCCACCTGTGATGGAAAGGTGCTGGGAAAAGTGGTTATTCCAGCTGCAAACAATCTTGTAATATCACAGGGGCAAACCATGCTCTCTAGAGTTGAGCGACTTTTACTTTTTTCGGATCGAGTCGGGTTTTGCGAAACCCAACTTTGTCAAAAGTCGAGTCTGGTGAAATTGGCCTATTATTGCGAAAAGTTGGGGGCCGACTGAAACACGAAACCCAATGCAAGTCAATGGGGAATCAAAGTCAGCAGTGAGTGGAGGACAGGAAAACACCTACAGTGCCCATTTTAATGCCAAAAACATCAATTCTTATTGCTTAAGCTTGTCAATCTTAATTTACTTTATAATAATAGTTAGGCATTGAAAACTGGGGGTCATTTGGCTAAAGTTGTGGGGGGGTAGGGCTGGCTCAAGATTTTTGTGGGCCCAGGAAACGCCAAATACGTCACGGCGGTGGAGCAGGGAGAGGTAAGTATTTCAACTTTGCAAGTGCTGTGATCCTAAGCAAGAGGGGGGGCCCACTCGTTGGCACTGGCACAGGGCCCCTCATAGTACAGAGGTGTGTTTGACGGCGGGTGGCGCCTCCCACTGGCAGAGACACTTTTGCATACTATGAGGGGCCCTGTGCCAGTGATGTCGCCAATGAGTATGCCCCCCCACCTGATGAAGGAACCTACACTTTCATCTGCACCTTCCTCTTTGTCCCCGTGTAAGGTAGTATAGTATGCGGGAAGGGGAACCTGACTTTCAGCAGGGTCAGATTCTGGCTGTGTAGAGTGCAAGGGGAATGTAGTGGTCTGGGTCAATGTACCAGCAGACTCATCTAGGAGTGGCTGGGCAATGGGCAGGATGAGGAGGAAACACAGATATAGGCCCAAATAATAAAGTAGGCTAAATGCAGTTCAAATGTGGTAACAGGACTAAACAGGCGGCATTGCTTTGTTCAGTGGAGGAAAACTGTAATGAGTGGCAGACACAGTTAGTAGGCCCAAATAATAAAGTGGGCTAAATGTCTGCCAAAAAATTGTTCATAAATAAACAGGCGACATTGCTTTGCTCAGTGTCGGAAAATTGTAATGAGTAGCAGACTAAGTTAGTAGGCCCAAATAATAAAGTGGGCTAAATGTCTGCCAAAAAATTGTTCATAAATAAACAGTTGGCATAGCTAGGTACAGGGGGGGGCTCCTCTGCTGAGTAGCAGACAGTGGTAGTAGGCGCAAAGTATTAACTGGTCTAAATGGAGGCCAGAGCCCCTGTGTATTTTAACTACCATCTATCATTTCAACAAATTTGTATTGGCAGTGCCATTGAAGGATTTAACAGCACAGACTACACAGTGGTGGAGCAGGGAGAGGTAAGTATTGCAAGTGGTAGAGCACTGTTCAAGGTGGGGGGGAACACTCTCTCGTGGGTGGCGATACTGGCACAGGGCCCCTCATATTACGACGGTGTGTCTGACGTTGGTTGTGCCCCACCACCGTCAGAGACACGTCATTGTACTATGAGGGACCCTGTGCCAGTGCCGTCGCCCAAGAGTGGGCCCACCCACCTGTCCAGGCAAACAGCACTGGCACGGGTGCTTGAGCCAGGTGGTGACCACGGCCCTGTGGGGGGAGTCAGCCCATTTAGGGAGGTGTAAAAATGGCCTGTGGTGGACATTCAGCAGCTGCAAATGGAGGAATTGGAGAAGTCAGTAAGAGGAGGCCAAAAGCAAGACATTTTTCAGGCAAGCTACGTGTCAGCAGGGGAAGGTGGGGCAAAATAATATGAAATCCATGATTGGTTCATTTTAATGAAGGTTAGATCATCAACATTTTGGGTAGCCAGACATGTCCTTTTTTCGGTCAGTATTGAACCAGCAGCACTGAAGACTCTTTCTGATAGCACACTAGCAGCAGGGCAAGCGAGCTCCTGTAATGCATATTCTGCCAATTCAGGCCTGGTGTCTATTTTAGATGCCCAGTAGTCAAAGGGGAATGACCTGTGAGGGAGAACATCGATAAGGGAGAAAAAGTGGTTAGTAACCATACTGGACAAATGCTGTCTCCTGTCACTTTGAATTAATGCAGCAGTACCTGTCGTGTCAGCGGTCATTGCGAAATCACTCCACAACTTGGTCATAAAACCCCTCTGTCCAACGCCACTTCGGATTTGTGCACCTCTAACACCTCTGCCATGTTGCCCCCTACGGCTCGTGTAAGAACCATCACCGCCGCTGTGTGCTGGGAATGCCTGAACCAAACGGTCTGCAAGAGTTGCTTGTTTGGTAGCCAATATTTGCTCAAGGTTCTCATGTGGCATGATATTTTGTAATTTTCCTTTATATCGTGGATCCAGGCCAACCAGTAATCGTCATCGGTCATCATTTTGATAATGCGGGGTCCCTTCTTAGGATACGCAAGGCATACTCAGCCATGTGGGCCAATGTTCCAGGTGTCAATTCACTGCTTGTGCTTGGTTGAGGAACACTTTCTTGCAAATTAACATCACTTGTGTCCTGCAAAAACGCTGTACCTGACCTTGCAACGCCACCAGTTTCTATTGCCCCCTGAGAAGCATCCTCCCATAAATATTCATCCCCATCATCCTCCTCCTCCTCCTCTTCATCCGCCACCTCGTCGAGGAGAGTTCCCTGAGCAGACAATGGCTGACTGTTATCAAGGCTTCCCTCCTCCTCGTCTGCAGACGCCTGCTCCTTAATGTGCGTCAAACTTTGCATCAGCAGACACATTAGTGGGATGCTCATGCTTATGATGGCATCATCTGTACTTACCAGCCGTGTGCATTCTTCAAAACACTGAAGGACTTGACAGAGGTCTTGTAGCTTTGACCACTGCACACCAGACAACTCCATGTCTGTCATCCAAGTGCCTGCTCGTGTATGTGTATCCTCCCACAAATTAGTTACAGCACGCCTCTGTTCGCACAGCCTCTGAACCATGTGCAGTGTGGAGTTCCACCTTGTTGCAACGTCGATTATTAGGCGGTGCTGGGGAAGATTCAGCGATCGCTGATGGTTCAGCATACGGCTGGAGTGTACGGGTGACTGGCGGATGTGCGAGCAAAGTCTTCACACCTTCAGGAGCAGGGCTGGTAACTCCGGATAATTTTTGAGGAAGCACTGCACCACCAGCTTCAAGGTGTGAGCCAGGCAAGGTATGTGTTTCAGTTCTGAAAGGGCTATGGCAGCCATAAAATTCCTTCCGTTATCACTGACTACCTTGCCTGCCTCAAGATGTACACTGCCCAGCCATGACTGAGTTTGTTGCTGCAAGTACTCGGCCAGTACTTCTGCGGTGTGTCTGTTGTCACCCAAACACTTCATTTGCAACACAGCCTGCTGACGCTTACCACTAGCTGTTCGATAATGGGACACCTAGTGTGCAACACTGGCAGCTGCAGATGGAGTGGTCATGCGACTGCGCTCTGTGGACGAGCTTTTGCTTCTGGAGGAGGAGGAGGGGTGGCGAACGCCTACAGCCAACTGTTTCCTATTCCGTGGGTAGGCAGAACTGTCCCACTATGGCTGTCCCCTGTGGACCCTGCATCCTCCACATTAACCTAGTGCGTCGTGATGGAAATGTAACGTCCCTGGCCATGCCTACTGGTCCATGCATCAGTTGTGAGGTGCACCTTTCCACTGACTGATTGCCTCAGTGCATGGACAATGCGGTCTTTGACATGCTGATGGAGGGCTGGGATGGCTTTTCTCGCAAAGAAGTGCCGACTGGGTAGGTCATAACGTGGTACTGCGTAGGCCATCAGGTCTTTCAAAGCTTCCCTTTCAACCAACTGGTAGGGCATCATCTCTAACGAGATTAGTCTAGCAATGTGAGCGTTCAAACCCTGTGTACGCGGATGAGAGGATCAGTACTTTCTTTTCCTAACGAGAGTCTCTTGTAGGGTGAGCTGGACTGGAGAGCTGCATATGGTGGAACTAGTGGTGGTGGTGGTGGACATGGCGGATTGAGAAAGGGTTGGTGATGGTATCCTTGATGTTGGCCTACATACAGTGTTTCCTACCAATAACCTTGTGATTCCCTGACTGCTTTGGCCTTGCGACGATACCTCCACATTTGTTGCTGGTGGTCTCCTAACCGGTTGGCTTAAAGTGAGGGAAGCAATGTAGCATTGCTGACTACCTTCATTCTGAGCAGGTGCACCAACGGTATGGGACGTTTGGTAGTTAGTCCAGGCTTGCAAGTGCATGCTTGTTAAATGTCTACTCTTGCACGTTGTATTTAAATTTTGAAGATTCTTCCCTCTTCTAAAGGTCTTTGAGCATTTCTTACAGATAACTTTTGACTGATCATTCAGGTCTTGGTTAAAAAATTGCCACACTACACTCCTCCTACTATGGAATACCTTTTCAGGCATTGTACGCTGTGCTACTTTCACCGGATGGCCACGCTGTCCTAAAACTGTTTTGTTTTTGACAAACGTTTTTGGCCTGATACGGGCCTGCCAGATGACAGCTGTTGCGATGTAGATGGCTGCTGCAGATCATCCTCCTCCGCTACTGGCAGCGGCACCCTCTTCCCCCCAATGGCTGCCAATCTGGGTCAACAACTGGGTCATCTATCACCTCCTCTTCAATGTCATGTGCACCTTCCTCTGTGTCACCATGTAAGGTGCTATGGCGTTCGGGACGGGGCACCATAGTCTCATCAGGGTCAGATTCTGGCTGAGTACACTGCGAGGGCAATGTAGTGATCTGAGTCAATGGAACAGCATAATAATCTAGCTGTGGCTGTGCATCAGTGCACTCCATGGCCGATTCATCTTGTAATGGGCAGTTAACAATTTCCCTACAGTAACCTGTTGTGTCACCTGACGCATCCTTCACTTTTGGTTTGGGTGAAGGACACAAGGAAACGTCTTGTTCCTGACCGGGAGCATCCACTGACGACTCGCTGCTTTTATATTTGGAACTTTCTGAAGAGGAGGCGAAAGAGCTGGAGGCTGAGTCAGCAAGGAAAGCCAAAACTTTTTCCTGCTGCTCCGGCTTTAAAAGCTGTTTTCCTACTCCCAGATAAGGGAGCCTTCGAGGCCTTGTGTAGTGAGATGATGACGCTGGCTCAACACCTCCAGCCTTAGGTGCTATTGTGCTTTTACCACTCCCACCAGATGCACCACCATCAGTACCAGCTGGCAACCACCGCCCACGGGCTCTTCCACCAGACTTCCTCATTTTTTGGAAAATCTAACCAAAATAACAACCTTTATATGGTACTGTAAAACAAGGTAGAAGGTGTATATAAACTTGTTGAGAATTTAAATCTCCCTTTTTTTTGGGAGACTGAATCAAAACTCAGGCCCTGTGCATAAAACAACACAATGCAAGTGGCAGAAAGAGGCTGGCTGATATACGACAAACTAACAGGACTGAAGTATATCCACTTTGTGAGAATTTGAATCTCACTTTTTTTGGGGGAGATTGAACCAAAACTCAGGCCCAGTGTATATAACAATGCAATCTAAGTGGCAGAAAGTGGCTGGCTGATATACGACAAACTAACAGAACTGAAGTATATCCACTTTGTGAGAATTTGAATCTCACTTTTTTTTTGGGAGACTGAACCAAAACTCAGGCCCAGTGTATAAAACAACACAATGTAAGTGGCAGAAAGTGGCTGGAAGATATATGAAAAAATACAAGGACTGTAGTACAATTTCAATCTCCCTACAATGATCTCAGGACAAGTATGGCAGCAATAAAAATGACTGCTGCACACAAAAGTGTGGACAAATAAACAAGATAACTGTGCAGAAAGGAGCAACAGGATTTTTGCTTTTAAAAAAGCAGTTGGTTTGGACAGCAGCGTGCAAACAGCAATGCAGCTATCAGGGAGCCTTATAAGGCAGCCTAATAAGCTACAGAGCTGATGCACAAAAATATAGCCTCCACTGTCCCTGCAAAAAAAAGGTGGTTTTGGACAGTGGAAATCGCTACAGCACAAGCAGTTTGGGGGTTAATCTTCCCTCCCTAACTATATCCCTTCTTCTGATGAAGCTGCAGCAACCTCTCCCTATGCTAAGATCGGCAGAAGTAAGATGGCGGTCGGCGTGCACGCCCCTTTATGGCCCCTGTGACATCGCAGAAAGCAAGCCAATCACTGTCATGCCCTTCTCTAAGATGGTGGGGACCGGAACCTATGTCATCACGCTGCCCACACTCTGCGTCCTCCTTCATTGGCTGAAAAATGGCGCTGAAAGCATCATATGAAACGCGACTTTTGCGCGCAGATTGGCGACCTCATGGCCGATCCCACACTAGGATCGGGTCGGGTTTCATGAAACCCGACTTTGCCGAAAGTCGGCGATTTTTGAATTTCTCCGATCCGTTTCGCTCAACCCTAATGCTCTCCTTACCTGTCTGGGCTTGCACTCCTCTGGAGGTGGTTGAGATACAATTAGAACCAGCCATTATGGAGCATTTACCCCAGGGCTCCTAGTTGCCCGGACCCTGGCAACTGTACATGATGGAATGGTACCCGTATGGTGCGTGAATTTGAGAGAGGACAATCTGACGCTTTCCCCCAGAAGTGAAGTAGTGCAAATTGTAGGCATGCCGGAGAAGCTGATACCCCCAGGTCATTCAGTTGACGGCAAAGAAAGAAGACCCATGGACCGTAGCTGTAGAGTCATCCATAGTGTCAGAACCTCAACAACAGCAGAAAGGGCATCGTATTTTGGAAAAAATGTGGGCTGAATTAACGGAGCTCACACCGCAACAAGTACAGCAAGTGAAAGCCTTACTCGGACGTTACCAAGACGTATTCGCACGTCATGAGGACGATTTCGGCTGCACTACTGCAATCACACATGAGATTCCAACCGGTAGTGGTGCACCCATAAGAGAACGCTATAGTCAAATTCCTCCGCAAATGTATCAGGAGGTGAAATGGATGCTGACACAGATGCTACCAAACGGTGTCATCCGAGAGAGTCAAAGTCCGTGGGCTGCTCCCATCATACTAGTACGGAAAAAGGAAGGCACCCTGCGCTTTTGTGTGGACTATCGCAAACTAAATGCTTGCACTGTGCGAGATTCGTACACACTACCTCATATCGAAGAGCCTCTGTCTGCACTAGGAAGTACAAAATACTTTTCCACATTAGACCTGGCCAGTGGTTATTGGCAAGTGCCGATGTCTGAACATGACCAAGCAATGACGGCCTTCATACTACCCATGGGCCTGTATGAGTTCAACCGGATGCCGTTTGGTCTGGCTAATGCTCCTGGTACTTTTCAGCGCCTCATGGAGAGGTGTTTGGGTGATTTAAACTTTCAAGCCACTCTCATCTACCTCAATGATATAATGGTATATGCCGCCACGTTCAAAGAACATTTACAACAATTAGAGCAAGTATTGAGCTGGCTCCAGAAACATGGTTTTACAGTCAAACCTCCCAAGTGTCATCTGTTTCATTCACAGATCGAGTACCTAGGACATGTGGTCTCTTCTGAAGGCGTAAGACTGTCCCATGAGAAGATTGCAGCAGTACAGGATTGGCCCACTCCGAAGACTGTGAAAGATGTTTGTTCCTTTTAGGGGTTGACCGGATACTACGGCGGTTTGTGAAAAACTTCACCCAGATTGTGAATCCGTTGGTAGAGCTACTGAAAAGGGTGCCCTCTGGAGCCAACAACAAGACAATTTTGTGGGCAGAAAGCATTTCAGGTCTTGAAAGTGGCCTTGACAGAAGCACCCATCCTAGCTTACGCTGACTTCTCTCAACCCTTCATCCTACATACTGATGGGAGCTTGCACGGACTCGGAGCTGTATTCTCTCAGATACAAGACGGAAAAGAGCAGGATATTGTATACCCAAGTTGTTCACTCCATGACTCTGAACAGAACTCAGACAACTACAGTTCATTCAAGTTGGAGCTGTTGGCATTAGTATGGGCTATAACAGAGAAGTTCACATAATACTTGTCTGGGTTTGAAGTCCTAGTGCACACCGATAACAACCTTCTGGCTCACTTGGAGAACGCAAACTTGGGAGCTCTGGAGCAGCGCTAGGTGGCGCATATGACCAAATATCGGTATAAAATCGCCTACAGAAGGGGGGCCAAAAACATTCATGCAGATGCACTCTCTAGAGTGACACACAAGAAGCCTGGTCTCAATCGAGATGAGGAGGTAGAGACTGAAGAAGTTGCCAAGTTTTGAGATTCTGCCAGGACGTTGGCAACTACGCAGGGACAGGTACAAGCAGTGCCCCGTGAAAATTAGGGCAACCTCATGATAAATGGGTACGGATCCAACAGGAAGACGGAGAGCTCGCCCAAATATGACAGTGGGTGGCTCTTAAACAACTGCCCCACCACAGTGAGAGGGAGGCCCTGTCTCTCAGGGCATTACAAATTCTTCAACAATGGGAGAAACTGCAATTGGAAAACGGACTGTTATATTGGAAGATCCAATTACAATGGGCCCTGTCCGTTACTTGGCAAGTGGTGATTCCCGAGATGCTGTTGCACAAAGTGGCCACGGAGGCACATGAGAGAGGAGCTCACTTTGGCCAGGAGAAGACCTTTCAGTGGCTACAGAAACTGGTTTACCACCCCTTGCTGAAGTCAGTAGTAGAAGTGTGCCGGCTCTGTAGGCGCTGTGAGTTGGCCAAACCTCCAGAACAGAGAGCCCCTACACAAATGATTGTGACCTTGACACCTTTAGAAGTGTTGATGATCGACTATTTGACTATAGGCCCCGCTCATCAAGGGTATGAACATTGCTTGGCAATGATGGATCATAATCGGGAAGTCTCGGACGATGCCCTACTATCTTCAAGGCAATGGAGCACGAGAGCGGTTCAATCGGACTCTCATCCAGATGTTGAGAACACTGGAGGAGGACCGCAAAGTGCGGTGGCCAGAATTCGTAGCAGAGTTGGTGTGGATCTATAACAACCGAGTACATCGCACCACAGTACACTCCCTACACCCTACTCTTCGGCAGGCCGGGAAAAGAGATTACAGAGCTGGAACTGGACCCAGAGGAGGACTACCCACAGATGGGGGTGTCTACCTGGGTACGAGAATATCGCCATTGACTGCAGACATTACATCGTCTTGTGTGGACCAAGTTTCAAGAGGTGGAACATCCAGAGGTAGCTCCTCTGCGAGCGACAGTTCTGCAGGTCGGAGACTGGGTGTTAGTACGAGAAAAACATCTTAAAGACAAACTAGAGTGCCGATGGGAGAAAACACCATATCATGTGAAGCGATGAGTCTACTCTGAAGGACCCGTCTATGAAGTTTAACCTGAAGGAGAAGAAAATGCCCCTACTCTTGTCGGGCACCGAAACATGCTACATCCCTCCATGTCAAGAGACTCTGCATGAGAAGAAGAAGAAAATAAACCCAGTATTCTGAGGATCTTCCTTCAGCCACTTACGATTGTGAAGAGGAAGAATGTCTTGGACCGTCACAAGTAGGCCCAGAAGAAGAGAAGATACCTGAGGTTCCAGAGAGTCCTGAAATGGCCATCACAGTTTACCAGAACTGTGCGCCTCGCCGGCCCCATCAGTCCAACCGGACTCAACTACCCAACTTGATTCAACAGCTACTACTAGTTTATGATGTTCTGAATGTTCGACTGCAGGAAAGGCTCCTAACCGATATTAGGAAGACCATTTTGTTTGGCTACAAATCTTTCAAGGAATAGGTAAATGTCAACGCATCCTACAGGAACTCTCACCCATGGAATAGCGAGCAGAAAGAGAGGGGGAATATAAGGAGAAGGGCATACCTTTTCTGTTGCGGATGCGGAACTGTTGGGGCTGTCACCCAAGTTGCACGGGGGAAAGCTTAAAACCCCAGACCAACCTTTGCACTCAGTTAGAGGCGTGGCTATAATAAAGAAGCTGCAGTGAACGGGAATTGCGGCAGACTTGGCAGGAACGTGCAGCGTGCAGGAGGACGTAGTCAGGGCTCCGACCTGTGTGAAACAGGACGGAGCAGGCCCAAGCCTAAAGGGCCTCAGATCCTCCACCAGAGACTGCCAACAGCGATCAGCGAAGTATACGCTGACACAGGAGGCCGTGAGTGAGAAGAACCTCTGTCAGGACTTAGACTCGTGCGTGCTGAGACAAGAATGCCGGAAGACCCGCTGTGAACTGTATCCTGATGCACCTGCTTGCATCTGCCGAGTACCATCATACTCTGGCAGTGTTAGAGACTGTGACAGTACCTCTACTCCATCTTCTGGACCCAGGACTCCCGTCAGGACAATGAGGACACGCCGCCGCCGCCAGGACCTGGAACGCCATCTTCCTCAGGATGACACTGGACACCTTGTACGCCATAGCCTTGGTGCCACCGCTTGAATTCAGTATTCCAGATTCTGACATCGTCAAACTGATAAGTGTAACATTACTGAACTTCCCCTTTAAATTGCCGGCACCTGTTTTATTCCAAGTTAACAATTACTGCTAAAACCAGTTTTATCCCCTTTCCTCCCTACGTGGAGTATCCACTGTTAAAATAAATCCCACGTTAACCCTTGCTCTGCCTCCAGTCCGTTACTGCATCCTGCTACCTGCTCACAGACGGTGTGTACTTAAGCAGCATCCAGATGTTACAGCATAGTGGATGGGAATTCAAGTAATCCTGTGCCCACTATGCATGCATAGACGCCCGTGGATCACCCCTGGAGACGAAAATGAGGTGCGTCTTTCCAGACTGCAGCAAGTCAATTTGTCTTTATTTGTCTCCTCAAGATAAATTTCACCCGTACAATGTATTGGACACAGTGAATCCGCACGGTTCAATGAACACATGAGGATTCACCAGTGTTCAATAGCCGGCAGCGGACATGTGCTGCATCCAGGCTCGGACTGACCTATAGGGTAACAGGGAAATCCCCCGATGGGCCCCCACTGTGCAGATGTGGGCCCGCAATCCCACTATATGGTCAGTACTAGACATAATTCACTGGATTCACGCTGTACAGAAAAAAGCAGCATCTCATCATTCAGTAACCAAACTACCCAGTTTATTAGAATATAGAGATGTAGGTAAATTTGTGAATGAGGGTAGTGTAATATTTGTTTGCAGGTGAAAAGAGGACCAAAGTCAATGTTACATGTGGACCCTTAGCACCACAGTCCGAAACTGGCTGCATCCAAAGCGCTGCCAATTACTGAACGTGTGCATGTGCACATCCACTAAAAATGCCGAGAAACAAACGTCGAACGACTTCAATATTGTCGATCGCGCTCGTTTAGCGGCCTGAACTTAGCGCTTGTAAATACAACAGAAATGTTTCTGTGTGACGGTGCAATATCTGAGCATTTGAGGCCCCACTTTAAACTTTTGCCCAGGGCCCCACATTGTCTAAAACCGGCCCCGGTAGGAGCATTTTCACACTGTGGCCATTTAACAGACAAAACCTAAGATGAAAATAAAATGAGCATAAACTCTGTGGTAAGTAAATAAATAGTAATAGTACATGTAAATAGCATAGGGTACTTAGTTATCACTATTGCAATCAAAAAAGCATAAAAGTCATCCAAGCGCCATAAGGTGTACCCATTCGGAAAGGTCTCATCTCATTTCTTTGGTTTGGCTGTAGAATGAGTTTACTGAGAATCAGTCAGTGAGCTCCTTTGAGAGTCTGACAGGGAGTTTTGTCTGTCTGAGCTCCTCTCAGCTGACTTATAGCCACTTCAAAGTTGAATGTGCAGGGGAACAAAAAGCCTGTTAAAGCCAAAGGGTGCACATTTTTTAATGAAACCCAAAACTATGCTTAGCTCTAAATACTTGCATTTAAATAATAAAAAATGGAGTCAGAAATGGACAAACACTTCGGGCTGGTCATTGTCCTTGAGGTTAGGTGGTCAGCTTGTTGTAAAGCACAGATTTGTTATAGTCACATAAGCCAGCTGTCGATACTTATTATTTTACAGCCGAAAAGCAGGAATAATGCAGAATATTTCACACATGAGATGATTGCGCAGACTATAGAAGCAGTAATAACCTGCTTGATATACACTCCTGCGAGTGTCTCAATGATCATAAATAATAGATCGCCTCAGACAGGTAAAACGAAAATTGCTTTAGAAATTCATAATTGCAGCGGAGCCCTGAGCATTAATAATTTGTTAATTAGGTAGCGTGCCTCTGCAATTGGAATGGAGATGGTGGTCACAGAGGGGTTAATGAAGACCATTTTATTGTCAAATCAATAATGATTGGCACAAAAAAATGACAATTTACAGATAGGAAAAAAAAAACCAAGTTAATTTGCATATGTATTACTGCGAAAACCGCCTCTCCCAGCGAGGACTGTGGAGTCATGTGATATAGAGACCGGATTTACCCAGAGAAAATGAAAAAAGATTTTATTGAGAGCACAGAGGCGTCACCTTTTAAATCTGACTTGAAATTACAAGTTATTGGGCCGTGAAGGAATGGTTTTCATATGCTCAGACGCTTTCGTACACCCGGCACATCTGTGTCATTTACTTCCAAAATCAGACGCGCTCATTCAGTTTAGTTCTAGCGATTGAGATTATTGCTAATACCTGCCAGTTAATTTGTCTGATGTCTACTGTGATACTGCCACCTGCTGATCATCCAGTCGTTCTGCAATATGCAGAACAAACAGTTTATTTTCTCAGGTGTCAGATTTGCCCATTGGAAATCCCATACATATTTAATAGCACACATTTGCTAGACTTATTCATGTGAAAGTCGGTGACTAAAGGTACCTTCACATTAAGCGACGCTGCAGCGATAGCGACAACGATGCCGATCGCTGCAGCGTCGCTGTTTGATCGCTGGAGAGCTGTCACACAGACCGCTCTCCAGCGACCAACGATGCCGAGGTCCCTGGGTAACCAGGGTAAACATCGGGTTACTAAGCGCAGGTCCGCGCTTAGTAACCCGATGTTTACCCTGGTTACCAGTGTAAAACATCGCTGGTATCGTTGCTTTTGGTGTCAAACACGACGATAAACGCCGGTCTGACGACCAAATAAAGTTCTGAACTTTATTCAGCGACCAGCGATATCACAGCAGGATCCTGATCGCTGCTGCGTGTCAGACTAAACGATATCGCTATCCAGGACACTGCAACGTCACGGATCGCTAGCGATATCGTTTAGTGTGAAGGTACCTTAACACTCAGATTTCCTTGCAGATGTACGAGAATGAAAGAAAAGATAGGTCCTCCAGAGTGAGTGACTTGGACCCAACCAACAGGTTGTCACGTAAAAGGCTGCTTGCACACAGGTGTAACAAGGCAAAATATCTTACATGCTGTTTGTAGGTCACTTTCTGTCACAGGGACATTCACGGATCGGTTACAGTCACCGCTCACTACTCTGTGATTGGCAGCTTTTATCACTCTCCACCACTTTGATTGATAGCCAGTTCTGCAAAGATGCATAGCTGGAGGAAAGACTAGAGCAGTTCCCCAGGATGGTTCTTCCCACCACTGATCTAGGTTATTGGCAGGTCACATGATGGAGAGACCTATCAGTTACCTGCTACAGTGCTGGGAAGAGTAGGCCAGGGGTGGTGCTGGGAACAGCTGGCCTGGGGAGTCGCTGGGAACAGCTGGCCGGTGGTGGCGCTGGGAAGAGTTAGCCGGAGGTGGTGCTGGGAACAGCTGGCTGGCGGTGGCGCTGGGAAGGGTTGGCCGGAGGTGGTGCTGGGAACAGCTGGCCGGGGGTGGCGCTGGGAAGAGTTAGCCGGGGGTGGCACTGGGAACAGCTGGCCAGGGTTGGCACTGGGAAGAGTTGGCTGGAGGTGGCACTGGGAAGAGTTTGCTGGGGGTGGCGCTGGGAAGAGTTGGGTGGGGGTGGCGCTGGTAAAAGTTGGCCTCAGGTGGCGCTGGGAAGAGTTGGCCAGATGTGGCGCTGGGAAGAGTTGGCCGGGGGTGGCGCTGGGAAGAGTTGGCTGGGGGTGGCACTGGGAAGAGTTGGGTGGTGGTGGCACTGGGAACAGCTGGCCAGGGTTGACGCTGCCATTGTGTAGCCAGGCTCTAAATCATGTTGTCTGCCTTTTGAGCTGCATGAATTACCTGGCAGGTTCTCTTTAAAAATATTTTTGAAACTGGACAACTTCTTTAACAGTATTAGAACGCCAAAATTCTTGTTGGATGAAGGTTTATTGATCCTTCATTTAACACTCTACATGATCTTGACAGTTGTACCTTTTAACATTCCAATGCTGTTAAAATTGTTGCCGGTTTTATAAACCTATTTAAAGAATTCAGAGTAAATGAGTGATTTTTCAAGCAGTACGTTCATGTGTTTGCGCCAGGCCCAGACTGACAATATTTATAAAAGGCAGAGTCCAGGTGGGCCACTGTAGTAGAAATCAATGGTCCAAAATGAAATGGTATCCAGCACCAAAGTTAGGTAGTTAAAATATAGCCTTTAATCATATAGAATGAAAAAAATTGCAGAATGTGCATATATTAAAAAAAAAAAATGCTTATGTGTTTTGGGTATAAAAACCTCTAAAGGGGTTGTCCAGTCCAAATCGATAAGTCTGCAGTCACTCTGTGTGACTGCAGACTTATTAATCCCTCCAGCACCGGAACTGTGCTCTGCGGGGATTTGCTGGTTTCTGACCTGGGACTGGAGGGTATGTAAGAGTTACACATACTCCCGGCCAGTAGGCACGGCCTTGCTGCATACATATAGAGTAAGGCTGCGCCCTCTAGCCGGCCACAGTTGGGGCGCTGCATCACTCAATACAAGTGATTGGAAGCGAGGCCGTGCCCATTGCACAGACACTGGCCTGGAGTATGTACAACTCATACATACCCTCTGGTCCCAGCTCAGAAACCGGCGAATCCCTACAGCTCACAGATCGTGTGCTGGGGGATTCATACATCTGCAGTCGCACAGAGTGACTGCAGACTTATCAATTTGGACAGGACAATCCCTTTAATCACAGCTGACAGCTTGGTGTGGGGTACTTCTTTAAATAGTAAATGTTGTGGGTGGAATTGACAAGACAAATGGATCCACCCATGTAAACAGGTGTTCCATATTTGTACATGTACCGTATTTTTGGGGTTATAAAATGTATCAAACTATAGGACGTACAATGGTTTAGGCAAAAGAAAACAGGAACAAAATGCTTCATAGAAATTAAATTTCCATAATGATCTAATAAGTAGGAATAGGGTAAGGTAAGGCTTGGGCCATATGCACGCGATGATTATCTTCAGCAGATTCCTTTGCATCAAACACCAGAGTCTTGGCAGGAAAACCGATGCATGAAAGATGTGGGGTTTTGTGCATTTTTGTACATTTTCACCCAGATCACAGTCTATCCTGGACGTTTTCTGGGATATGCATCTCTAACTCAGGAGTGCTGAGCCAAATTGGCACTATTTTTTCAATAGTAGAAATCCCCCATTCTGGCGATCTCCGTAGTCAGACACCCAAGGATCAATCCTATGGATACTCATGTTATATGAGGGTTTTTTTTGTTTTCTGTGTATATTTCGTGCATTACATTTTTAGATATGCAATGGCCAGGTGCAAGCACATGAATATCAGATAATACTTAGAAAATTATATCTCAGAACCCCTGGCACTGGAATAACGTATTAGTTTCACTGCCCATCGTTGTGAAAGGAAATCTGCTCGTTTATGACCTGCTCATCATTTCAAACTACAGATAAGATTTTTATTATGGGCTTGAGATAAAATGCACAGATTAAATTTCATCTTCCATTTCAGATTTAACATTCTTTTTAAAGCACTTAGTATTTGTCTAAATCAAAGATATGGATCTGATTCATCCCTAATTTACATAGCATGTCTCAGTGTGTAGCACTTGTTTAATTAAAAGTCCCAGAATACCCTAGCAGCCATTGGGGTGATTAAAAAAGAACTATGCCCTACAGATATATTCTTCCATATTAACCCATTGAGACAAAGAAGTAGAACTATGATCGTCTAATCCCTGGCACCATTATATTTGGCTTCCTGAAATGTAAATTCTCCTGCCAGTATCACCCGAATCGGTCAAAATTTAATTGAATCAGTGCATTTACTCAAATTAACTCAATTGGTGTTCCACCCCGGGCTCACTGCAGGTCCAGGAGTGGCAATTTAATCATTGAACACATCTAACAAGACAAGTCCTAAACACGTTTGCATTCTCCGCACAGGATGCAGCCGAAGCAGAAAAGCATCTCAGAATAGACAGTTTGCAAGAAGAAAGGTACAAGTTTATTTTTATAGCAATATACCACCAAGGACAATTGTAAAAACCCAAACTATTCAGATGTACGGTATGTTATCAACTACCATATGTGGGTAAAGTATAGACACACTTTCCCAGTGGTGGCTTTTACTTCTAACAGGTCTATAATATTCATCATCGGGACATTCGATAGACAAAATCTACAAATTCTAGCTTGAGCCTTTCCAGTCCACTATGAACGACACCGCAAAGTAAAAGCACTAAAGAAAACCAATCATTAGCTGATAATTCAGTACTGCAACTAGAGGTGAGGTTACATTCGAATTTGCCTGCTAGCGCAGATTTGGATTCGGTTTAGAAAGTAGTTGTTCTCCATGAATTTAACGTCTTTTATTATGCTTTGGGGTCTCTTCAGACCCCAAAGCATAATAGACATGATATGTAAAAAAAAAACCTTACACCTCTACTGCCACTTCCTCTGCTCCCTGCCTGGTCTTCCGCACCTCTGTTGCATTGTATCTCCAGCCTGGTGTTCACTCTAGGCCGAGGCATCCAGCCATGAGCAGGCCCCGGAGTTCACTACACTATAGCATACATTTCTTCTCTTAGGTAGTTCACTGTATCATACAGGTCTTCTCTTAGCTTGAAGCCTCGCCCTAGAGTGAACACCGGGCTGAAGATGTGACGCGGAGGACCAGATAGCTGTCAGGATTCAGAGATAAGCAGTGAGGCGAGTATGTTTTTTAAAACAAATCGCCTCAAATCGCCACATGCGGACACATCCGCATACAATGCATGTCCCTGCGTATCCAATGTTAAAGATAGGTACGCAGGGAAATGCTGGATGCAGCCGGCAGTAGGCGGAGCCTAGGCGGTGCTTCACGGAGGAAGCAAGGAGGAAGTATGCTGCCTTCCGCAGCGCACAGGAACGCAAGTCTGAAACCAGCTTTAGTTTTGCTCTATCACATAAAGTTTCTGAGATAGAAGTATTTTTGTTATTACGTTATTTCTGCATTTTCAATGTATGTGGTTTTTCCTATGTTATTCCCATTTCTTTGCTTGTCTTACTTAATTGTGAATTTTCTTACAGGGACAACATCAGTAAAGGTTTTAGTGACTTTTATGGGATGGAGTATTGACAATGCAGTCAACCAATGACTTCTTCTTGGAAAGTCACATGTTATGGGGAGGAGCTAACTGTTATGAGACGGTAAAATCTGAGTTAGTCAGAAAAGGATGGTTATGGCAGCAAGGACTGGTATGTGAGACTCTGACAGGAGACAGACCTCTACAGGGATCTGAGCCCTGCCACAGGGAGATAGAAGGGAAGGCAGGGGACAGCCGCCATTGTGAGAGGATTTTCACTGCATTTCTCAGAGGGCAAGTTGCCTCAGAGGGAAGAAAACAGCTCAGCCACTGAGGTGTAACTGAGTGAGGGTCTCCACAGAGAGAGAACCTGAAAGCAGCCAATATCACACTGAGAAACTGCCTGTCTGCAAATGTTCATCTGTAAGGAATAGGCTGACCCGTTTACCTCACAACTGTATATAGTTATCTACCAGATTACCTCCAGTAAAATCAGTTCTAAATATAAGCTGCCTCAGTCATCTCTGGGGAAATATCTACATATTGTCGTTCGTCTCATCGGATTTTTTTTTTTTAGTTTGTCACCACTATTGAACTGAACTTACTCTACTCTTTGATCTGATTTAAAGGAAAAAATGCCCCAACAGTGTATCAATCATCCTAACAGATTCTGCTATGTGTGTTGTTCTTTTACACCAAAAGGCCAATCACTCACGATATTAAAAAGATGTACCAGATGTACTTTAAGAGTCCACTTGGTGATCAAGACAAAATCAGGACCCCTCATATGCTATGCTCAAGTTGTTCAAATGGTCTTCGTGATTGGTTGAATATGAGGAAAATGGCTATGCCATTTGCTGTTCCCATGATTTGGAGAGAACCCAAAAATCATAGTGATGACTGCTACTTTTGTTTTGTCAAACTGAAGGGCTTTTCTACAAAGAACAAACATAAGATTAATTACCCTGAACTTGAATCTGCGCTTAGGCCAGTTCCACATAATGGTACCTTGCCAGTTCCTGTACCACCGTTGTCTGGATTGGATGAAAATGAAGTAGAATATGAAAACTATGGAGCTGAAGCTACAGGCGAAGACATGGAGACCTCAAGTCAAGATGAGTATGCACCTGATGGAGCAGCCGAGCCAGAACGCTTTACTCAAAATGAATTAAATGATCTCATCATAGACCTCTAATTGTCAAAAGTTAAAGCTGAACTTCTTGCATCTAGGTTGAAACAGAAGAATCTTCTTTATGATGATGTCAAAGTGTGTTATTACCGAAACAGAAGCAACACTTTAACACAATTTTTCACAGTTGATGGACCAATGGTGTACTGTAACATTTTTGAGGAACTGAATCAAGAGTATTTTGTTGCAGATTGGCGATTGTTTATTGACTCATCCCAGAGACGTTTGAAAGCAGTGCTGCTTCACAATGGAAATATGAAACCATCAATCCCTATTGCTCACGCATGTCATCTAAAGGAAAGATATGAAAATCTGTCAGTTGTTTTGGATGCTATACAATATAAGCATCATCAATGGAAAATCTGTGGAGAATTGAAAGTGATTGGTCTGCTAATCGGAATGCAAGGAGGTTTCACAAAATATTGTTGCTTCTTGTGTTTATGGGACAGTAGAAATATGGTAGAGCATTATGTTCGTAGCTATTGGGAACAGAGAAACATCTATGCTCCAGGTAGAGACAATGTTCAGCATAATCCTTTAGTTGCTCCAACAAAAATCTTTCTTCCTCCACTACATATAAAGTTGGGATTAATTAAAAACTTTGTGTAAGCCATGGCAAAGACAAATTCACAAGAGTTCCAGTACATTTCACAAAACTTCTCCAGCATTTTACCGACAAAACTGAAGGAAGGGGTATCTGTTGGTCCTCAGATCAGAGAGCTCATGAGAGATGACAAGGAATTGAGATCTTGGAAAAGCTTTAAGTGGATCTGTTAAAACTTATTAGGCTGGAGTCACACTAGCTTATTGCATCCGATGCGAGAGCATTGGATGCGATATGCTAATGACCTTCGGCTCCTGCTCTGCTACGAGCAGGAGCCTAATGTCATGCGTCTGTGCTCCGAGCCTCTTGCACAGAGCGAATCGGAGCACAGCTGCGGAGGAGGCGGAGAAACTAATTTCTCCATCTCCTCCATTGCCGGGGTCAGCATTTATCGCACATCACTCAGATGATATCGAAGTGATGTGGATTGTGTCACTTGCACCAATAGGTTTATATGGGTGCGAGTCAGCCGAGAAAGACCGCCCAAAATGCAGGGTGGAGACCCGAGTTCCCGCCGAGTAATCTCGGAAATGCTCGGTGCTCGCAGAGTACACCGAGTACAGTGATACTCGGGCGAGTAACGAGCAGTGGCGAGCACATTCGCTCATCACTACTTAAAATGCATTGATGTCCAACCCTTCACACAAAGGGAATATATTAGAGACAATACATCAAAGTGCTTACGCCAGATAACTAGCTTAAAACATTATGAAAAGTCTTGCCAATGTTGACATTTTTACACCCAAAGTTGTAAATGTAAAGTGGTGTTGGTTCTTACATGCGAAATCTTGCTTCAGGTACAAGATGTGTCACATCCATTAAGTGGAATACGCCTCTCAAATTAATTTAGCGTATCTTATTTCTACATGTTCGTTATTAACACTAGTGTGCGAAAAGCCATTCTTAAAGAATTGAAGCCTTTGTGTATGATGAGGAGACACAATATAACCATGGTTGTTAACTTTCTGTAAATTCATTTTTTCTTTCCTGTTTCAATTGCAAGAAGAAAAACAAAAGATGCATTTGTGGTTTTTTTTCTAGCTGAGAGCGATTCTGCAGTTTATTATATTTAATATCTTTATTAGGGCACATATTAATTGCCCGTTTTTTTTGTTTTGTTTTTTTTTACGAATGTGACTGATCTATGACACCCGTGAATTTTTAGATAAATTTGCTGTAGATAAATCTGTACCATAAAATTACGCCACACATGTATCCAACCTGAGGGCTTAGGTCCATTTTTCTCCCAGTACAGAAGTTTTTTGTAAAAGAAACATTGCTACAGATCAAGCTGCAGGCACATTCTGATTTGAGAAGAGAGAACATCAAAATGCAACATTTCACAAAAGAACAACCTTTGACTTAATTATATGGAAATGACAAAGAAACATTATTTCTGTAAAATGTACATGGGAGTGCTGATTTACAGCAGAATGGTAATAAGTGCCATGAAGACCAAAGAAAATTGCTGCAGTTTCTACCTAATTTGCAGCAATTGAAGTCGTGTCTGAAAGGCCAGCAAGAAAAATAAGAAATCTGAGAACACTTAAATAGGGGGAACTTGGTGGGAGTCAGAATTTGAATGGTGTCCTCTGTTTTTGAATTTCACTCGATGGACACACTTTCTTTGTTTGGAATTGTATATACTGTTATTACTTCTATGTTGGTTCAGCCTTGCAGGAAAACGTAGGGTGTTTTGTTAAGGTGGCATTTAAGAAATAAATAGCAACTTTATTGGGTGTCTGGACTCCACCTAAAACATTCATTAAATCAAAGGCCTCAGCGCTGCCATTAGGGAAGCATCAGATTGCCGTATAACCACAATGCTCAGACTAGTTGTCGGCAATCCCGAATGTGACGGGTAGTGTGTCGTGCACTCTTGCCTGGAGAGTTCCAAGATATTGATAAAGTGGGATGGCAATCCATGTAGTAGAGTAATGTTCAATCACCGCACACTCTTGATAGATGCTTGTGAGAATTTTATTGTACAGATACAGCAATAACACAATTCAGGTGCAGGGATAGAGAAAATGGTGAGGCAACAAGAACATAATGTTTTGACCCTCAAAGGGTCTTATTCATATAGTCGCTGTTGGCAAGGTTCACTGAAAGATATAAAGCATATTCTGATTGCAAAGGACACCCAGGTCCAGGGGAGGTCTGGCACACCTTTCCTTTATCCCTGTTCGTATTACCTTGGTAGCATGGTTGGTGTAGTACGGTACACTACTATTCCCCTCTAACCTGGGTGGGGGAAGAGTACAGACTGAGGGTGGATTCAAGAGCTAGGGCAAGGTACGTGGCATTGGCATCTTCATCATTAGATAGATACGGACTGGGGCTGAAATTCAGCACTGGCATTTGAAATCATACAGGTCCATGTCCCAGTCCCCAAGAACCAGATGGGATATATTAGTAATATTACCCTGGATGGAGGAAAGGAAGATTTACTACAAGACCAATATTTCTAATGATACCTGTAGCCTGCTGGGGAAAATGACGAAGTCAGCAACTTTGTGCTTCATCACAACTCTTAACAGTATGGGTGCCTTGAGAACACCGATTCTGTTAACAATGTAGCAGACAAGGCAGCCCACGCCCAGACAGGCCCTGTCATCAGAAGTAATCTGGGGAGCAGGGTGAGCTAGGGTGCCCCTAACATTAAGGACAGGGAAGGAGCCTCTGGTCCTGGGTCACCCGACAACAGTCGTGGCTAAAACTTTAGTGTGCATAAATATTCATACCTTAAAGTCAGTACTTTGTAGAGCCACTTTTTGCGGAAATCAGCTGCAAGTTGCTTTGGATAAGCCTCTATGAGCTTTCCACATCTTGCCACTGGGAGTTTTGCCTAATCCACAAGGCAAAACTGCTCCAGCTCTGTCAAGTTGGTTTCCTCTGGTGAACAGCATTATTCAAGTCTGACCACCGATTCTCAATTGGATTAAGGTCTGGGCTTTGGCTAGGTCACTCTAAAAAATTTACAATTTTCCCCTTAAACCACTTGAGTGTTTCTTTAGCAGTATGCATTTGGTTATTATCTTGTTGGAAGGTGAACCTCCATCCCAGTGTCAAATCACTGACAGTCTGAAACAGGTTTTGTTCAAGAAAATCTCTGTATTTCACAACATCCATCTTCCCCTTGACTCAGACCATTTTCAATGTCCCTACTGCCAAAAAATGTCCCCACAACATGATGCTGCCATCACCATGTTTTACAATGGGGATGGTGTTCTTGGAGTAATGAGCTGTGTTGTTGTTTGTCACCAGACATAGCGCTTGCCTTAGTGACTAAAAAGGAAAATTTTGGTCTAATCTGACCACAGCACCTTCCTCCATACATTTGGGGAGTCTCGAACATGTCTTTTGGCTAATTCAAAATGAGCCTTACAATTTTTATGTGTAAGTAAAGGCTTTTTTCTGCCCACCTCTATGGTGGCGACCTCTATGAAGTGTTTATGGCTTATGATGGTTTTCTGGACAGATACTCCAGCCTCTGCTTGAGAACTCTGCAGCTCCTTCAGGTTTACTTTTGGTCTCGGTGCTGCCTCTCTGATTAATGTCCTCCTTGTCCAGGCTGAGAGTTTTGGTGGGCGGCTCTCTCATGGTAGGTTTGTTGTGATATCATGTTCTTTCCATTTGATGATATTGGATTTCCAGGGAATCAGGGATTTGGATATTTTTTCATAACCCAATCCTGACTTACACTTTTCAACTTTGTCCCTCACTTGTTTGGATTTCTCCTTGGTCTTCATGGTGTTGTTTGGTTATTGGTGCCTCTTGGTTAATGGTGTTGCAGCCTTTGCGATCTTTCAGAAAAGGTGTGTATATACTGACAGATAATATGACACTTACCGTACCTAGATTGTACTCAGGTGGACTTCCTTTCACTAAGCATGTGACTTATGAAATTAATTGTTTGCACCAGAAATTTTTGGGGCTTCATTGCAAAAGGGTTGAATACATTTGTACATGCCAATTTTTAGCCATTTGATCGTATAAATGCAATTCTTACAAAAATATTTAAACACGCTGTACTGTAACAAAATAGGTAAAAAGCCTAGTGGGTGAATATGCTCGCAGTCTACTGTGTATGTGTATGTATATACAGTGTGTATATATATATATATATATATATATATATATATATATACACACAGTCATGGTCGAAAGTGTTGGCACTCAGACACACATACAAAGACTGAGTCAACTTCTCCCCTTTATATCTCGTTTCAGGTGTGATATCCATATTGCCCATACCTGTTACTTGCCACAGGCGAGTTTGAACGGGCATTAGATGGTTGAAACAAAGCTGTTTAGCCACAATTTTGGAAAGATGTAAACATTTTTGTCTGGCCCATTTTTTAGGTTTTGTGTTAATTATGTCCAACTTTCCTCTTTTTCTCTGTTTTTTTGTGTTGTTCTAATACACACAAAGGAAATAAAAATGCGTATAACAAAACAAGTGTAATTCCAAACATTTTCTGGGAGAAATACTTCATTTTCTAGAACAATTTCAAGTGTGCCAATACTTTCGGCCATGACTGTGCATATATATATCTTAATGCAGTACAGACCAAAAGTTTGGACACACCTTCTCATTTAAAGATTTTTCTGTATTTTCATGACTATGAAAATTGTAAATTCACACTGAAGGCATCAAAAATATAAATTAACACATGTGGAATTATATACTTAACAAAAAAGTGTGAAACAACTGAAAATATATCTTATATTCTAGGTTCTTCGAGGTGGCCACCTTCTGCTTTGATGACTGCTTTGTACACTCTTGGCATTCTCTTGATGAGCTTCAAGAGGTAGTCTCCAGAAATGGTTTTCACTTCGCAGGTGTGCCCTGTCAGGTTTAATAAGTGAGATTTCTTGCCTTATAAATGGGTTGGGAACATCAGTTGTGTTAAGCAGAAGTCTGGTGGATGCAAAACTGAATAGACTGTTAGAGCTGAATTCGCCCCTTCCTACTCTCTGTCAGTGTCCCCTCCTTACTCCCCTCCAGTCAGCGCTCACACAGGGTTAATGGCTGTGTTCCACCGCACTATGCCGCGCTTTGCCTTCCCCTGGATCAACATGTTAGGGCATGCTAGGCTATGGGTTGAACTAGATGGACTTAAAGTCTTCCTTCAACCTTAATAACTATGTAACTATGTAACTATGTAACTATGTAATGCAGTCCGTTAACGCTGCTATTAACCCTGTTTGACCAACTTTTTACTATTGATGCTGCCTATGC
This sequence comes from Ranitomeya variabilis, assembly GCF_051348905.1. Lineage (NCBI taxonomy): Eukaryota > Metazoa > Chordata > Amphibia > Anura > Dendrobatidae > Ranitomeya > Ranitomeya variabilis. The sequence continues at coordinate 81,891,357 of NC_135239.1, forward strand.
AGCATCAATAGTAAAAAGATCTAATGTTAAAAAAAATAAAAAAATAAAAAATCATTATATACTCACCTTCCGGCGCCCTTCCCGCTCCTCGAAACGCTCTGGGCCATGCATTGCGGTTTTGCGAGATGATGACATGGTGGTCTCGCGAGACCGCTACATCATCATCTTGCGAGACCGCAATGCATACTTTGGACCGGAGCGTCACGAAGAGCATCGCTAAATGCCTCACCAGGATCCAGGGGCTGCCGGAAGGTGAGTAGATAACTATTTTTTATTTTAATTATTTTTTTAACAGGGATATGGTGCCCACATTGCTATATACTATGTAGGCTGTGTTATATACTACGTGAGCTGTGTTATATACTGTGTGGGCTGTGTTATATACTACGTTTCTGTGCTATATACTATGGGCTGTGCTATATACTACATCGCTGTGCTATATACTACGTGGTCTGTGTTATATACTGTGTGAGCTGTGTTATATACTGCATCTCTGTGCTATATACTACGTGGGCTGTGCAATATATTACATGGCTGGGCAATATACTACGTGGCTGTGTTATATACTGCGTGAGCTGTGCTATATACACTACGTGAGCTGTGCTACATAAAATGTGAGCTGTGCTATATACTATGTAGCTGTGCAATATATTACGTGGCTGGGCAATATACTACGTGGCTATGTTATATACTGCGTGAGCTGTGCTATATACTAAGTGGGCTGTGCTATATACTACGTAGCTGTGCAATATACATGGCTGGGCAATATACTACGTGGCTGTGCTATATACTACGTGGCTGTTATATATTACGTGAGCTGTGTTATATACAACGTGGCATGTGTTATATACTATGTGGGCTGTGTTATATACTACGTGGGCTGTGCTATATACTGCATGGGCTGTGTTATACACTGCATGGGATGTGCTATATACTACGTGGGCTGTGCTATTTACTGCATGGGCTGTGTTATACACTGCATGGGCTGTGTTATATACTATGTGGGCTGTGTTATACACTGCGTGGGCTGTGCTATGTACTACGTGGGCTTTGTTATACACTGCGTGGGCTGTGCTATATGCTGTGTGGGCTGTGCTATATACTGAGTGGGCTGTGCTATATACTGCGTGGGCTGTGCTATATACTACGTGGCTGTGCTATATACAGTACAGAAGTTTGGACACACCTTCTCATTTAAAGATTTTCCTGTATTTTCAGGACTATGAAAATTATGCATTCACACTGAAGGCATCAAAATTATGAATGAACACATTTGGAATTCTATACTTAACAAAAAAGTGTGAAGCAACTGAAATTATGTCTTATATTCTAGGTTCTTCAAATTAGCAACCTTTTGCTTTAATGACTGCTTTGCACACTCTTGGCATTCTCTTGATGAGCTTCAAGAGGTAGTCACCGGGAATGGTTTTCACTTGACGAGTGTGCCCTGTCAGGTTTAATAAGTGAGATTTCTTGCCTTATAAGTGGGGTTGGGACCATCATTTGTGTTGTTCAGGAGTCTGGTGGATACACAGCTGACAGTCCTCCTGAATAGCAAATAGATAATGGCTGCACTCAATTTTACTGTGCTAAAGCAAGGAAATGTGCAATACATGACATGTGAGTAGCATACTGGCTTGTGAAATCTATGAAAAAACACATGAGATGCTTAACACAAGATTTGGCCAAAAATTGTGAGCCCATCCACCAAACGTCAAGGTAATCTCAGATCGGGTGGGTAACTAACCTGTCTGCCTAGTGTGAACACTTACCTATGGCTAATAACATGGTAAAGCCTGCATTTATAGGAAGGTCAGAACCAACTGTGTTTGGATGTAATTAAAATCACAGCATGGTGAAGGGCGGGGCGTTCAAGTCAGAAAAAACAGTACATAGTAAATATAGGAAAACTGACTGAACAGCAATCTAGTCTGAACTGGTGCATAACCAAAAAAGTCTTACATAGCAAATAGATAATGGCTGCACTCAATTGTGTAAGACTTTTTTGGTTATGCACCAGTTCAGACTAGATTGCTGTTCAGTCAGTTTTCCTATATTTACTAAGTCCTCCTGAATAGACTGTTAGAATTTGTATTATGGCAAGAAAAAAGCAGCTAAGTAAAGAAAAACGAGTGGCCATCATTACTTTAATAAATGAAGGTCAATCAGTCCGAAAAATTGGGAAAACCTTGAAAGTGTCCCCAAGTACAGCGGCAAAAATCATCAAGTGCTACAAAGAAACTGGCTCACATGAGGACCGCCCCAGGAAACGAAGACCAAGAGTCACCTCTGCTTCTGAGGATAAGTTTATCCGAGTCACCAGCCTCAGAAATCACAGGTTAACAGCAGCTCTGATTAGAGACCAGGTCAATGCCACACAGAGTTCTAGCAGCAGACACATCTCTACAACAACTGTTAAGAGGAGACTTTGTGCAGCAGGCCTTCATGGTAAAATAGCTGCTAGGAAACCACTGCTAAGGACAGGCAACAAGCAAAAGAGACTTGTTTGGGCTAAAGAACACAAGGAATGGACATTAGACCAGTGGAAATCTGTGCTTTGGTCTGATGAGTCCAAATTTGAGATCTTTGGTTCCAACCACCGTGTCTTTATGCGACGCAGAATAGGTTAACGGATGGACTCTACATGCCTGGTTCCCACCGTGAAGCATGTAGGAGGAGGTGTGATGGTGTGGGGGTGCTTTGATGGTGACTGTTATGATCTGATAGCCTAAGAGCAGCATGAGACGTACTCTGGAGAAGGCGGTACCTGTACTGACCGCAGACCCTGAACTTAACACCGCAACTAGAAGTAGCCGTGGAATGTACCTAGTGCTCCCTAGACATCTCGACACAGCCGGAGGACTAATTACCCCTAGAGATAGAAAAGGGAAAACTATCTTGCCTCAGAGAAAATCCCCAAAGGATAGACAGCCCCCCACAAATATTGACTGTGAGAGGAGAGGGAAAAAACATTCACAGACTGAAATGAGAATTTAGCAAAGGAGGCCACTACTAGCTAAATAGAAAGGATAGGACAGAGTCAGTATTAAAACACTAGAAAATATCCACCACAGAAAATACAAAATCTCCACAGCTAACTAAAGATATGGAGGGTATATCTGCATCTCCAGAGATACCAGCTTGGCTAAACAAATAATTATACACACCAAGATGGACAAAACAAAAACATGGAAAAGAACTGAACAATAAGTCCACAGCATGTGGACAGCAAAAATCAAGGACAGAACTTATCTTTGTTGAAATGAACTGCAAAGCAGAAGAGACCAGGCAGGGATATGAATCCTCCAGGAACAATGGACAACTGGCACTGACTAAAGGGTGAAGCAAGACTAAATAGCCCAGTCAAAATTGCAAAACGTGAATACACCTGATAAATGCTGCGATTCAGAGACAGCAGCGCTACCACTTACAACCACCGGAAGGAGCCCAAGAGCAGAATTCACAACAGTACCCCCCCCCTTGAGGAGGGGTCACCGAACCCTCACCAGAGCCCCCAGGCCGATCCGGACGAGCCAAATGAAATGCACGAACCAAATCATCAGCATGAACATCGGAGGCAACAACCCAAGAATTATCCTCCTGGCCATAACCCTTCCATTTGACAAGATACTGAAGCTTCCGCCTCGAAAAACGAGAATCCAAAATCTTCTCAACCACATACTCCAACTCCCCATCAATCAACACCGGGGCAGGAGGATCAACAGAGGGAAAACGGGCACCACATATTTCCGCAACAAAGATCTATGAAAAACATTATGGATGGAAAAAGAGGCTGGAAGGGCCAAACGAAAAGACACCGGATTGATAATCTCAGAAATCCTATAAGGGCCAATAAACCAAGGCTTAAACTTGGGGGAAGAAACCTTCATAGGGACATGACGGGAAGACAACCAGACCAAATCCCCAACCCGAAGCCGGGAACCAACACACCGACGACGGTTAGCAAAACGCTGAGCCCCCTCCTGAGACAACACCAAATTGTCAACAACATGAGCCCAAATTTGCTGCAACCTGTCAACCACAGAGTCCACCCCAGGACAATCAGAAGGCTCAACCTGCCCCGAAGAAAAACGAGGATGAAAACAAGAGTTACAAAAGAAGGGTGAAACCAAGGTAGCAGAACTAGCCCGATTATTAAGGGCAAACTCGGCCAATGGCAAGAAAGCCACCCAATCATCCTGATCAGCAGACACAAAGCATCTCAAATAAGTTTCCAAAGTCTGATTAGTTCGCTCGGTTTGGCCATTTGTCTGAGGATGAAATGCAGAAGAAAAAGTCAAATCATTGCCCAGCCTAGCACAAAAGGCCGGCCAAAACCTAGAAACAAACTGGGAACCTCTATCGGACACAATATTCTCCGGAATGCCATGCAAACGAACCACATGCTGAAAAAACAACGGAACCAAATCAGAAGAGGAAGGCAACTTAGGCAAAGGTACCAAATGAACCATCTTAGAAAACCGGTCACAAACCACTCAGATAACTGACATCCTCTGGGAAACCGGAAGATCCGAAATAAAATCCATAGAAATATGCGTCCAAGGCCTCTCAGGGACCGGCAAAGGCAAAAGCAACCCACTAGCGCGGGAACAGCAAGGCTTGGCCCGCGCACAAGTCCCACAGGACTGCACAAAAGAACGCACATCCTGTGACAAAGAAGGCCACCAAAAGGACCTACCAACCAAATCTCTGGTACCAAAAATCCCAGGATGACCAGCTAACACAGAACAATGAACCTCCGAAATCACTTAACTAGTCCATCTGTCAGGAACAAACAATTTCCCCACTGGACAGCGGTCAGGTTTATCAGCCTGAAATTCCTGAAGAACCCGTCGTAAATCAGGGGAGATGGCAGAAAGAATCACCCCTTCCTTCAGAATACCGACCGGCTCAAGGACCCCAGGAGAATCAGGCAAAAAGCTCCTAGAGAGGGCATCAGCCTTAACATTCTTAGAACCCAGAAGATACGAGACCACAAAATCAAAACGGGAGAAAAACAGGGACCATCGGGCCTGTCTAGGATTCAGCCGTTTGGCAGACTCGAGATAAATCAGATTCTTATGATCGGTCAAGACCACAATACGGTGCTTGGCCCCCTCAAGCCAATGTCGCCACTCCTCAAATGCCCACTTCATAGCCAACAACTCACGATTGCCGACATCATAATTGCGTTCCGCAGGCGAAAACTTTCGAGAAAAGAAAGCACATGGTTTCATCAAGGAACCATCAGAATTCCTCTGAGACAAAACGGCCCCTGCCCCAATCTCAGAAGCGTCAACCTCAACCTGAAAAGGAAGAGAAACATCCAGCTGACCCAACACAGGGGCAGAAGTAAATCGGCGTTTAAGCTCCTGAAAGGCAGAAACAGCCGCAGAGGACCAATTCGTCACATCAGCGCCTTTCTTCGTCAAATCGGTCAGGGGTTTAACCACACTGGAGAAGTTGGCAATGAAACGGCGATAAAAATTAGCAAAGCCCAAAAATTTCTGAAGGCTCTTCACGGATGTGGGCTGGATCCAATCATGAATGGCCTGAACCTTAACCGGATCCATTTCTATAGATGAGGGAGAAAAAATGAAGCCCAAAAAAGAAATCTTCTGTACTCCAAAGAGGCACTTAGACCCCTTCACAAACAAGGCATTATCACGAAGGATCTGAAATACCATCCTGACTTGTTTCACATGAGACTCCCAATCATCTGAAAAAATCTAAATATCATCCAAATATACAATCATGAATATATCAAGATAATTCCGAAATATATCATGCATGAAGGACTGAAACACAGATGGAGCATTAGAGAGTCCGAATGGCATCACAAGGTATTCAAAATGGCCTTCGGGCGTATTAAACGCAGTTTTCCATTCGTCACCCTGCTTAATACGAACAAGATTATAAGCTCCTCGAAGGTCAATCTTAGTAAACCAACTAGCCCCCTTAATCCTAGCAAACAGATCAGAAAGCAAAGGCAAAGGGTATTGGAATTTGACCGTGATCTTATTCAAGAGGCGATAATCAATACAGGGTCTCAAGGAGCCATCTTTTTTGGCAACAAAAAAAAAACCTGCTCCCAATGGTGAAGAAGATGGCCGAATATGCCCCTTCTCCAAGGACTCCTTAACATAGCTCCGCATGGCGGTATGTTCTGGCACAGACAGGTTAAAAAGTCGGCCCTTAGGGAACTTACAGCCTGGAATCAAGTCAATAGCACAATCACAGTCCCTATGCGGTGGAAGGGAACTGGACTTGGGCTCATTGAATACATCCTGGAAATCTGACAAAAACTCAGGAATTTCAGAAGAGGGGGAGGAGGCAATTGACATCAAAGGAACGTCACCATGAACCCCCTGACAACCCCAACTAGTCACAGACATAGATTTCCAATCTAATACCGGATTATGCACCTGTAACCATGGGAAACCCAGCACAATAGCATCATGCAAATTATGCAACACCAGAAAACGACAATCTTCCGGATGGACTGGCGCCATGCACATGGTCAGCTGTGTCCAAAACTGAGGTTTATTTTTAGCCAACGGTGTAGCATCAATGCCCCTCAAAGGAATAGGACTCTGCAAAGGCTGCAAGGGGAAACCACAACATCTGGCAAATTCTAAGTCCATTAAGTTTAGAGCGGCGCCTGAATCCACAAATGCCATGACAGAAAATGATAATAATGAGCAGATCAGGGTCACAGATAACAGAAATTTAGGTTGTACAGTACTGATGGTAACAGAACTAGCGATTCTCTTGGTACGCTTAGGGCAATCAGAAATAACATGAGCAGAATCGCCGCAGTAAAAACACAACCTATTCTGACGTCTGAATCCTTGTCGTTCAGCTCTAGACACAATCCTATCACACTGCATAGGCTCAGGACTCCGCTCGGAAGACAATGCCATAGTGTGCACAACTCTGCGCTCGCGCAAGTGCCGATCAATCTGAGTGGCCAGAGACATAGAATCACTCAGACCAGCAGGCGTGGGGAACCCCACCATAACATCTTTAACGGATTCAGAAAGACCCTTTCTGAAGATTGCCACCAAGGCATCCTCATTCCATTTAGTCAGTACAGACCATTTTCTAAACTTCTGGCAATATGATTCTGCCACTTCTTGACCCTGAGACAGGGCCAACAGGGTCTTCTCAGCATGGTCCACTGAATTAGGTTCGTCATACAATAACCCAAGCGCCTGAAAAAAGGTGTCTACATTAAGCAACGCCGGATTCCCAGGTTCCAGGGCAAATGCCCAATCCTGGGGGTCACCACGCAGCAGAGATATAACAATTTTAACCTGCTGGATGGGATCACCAGAGGAAAGGGGTTTCAGAGCAAAAAACAGTTTACAGTTATTTTTAAAGCTCAGAAATTTGGACCTATCCCCAAAAAACAAATCAGGAGTTGGAATTCTAGGCTCTAAAACCGGAGTCTGAACAATATAATTGGAAATACCCTGTACTCTAGCAGCAAGTTGATCCACACGAGAAGCCAATCCCTGAACATCCATACCAGCGCCGAACTCCTGAGCCACCCAGAGGTAAAGAGGGAAGAAAAAAAAAAAAAAAAAACAGACTACAGAAAAAAAAATGGCTCAGCACTTTCCTTCCTTTCTTCTGAGATGCGGTTAACTCATTGTTGGCCAGTTGTACTGTTATGATCTGGTGGCCTAAGAGCAGCATGAGACGTACTCTGGAGAAGGCGGTACCTGTACTGACCGCAGACCCTGAACTTAACACCGCAACTAGAAGTAGCCGTGGAATGTACCTAGCGCTCCCTAGACATCTCGACACAGCCGGAGGACTAAAATTACAAAAAGTGAATACACCTGATAAATGCTGCGATTCAGAGACAGCAGCGCTACCACTTACAACCACCGGAGGGAGCCCAAGAGCAGAATTCACAACAGGTGACACTCTTTGGGATTTATTCAAAATTGAAGGCATACTGATCCAGCATGGCTACCACAGCATCTTGTAGCAGCATGCTATTCCATCCCGTTTGTGTTTAGTTGGACCATCATTTATTTTTCAACAGGACAATGACCCCAAACACCTCCAGGCTGTGTAAGGGCTATTTGACCAAGAAGGAGAGTGATGGGGTGCGAAGCCAGATGACCTGGCCTCCACAGTCACCAGACCTGAACCCAATCGACATGGTTTGGGGTGAGCTGGACCGCAGAGTGAAGGCAAAAGGGCCAACAAGTGCTAAGCATCTCTGGGAACTCATTCAAGGTTGTTGGAAGACCATTCCTGGTGACTACCTCTTGAAGCTCATCAAGAGAATGCCAAGAGTGTGCAAAGCAGTCATCAAAACAAAAGGTGGCTACTTTGAAGAACCTAGAAAATAAGACATAATTTCAGTTGTTTCACACTTTTTTGTTAATTATATAATTCCACAAGTGTGAAATTCATAGTTTTGATGCCTTCAGTCTGAATGTACAATTTTCATAGTCATGAAAATACAGAAAAATCTTTAAATGAGAAGGTGTGTCCAAACGTTTGATCTGTACTGTACTACGTGGCTGTGTTATATGCTACGTGGCTGTGCTATATGCTACGTGGGTTGTGCTATATGCTACATGGGCTGTGTTATATACTACGTGGCCTGTGCTACATACTACGAGGCCTGTGCTATATGCTACATGGCTGTGCTATATGCTCCTTGGGCTGTGTTATATGCTACATGGGCTGTGGTATATTTCTCTGCTGTATCTGTGTATCATGAATTGTGGTTTGTGTTAAAGTGGGGGGCCCACTGAGACTTTTTCACCCAGGGCCCTCAAAAACCTGGAGCCGGCCCTGGCTTCACTGACTGGTCACGCCTGGCCGAGCGTGACCAATCAGCAACAGGCGCAGTCCGGCCGCAAATTGGTGCGGAATTCGAACCACGCTGCGCTAATTGGTCGCGCCCGGCCGGCCGAATCCTGTGTATAAATTGCATTATTCTGAAAACTTCATAAATAAACTACATACATATTCTAGAATACCCGATGCATTCGAATCGGGCCACCATCTAGTATATATATATATCTATATATAGATATGTATACTGTATATACTGTATATATAGTGTGGCAGGTCGGCTCACGTAGCTGCTCCTCGAGGTAGACACAGACATGTTGGTTAAAGTTTCTGGGTGGTTTATTGTATCATAATCCCCAAAATGGTAACAGAAAAGCAGCCTTTCTGGCTCAAAAGGAAATAAAAAGTTTGTAAGCAGTCCTGCCCAGTACTTCTAGGACAATACATATGGCAGCTCCCACAGGAGCGTCAGCCTGGGGGTTTCTTGCTTCTACACAACCCAGACCAAAAGAAAAACAAACTGGATGGACATTTATTTCCCCAGCCACACCCTTGAGGTGGAGATATGGTGAGTAGGCATCCTGCCCATCTCTTACCTACTCACCTAAAAACTTGCCCATAACATGGCTGCTTAACTCCTTCAGCACATATCATGCTGAAAAGACACTTATGGGTTTCTAGATCATGGAGGAAAGCAGTCTCCGTGACACATATCGTGCCAGTGACCCTGTCACATATTCCCCCCTCTGCCCAAAGCTGGGGACTTTGGCAACTTCAGACACCAAACAGAGAATTCATAAGAGGGCATCTGCATTCCCGTGTGACTTCCCGGGCCAGTGTTCTACATGGAACTTGAAATCCTGGAGGCCTAAAAACCACCTAGTCACCCAGTCATTCTTACCCTTTTTCTCCCTTAAACATCTCAGAAGGGCATGATTGGACACAAGTTTGAACCACCGGTCTAGTAGATAGTACCTCAATGTATCCACGGCCCATTTTATGGCCAGACACTCCTTTTGGACGATGATGTAGTTCTTCTCGCATGACGAGAGCTTCCATCTCAAATACAGGGTTGAATGTTCTTCTCCATTTATTACTTGAAACAGCACGGCTCCCAAGCCAACTTCTGATACATCCGTGTAGACCACGGACTCTTTTCTGAAGTCTGGTGTGACCTGAACCGGATGTTTACACAGAGCTCTCTTCAGTCCGTGGAATGACATCTCTGTGTCATCAGACCATTTAACTATCGTCAATTTGGTGCCTTTAAGAAGATCTGTCCAATAATGGTGAGCGATCATAGCAAAATTCAGAATGAATTGCTGATAGTACCCCAAAAAAAAACCTTATTTGCTTCTTGGAAAGTGGTTGCGGCCACACTTGGATCACCTCGATGTTGTTGATTTGCAGCTTAATTTCACTCTCCCAATGACATAGCTGAAGAACTTGGCCTCTTCCTTCCCTATGGCACATTTTTTCAGATATATCATGAACCCCGAATTTTTTAAAGCATCCAGAACTAGGGTTGAGCGACTTTCATTTTTTTAAGATCGAGTAGGGTTTTGGGAAACCCGATTTTGTCCAGAGTCGAGTCGAGTGCAGTCGGCCGATTATCGCTAAAAGTCGGGGATCGACCAAAACACGAAACCCAATGCAAGTCAATGGGGAAGCATAGTCGGCAGTGAGTGGAGGCCAGGAAAACACCTACAGTGCCCATTTTAATGCCAAAAACATCCATTCTTGTTTCTGAAGCTTGCCAATCTTAATTAACTGTATAATAATAGTTGGGCATAGGGAATTGGGGGAAAGTTGTGGGGGGAGTAGGGCTGGCTCAAGTTTTTCGTGGGCCCAGGAAATGTGGACTACGTCACGGCGGTGTTGCAGGGAAAGGTAAGTATTTAAAAGTTGCAAGTGCTGTGATCCTGAGCAAGCAGGGGGGGGCCCACTCGTTCGCATTGCCACTGGCACAGGGCCCCTCAAAGTACGGCGGTGTGTTTGCATGGCGGGGGCGCCTCCCACCAGCAGCGACACTTTTGCGTACTCTGAGGGGCCCTGTGCCAGTGACGTCGCCAACGAGTATGCCCCCCCACCTGATGAAGGAACCTGCACTTTCATCTGCACCTTCCTCTTTGTCCCTGTGTAAGGTGGTATAACATGCGGGAAGGGGAACCTTACTTTCAGCAGGGTCAGATTCTGGCTGTGTAGAGTACAAGGGGAATGTAGTGGTCTAGGTCAATGTACCAGCAGACTCATTTAGCAGTGGCTGGGCAATGGGCAGGATGAGGAGGAAACAGATATAGGGCCAAAGAATAAAGTAGGCTACATGCAGTTCAAAATTGGTAACAGGACTAAACAGGCGGCATTGCTTTGTTCAGTGGAGTAGCAAACCCAAGAGCAGCAGACACTGTTTCAAGGGCCTAACCACACTAGTAGGCCAAATGCAGTTTAATATCTGATAGTATAGGGCGAAAGCCAGAATGTGGAAGCTCAGCTTTGTTCAGTTGAGGACAACACCAGGGAGGGGCAGACACCTTTAGTAGGCCGGAAAAGCCTATTGCATTTTTTAAAATGGTAATTTGGAGCAGAAGGTTGAAGCTCAGCTTTATTTAGTTGAGGGCAACACCAGGGAGGGGCAGAAGCCGTTAGTAGGCCCTAACCACCATTTTTTTTTTTTAAAACCACTTAATGAGAGCCGGAAGGTTGAAGCTCAGCTTTATTTAGTTGAGGACAACACCAGGCAGGGGCACACAGACAGACACCTTTAGTAGGCCGGAAAAGCCTATTGCATTTTTTAAAATGGTAATTTGGAGCAGAAGGTTGAAGCTCAGCTTTATTTAGTTGAGGGCAACACCAGGCAGGGGCACACAGACAGACACCTTTAGTAGGCCGGAAAAGCCTATTGCATTTTTTAAAATGGTAATTTGGAGCAGAAGGTTGAAGCTCAGCTTTATTTAGTTGAGGGCAACACCAGGGAGGGGCAGAAGCCGTTAGTAGGCCCTAACCACCATTTTTTTTTTTTAAAACCACTTAATGAGAGCCGGAAGGTTGAAGCTCAGCTTTATTTAGTTGAGGACAACACCAGGCAGGGGCACACAGACAGACACCTTTAGTAGGCCGGAAAAGCCTATTGCATTTTTTAAAATGGTAATTTGGAGCAGAAGGTTGAAGCTCAGCTTTATTTAGTTGAGGGCAACACCAGGCAGGGGCACACAGACAGACACCTTTAGTAGGCCGGAAAAGCCTATTGCATTTTTTAAAATGGTAATTTGGAGCAGAAGGTTGAAGCTCAGCTTTATTTAGTTGAGGGCAACACCAGGGAGGGGCAGAAGCCGTTAGTAGGCCCTAACCACCATTTTTTTTTTTTAAAACCACTTAATGAGAGCCGGAAGGTTGAAGCTCAGCTTTATTTAGTTGAGGACAACACCAGGCAGGGGCACACAGACAGACACCTTTAGTAGGCCGGAAAAGCCTATTGCATTTTTTAAAATGGTAATTTGGAGCAGAAGGTTGAAGCTCAGCTTTATTTAGTTGAGGGCAACACCAGGGAGGGGCAGAAGCCGTTAGTAGGCCCTAACCACCATTTTTTTTTTTTAAAACCACTTAATGAGAGCCGGAAGGTTGAAGCTCAGCTTTATTTAGTTGAGGACAACACCAGGCAGGGGCACACAGACAGACACCTTTAGTAGGCCGGAAAAGCCTATTGCATTTTTTAAAATGGTAATTTGGAGCAGAAGGTTGAAGCTCAGCTTTATTTAGTTGAGGACAACACCAGGCAGGGGCACACAGACAGACACCTTTAGTAGGCCGGAAAAGCCTATTGCATTTTTTAAAATGGTAATTTGGAGCAGAAGGTTGAAGCTCAGCTTTATTTAGTTGAGGGCAACACCAGGGAGGGGCAGAAGCCGTTAGTAGGCCCTAACCACCATTTTTTTTTTTTAAAACCACTTAATGAGAGCCGGAAGGTTGAAGCTCAGCTTTATTTAGTTGAGGACAACACCAGGCAGGGGCACACAGACAGACACCTTTAGTAGGCCGGAAAAGCCTATTGCATTTTTTAAAATGGTAATTTGGAGCAGAAGGTTGAAGCTCAGCTTTATTTAGTTGAGGACAACACCAGGCAGGGGCACACAGACAGACACCTTTAGTAGGCCGGAAAAGCCTATTGCATTTTTTAAAATGGTAATTTGGAGCAGAAGGTTGAAGCTCAGCTTTATTTAGTTGAGGACAACACCAGGCAGGGGCACACAGACAGACACCTTTAGTAGGCCGGAAAAGCCTATTGCATTTTTTAAAATGGTAATTTGGAGCAGAAGGTTGAAGCTCAGCTTTATTTAGTTGAGGACAACACCAGGCAGGGGCACACAGACAGACACCTTTAGTAGGCCGGAAAAGCCTATTGCATTTTTTAAAATGGTAATTTGGAGCAGAAGGTTGAAGCTCAGCTTTATTTAGTTGAGGGCAACACCAGGGAGGGGCAGAAGCCGTTAGTAGGCCCTAACCACCATTTTTTTTTTTTAAAACCACTTAATGAGAGCCGGAAGGTTGAAGCTCAGCTTTATTTAGTTGAGGACAACACCAGGCAGGGGCACACAGACAGACACCTTTAGTAGGCCGGAAAAGCCTATTGCATTTTTTAAAATGGTAATTTGGAGCAGAAGGTTGAAGCTCAGCTTTATTTAGTTGAGGACAACACCAGGCAGGGGCACACAGACAGACACCTTTAGTAGGCCGGAAAAGCCTATTGCATTTTTTAAAATGGTAATTTGGAGCAGAAGGTTGAAGCTCAGCTTTATTTAGTTGAGGGCAACACCAGGGAGGGGCAGAAGCCGTTAGTAGGCCCTAACCACCATTTTTTTTTTTTAAAACCACTTAATGAGAGCCGGAAGGTTGAAGCTCAGCTTTATTTAGTTGAGGACAACACCAGGCAGGGGCACACAGACTGACACCTTTAGTAGGCCGGAAAAGCCTATTGCATTTTTTAAAATGGTAATTTGGAGCAGAAGGTTGAAGCTCAGCTTTATTTAGTTGAGGACAACACCAGGGAGGGGCAGAAGCCGTTAGTAGGCCCTAACCACCCTTTTTTTTTTTTAAAACCACTTAATGAGAGCCGGAAGGTTGAAGCTCAGCTTTATTTAGTTGAGGACAACACCAGGCAGGGGCACACAGACAGACACCTTTAGTAGGCCGGAAAAGCCTATTGCATTTTTTAAAATGGTAATTTGGAGCAGAAGGTTGAAGCTCAGCTTTATTTAGTTGAGGGCAACACCAGGGAGGGGCAGAAGCCGTTAGTAGGCCCTAACCACCATTTTTTTTTTTTAAAACCACTTAATGAGAGCCGGAAGGTTGAAGCTCAGCTTTATTTAGTTGAGGACAACACCAGGCAGGGGCACACAGACAGACACCTTTAGTAGGCCGGAAAAGCCTATTGCATTTTTTAAAATGGTAATTTGGAGCAGAAGGTTGAAGCTCAGCTTTATTTAGTTGAGGACAACACCAGGCAGGGGCACACAGACAGACACCTTTAGTAGGCCGGAAAAGCCTATTGCATTTTTTAAAATGGTAATTTGGAGCAGAAGGTTGAAGCTCAGCTTTATTTAGTTGAGGGCAACACCAGGGAGGGGCAGAAGCCGTTAGTAGGCCCTAACCACCATTTTTTTTTTTTAAAACCACTTAATGAGAGCCGGAAGGTTGAAGCTCAGCTTTATTTAGTTGAGGGCAACACCAGGGAGGGGCAGAAGCCGTTAGTAGGCCCTAACCACCATTTTTTTTTTTTTAAAACCACTTAATGAGAGCCGGAAGGTTGAAGCTCAGCTTTATTTAGTTGAGGACAACACCAGGCAGGGGCACACAGACAGACACCTTTAGTAGGCCGGAAAAGCCTATTGCATTTTTTAAAATGGTAATTTGGAGCAGAAGGTTGAAGCTCAGCTTTATTTAGTTGAGGGCAACACCAGGGAGGGGCAGAAGCCGTTAGTAGGCCCTAACCACCATTTTTTTTTTTTAAAACCACTTAATGAGAGCCGGAAGGTTGAAGCTCAGCTTTATTTAGTTGAGGACAACACCAGGCAGGGGCACACAGACAGACACCTTTAGTAGGCCGGAAAAGCCTATTGCATTTTTTAAAATGGTAATTTGGAGCAGAAGGTTGAAGCTCAGCTTTATTTAGTTGAGGACAACACCAGGCAGGGGCACACAGACAGACACCTTTAGTAGGCCGGAAAAGCCTATTGCATTTTTTAAAATGGTAATTTGGAGCAGAAGGTTGAAGCTCAGCTTTATTTAGTTGAGGGCAACACCAGGGAGGGGCAGAAGCCATTAGTAGGCCCTAACCACCATTTTTTTTTTTTAAAACCACTTAATGAGAGCCGGAAGGTTGAAGCTCAGCTTTATTTAGTTGAGGACAACACCAGGCAGGGGCACACAGACAGACACCTTTAGTAGGCCGGAAAAGCCTATTGCATTTTTTAAAATGGTAATTTGGAGCAGAAGGTTGAAGCTCAGCTTTATTTAGTTGAGGACAACACCAGGCAGGGGCACACAGACAGACACCTTTAGTAGGCCGGAAAAGCCTATTGCATTTTTTAAAATGGTAATTTGGAGCAGAAGGTTGAAGCTCAGCTTTATTTAGTTGAGGACAACACCAGGCAGGGGCACACAGACAGACACCTTTAGTAGGCCGGAAAAGCCTATTGCATTTTTTAAAATGGTAATTTGGAGCAGAAGGTTGAAGCTCAGCTTTATTTAGTTGAGGGCAACACCAGGGAGGGGCAGAAGCCGTTAGTAGGCCCTAACCACCATTTTTTTTTTTTTAAACCACTTAATGAGAGCCGGAAGGTTGAAGCTCAGCTTTATTTAGTTGAGGACAACACCAGGCAGGGGCACACAGACAGACACCTTTAGTAGGCCGGAAAAGCCTATTGCATTTTTTAAAATGGTAATTTGGAGCAGAAGGTTGAAGCTCAGCTTTATTTAGTTGAGGACAACACCAGGCAGGGGCACACAGACAGACACCTTTAGTAGGCCGGAAAAGCCTATTGCATTTTTTAAAATGGTAATTTGGAGCAGAAGGTTGAAGCTCAGCTTTATTTAGTTGAGGGCAACACCAGGGAGGGGCAGAAGCCGTTAGTAGGCCCTAACCACCATTTTTTTTTTTTAAAACCACTTAATGAGAGCCGGAAGGTTGAAGCTCAGCTTTATTTAGTTGAGGACAACACCAGGCAGGGGCACACAGACAGACACCTTTAGTAGGCCGGAAAAGCCTATTGCATTTTTTAAAATGGTAATTTGGAGCAGAAGGTTGAAGCTCAGCTTTATTTAGTTGAGGACAACACCAGGGAGGGGCAGAAGCCGTTAGTAGGCCCTAACCACCCTTTTTTTTTTTTAAAACCACTTAATGAGAGCCGGAAGGTTGAAGCTCAGCTTTATTTAGTTGAGGACAACACCAGGCAGGGGCACACAGACAGACACCTTTAGTAGGCCGGAAAAGCCTATTGCATTTTTTAAAATGGTAATTTGGAGCAGAAGGTTGAAGCTCAGCTTTATTTAGTTGAGGGCAACACCAGGGAGGGGCAGAAGCCGTTAGTAGGCCCTAACCACCATTTTTTTTTTTTAAAACCACTTAATGAGAGCCGGAAGGTTGAAGCTCAGCTTTATTTAGTTGAGGACAACACCAGGCAGGGGCACACAGACAGACACCTTTAGTAGGCCGGAAAAGCCTATTGCATTTTTTAAAATGGTAATTTGGAGCAGAAGGTTGAAGCTCAGCTTTATTTAGTTGAGGACAACACCAGGCAGGGGCACACAGACAGACACCTTTAGTAGGCCGGAAAAGCCTATTGCATTTTTTAAAATGGTAATTTGGAGCAGAAGGTTGAAGCTCAGCTTTATTTAGTTGAGGGCAACACCAGGGAGGGGCAGAAGCCGTTAGTAGGCCCTAACCACCATTTTTTTTTTTTAAAACCACTTAATGAGAGCCGGAAGGTTGAAGCTCAGCTTTATTTAGTTGAGGACAACACCAGGCAGGGGCACACAGACAGACACCTTTAGTAGGCCGGAAAAGCCTATTGCATTTTTTAAAATGGTAATTTGGAGCAGAAGGTTGAAGCTCAGCTTTATTTAGTTGAGGACAACACCAGGCAGGGGCACACAGACAGACACCTTTAGTAGGCCGGAAAAGCCTATTGCATTTTTTAAAATGGTAATTTGGAGCAGAAGGTTGAAGCTCAGCTTTATTTAGTTGAGGGCAACACCAGGGAGGGGCAGAAGCCGTTAGTAGGCCCTAACCACCATTTTTTTTTTTTAAAACCACTTAATGAGAGCCGGAAGGTTGAAGCTCAGCTTTATTTAGTTGAGGACAACACCAGGCAGGGGCACACAGACAGACACCTTTAGTAGGCCGTAAAAGCCTATTGCATTTTTTAAAATGGTAATTTGGAGCAGAAGGTTGAAGCTCAGCTTTATTTAGTTGAGGACAACACCAGGGAGGGGCAGAAGCCGTTAGTAGGCCCTAACCACCCTTTTTTTTTTTTAAAACCACTTAATGAGAGCCGGAAGGTTGAAGCTCAGCTTTATTTAGTTGAGGACAACACCAGGCAGGGGCACACAGACAGACACCTTTAGTAGGCCGGAAAAGCCTATTGCATTTTTTAAAATGGTAATTTGGAGCAGAAGGTTGAAGCTCAGCTTTATTTAGTTGAGGGAAACACCAGGGAGGGGCAGAAGCCATTAGTAGGCCCTAACCACCATATTTTTTTTTTTTTAAAACCACTTAATGAGAGCCGGAAGGTTGAAGCTCAGCTTTATTTAGTTGAGGACAACACCAGGCAGGGGCACACAGACAGACACCTTTAGTAGGCCGGAAAAGCCTATTGCATTTTTTAAAATGGTAATTTGGAGCAGAAGGTTGAAGCTCAGCTTTATTTAGTTGAGGACAACACCAGGCAGGGGCACACAGACAGACACCTTTAGTAGGCCGGAAAAGCCTATTGCATTTTTTAAAATGGTAATTTGGAGCAGAAGGTTGAAGCTCAGCTTTATTTAGTTGAGGACAACACCAGGCAGGGGCACACAGACAGACACCTTTAGTAGGCCGGAAAAGCCTATTGCATTTTTTAAAATGGTAATTTGGAGCAGAAGGTTGAAGCTCAGCTTTATTTAGTTGAGGGCAACACCAGGGAGGGGCAGAAGCCGTTAGTAGGCCCTAACCACCATTTTTTTTTTTTTAAACCACTTAATGAGAGCCGGAAGGTTGAAGCTCAGCTTTATTTAGTTGAGGACAACACCAGGCAGGGGCACACAGACAGACACCTTTAGTAGGCCGGAAAAGCCTATTGCATTTTTTAAAATGGTAATTTGGAGCAGAAGGTTGAAGCTCAGCTTTATTTAGTTGAGGACAACACCAGGCAGGGGCACACAGACAGACACCTTTAGTAGGCCGGAAAAGCCTATTGCATTTTTTAAAATGGTAATTTGGAGCAGAAGGTTGAAGCTCAGCTTTATTTAGTTGAGGGCAACACCAGGGAGGGGCAGAAGCCGTTAGTAGGCCCTAACCACCATTTTTTTTTTTTAAAACCACTTAATGAGAGCCGGAAGGTTGAAGCTCAGCTTTATTTAGTTGAGGACAACACCAGGCAGGGGCACACAGACAGACACCTTTAGTAGGCCGGAAAAGCCTATTGCATTTTTTAAAATGGTAATTTGGAGCAGAAGGTTGAAGCTCAGCTTTATTTAGTTGAGGACAACACCAGGGAGGGGCAGAAGCCGTTAGTAGGCCCTAACCACCCTTTTTTTTTTTTAAAACCACTTAATGAGAGCCGGAAGGTTGAAGCTCAGCTTTATTTAGTTGAGGACAACACCAGGCAGGGGCACACAGACAGACACCTTTAGTAGGCCGGAAAAGCCTATTGCATTTTTTAAAATGGTAATTTGGAGCAGAAGGTTGAAGCTCAGCTTTATTTAGTTGCGGGCAACACCAGGGAGGGGCAGAAGCCGTTAGTAGGCCCTAACCACCATTTTTTTTTTTTAAAACCACTTAATGAGAGCCGGAAGGTTGAAGCTCAGCTTTATTTAGTTGAGGACAACACCAGGCAGGGGCACACAGACAGACACCTTTAGTAGGCCGGAAAAGCCTATTGCATTTTTTAAAATGGTAATTTGGAGCAGAAGGTTGAAGCTCAGCTTTATTTAGTTGAGGACAACACCAGGCAGGGGCACACAGACAGACACCTTTAGTAGGCCGGAAAAGCCTATTGCATTTTTTAAAATGGTAATTTGGAGCAGAAGGTTGAAGCTCAGCTTTATTTAGTTGAGGGCAACACCAGGGAGGGGCAGAAGCCGTTAGTAGGCCCTAACCACCATTTTTTTTTTTTAAAACCACTTAATGAGAGCCGGAAGGTTGAAGCTCAGCTTTATTTAGTTGAGGACAACACCAGGCAGGGGCACACAGACAGACACCTTTAGTAGGCCGGAAAAGCCTATTGCATTTTTTAAAATGGTAATTTGGAGCAGAAGGTTGAAGCTCAGCTTTATTTAGTTGAGGACAACACCAGGCAGGGGCACACAGACAGACACCTTTAGTAGGCCGGAAAAGCCTATTGCATTTTTTAAAATGGTAATTTGGAGCAGAAGGTTGAAGCTCAGCTTTATTTAGTTGAGGGCAACACCAGGGAGGGGCAGAAGCCGTTAGTAGGCCCTAACCACCATTTTTTTTTTTTAAAACCACTTAATGAGAGCCGGAAGGTTGAAGCTCAGCTTTATTTAGTTGAGGACAACACCAGGCAGGGGCACACAGACAGACACCTTTAGTAGGCCGGAAAAGCCTATTGCATTTTTTAAAATGGTAATTTGGAGCAGAAGGTTGAAGCTCAGCTTTATTTAGTTGAGGACAACACCAGGGAGGGGCAGAAGCCGTTAGTAGGCCCTAACCACCCTTTTTTTTTTTTAAAACCACTTAATGAGAGCCGGAAGGTTGAAGCTCAGCTTTATTTAGTTGAGGACAACACCAGGCAGGGGCACACAGACAGACACCTTTAGTAGGCCGGAAAAGCCTATTGCATTTTTTAAAATGGTAATTTGGAGCAGAAGGTTGAAGCTCAGCTTTATTTAGTTGAGGGCAACACCAGGGAGGGGCAGAAGCCGTTAGTAGGCCCTAACCACCATTTTTTTTTTTTAAAACCACTTAATGAGAGCCGGAAGGTTGAAGCTCAGCTTTATTTAGTTGAGGACAACACCAGGCAGGGGCACACAGACAGACACCTTTAGTAGGCCGGAAAAGCCTATTGCATTTTTTAAAATGGTAATTTGGAGCAGAAGGTTGAAGCTCAGCTTTATTTAGTTGAGGACAACACCAGGCAGGGGCACACAGACAGACACCTTTAGTAGGCCGGAAAAGCCTATTGCATTTTTTAAAATGGTAATTTGGAGCAGAAGGTTGAAGCTCAGCTTTATTTAGTTGAGGGCAACACCAGGGAGGGGCAGAAGCCGTTAGTAGGCCCTAACCACCATTTTTTTTTTTTAAAACCACTTAATGAGAGCCGGAAGGTTGAAGCTCAGCTTTATTTAGTTGAGGGCAACACCAGGGAGGGGCAGAAGCCGTTAGTAGGCCCTAACCACCATTTTTTTTTTTAAAAACCACTTAATGAGAGCCGGAAGGTTGAAGCTCAGCTTTATTTAGTTGAGGACAACACCAGGCAGGGGCACACAGACAGACACCTTTAGTAGGCCGGAAAAGCCTATTGCATTTTTTAAAATGGTAATTTGGAGCAGAAGGTTGAAGCTCAGCTTTATTTAGTTGAGGGCAACACCAGGGAGGGGCAGAAGCCGTTAGTAGGCCCTAACCACCATTTTTTTTTTTTAAAACCACTTAATGAGAGCCGGAAGGTTGAAGCTCAGCTTTATTTAGTTGAGGACAACACCAGGCAGGGGCACACAGACAGACACCTTTAGTAGGCCGGAAAAGCCTATTGCATTTTTTAAAATGGTAATTTGGAGCAGAAGGTTGAAGCTCAGCTTTATTTAGTTGAGGACAACACCAGGCAGGGGCACACAGACAGACACCTTTAGTAGGCCGGAAAAGCCTATTGCATTTTTTAAAATGGTAATTTGGAGCAGAAGGTTGAAGCTCAGCTTTATTTAGTTGAGGGCAACACCAGGGAGGGGCAGAAGCCGTTAGTAGGCCCTAACCACCATTTTTTTTTTTTAAAACCACTTAATGAGAGCCGGAAGGTTGAAGCTCAGCTTTATTTAGTTGAGGACAACACCAGGCAGGGGCACACAGACAGACACCTTTAGTAGGCCGGAAAAGCCTATTGCATTTTTTAAAATGGTAATTTGGAGCAGAAGGTTGAAGCTCAGCTTTATTTAGTTGAGGACAACACCAGGCAGGGGCACACAGACAGACACCTTTAGTAGGCCGGAAAAGCCTATTGCATTTTTTAAAATGGTAATTTGGAGCAGAAGGTTGAAGCTCAGCTTTATTTAGTTGAGGACAACACCAGGCAGGGGCACACAGACAGACACCTTTAGTAGGCCGGAAAAGCCTATTGCATTTTTTAAAATGGTAATTTGGAGCAGAAGGTTGAAGCTCAGCTTTATTTAGTTGAGGACAACACCAGGCAGGGGCACACAGACAGACACCTTTAGTAGGCCGGAAAAGCCTATTGCATTTTTTAAAATGGTAATTTGGAGCAGAAGGTTGAAGCTCAGCTTTATTTAGTTGAGGGCAACACCAGGGAGGGGCAGAAGCCGTTAGTAGGCCCTAACCACCATTTTTTTTTTTTTAAACCACTTAATGAGAGCCGGAAGGTTGAAGCTCAGCTTTATTTAGTTGAGGACAACACCAGGCAGGGGCACACAGACAGACACCTTTAGTAGGCCGGAAAAGCCTATTGCATTTTTTAAAATGGTAATTTGGAGCAGAAGGTTGAAGCTCAGCTTTATTTAGTTGAGGACAACACCAGGCAGGGGCACACAGACAGACACCTTTAGTAGGCCGGAAAAGCCTATTGCATTTTTTAAAATGGTAATTTGGAGCAGAAGGTTGAAGCTCAGCTTTATTTAGTTGAGGGCAACACCAGGGAGGGGCAGAAGCCGTTAGTAGGCCCTAACCACCATTTTTTTTTTTTAAAACCACTTAATGAGAGCCGGAAGGTTGAAGCTCAGCTTTATTTAGTTGAGGACAACACCAGGCAGGGGCACACAGACAGACACCTTTAGTAGGCCGGAAAAGCCTATTGCATTTTTTAAAATGGTAATTTGGAGCAGAAGGTTGAAGCTCAGCTTTATTTAGTTGAGGACAACACCAGGGAGGGGCAGAAGCCGTTAGTAGGCCCTAACCACCCTTTTTTTTTTTTTAAACCACTTAATGAGAGCCGGAAGGTTGAAGCTCAGCTTTATTTAGTTGAGGACAACACCAGGCAGGGGCACACAGACAGACACCTTTAGTAGGCCGGAAAAGCCTATTGCATTTTTTAAAATGGTAATTTGGAGCAGAAGGTTGAAGCTCAGCTTTATTTAGTTGAGGGCAACACCAGGGAGGGGCAGAAGCCGTTAGTAGGCCCTAACCACCATTTTTTTTTTTTAAAACCACTTAATGAGAGCCGGAAGGTTGAAGCTCAGCTTTATTTAGTTGAGGACAACACCAGGCAGGGGCACACAGACAGACACCTTTAGTAGGCCGGAAAAGCCTATTGCATTTTTTAAAATGGTAATTTGGAGCAGAAGGTTGAAGCTCAGCTTTATTTAGTTGAGGACAACACCAGGCAGGGGCACACAGACAGACACCTTTAGTAGGCCGGAAAAGCCTATTGCATTTTTTAAAATGGTAATTTGGAGCAGAAGGTTGAAGCTCAGCTTTATTTAGTTGAGGGCAACACCAGGGAGGGGCAGAAGCCGTTAGTAGGCCCTAACCACCATTTTTTTTTTTTAAAACCACTTAATGAGAGCCGGAAGGTTGAAGCTCAGCTTTATTTAGTTGAGGGCAACACCAGGGAGGGGCAGAAGCCGTTAGTAGGCCCTAACCAAAGTTGAAGGCCAAATGCAGTTTAATTTCTGATACTATAGGCCGAAAGCCAGAAGGTGGAAGCTCCGATTTAGACAGTGGAGGACAATTTGAATTAGGGACTGCAGACAGACTTAGTAGGCTGTCCCCTGTGGACCATGCATCCACCACATTAACCCATTGCGCCGTAATGGACACGTAATCTTCCGTGGCCATGCCTACAGGTCCATGCGTCTGTTGTCAGGTGCACCTTTGTACTCACAGATTGCCAGAGTGCATGGACAATGCGGTCTTCTACATGCTGGTGGAGGGTTGGGATGGCTTTTCTCGCAAAAGAAGTGTCGACTGGTTAGCTTGTAGCGTGGTACAGCGTAGTCCATCATGGCCTTATTAATAGTAAATAAAATATATAACTAGGCTCTATGAACTTTTAAATAGGTTCCAGGGGTACACGGGCAGCATTGGTGTGGTCAGTGGAGGAGTATTGCAAGTAGGGGCTGCAGACAGGCTATCAAAGGCCTAAAATAACAAACAGTAGGCAGTCATGGCAGTTTTACATCGGTTACATGGATACACAGGCAGGCACTCCAGGCAGCATTGTGGTCAGTGGAGGAGTATTGCAAGTAGGGGCCGCAGACAGGCTATCAAAGGCCTAAAATAACAAACAATAGGCTCATTGCAGTTTTACAGCGGTTACATGGATAGACGGGCAGGCAGCTTGGTGGTGAGTGGAGGAGTATTTAAAGTAGGGACCGCAGACAGGCTATCAAAGGCCTAACATAACAAACAATAGGCTCATGGCAGTTTTACAGTGGTTACATGGATACACGGGCAGGCAGCTTGGTGGTCAGTGGAGGAGTATTTAAAGTAGGGACCGCAGACAGGCTTCAAAGGCCTAACATAAGAAAATGGGCTGGCTGTAGGCACTTTATAATTGGTTCCAGGGGTACACGGGCAGCAGTGGTCTGGCCAGTGGAGGACTAGTGGAAGGAGGGACCGCAGACAGGCTTCAAAGGCCTAACATAAGAAAATGGGCTGGCTGTAGGCACTTTATAATTGGTTCCAGGGGTACACGGGCAGCAGTGGTCTGGTCAGTGGAGGACTAGTGGAAGGAGGGACCGCAGACAGGCTTCAAAGGCCTAACATAAAAAAATGGGCTGGCTGTAGGCACTTTATAATTGGTTCCAGGGGTACACGGGCAGCAGTGGTCTGGCCAGTGGAGGACTAGTGGAAGGAGGGACCGCAGACAGGCTTCAAAGGCCTAAAATAACAAACAATAGGCTCATGGCAGTTTTACAGCGGTTACATGGATACACGGGCAGGCAGCTTGGTGGTCAGTGGAGGAGTATTTAAAGTAGGGACCGCAGACAGGCTTCAAAGGCCTAACATAAGAAAATGGGCTGGCTGTAGGCACTTTATAATTGGTTCCAGGGGTACACGTGCAGCAGTGGTCTGGTCAGTGGAGGACTAGTGGAAGGAGGGACCGCAGACAGGCTTCAAAGGCCTAACATAAAAAAATGGGCTGGCTGTAGGCACTTTATAATTGGTTCCAGGGGTACACGGGCAGCAGTGGTCTGGCCAGTGGAGGACTAGTGGAAGGAGGGACCACAGACAGGCTTCAAAGGCCTAAAATAACAAACAATAGGCTCATGGCAGTTTTACAGCGGTTACATGGATACACGGGCAGCTTGGTGGTGAGTGGAGGAGTAGTGCAAGGAGTGTCTGTCCCAGTACTCCCAAAATATAAATAGATGTTAATGTCTCGCAAAACAACCAAAACAAAAAAAAAGGTGGCATACTTAGGTACAGGGGTGGGCTCATCTGCTGAGTTTCTGACATAGTAATTTGGCAGTAACTATTTAATGGTGCCAATATAGGACACATACACAGACTACTTTAAGTTGCATCGTAGATGTCTACAAATTTGTATTGTCAGTGCCAGACATTGAATGATGTCAGCGAATAGACTAAAGATTGGTGGAGCTGTGCGACATAATTTTGCATGTGGTAGAGCACATTTTGAGCTGGGGTAGGGGGGAACTCTCTAGAGGCCGGCGGGACCGCCCCAGGGCCCCTCATGTTACAACGGTGTGTCTGACGTTGGGTGTGCACCACCACCGCCAGAGACACTACATTGTACTATGAGGGACCCAGTAGCAATGCCGTCAACCAAAAGCGAGCACACCCACCTCTTCAGACAAACAGCAGTCTCACGGGTGCTTGCGCCAAGTCGCGATACCACGGCCCCGTGTGGGGAGTTTGGCCATTTAGGGAGGTGTAAACATGTCGTATGCTGTACAATCAGCTGCAGCAAATTAGACATTAGAAAAGTAATTCACAGGCAAGAGCCTTTCATAGGAA
Source organism: Ranitomeya variabilis (assembly GCF_051348905.1). Lineage (NCBI taxonomy): Eukaryota > Metazoa > Chordata > Amphibia > Anura > Dendrobatidae > Ranitomeya > Ranitomeya variabilis. The sequence goes on from NC_135239.1 coordinate 81,916,537, forward strand.
AGCTAGGTGTCGGCCGGGCAAGGTGGGGCAAAAGATTTTGAAATCCAGTTGTGGTTCATTTTAATGAATGTTAGATCGTCAACATTTTGGGTAGCCAGACAAGTCCTTTTTTCGGTTAATATTGAACCTGCAGCACTGAATACTCTTTCTGATAGGACACTTGCTGCCGGGCAAGCAAGCTCCTGCAATGCATATTCTGCCAATTCTGGCCAGGTGTCTAATTTGGAGGCCCAGTAATCAAATGGGAATGACGGTTGAGGGAGAACATCGATAAGGGATGAAAAATAGTTAGTAACCATACTGGACAAATGTTGTCTCCTGTCACTTTCAATTGATGCAGCAGTACCTGTCCTGTCTGCGGTCATAGCAAAATCACTCCACAACCTGGTCAGAAAACCCCTCTGTCCAACGCCACTTCTGATGTGTGCACCCCTAACACTCCTAGTCTGCTGCCCCCTGGAGCTCGTGTGAGAACGATCACGTGCGCTGTGTGCTGGGAATGCCTGAAGCAAACGGTCAACAAGAGTTGATTGTTTGGTTGCTAATATTAGTTCCAAGTTCTCATGTGGCATAATATTTTGCAATTTGCCTTTATAGCGTGGATCAAGGAGGCAGGCCAACCAGTAATCGTCATCGTTCATCATTTTCGTAATGCGTGTGTCCCTTTTTAGGATACGTAAGGCATAATCCGCCATGTGGGCCAAAGTTCCAGTTGTAAAATCTCCGGTTGTGATTGGTTGAGGGGCAGTTGCAGGCAAATCTACGTCACTTGTGTCCCTCAAAAAACCAGAACCCGGCCGTGACACGCAACCAATTTCCTGTGCCCCCGGGAAAGGTTCGGCATTAAAAATATACTCATCCCCATCATCCTCCTCGTCCTCCACCTCCTCTTCGCCCGCTACCTCGTCCTGTACACTGCCCTGACCAGACAATGGCTGACTGTCATCAAGGCTTTCCTCTTCCTCTGGTGCAGACGCCTGCTCCTTTATGTGCGTCAAACTTTGCATCAGCAGACGCATTAGGGGGATGCTCATGCTTATTACGGCGTTGTCTGCACTAACCAGCCGTGTGCATTCCTCAAAACACTGAAGGACTTGACACATGTCTTGTATCTTAGACCACTGCACACCTGACAACTCCATGTCTGCCATCCTACTGCCTGCCCGTGTATCCTCCCACAAATAAATAACAGCACGCCTCTGTTCGCACAGTCTCTGAAGCATGTGCAGTGTTGAGTTCCACCTTGTTGCAACGTCTATGATTAGGCGATGCTGGGGAAGGTTCAAAGACCGCTGATAGGTCTGCATACGGCTGGCGTGTACAGGCGAACGTCGGATATGTGAGCAAAGTGCACGCACTTTGAGGAGCAGGTCGGAGAACCCAGGATAAGTTTTCAATAAGCACTGCACCACCAGGTTTAAGGTGTGAGCCAGGCAAGGAATGTGTTTCAGTTGGGAAAGGGAGATGGCAGCCATGAAATTCCTTCCGTTATCACTCACTACCTTGCCTGCCTCAAGATCTACTGTGCCCAGCCACGACTGTGTTTCTTGTTGCAAGAACTCGGACAGAACTTCCGCGGTGTGTCTGTTGTCGCCCAAGCACTTCATAGCCAATACAGCCTGCTGACGCTTGGCAGTAGCTGGCCCATAATGGGACAACTGGTGTGCAACAGTGTCATCTGCCGATGGAGTGGTTGGCAGACTGCGTTCTGTGGAAGAGCTGTAGCTTCTGCAGGAGGACGAGGAGGAGGAGGAGGAGGGGGTGCGAACGCCTACAGCCAACTGTTTCCTAGACCGTGGGCTAGGCACAACTGTCCCTAAATTGATGTCGCCTGTGGACCCTGCATCCACCACATTCACCCAGTGTGCCGTGATGGACACATAACGTCCCTGGCCATGCCTACTGGTCCATGCATCTGTAGTCAGGTGCACCTTTGTACTCACAGATTGCCTGAGTGCATGGACGATGCGCTGTTTAACATGCTGGTGCAGGGCTGGGATGGCTTTTCTGGAAAAAAAGTGTCGACTGGGTAGCTCGTATCGTGGTTCAGCGTACTCCATCAGGGCTTTGAAAGCTTCGCTTTCAACTAACCGGTAGGGCATCATCTCTAACGAGATTAGTCTAGCTATGTGGGCGTTAAAACACTGTGTACGCGGATGCGAGGATAAGTACTTCCTTTTTCTAACCAGAGTCTCATGTAGGGTGAGCTGGACTGGAGAGCTGGAGATCGTGGAACTTTCGGGTGTGCCGGTGTACATGGCAGACTGAGAGACGGTTGGAGACGGTATTGTTTCCGCCGGTGCCCTAGATGCAATATTTCCTCCTACAAAACTGGTGATTCCCTGACCCTGACTGCTTTTGGCTGGCAAAGAAACCTGCACAGATACTGCCGGTGGTGCGGAAAATGGTGGCCTTACAGTGACGGAAGGGATGTTGCGTTGCTGACTAGCTTCATTGGCCGAGGGTGCTACAACCTTGAGGGACGTTTGGTAGTTAGTCCAGGCTTGAAAATGCATGGTGGTTAAGTGTCTATGCATGCAACTAGTATTTAGACTTTTCAGATTCTGACCTCTGCTTAAGCTAGTTGAACATTTTTGACAGATGACTTTGCGCTGATCAGTTGGATGTTGTTTAAAAAAATGCCAGACTGCACTCTTCCTAGACTCGGATCCCTTTTCAGGGATTGCAGACTGAGCTTTAACCGGATGGCAACGCTGTGCTCCAACAGGTTTTGGCTTTGACACGCGTTTTGGGCCAGATACGGGCCCGGCAGATGGAACCTGTTGCGATGTTGATGCCTGCTGCGGCCCCTCCTCCACCTCCGCTTCTGAACTACTGCCGCCTGCACCCTGTTCCCCCAATGGCTGCCAATCGGGGTCAATAACTGGGTCATCTATTACCTCCTCTTCGAGCTCGTGTGCAACTTCGTCTGTGTCACTGTGTCGGTCGGTGGTATAGCGTTCGTGGCGGGGCAACATAGTCTCATCAGGGTCTGATTGTGGATCTGTACCCTGAGAGGGCAATGTGGTGGTCTGAGTCAAAGGAGCAGCATAGTACTCTGGCTGTGGCTGTGCATCAGTGCACTCCATGTCAGAATATACTTGTAATGGGCATGGCCTGTTAAATGTTTCACTTTCTAAGCCAGGGACGGTATGTGTAAAGAGCTCCATGGAGTGACCCGTTGTGTCGCCTGCTGCATCCTTCTCTCTTGTTGTAGTTTTTGCTGAGGAGGACAAGGAAGCGACTTGTCCCTGACCGTGAACATCCACAAGCGACGCGCTGCTTTTACATTTACCAGTTTCGGAAGAGGAGGCAAAAGAGCTAGAGGCTGAGTCTGCAATGTAAGCCAAAACTTGCTGTTGCTGCTCCGCCTTTAAAAGCGGTTTTCCTACTCCCAGAAAAGAGAGCGTTCGAGGCCTTGTGTAGCCTGACGACGAAACTGGCTCCACAGCTCCAGACTTAGGTGGAATATTTTTATCCCCACGACCACCTGATGCTCCACTACCACTACCATCATTACCAGCTGACAATGAACGCCCACGACGACCTCTTGCACCAGACTTCCTCATTGTTTTAAAATCTTAACCAAAGTAACTTTATTTGTTGCTGTCAAACAACTTACACGGTGAGCTATAACTTCAGTATGATTTCAATATCCCTTAACAGGTTGGTGAGACCACAAGGAAAATCAGGCACAATGTTACACACTCTGTTTTCTGTGGCACAAAATCACAGAGATGACACACACGCAGGACTGTCACTCAAGCACTAATGTCAATATTAATCTCCCACCTAATTTATTTTTTTTTTTTTCTCAGGGAGACTTTAGAAACCAAATAATATTAAAAAAAAAAAAAAAAAAAAGGCTTTCTATGGCCCACAATTAGAGAGAGAGAGGTGGCACACCCAGGAGTCAAGACTGGCGCACAAGCTGAAAGGGCAATATTACTCTCCCACTGTTTTTTTAAGTTTTTTTTTTATTTCAGGGAGACTTTAGAAACCAAATAATATAAAAAAAATAAAAAAAAAATAGGCTTTCTATAGCCCACTGAATGAGAGAGAGAGGTGGCACACCCAGGAGTCAAGACTGGCACACAAGCTGAAAGGGCAATATTACTCTCCCACTGTTTTTTTATGTTTTTTTTTTTTTTTTCAGGGAGACTTTAGAAACCAAATAATAAGAAAAAAAATAAATAAATAAATAGGCTTTCTATAGCCCACTGAATGAGAGATAGCACACACAGCAGTGGCACACAAGCCCTGACTGAGGCCAATATTTTTCTCCCACTGATTGATGTAGTGTTTTTGTGTTGAGGTAGATTTTAGAACACAAATCAAGGAAAAAAAAAAAAAAATGCTTTCTATGGCCCACTGAATGAGAGAGAGGTGGCACACCCAGGAGTCAAGACTGGCACACAAGCTGAAAGGGCAATATTACTCTCCCACTGTTTTTTTATGTATTTTTTGTTTTTTAAGGGAGACTTTAGAAACCCAATAATATTTAAAAAAATAAATAAATAGGCTTTCTATGGCCCACTGAATGAGAGGGAGAGAGGTGGCACACCCAGGAGTCAAGACTGGCACACAAGCTGAAAGGGCAATATTACTCTCCCACTGTTTTTTTATGTTTTGTTTTTTTTTTCAGGGAGACTTTGGAAACCCAATAATATTTAAAAAAAAAAATAAATAGGCTTTCTATGGCCCACTGAATGAGAGGGAGAGAGGTGGCACACCCAGGAGTCAAGCCTGGCACACAAGCTGAAAGGGCAATATTACTCTCCCACTGTTTTTTTATGTATTTTTTGTTTTTTAAGGGAGACTTTAGAAACCCAATAATATTTAAAAAAATAAATAAATAGGCTTTCTATGGCCCACTGAATGAGAGGGAGAGAGGTGGCACACCCAGGAGTCAAGACTGGCACACAAGCTGAAAGGGCAATATTACTCTCCCACTGTTTTTTTATGTTTTTTTTTTTTTTTTTTCAGGGAGACTTTAGAAACCAAATAATAAGAAAAAAAATAAATAAATAAATAGGCTTTCTATAGCCCACTGAATGAGAGATAGCACACACAGCAGTGGCACACAAGCCCTGACTGAGGCCAATATTTTTCTCCCACTGATTGATGTAGTGTTTTTGTGTTGAGGTAGATTTTAGAACACAAATCAAGGAAAAAAAAAAATGCTTTCTATGGCCCACTGAATGAGAGAGAGGTGGCACACCCAGGAGTCAAGACTGGCACACAAGCTGAAAGGGCAATATTACTCTCCCACTGTTTTTTTATGTATTTTTTGTTTTTTAAGGGAGACTTTAGAAACCCAATAATATTTAAAAAAAAAAATAAATAGGCTTTCTATGGCCCACTGAATGAGAGGGAGAGAGGTGGCACACCCAGGAGTCAAGCCTGGCACACAAGCTGAAAGGGCAATATTACTCTCCCACTGTTTTTTTATGTATTTTTTGTTTTTTAAGGGAGACTTTAGAAACCCAATAATATTTAAAAAAAAAAATAAATAGGCTTTCTATGGCCCACTGAATGAGAGGGAGAGAGGTGGCACACCCAGGAGTCAAGACTGGCACACAAGCTGAAAGGGCAATATTACTCTCCCACTGTTTTTTTATGTATTTTTTGTTTTTTAAGGGAGACTTTAGAAACCCAATAATATTTTTAAAAAAAAATAAATAGGCTTTCTATGGCCCACTGAATGAGAGGGAGAGAGGTGGCACACCCAGGAGTCAAGACTGGCACACAAGCTGAAAGGGCAATATTACTCTCCCACTGTTTTTTTATGTATTTTTTGTTTTTTAAGGGAGACTTTAGAAACCCAATAATATTTAAAAAAAAAAAATAAATAGGCTTTCTATGGCCCACTGAATGAGAGGGAGAGAGGTGGCACACCCAGGAGTCAAGCCTGGCACACAAGCTGAAAGGGCAATATTACTCTCCCACTGTTTTTTTATGTATTTTTTGTTTTTTAAGGGAGACTTTAGAAACCCAATAATATTTAAAAAAAAAAAATAAATAGGCTTTCTATGGCCCACTGAATGAGAGGGAGAGAGGTGGCACACCCAGGAGTCAAGACTGGCACACAAGCTGAAAGGGCAATATTACTCTCCCACTGTTTTTTTAGTTTTTTTTTTTTTTTTCAGGGAGACTTTAGAAACCAAATAATATTAAAAAAAAAAAAAAAAAAAAATAGGCTTGCTATAGCCCACTGAATGAGAGATAGCACACACAGCAGTGGCACACAAGCCCTGACTGAGGCCAATATTTTTCTCCCACTGATTGATGTAGTGTTTTTGTGTTGAGGTAGAATTTAGAACACAAATCACGGAAAAAATAAATAGGCTTTCTATGGCCCACTCAGTGAGAGATGGCACACACAGGGATGACACTGTAGCAGAAATGCCAATCTTAATCTCCCACAAAAAAAAACAGGGACTGTCCTACAATTACTATCTCCCTGCAGTAATGTAAGCCAGGTATGGCAGGCAGCAATAGGAGTGGACTGATGCACAAATTAAATAAAAAGTGTGGACAAACAAAAAAGATAGCTGTGCAGAAAGGAAGGAACAAGAGGATATGTGCTTTGAAAAAAGCAGTTGGTTTCCACAGTGGCGTACACACAGCAATACAGCTATCACGGAGCCTTCTAGGGCAGCCCAATGAGCTACAGCGCTGAGGGGAAAAAAAAAAAAAATAGCTTCCACAGTCCCTGCACACCGAAGGTGGTGTTGGACAGTGGAAATCGCTGCAGCACAAGCGGTTTGGTGGTTAGTGGACCCTGCCTAACGCTCTCCCTGCTTCTGACGAAGCGGCAGCAACCTGTCCCTAAGCTCAGATCAGCAGCAGTAAGATGGCGGTCGGCGGGAACGCCCCTTTATAGCCCCTGTGACGCCGCAGACAGCAAGCCAATCACTGCAATGCCCTTCTCTAAGATGGTGGGGACCAGGATCTTTGTCATCACGCTGCCCACACTCTGCGTTCACCTTCATTGGCTGAGAAATGGCGCTTTTCGCGTCATTGAAACGCGACTTTGGCGCGAAAGTCGCGTACCGCATGGCCGAAAAGCACAGGGGTCGGATCGGGTTTCATGAGACGCCGACTTAGCCAAAAGTCGGCGACTTTTGAAAATGATCGACCCGTTTCGCTCAACCCTATCCAGAACTTCCTGTACTTTTGGTAGATGATTAGCCCAGTCTGGGCTAAAGACCACTATGTCATCGAGGTACGCTGCGGCATACTTCTTATGCGGAGCCAGAATCTGATCCATTGCCCTCTGGAAGGTGGCCGGGGCCCCCTGTAGACCAAAGGGAATTCTGGTGTATTGGAAACACCCATCAGGCATCAAGAAGGCTATCTTCTCCTTGGCACTCTGGGACATGGTGATCTGACAATAGCCCTTCATCAGGTCCAGGGTTGTAATATATCTTGCGGGTCCAAGTCTCTCAATGAGTTCATCCACATGAGGCATCAGGTAAGCATCAAAACTAGAGACTTCCTTCAGCTTGCGGTAGTCATTGCAGACCCGCCACTCTCCGTCAGGCTTTGGTACGAGGACAATAGGACTTAACCATCAACTTTTCGACTCCTCTATCACCCCGAAGTCTATCAGAATCTTCACCTCATTGGATATTACCTCTCTCTGTGCTTCTAGAATTCTATAGGGCTTTAGGTTCACCCTTATGTGCGGCTCTGTCAACATGTCATGCTCAACCACCTGCATATGCCCCGGCAACTCTGACACTAGATCCCGATTAAACTGCAACAGCTCCTGACACTGTTGCCTCTGGGCCAGTGTCAGAGTATCTGCAATTGTAACATCGTCCACGGTGACTTTGGGACTGGCTCCTGTCATGTTCTCAATGGCAAGAGAACATAGCATCAGCATATATAGGAACTAGCTCTTGGAAGATGGGAACTGAGCTGACCATGAACTAAACCTAACACACAACTAGCAGTGGCCGGGTAGCATGCCTACGTTGATTCTAGATGCCCAGCACCAGCCGAAGGACTAAATAATGCTAGCAGAGGAAAATATTAGTCCTAGCTCACCTCTAGAGAAATACCCCGAAAGGAGACAGAGGCCCCCCACATGTATTGGCGGTGAATTAAGATGAAATAACAAACGTAGTATGAAAATAGGTTTAGCAAATTTGAGGTCCACTTACTACATAGCAGAAGACAGAAAGGACACTTTCATGGTCAGCCGAAAACCCTATCAAAACACCATCCAGGAATTACTTTAAAACTCTGGCATTAACTCATAACACCAGAGTGGCAATTCCTGTTCACAAGAGCTTTCCAGACACAGTAACGAAACTACAGCTGTGAACTGGAACAAAAATGCAAAACAAACATGGACAAGAGTCCAACTTATCTAGTAGTTGTCTAGGAGCAGGAACAAGCACAGAGAGGCTTCTGATAACATTGTTGACCGGCAAGCAACTAACAGAGCAGCAAGGTTATATAGCGACTCCCACATCTTGATGGGAACAGGTGAACAGAGAAGATGAAAACACCAGTTCAATTCCACCAGTAGCCACCGGGGGAGCCCAGAATCCAAATTCACAACAGTACCCCCCCCTCAAGGAGGGGGCACCGAACCCTCACCAGAACCACCAGGGCGATCAGGATGGGCCCTATGAAAGGCACGAACCAGATCAGAGGCATGAACATCAGATGCATTCACCCAAGAATTATCCTCCTGGCCGTATCCCTTCCACTTGACCAGATACTGGAGTCTCCGTCTGGAAACACGAGAGTCTAAGATTTTCTCCACAACGTACTCCAACTCACCCTCAACCAACACCGGAGCAGGAGGCTCAACGGAAGGCACAACCGGTACCTCATACCTGCGCAATAATGACCGATGAAAAACGTTATGAATAGAGAAGGATGCAGGGAGGTCCAAACGGAAGGAAACAGGGTTAAGAATCTCCAATATCTTATACGGGCCGATGAACCGAGGCTTAAACTTAGGAGAAGAGACCCTCATAGGGACAAAACGAGAAGACAACCACACCAAATCCCCAACACAAAGCCGAGGACCAACACGACGGTGGCGGTTGGCAAAAAGCTGAGTCTTCTCCTGGGACAACCTCAAATTGTCCACCACCTGCCCCCAGATCTGATGCAATCTCTCCACCACAGCATCCACTCCAGGACAATCCGAAGATTCCACCTGACCAGAGGAAAATCGAGGATGAAACCCCGAATTACAGAAAAACGGGGACACCAAAGTGGCAGAGCTGGCCCGATTATTGAGAGCGAACTCTGCCAATGGCAAAAAAGCAACCCAATCATCCTGGTCAGCAGACACAAAACACCTCAGATATGTCTCCAGGGTCTGATTAGTCCGCTCGGTCTGGCCATTCGTCTGAGGATGGAAAGCGGACGAAAAAGATAAATCTATGCCCATCCTAGCACAGAATGCCCGCCAAAATCTAGACACGAATTGGGTCCCTCTGTCAGAAATGATATTCTCAGGAATACCATGCAAACGAACAACATTTTGAAAAAACAGAGGAACCAACTCGGAAGAAGAAGGCAACTTGGGCAGAGGAACCAAATGGACCATCTTAGAGAAACGGTCACACACCACCCAGATGACAGACATCTTCTGAGAAACAGGCAGATCTGAAATAAAATCCATCGAGATGTGCGTCCAAGGCCTCTTAGGAATGGGCAAGGGCAACAATAATCCACTAGCCCGAGAGCAACAAGGCTTGGCCCGAGCACAAACGTCACAAGACTGCACAAAGCCTCGCACATCTCGTGACAGGGAAGGCCACCAGAAGGACCTTGCCACCAAATCCCTGGTACCAAAAATGCCAGGATGACCTGCCAACGCAGAAGAATGAACCTCAGAGATGACTCTACTGGTCCAATCATCAGGAACAAACAGTTTATCAGGTGGGCAACGATCCGGTCTATCCGCCTGAAACTCCTGCAAGGCCCGCCGCAGGTCTGGAGAAACGGCTGACAATACCACTCCATCCTTAAGGATACCTGTGGGCTCAGAGTTACCAGGCGAGTCAGGCTCAAAACTCCTAGAAAGGGCATCCGCCTTAACATTCTTAGAACCCGGTAGGTATGACACCACAAAATTAAACCGAGAGAAAAATAATGACCAGCGCGCCTGTCTAGGATTCAGGCGCCTGGCGGTCTCAAGATAAATCAAGTTTTTGTGGTTAGTCAATACCACCACCTGATGTCTGGCCCCCTCAAGCCAATGGCGCCACTCCTCAAAAGCCCACTTCATGGCCAAAAGCTCCCGATTCCCAACATCATAATTCCGCTCAGCGGGCGAAAATTTACGGGAAAAGAAGGCACAAGGCCTCATCACGGAGCAGTCAGAACTTTTCTGCGACAACACTGCCCCAGCTCCGATCTCAGAAGCGTCGACCTCAACCTGAAAAGGTAGAGCAACATCAGGCTGACGCAACACAGGGGCAGAGGAAAAACGGCGCTTAAGCTCCCGAAAGGCCTCCACAGCGTCAGGGGACCAATCAGCAACATCAGCACCCTTCTTAGTCAAATCGGTCAATGGCTTAGCAATATCCGAAAAACCAGCAATAAATCGACGATAAAAGTTAGCAAAGCCCAAAAATTTCTGAAGACTCTTAAGAGAAGAGGGCTGCGTCCAATCACAAATAGCTTGAACCTTGACAGGATCCATTTCAATGGAAGAGGGAGAAAAAATATATCCCAAAAAGGAAATCCTCTGTACCCCAAAAACACACTTAGAACCCTTCACACACAAAGAATTAGACCGCAAAACCTGGAAAACCCTCCTGACTTGCTGGACATGAGAGTCCCAGTCATCCGAAAAAATCAGAATATCATCCAGATACACAATCATAAATTTATCCAAATAATCGCGAAAAATATCATGCATAAAGGACTGGAAAACTGACGGAGCATTTGAAAGACCAAAAGGCATCACTAAATACTCAAAGTGGCCCTCGGGCGTATTAAATGCGGTTTTCCACTCATCCCCCTGCCTGATTCGCACCAAATTATACGCCCCACGAAGGTCAATCTTAGAGAACCACTTGGCCCCCTTTATGCGAGCAAACAAATCAGTCAGCAACGGCAATGGGTATTGATATTTTACAGTGATTTTATTCAAAAGCCGATAATCGATACATGGTCTCAAAGAGCCGTCTTTTTTTGACACAAAGAAAAAACCGGCTCCTAAGGGAGATGACGATGGACGAATATGTCCCTTTTCCAAGGACTCCTTTATATATTCTCGCATAGCAGCATGTTCAGGCACAGACAGATTAAATAACCGACCCTTTGGGTATTTACTACCCGGGATTAAATCTATGGCACAATCGCACTCTCGGTGCGGAGGTAATGAACCAAGCTTGGATTCTTCAAAGACGTCACGATAGTCAGACAGGAACTCAGGAATTTCAGAGGGAATAGATGATGAAATGGAAACCACAGGTACATCCCCATGAGCCCCCTTACATCCCCAGCTCAACACAGACATAGCACTCCAGTCGAGGACTGGGTTGTGAGATTGCAGCCAAGGCAATCCTAGCACCAAATCATCATGTAGATTATACAGCACCAGAAAGCGAATAATCTCCTGGTGATCCGGATTAATACGCATAGTTACTTGTGTCCAGTATTGTGGTTTATTATTAGCCAATGGGGTGGAGTCAATCCCCTTCAGAGGAATAGGAGTCTCCAAAGGCTCTAAATCATACCCACAGCGTTTGGCAAAGGACCAATCCATAAGACTCAAAGCGGCGCCAGAGTCGACATAGGCGTCCGTGGTAATAGATGACAAAGAGCAAATCAAGGTCACAGATAGAATAAACTTAGACGGTAAGGTGCAAATGGAAACAGATTTATCAAGCTTTTTAGTGCGCTTAGAGCATGCTGATATAACATGAGTAGAATCACCACAATAGAAACACAACCCATTTTTCCGTCTAAAATTCTGCCGCTCGCTTCGGGACAGAATTCTATCACACTGCATACTCTCTGGCGACTTCTCAGTGGACACCGCCAGATGGTGCACTGGTTTGCGCTCCCGCAAACGCCTATCGATCTGAATAGCCATTGTCATGGACTCATTCAGACCCGCAGGCACAGGGAACCCCACCATAACATCCTTAATGGCATCAGAGAGACCCTCTCTGAAAGTCGCCGCCAGGGCGCACTCATTCCACTGAGTAAGCACAGACCATTTACGGAATCTTTGACAGTAAATTTCCGCTTCATCTTGCCCCTGAGATAGGGACATCAAAGTTTTTTCTGCCTGAAGCTCCAAATGAGGTTCGTCATAAAGCAACCCCAAGGCCAGAAAAAACGCATCCACATTGAGCAACGCAGGATCCCCTGGTGTCAATGAAAAAGCCCAGTCTTGAGGGTCGCCCCGGAGCAAGGAAATCACAATCCTGACCTGCTGTGCAGGGTCTCCGGCAGAGCGAAATTTCAGGGACAAAAATAATTTGCAATTATTTCGAAAATTCTGAAACCCAGATCTATTCCCCGAGAAAAATTCCGGCCAAGGAATTCTCGGCTCAGATACAGGTGCATGACAAACAAAGTCTTGCAAATTTTGTACCTTCGTGGCGAGATTATTCAAACCTGCAGTTACACTCTGAAGATCCATTACAAACAGGTGGACACAGAGCCATTCAAGGGTTAAGAGGAGGTAAGAAGCAGCTAGACAGCAATTAAGGGCTAGGCAGCAAAACTCTGAGGGGGAAAAAAAAAAATTCCCTTAAACACTTCTTTTTCTCCTGCTTCAGCCCAAACAATTAACACTTTGTGGGCCGGTCAAACTGTCATGTTCTCAATGGCAAGAGAACATAGCATCAGCATATATAGGAACTAGCTCTTGGAAGATGGGAACTGAGCTGACCATGAACTAAACCTAACACACAACTAGCAGTGGCCGGGTAGCATGCCTACGTTGATTCTAGATGCCCAGCACCAGCCGAAGGACTAAATAATGCTAGCAGAGGAAAATATTAGTCCTAGCTCACCTCTAGAGAAATACCCCGAAAGGAGACAGAGGCCCCCCACATGTATTGGCGGTGAATTAAGATGAAATAACAAACGTAGTATGAAAATAGGTTTAGCAAATTTGAGGTCCACTTACTACATAGCAGAAGACAGAAAGGACACTTTCATGGTCAGCCGAAAACCCTATCAAAACACCATCCAGGAATTACTTTAAAACTCTGGCATTAACTCATAACACCAGAGTGGCAATTCCTGTTCACAAGAGCTTTCCAGACACAGTAACGAAACTACAGCTGTGAACTGGAACAAAAATGCAAAACAAACATGGACAAGAGTCCAACTTATCTAGTAGTTGTCTAGGAGCAGGAACAAGCACAGAGAGGCTTCTGATAACATTGTTGACCGGCAAGCAACTAACAGAGCAGCAAGGTTATATAGCGACTCCCACATCTTGATGGGAACAGGTGAACAGAGAAGATGAAAACACCAGTTCAATTCCACCAGTAGCCACCGGGGGAGCCCAGAATCCAAATTCACAACAGGCTCCCAGGCAAGGGGTGTCCAGCGATTCTCAGTCTCTCCAGGGTTTTAGCAAGTTCACATGATAGACCTGGTGCGGCTTCCTTTGCCCTGGCTGGTGTACCTTGTAATTTACTTTGCCCTGGTTTCCAGCACCTCGTATGGGCCTTGCACCTCGTAGGAACTTGCTCTCCACCGTGGGGATAAGCACTAACACACAGTCCCCTGGCTGGAACTGCCTCAGACTCGTTTATCAGTTATACACCCTTGCCTGTGCCTCCTGTGCCTGGAGAAGATGCTCCTTCACAATAGGCATCACCTTCGTTATTCGCTCCTGCAACTGGGCGGCATGCTCTATAATGCTCCGGTGTGGCGTGACCTCAGCTTCCCACGTTTCCTTGGCGATGTCCAGGAGCTTGAATGGTGAGAAGCCAGTAGAGGCCTGTGGAACTTCCCTGAAGGAGAAGAGCAGAAGTGGAAGCAAGTAGTCCTAGTCTCGATCGCCCTTCTCAATGACTTTTTTGAGCATGGCTTTCAGTGTTTTATTGAAGCACTCTACTAGGCTGTCGGTCTGTGGATGATTCACTGAGGTTCGCAGCTGGGCAATCTGGATGACCCTGCAGAGTTCTTTCATAACCTTGCTCATGAAGAGGGTTCCCTGGTCTGTCAGAATCTCCTTTGGCAGGCTCGTCCTAGCAAAAATATGGACAAGTTCCCAGGCGATACTCTTAGCTGAAGAGTTCCTTAGGGGTACTACTCCAGGGTAGCGGGCCACATAGTCCATGACCACTAGACTATATTGGTGCCCTCGTGCTGACTTAAGTAACGGACCTCCTAGGTCCATGGCATTTCACTCAAACAGGATCTCTATTACCGGTAACGGGTTTCGATGACTTTGGAAGTGCGCAGAGGGAGTGGTTATCTGGCAGATGGGGCAGGACCTACAATAATTCAGGATCTCCCAATGACATCCCAGCCAATAGAACCTCTGCAGTATTCTCTCCTGCATTTTCTCCACCCCCAGATGACCCCCCAAAACATGCGAATGGGCCATGTCTAGAACCCTCCGCTGTTACGGCCCTGGAACCAACAACTGCTCCACAATTTCACCTCCCCTCAGTGTAGTCACTCTATACAGCAATTTGCAAAGTGGGGGTACTGTTGTGAATTCTGCTTTTGGGTTCCCTCTGGTGGTAGTAGGTGGTAATGCAGTTGTCCCTGGGTTGCAGTCCTGGTCAGGTGTGTCTGCTGATTGCAGTTCTGACTGGGGTATTTAGGTGTGCAGGATTCATTAGTCCTTGCCAGTTGTCAATTGTTGTTGGGAGGTGTTGCACCTCTGCCTGGTTCCTCCTGTCTTTCTGCCAAATCAGCAAAGATAAGTGTCTGGTTTTTTTTTGCTGTGGCACACATGCTGTGTGCTTCACAATTCAGTGCTATTCTTTGTGTTTTCTTGTCCAGCTTAGATTGTGTCAGTATTTTCTCAGTCTTGCTGGATTCTCTGGAGTGGCAGATATACATTCCATGTCTTTAGTTAGATTGTGGAACTTTTTGTATTATCTGTTGTGGATATTTTTGGAAGGGTTTTAATACTGACCGCCTAGTAATCTGTCCTATCCTTTCCTATTTAGCTGGAGTGGCCTCATTTGAAAAAAATCCTCCGGTGATTCCATTCAGCAGGTTAAAATTGTCATCTCCCTGCTGTGTGGCGATCCACAGGATTGGGCATTTTCCCTGGAATCTGGGAATCCGGCCTTGCTTAATGTAGATTCCTTTTTTCAGGCTTTAGGATTATTATATGATGAACCGAATTCTGTGGATCAAGCGGAGAAAACCTTGTTGGCCCTGTCTCAGGGTCAAGAGGCGGCAGAATTGTATTGTCAGAAATTTAGAAAATGGTCTGTATTGACTGTTGTGAATTCCGTTCTTGAACTCCCTCCTGTGGTCATGAATGATACTTCGGCGAGTTCTGTCCGTGGACTCCCTCTGGTGGCTGTGAGTGGAACTGCTGGTTCTGAGGTTGCTTCCTCAGCTGCCCTCGTTTGCGGCTGGGTTGGCTTCTCTATTTAACTCCACTCAGATCGTTACTCCATGCCAGCTGTCAATGTATTAGCACTGGTTCAGATCTCTCTCGGATCTTTCTGATGACCTGTCTACTCCAGCAGAAGCTAAGTCCCTGCTAGTTCATTTGTTGTTTATTGTGTACTGAATATATTTCTTAGTATTTGTTAAGTTCTAGTCCAGCTTGCTAACATGATATTGCCTTGCTAGCTGGAAGCTCTGGGTTGCAGAGTGGCACCTCCGCACCGTGAGTCGGTGCGGGGGTCTTTTTGCACACTCTGCGTGGCTTTTTGTAGTTTTTTGTGCTGACCCCATAGATTCCTTTCCTAGCCTCAGTCTATCTAGTAAGTCTGGCCTCCTTTGCTGAAACCTGTTTCATCCCTGTGTTTGTGACTTTCCTCTTAACTCACAGTTAATATATGTGGGGGGCTGCCTTTACCTTTGGGGAATTTTCTCTGAGGCAAGGTAAGGCTTATTTTCCTATCTTTAGGGGTAGTTAGCTCTTAGGCTGTGAAGAGGCGTCTAGGGAGAGTTAGGTACGCTCCACAGCTATTTCTAGTGTGTGTGTTATAGGATTAGGATTTGCGGTCAGCAGAGTTCCCACTTCCCAGAGCTCGTCCTGTCTTCTAGTTTACCATCAGGTCATCCCAGGTGCACCTAACCACCAGGTCCATAACAGTACAGCTGGCCCACAAAGTGCATCTCAATAGAGGGATAAGAGAAGTTCTGAGACCATTTTTTTTTCTCTGCAGTGTGTTTTGTCATTCTTTTCCCCTTAACCTCTGAGTGGTTCAGGACTCAGGTGTAGATATGGACATTCAAGGTCTGTCCTCTTGTGTTGATCACCTCACTGCGAGGGTACAAAGCATTCAAGATTATGTTATTCAGAATCCTATGTTAGAGCCTAGAATTCCAATTCCTGATTTGTTTTTTGGAGATAGATCAAAATTTCTGAATTTCAAAAAAGATGCCGGTTACTACCAGGGTGCGTCAGAGGGTGAGTATATCAATTTTTTTTATTTTAATTCTTTATTTTACACGTAAATATGGATCCCAGGGCCTGAAGGAGAGTTTCCTCTCCTTCAGACCCTGGGAACCATAGTATCCCATTGCACTGCATTGGGTTTCGCGTTTCGGCCCGACCCCGACCCCGACTTTTTTATAGGATCGGCCGATTTCACTCGACCCGACTTTTGAGAAAGTCGGGTTTCGTGAAACCCGACCCGATCCTATAAAAATAAAAGTCGCTCAACCCTAGATGTCGGTTATCTGGGTTGTTTGTGACCGGTTTTCTAAGATGGTTCATTTGGTGCCGTTGCCTAAATTGCCTTCCTCTTCAGAGTTGGTTCCGTTGTTTTTTCAGCATGTGGTTCGTTTGCATGGTATTCCAGAGAATATTGTGTCCGACAGAGGTTCCCAGTTTGTTTCTAGGTTTTGGCGGGCCTTTTGTGCTAGGCTGGGCATTGATTTGTCTTTTTCTTCTGCATTTCATCCTCAGACAAATGGCCAGACCGAGCGAACTAATCAGACTTTGGAGACTTATTTGAGATGCTTTGTGTCTGCCAATCAGGATGATTGGGTGACCTTTTTGCCATTGGCCGAGTTTGCCCTTAATAATCGGGCTAGTTCGGCTACTTTGGTTTCGCCTTTTTTTTGTAATTTTGGTTTTCATCCTCGTTTTTCTTCTGGGTAGGTTGAGCCTTCTGACTGTCCTGGTGTGGATTCTGTGGTTGACAGGTTGCAGCAGATTTGGGCTCATGTGGTGGACAATTTGGTGTTGTCTCAGGAGGAGGCTCAACGTTTTGCTAACCGTTGTCGGTGTGTTGGTTCCCGGCTTCGGGTTGGGGATTTGGTTTGGTTGTCTTCCCGTCATGTTCCTATGAAGGTCTCTTCCCCTAAGTTTAAGCCTCGGTTTATTGGTCCTTATAGGATTTCTGAGATTATTAATCCGGTGTCTTTTCGATTGGCGCTTCCGGCCTCTTTTGCTATCCATAATGTCTTCCATAGATCTTTATTGCGGAAATATGTGGTGCCCGTTGTTCCCTCTGTTGATCCTCCGGCCCCTGTTTTGGTTGATGGGGAGTTGCAGCATGTGGTTGAGAAGATTTTGGATTCTCGTTTTTCGAGGCGGAGGCTTCAGTACCTTGTGAAATAGAAGGGTTATGGCCAGGAGGATAATTCTTGGGTTTTTGCTTCTGATGTCCATGCTGCTGAACTGGTCCGTGCCTTTCATTTGGCTCGTCCTGATCGGCCTGGGGGCGCTGGTGAGGGTTTGGTGATCCCTCCTCAAGGGGTGGGTACTGTTGTGAATTCTGCTTTTGGGTTCCCTCCGGTGGTAGTAGGTGGTAATGCAGTTGTCCCTGGGTTGCAGTCCTGGTCAGGTGTGTCTGCTGATTGCAGTTCTGACTGGGGTATTTAGGTGTGCAGGATTCATTAGTCCTTGCCAGTTGTCAATTGTTGTTGGTAGGTGTTGGACCTCTGCCTGGTTACTCCTGTCTTTCTGCCAAATCAGCAAAGATAAGTGTCTGTTTTTTTTTTCCTGTGGCACACATGTTGTGTGCTTCACAATTCAGTGCTATTCTTTGTGTTTTCTCGTCCAGCTAAGATTGTGTCAGTATTTTCTCAGTCTTGCTGGATTCTCTGGAGTGGCAGATATACATTCCATGTCTTTAGTTAGATTGTGGAACTTTTTGTATTATCTGTTGTGGATATTTTTGGAAGGGTTTTAATACTGACCGCCTAGTAATCTGTCCTATCCTTTCCTATTTAGCTAGAGAGGCCTCTTTTGCTAAATCCTGTTTTCTACCTGCGTGTGTCTATTCTTCTCCTACTCACAGTCATTATTCGTGGAGGGCTGCCTATCCTTTGGGGATCTGCTCTGAGGCAAGATAGCATTCCTATTTCCATCTATAGGGGTATTTAGTCCTCCGGCTGTGTCGAGGTGTCTAGGGTTTGTTAGGCACACCCCACGGCTACTTCTAGTTGCGGTGTTAGTTCAGGATTTGCAGTCAGTACAGGTTCCACCGACTCCAGAGAAAGTTTTCATGCGTCTCCAAGGTCAACAGATCATAACAGGGTACCTGGTGTCAGCCCCCGGTCTTGAGCAACCCCATCAATTACAGACACATTTTCAAAGGCCCCTTTTAGGGTAAGATCCTGCATTTGAGCAGTCCCAAAATTTTCCCCAGAAACCCCCAGCTCAGGAAGCTTGACCTCCCTGGTCACCGATTCATCCTCATCACCAGCTAGGACACACAAGGGGAACTCCTCCACCTCCAACTGCAATGGGTTGCTCTGGCTTCTGCCTGAGAGACTGGGCACCCCTACTTTTCCGCACAAGTTCCAGAACAGGCTGAAGTCCTGCCTGATTATCACGGGGTGCGGCAAGTCTGATTACCTTGACCTCATGGAACTCCATACCATGGCTCATATCAATCAACACTCTGGCAACTGGGTAGTCTTTGGCATCTCCACGCATACGCCCACGTTTCCCTGTGATCAAATGGTGGGGATTCTTGGCCCTTATAACGGTCACCAAGCTCCCGGAGTCCAAGAGTCCTGACAGCAGTATTCCGTTTATGGTCACGGGACATAACTTCAGCCCCTCTCCGGGCTGATAACCCACACTGCAGGCTGGGTAGGCATAATATGAGCAGTGCCTGCCCAGGCTGCAATCCATCTGCTCAGCAGACATAGGACAATGGGCTGCTATGTGTCCAGGACCTTGACACCACTAGCAGATCAGGTCTTTAGCAGCAGCCTTTGGTTGCCCCTCAGCAGCTCCTTGGGACATTGGACTAACCCCAGTGGTGGTTCTGTTACCCCTCTTTTGGGACTCGGGCTCCCACTTGGTATCCCAGTATGCAGATGTATCACTCCCTGGCTTCCTCAGGGACCTCTCGACCACCTGGTACCTTTCTACGAGGCTCACCAGGTTATCTGCATTCTGGGTGTCTCCTTGAGCAACCCAGGTTTGCACCGGCCTGGGGAGAGAGTGAATAAATCTATGCATGATGACCCGCTTGACCATTTGGGCTGAAATGGAGGACTCCGGCTGCAACCATTTCTGGACCAAATGCAACAAGTCAAACATTTTTGAGCCGGCGAGGTTTGTCACCACAATACGCCCAGTGATGAACCCTTTAGGCTCTGACAGACATAGTGACCCCTGAGCGTGCCAATATCTCCATTTTCAACTTGGCATATTCCCGGGCATCCTTCAAGGCCAAGTAAAAAAAATAGGCTTTTTGGGGTTCACCCGTCAGATAGGGGGCCAGCACCTCCACCCACTGCTCCCGGGGGCAGCCTCTCCCGCTCTGCAACCCACGGGAAACAAAATCCGCAGTGCACATGCTGCGGAAAAAACGCTTGGAAACGCAGTGGTTTATTTTCCGCAGCATGTCAAGTCTTTGTGCGGATTCCGCTGCGGGTTTACACCTGCTCCAATAGAAATCTGCAGGTGAAAACCCGCAGAGGAAACCTCAAAAGAAACCGCGATAAATCTGCAGTAAAAACCGCAGCGGTTTTTCACTGCGGATTTTGCAAATCCGCTGTGGAAAATTCCGCATTGGAATCTGCAGCGTGTGCACTTAGCCTTATGGGTTTCTAGATCACAGTGGAAAGCAGTCTCTTTGGCACATATCTCCCTCCCATATCGTGCCAGTGACCCTGGCACAATAGTAATGTTGCGTAAGTAAAAGTCTGAGCTGTTAAGAAAAGAAAATATGTTGTCAAAAAATGCTGGAAAGAGAAAAAAAAATCAAGGCTAATAAAAACTAATAGGATATGTGCACACGTAGAATGGACCTCAGCGGATTTTTCCGCAGCGGATATAAGAAATCCGCAGGTAAATGGCACTGTGATTTACCTGCAGATTAACTGCAGATTTACCGTGGTTTTTATGCGGATTCCACTTGCAGTTTTACACCTGGGGATTCCTATTGTGGAGCATGTGTAAACCGCAGCGGAATCCGCACAAAAAATTGACATGCTGCGGAATGTAATCCGTAGCGTTTCCGCGCGTTTTTTTCTGCAGCATGGGCACTGCGGATTGCGGTTTCCATAGGTTTACGATGTACTGTAAACGCATGGAAAGCTGCTGCGGACCCGCAGCTGCAAATCCGCTGTGGATCCGCAGCAAAATCCGCAACGTGTGCACACAGTCTAAGGGTTCTTAGAATAAAGTTGCACAAACCAAATTTTTCTTTTATAAATTTCCCACTGTTTTCATCAATTAAATGGAATGTGTTGTCAAGAGTTAATCCCTTTGTGACAGAGCCAATTTTGTACTTATTGACCAAGCCAATTTTTACAATTCTGACCACTGTCACTTTATGAGATTATAGCTCTGGAACGCTTCATCGCATCCCACTTATTCTGAGAATGTTGTTTCGTGACATATTGAGCTTCATGTTAGTGGTAACATTTCTTCCATATGACTTGAGTTTATTTATGAAAAAACTAAATTTGGCAAAAATTTTGAAAAGTTTGCAATTCTCAAGCTTTTAATTTTTGTGCCCTTAAATCAGAGAGTCATATCGCACAAAATAGTTAATACATAATATTTCCCACAAGTCTACTTTACATTAGCACAATTTTGGAAACACAATTTTTTATGTTAGGACGTTATAAGGGTTAAAAGTTGACCAGCGATTTCTCATTTTTACAAGAAAATTTACAAAACCATTTTTTTTAGGGACAACCTCACTTTTGAAGTGAGCTTGGGGGTTCAATATGACAGAAAATACCCACAAGTGACTCCATTTTAAAACCTGCACCCCTCAAGGTGCAAAACCACATTCAAGAAGTTTATTAACCCTTCAGATGCTTCATGAGAACTAAAGTAATATGGAAGGAATACATGAACATTTTACTTTTTTCACAAAAAATTTACTTTAGACCCAAACTTTTTTTTATTTTCACAAGGGTAACAAGAGAAAATGGACCAAAAAATTTGTTGTGCAATTTCTCTTGAGTACACCGATACCCCATATGTGGTGAAAGCCAATGTTTGGGTGCATGGCAGGGCTCAGAAGGGAGGGATCACCGTTTGGACTCCCTGATGTATCAAAACAGTGGAATCACCCCAATTCTACCCTTAATCATAACACAGCCCTAGCCCTGACATTAATCCCAACCCTAACCCTAATCCCAACCCTAACCACAACTCTAACCCCAACTCCAACACCACCCTAACCCAAACACCCCAACCGTAACTCCAACACAATCATATCCCCAACACAACCCTAATCCTAACACAACCCTTATCCCAACATAACCCTAACCCCAACACCACAACCGTAACCCCTACATGACAACCCTAACGCCAACACCACAACCGTAACTCCAACAACACAACTGTAACCCCTACACTACAACCCCATCTCCAACACCACAACCAACACAACCCCAACCCTAACCCTAGCCCCAACCGTAGCCCTAGCCCCAACCCTAACCCTAGTCCAACCCTAGCCCCAACCTAACCCTAGTCCAACCCTAACCATAGCTCTAGCCCCAACCATAACCCTAGCCCTATCCCAACCCTAACCCTAAGTCTAAGCCAACCCTAACCCTAGCCCCAACCCTAACCCTAATGTAGAAAAAATATTTTTTTTTATTTTTACCTAACTAACGGGTTTGATTTACTATTTTTTTTATTTTGATCACTGTGATAGGGTCTATTATAGTGATCAAAATGAATCAATAGGAAAAATCTATTGTTGAGTGCTGGCCAGCAGATGTCGACGGGCGCACTGCGCATGCGCCAGCCATGTTCTGCCAGGAAGAAAATGCCGGGGGCCAGGGACAGAGCCAGAGGGTGCAGGGATACCAGAGGTAATAGTTAGGCTCGGGGGACCCCATTTCTCTCTCCTCTGGTATGCTAGATCATATCAGAGGAGAGAAAAATTAATGGGAAATCTGACTTTTTTTTTTACACTGGGGGCAGTAAAGACCAACCCAAATCATGTTCTCCAATGTCTCATCTACCCCCAGTAGCCAAGACCCCGGAGATTTTCTGTCACTGGGAGGTGCTATGCCCTTATTTCTCAGTGCCGTTAAAAAGCACTGAGGAATAAGTACCCTTAACTGCCGCCATTAAAAGGCGTATCGGAGGTCGTTAAGGGGTTAAAACTAAAATCAGCGCTTTACCAGCCTCCTCATAACTTCTATAATGATGCATGTATTATCTTTTAACACTATACATACTGTATGTGTTTAAAAACTACGTCATCCCTGGTCCCCTGCATACACTGGTGTGTTAGTCACACTGCGGTGGGCATGCTCCCACCACACAGTAGCATTAATGGACAGCAGTCCTGGACTAGTTTGTTGACTGCAGGAAGGGATGATTAAATATAATTTTTAAACACATGTATTTAGCTTTTTTGGGCAGAGACAGACATACAACATGTGCAGCAGGTTCAGCTGCACATGGGCCAAGTAGTGTAGGAAGGCCCTAGGAGGTAGGGTGGCCCATTCGTAATAGAATTTGTTCAGATTCTGTGATCATTCCACTTTTTTACCCATGTAGATTTTCCTTCTCAAACGCTATTAGTAGGGCTCCCCTGAGTGTGTGTCTCTCTCTGGTTAGTAGAAGCTTTAATATATAGATGATTATTTTTTTAAATGGGGTCTGTCCTGACACTAAAACATACAGCTTGACGAAGGGAGGACAGGCCCAGACACAATCCTGCACAGGAGCCTTTCATAGTGTCAGTGTCCACCCTTGCTTAAATGTATTTCTATATAGAAATAAATACTGTAAAAAAGCCTATAGCTTAGTGTACTGTCTAAGAAAAAAACACAGACAGTTCCAGGACGTGTGACATGGTTGTGCGAATACAGCCTTCTGCAAGAGTCATGCTCAGTTCTCTACTTAAAAATGTTTCAAAATATCCCCACATAATTAAGAACATGTACAATTTCAGTGCTATAAGATAATCAACATAGGAACATTTGCAGCCATTAAGTTGATTGTCACCCCCAGTATCCATAAATAGAATAGCTAGGCAAAAGCTGAATAGAACTTTGTATAGTTTGGTGGAAAGAACAACTCACTGACTTACAGTTAATTGCCTTCTATACTGGATGAAAACCCTCTTTAATATGATTTTCTCACATCCTAGGTTAACTATGATTGGAAATGTCTCTACTACAAAACATAATGGCTTCATATCTATATGGTAAGCCAAGGACGAATTCCCCATTTGCCATTCATTAAGATGGCCCTGTCAACAATGAAGATGAAAGGTCTAATTCCCTGATGCCCCTATTAGTTCAGAAACTCAATTTTTCTAAATTATTGTGATGTGTTGGTGATCTAGCAGACAATAAGCCAGCAATACCATTAGAAATGTGCCTTTGGCTCATAATAAAATTACATCGCTCTGGTTCTCCTCAGCACTTCCAATGTTCTCGCCAGGCGCTATTGACACTCCTTGTATTCTTGTCTTGAAGCTGGTGCTATGAGAACCTCCTGACATCTTACAATGTTTTACCTTGGTTTTCTGGATAAAAGAACCTCTTGTGATGAGTGTTGGCAGGTTCTATTGTCTCCAGTGAATCATTCATAAAGTGCATGGTCTTTGGAACAAATCCTTCATTTTCCAGCTGCCAAACTGATCATTTCAAAAGAAACACATAGATCTTAAGAGGCTTTAAATAATTCACAGCTTTTAGTGTCAGAGCTCTCCACTCTGTACCTCTGTGACTGTGGTGTATTTTTGCAACTATATTTTATTCTGAAATTTCAGTGAATACTGTAACATTTTTAATGTTCCACAAATATAACCTTATATTGTTATCCATTGCCAAAAAAGCAAAACAGAATACAATGTAAAGACACTGGCTATTTACATTTTGAAGTTGTATTTTGTTAAAAATCATTTATTTTATCTAGTGTAAATGCTGTTGTCCTGAAGGTAGCATTGTTGTTTTTTCGTTCCGGTACCTCTCCGTCCCTGAGATATGGCCCTCTCTTTTTTGCATGTAATTCTAGTATTAGTCAAGTGGGCATGGCCCTCAACTCTTTTCTGTGGATGTCTTCTTGAGGATTACACCTACTTAGATAACTAGACTAAATTTATACAAGGAAAACAGGGCATATCCCAGGAATAAACAGTTGCGGAACAAAAAAAATAAAAAATTCCAGATTCAGGAGAACAGCAGCATTTAGATCAGGTATTTAGACCGGGATTCTATTTTACAAGATTAGGAAAAAAATGAAGTTCAAAATACATAAGAGAACAATTATTGCAATTACATCAGAAACTGGCATAAAGACATCAAAAATTATGACGCAAACCATTTGTGTCACAGGTGTGCTCACCAATTGGCTTCTTGGAAACGAGCTCTATGATGTATTCCACTGCATCAACACATCCTCACGGGAGTACACCCACTATTCAAACGTGCACAAGACATCCTCCCATATTGATTTGGTCCTTACGGACATCTTTTCCCTTTCCAGATTCAGGAGTGTCACTATTCTCAATATATCCATTTCTGATCACTCACTGGTTTTAACAGAATTTACTTTGGGACTCCCCACACAGAATTGATTCTTCTGATTTGAATGCTTTATCACTACCATTCACTGCAAACGAAATTATTGATACGATTCAAAAATCGAAAATACAAAAATCACCAGGCCCAGACAGGTTTGTTAATGAATAAAAAACTTATGCACATATTTTATCCCCCTTTCTAGAATGAATTTTCAATCATGCCTCTACCTGTGGATTTTTTCCAAAAGAATTGCTACAGGCAACCATTGTCATGATTCTGAAATCGAAAGGCGAATCTGAAAACATACAAGACTATAGGCCTATTTCGCTCATCAATTGCGATATCAAAATTTATTCAAAAATTCTGGCAGACAGGTTGAAGAACATCCTACCTAAGCTAATAAACAATAATCAAATTGGTTTTATTGAAGGTCGCCAGACTTCAGATAGTACCAGAAGATTAATCCATATGATCAATATGATTAACTCTTCTAAATTTTCATCAATTATACTCACAAATGATGCCGAAAAGGCCTTTGATAGGGTTACTTGGGAATACCTCAAAACCACTTTAACCAAATTTGGCTTTAAAAATGCAATATTAGCAACTATTTTTGCCCTCTATTCGAACCCAAATGCGAAAATCTATATTAATAATCATCTTTCTAAAACCTTCCCTATAAGTAATGGCACGAGACAGGGATGCCCTCTATCACCCTTACTGTTTGCGCTAGCTATTGAACAACTAGCAGAGAAAGTGAGATTGGATACTCTTATATCCAGTTTTAACACCCTTTCGTGCCATTACAAAATTAGCTTATTCGCAGATGATCTGCTTTTGACTTTGTTGGACCCTTTAAACTCAGTTGAGGCTTTGCTGAAAATATTCGAATCATTCTCTAAAATTTCCAATTTTAAAATAAATAGGAAAAAATGAAGATTCACTCTCACTTAAGAGACCGGACAATTAATATTTTGAAAAACCTAGTCGATTTTGTATGGAAAGATAAGGAGATCGCTTATTTAGGAATTCTCTTTACTAGATACACACACTCAACAATCAAAGTTAACTTGGATCATATTCGGGAAACTATCTTGAAGGACCTCTCTAGATATGGAAATTCCGACGAAACATGGATGGGAAAAATTTTAATAATTAAATCATTTATTCTCCCAAATACCTGTGGCCCTCCCTGCTTTTAGAATCCAAACCTCTGTTAACGTTAACAATTTTATATGGAACGGGAAAAGAGCTAGAGTTGCCTCAGACATTTTATATAAAAAGAAACTTAATGGGTGACTAGGGTTGCCCAACTTCTCAGCTTATTATTTAACAAATCTGCTAAAACAAAACATTTTCTGGCTTAAAGAAAATTCTCCTCCAGCCTGGTTAGCACTGGAAATAGCTGAAAATGACAACAGTTTTCTAAAGGATTTACTGTATAGACACCTCTTTGAAATCCACCCTCGCATCCCATCACACCCCATCTTCTCTGCACTGATTTCCACATGGAGAAAACTATCAAAACCATGTAGGGGCTGTAATAGATCCGACATGCTGGGAAATTTTCCTTTTTCTTTAATAGCATCGTACTACAAGTTTGCCATTCCAGAGAGATGGACCCATTCAGGTATTAGGAAAATTAGAGACATATACAGGGGTTGGACAAAATAATGGAAACACCTAATATTTTGGCATCATAATCTTCGAACATGTGATAAACATGCAAACCGTGACTTATGGTAATGTTTTGTAGTTGATTATTTGTGTTATGTGATATGTGTATGTAAATTAACTGTTTGTTTAGCATAATTGTAAGAACATTGATGAGAACCTGATAGCAATGGCAGTCCTCTCGGATTTTCAAAGAGGCCAAATTGTTGGTGCTCGTATGGCAGGCGCTAGTGTAACAGAAAGTGCCCGAATGCTTGGCGTGTCAAGAGGTACTGTCTCCAAAGTAATGACTGCGTTTGAAAGAGAAGGAAAAACGTCCGCAGCAAAGCACAGGTCCGGCTGAAAGTCAAAGTTGACTGAGAGAGACTGTCGGACTCTAAAGGGAATTGTGAGAGAGGATCGCAAGACCATGGCTCTGAAAATCACTGCTGAGCTCAATGAACACCTACAGAACCCAGTTTCCACGAAAACTGTTCGTCGGAAGCTGCACAAATCTGGATTCCACGGAAGATCTGCAATTAGAAAACCACTGCTCTCAATGACAAATGTTTCCAAGCGTTTAGAGTGATGTAGAAACCTCCAGACTTGGTCCCTCAAGCAGTGGAAACATGTGCTATTCTCAGACGAATCATCGTTTACCCTATTTCCGACCTCCGGCCGAGTGTACGTTTGGAGACAGCCGAAGGAAGCATTCCATCCAGATTGCCTTCTCCCAACCATAAAACATGGCTGAGGTTCTTTGATGATCTGGGGTGCTATTTCGTGGAGATCCGCCGGGCCAATGATATCCCTTCATGGAAGAATTAACAGCCGAGATTACTTAGGCATTTTGGGCGACCAAGTGCATCCAATGGTTCAAGCACTGTTCCCGGAGGGGAACGCCATCTTTCAGGATGATGATGCACCAATTCATACAGCTAGAATTGTTAGCGCATGGCACAAAGAACATTCTAATGAAGTTGAGCATCTCATCTGGCCCCCACAATCCCCAGATCTCAACATTATTAAGCATTCATGGTCGGTTTTAGAGATTCAAGTTAGACGTCGATTTCCGCCACCATCGTTGCTCAAAGAACTGGAGGGTGTTTTAACTGCAGAATGGGCTAAAATTCCTTTGGAAACAATTCACACCTTGCATGAATCCATACCTCGGAGAATTGAGGCTGTAATCGCCGCAAAAGGTGGACCTACACCATATTAAGGTACCTTCACACGAAACGATATCGCTAGCGATCCGTGACGTTGCAGCGTCCTGGCTAGCGATATCGTTTAGTTTGACACGCAGCAGCGATCAGGATCCTGCTGTGATATCGCTGGTCGTTGAACAAAGTTCAGAACTTTATTTGGTCGTCAGACCGGCGTGTATCGTCGTGTTTGACACCAAAAGCAACGATACCAGCGATGTTTTACACTGGTAACCAGGGTAAACATCGGGTTACTAAGCGCAGGGCCGCGCTTAGTAACCCGATGTTTACCCTGGTTACCAGTGTAAAATGTAAAAAAAACAAACAGTACATACTCACCTTCGCATCCCCCGGCGTCCGCTTCCCACACTGACTGAGCGCCGTAAAGTGAAAGTACAGCACAGCGGTGACGTCACCGCTCTGCTGTTAGGGCCGGTGCTCAGTCAGTGCAGGAAGCGGACGCCGGGGGACGCGAATGTAAGTATGTACTGTTTGTTTTTTTTACATTTTACGCTGGTAACCAGGGTAAACATCGGGTTACTAAGCGCGGCCCTGCGCTTAGCAACCCGATGTTTACCCTGGTTACCCGGGGGCCTCGGCATCGTTGGTCGCTGGGGAGTGGTCTGTGTGACAGCTCTCCAGCGATCAAACAGCGACGCTGCAGCGATCGGCATCGTTGTCGCTATCGCTGCAGCGTCACTTAATGTGAAGGTACCTTTAAACTAACTTTTGTTGATGTTTCCAGGTGTTTCCATTATTTTCTCCAACCCCTGTATATTGACAATAACTTCATAAACTTCAGAGAGCTCAAGAACAAATTCAATTTGCTTTCCTCAGATACCATGTCCTTTCTAATTCTAAAAAATCATTATTAATAACACATCTAAATCAGAAATATCTTACTTACTTCTTAACAATGTGGATCATAAGACTCTTTGGAGCACAAAATACATCTATTTTCTCTTTAATTAGGACAACAACTTAACCAAAAGTCCTTATATCCCTAGATGGGAGTCATATTTACAGGTTTCAATAGATATGGAACAATGGGAAAGTGCGATTAAAAATTCGTATAAATCTAACATTTCCATGAGTCTTCATGAATCCTATTATAAAATACTTGTTAGGTGGTCCTATACCCCTTCAAGACTCTCACACTTCAACCATGGACACTCACCATTATATTGGAGGGATTGTGGACTACCGAGGAACTTGCTACACATCTTCTGGAGCTGCCCAAAGATCAAACCTCTTTGGAGAAGGGTCTCACAGATTTTAAGTAAGCTCCTCAATGAAAACTGTGTGCTTACTCCTCAAATTGCACTCCTTTCCATTGGATTGGAGGATGTAGACCCATCTCTGAGACATATTTTTATACACACCTTATTGGTAGTTAAAAACTCTATAGCTTCCTGCTGGAAGAAACCAAATATTCCGAAACTCTCTGACGTGATGGAAAAACTCTATTTACATAGTTCCTTAGATCTTAGGTTCGCCATTTAACAATGATTGTCTAGGAAAATACAACCAAAAATGGAATCACTGGAATTCTATTTTTCCTAGTCCTTGATTTAACTGCTTCTTACAACTTTCCATTTACTGTAATTCCATAAAGGGTATGACCAGACCATGAAATCTTTCTAAATACTTTGTATTGTTGCTAAAACAGGTTACTTATGTTTAAGCATTATTATTGCTTTGGATATGTACAATACTAGTTAGAATTCTCTAACTTGGTACCACTTTCCCTTACTTTCGTTAACCAAGTTATATACCCCTCCCACCCCTCCTATCTTTTCCCCCCTTTTTTGTGTTTCCTCCCCTCCCTCATTATATTAAAACTAGATGGTGGCCCGATTCTAAAGGTACCGTTACACTAAACGACTTACCAACGATCACGACCAGCGATGCGATCGTTGGTAAGTCGTTGTGTGGTCACTGGGGAGCTGTCACACAGACAGCTCTCTCCAGCGACCAACGATCAGGGGAATGACTTCGGCATCTTTGAAACTGTCTTCAACGATGCCGAAGTCCCCCTGCAGCACCCGGGTAACCAGGGTAAACATCGGGTTACTAAGCGCAGGGCCGCGCTTAGTAACCCGATATTTACCCTGGTTACCATTGTAAAAGTTTAAAAAAAACACTACATACTCACCTTCTGATGTCTGTCACGTCCCCCACCGGCGTCTTCCCTGCACTGAATGTGTCAGCGCCGGCCGGCCGTAAAGCAGAGCACAGCGGTGACGTCACCGCTGTGCTCTGCTTTACGGCCGGCCGGCGCTGACACATTCAGTGCAGGGAAGCCTGTCATGATTCCCCAATGGCATGGGAACATCAGAAACACAAAAATAACAGACTAGCTCTCAGGTGATGGAAACTCAAGCTGACCGTGACCTAAATCTACCACACAACTGACAGTAGCCAGGGAGCATTCCTACGGCTGCCTAGATGCCACGCGCCAGCCGGAGAACTAACTACGCCTGGAAGAGGAAGGAACAGACCTGGCTTACCTCTAGAGAAATTCCCCAAAGATGATAGTAGCCCCCACGTATATTAACGGTGAGTTCAGAAGAAAAGAC
The DNA here is from genome assembly GCF_051348905.1 of Ranitomeya variabilis. NCBI lineage: Eukaryota > Metazoa > Chordata > Amphibia > Anura > Dendrobatidae > Ranitomeya > Ranitomeya variabilis. Next base: position 81,947,051 of record NC_135239.1, read on the forward strand.
ATACACAGTATGAAGGTAGATTTAGCAAAGCGAGGTCCACTTACTAGATAGAGGAAGGATACAAAAGAGGACTTCACGGTCAGCTTAAAAACCCTTTCAAAAACCCATCCTGAAATTACTTTAAGACTCCTGTGTCAACTCATGACACAGGAGTGGCAATTTCAGTCCACAAGAGCTTCCAGTAACAGGAAATGACAAAACTGTAAACTGGACAAGAAATACAAAACAATAAGGACAGAGTCCACTTAGCTGATCAGCAGACTAGTAGCAGGAACATGCAACTGAATGACTCAGGTTACAATGATGACCAGCAAGGAAGTGACTGGAGAGCAAGGCTAAATAGGGAACTCCCAAAACTGATGGAAGCAGGTGAGCTGAGGCAGAAAAGCACACACAAGTCTCCAGTACCACCAGCCACCACCAGGGGAGCCAAAAAGCGGATCACAACAGTACCCCCCCCTTAAGGAGGGGGCACCGAACCCTCACAAGAACCGCCAGGGCGACCTGGATGAGCCCTATGAAAGGCACGAACCAAATCTGAGGCATGAACATCAGAGGCAGTTACCCAAGAATTATCTTCCTGACCATAGCCCTTCCATTTAACCAGGTACTGGAGTCTCCGCCTGGAAATACGGGAGTCCAAGATCTTCTCTATAACGTACTCCAATTCACCCTCAACCAGCACAGGAGCAGGAGGCTCAGCAGAAGGAACCACCGGCACCTCGTATCTCCGCAACAACGACCGATGGAACACATTATGGATAGCGAAAGATGCCGGAAGGTCCAAACGAAAGGAAACAGGGTTAATAATCTCCAAAATCCTATAGGGACCGATGAACCGAGGCTTAAATTTAGGAGAAGAAACCCTCATTGGGACAAAACGGGAAGACAACCACACCAAGTCCCCAACACGAAGGCGAGGACCAACCCGACGCCGGCGGTTAGCAAACCGCTGAGTCCTCTCCTGGGACAAACCCAAATTGTCCACCACCTGTTCCCAAATCCGATACAACCGATCCACCACAGCATCCACTCCAGGACAATCCGAAGACTCCACCTGACCAGAAGAAAAACGGGGATGAAACCCCGAATTGCAAAAGAAAGGGGAAACCAAAGTGGCAGAACTGGCCCGATTATTAAGAGCAAACTCCGCCAACGGCAAAAAGGCAACCCAATCATCCTGATCCGCAGACACAAAACACCTCAAATACGTCTCCAAAGTTTGATTAGTTCGCTCCGTCTGGCCATTAGTCTGAGGATGGAAGGCAGACGAAAAAGACAAATCAATGCCCAACCTGGCACAGAATGCCCGCCAAAATCTAGAAACGAACTGGGTACCCCTATCAGAAATGATATTTTCAGGAATACCATGCAAGCGAACCACATTTTGAAAAAACAAAGGAACCAACTCAGACGAGGAAGGCAACTTCGGCAATGGCACCAAATGAACCATCTTAGAAAAACGGTCACACACCACCCAGATAACAGACATCCTCTGAGAGACAGGAAGATCAGAAATAAAGTCCATCGAGATGTGCGTCCAAGGCCTCTTCGGAATAGGCAAGGGCAACAACAACCCGCTAGCCCTAGAACAACAAGGCTTGGCCCGAGCACACACATCACAAGACTGCACAAAAACACGCACATCACGAGACAGAGATGGCCACCAGAAGGATCTAGCCACCAAATCCCTGGTACCAAAAATTCCAGGATGACCCGCCAGCGTAGAAGAATGAACCTCCGAGATGACTCTACTGGTCCAATCATCAGGAACAAACAGTCTACCAGGTGGACAGCGATCAGGTCTATCCGCCTGAAACTCTTGCAAAGCACGTCGCAGATCTGGGGAAATAGCGGATAATATCACCCCATCCTTAAGGATACCTGTAGGTTCCGAATCACCAGGGGAATCAGGCTCAAAACTCCTAGAAAGGGCATCCGCCTTCACATTCTTAGAACCTGGTAGATATGAGACCACAATATTAAACCGAGAGAAAAACAACGACCAGCGCGCCTGTCTAGGATTCAGGCGCCTGGCAGACTCAAGATAAATCAGATTCTTGTGATCAGTCAAAACCACCACCTGATGTCTAGCACCCTCAAGCCAATGACGCCACTCCTCAAATGCCCACTTCATGGCCAAAAGCTCCCGATTACCGACATCATAATTTCTTTCGGCGGCAGAAAATTTTCGAGAAAAGAACGCACAAGGTCTCATCACTGAGCAATCGGAACTTTTCTGCGACAAAACCGCCCCTGCTCCGATCTTGGAAGCATCGACCTCAACCTGAAAGGGGAGAGAGACATCGGGCTGGCGCAACACAGGGGCAGACGAAAAGCAGCGCTTAAGTTCCCGAAAGGCCTCCACAGCGGCAGAGGACCAATTGGCAACATCAGCACCCTTCTTAGTCAAATCCGTAAGAGGCTTAGCAACACCAGAAAAACCAGTTATAAATCGATGATAAAAATTAGCAAGGCCCAAGAACTTCTGAAGACCCTTTAGAGAAGTAGGCTGCGTCCAGTCACAAATAGCCCGAACCTTGACAGGGTCCATCTCAACAGAAGAAGGGGAAAAAATGTACCCTAAAAAGGAAATCTTTTGAACCCCAAAAACACACTTAGAACCCTTTACACACAGAGAATTCTCCCGCAAGACCTGAAAAACCCTCCTGACCTGCTGAACATGAGACTCCCAGTCCTCAGAAAAAATCAAAATATCGTCCAAATACACAATCATAAATTTATCCAGATATTCACGGAAAATATCATGCATAAAGGACTGAAAAACTGAAGGTGCATTAGAAAGGCCGAAAGGCATTACTAAATACTCAAAGTGACCCTCAGGCGTATTAAATGCGGTTTTCCACTCATCCCCTTGCTTAATTCACACCAAATTATACGCCCCACGGAGATCAATCTTGGAGAACCACTTAGCCCCCCTTATGCGAGCAAACAAATCAGTAAGCAGCGGCAACGGATACTGATATTTGACAGTAATTTTATTCAGGAGTCGATAATCAATACAAGGCCTCAGCGAGCCATCCTTTTTAGAGACAAAGAAAAACCCAGCTCCTAAAGGTGATGAAGAAGGACGAATATGTCCCTTTTCCAGGGACTCCTTAACATATTCTCGCATGGCAGCATGCTCAGGTACAGATAGGTTAAACAAACGACCCTTTGGAAATTTACTGCCTGGAATCAGATCTATGGCGCAATCACACTCTCTGTGGGGAGGGAGAGAACCAATTTTAGGCTCTTCAAAAATATCCCCAAAATCCGACAAAAATGCAGGAATCTCAGAGGGAATAGATGACGAGATAGGAACCAAAGGTATGTCCCCATGAGCCCCCCGACATCCCCAGCTTAACACAGACATAGTTTTCCAGTCCAGTACTGGGTTATGAGATTGTAACCATGGTAATCCAAGCACTAAAACATCATGTAAATTATACAACACGAGGAAGCGAATCATCTCCTGATGGTCTGGAGTCATACGCATAGTCACTTGCGTCCAGAACTGTGGTCTATTACAAGCCAGAGGTGTAGAATCAATACCCTTCAGAGGTATAGGAACTTCCAGAGGCTCCAAATCAAACCCACAGCGCCTGGCGAAGGACCAATGGACTCAGAGCGGCGCCAGAGTCCACATAGGCATCCACGGTAATAACTGATAATGAACAAATCAGAGTTACAGACAGAAGAAATTTAGACTGTAAAGTGCCAATAGAAACAGACTTGTCAACCTTCCTAGTACGTTTAGAGCATGCTGATATAACATGCGCGGAATCACCACAGTAGAAGCACAAGCCATTTTTGCGCCTATAATTCTGCCGCTCGCTTCTTGACAGAATTCTGTCACATTGCATTTTCTCTGGCGTCCCTTCAGAAGATACCGCCAAATGGTGCACGGGTTTGCGCTCCCGCAAACGCCGATCAATCTGAATCGCCATGGTCATGGACTCATTCAGACCTGTGGGCGTAGGAAACCCCACCATGACATCCTTAACGGCATCAGAAAGGCCCTCTCTGAAATTTGCCGCTAGGGCACACTCATTCCACTGAGTAAGCACAGACCATTTACGAAATTTTTGGCAGTATATCTCAGCTTCATCTTGCCCTTGAGACAGGGCTATTAAAGCTTTTTCAGCTTGAATCTCCAAATTAGGTTCCTCATACAGCAACCCTAAAGCCAGAAAAAACGCATCCACATTGAGCAACGCAGGATCCCCTGGTGTCAATGAAAATTTTGAGGGTCACCTCGCAGCAAAGAAATCACAATCTTAACCTGCTGAACAGGATCTCCAGAGGAGTGAGGTCTGAGAGAAAGGAATAATTTACAATTACATTTGAAATTCAGAAACCGAGATCTATCTCCGGAAAATACCTCTGGTGTAGGAATCTTAGGTTCAGAAATAGGAGTACGTATAACATAATCTTGTAAATTCTGAACCTTCGTAGCAAGATTATTTAAACCTGCAGCCAAACTCTGAGGGTCCATCCTTAAACCGGAGAGATCAGAGCCATTCAAGGATTAGAAGGAGATTAAGGCAAGGCTGTAAATAGAGCAGAAATACAACTGAGCCAACTAAGTAGCAAACATGAGAGGAAAAAAAAAATCTACAGACTTCTTTTACTCTCCTTTCTTCTGCCAATTACTTTAACAGCGGCCGGTCATACTGTCATGATTCCCCAATGGCATGGGAACATCAGAAACACAAAAATAACAGACTAGCTCTCGGGTGATGGAAACTCAAGCTGACCGTGACCTAAATCTACCACACAACTGACAGTAGCCAGGGAGCATTCCTACGGCTGCCTAGATGCCACGCGCCAGCCGGAGAACTAACTACGCCTGGAAGAGGAAGGAACAGACCTGGCTTACCTCTAGAGAAATTCCCCAAAGATGATAGTAGCCCCCACGTATATTAACGGTGAGTTCAGAAGAAAAGACATACACAGTATGAAGGTAGATTTAGCAAAGCGAGGTCCACTTACTAGATAGAGGAAGGATACAAAAGAGGACTTCACGGTCAGCTGAAAAACCCTTTCAAAAACCCATCCTGAAATTACTTTAAGACTCCTGTGTCAACTCATGACACAGGAGTGGCAATTTCAGTCCACAAGAGCTTCCAGTAACAGGAAATGACAAAACTGTAAACTGGACAAGAAATACAAAACAATAAGGACAGAGTCCACTTAGCTGATCAGCAGACTAGTAGCAGGAACATGCAACTGAATGACTCAGGTTACAATGATGACCGGCAAGGAAGTGACTGGAGAGCAAGGCTAAATAGGGAACTCCCAAAACTGATGGAAGCAGGTGAGCTGAGGCAGAAAAGCACACACAAGTCTCCAGTACCACCAGCCACCACCAGGGGAGCCAAAAAGCGGATCACAACAGAAGCCGCCGGTGGGGGACGTGACAGACATCAGAAGGTGAGTATGTAGTGTTTTTTTTAAACTTTTACAATGGTAACCAGGGTAAATATCGGGTTACTAAGCGCGGCCCTGCGCTTAGTAACCCGATATTTACCCTGGTTACAAGTGAACACATCGCTAGATCGGTGTCACACACACCGATCCAGCGATGACAGTGGGTGATCAGCGACGAAATAAAGTTCTGGACTTCTAGCGCTGACCAGCGAAATCACAGCAGGATCCAGATCGCTGCTGCGTGTCAAACACAACAAGATCGCTATCCAGGACGCTGCAACGTCACGGATCGACGTCGTTCTCGCTGCAAAGTCGCTTAGTGTGAAGGTACCTTAACGCATCAGGTATTCTAGAATATCTATGTATATATATATATATATATATATATATATATATATATATATATATATATATATACACTCACCGGCCACTTTATTAGGTGCACCATGCTAGTAACGGGTTGGACCCCCTTTTGCCTTCAGAACTGCCTCAATTCTTCGTGGCATAGATTCAACAAGGTGCTGGAAGCATTCCTCAGAGATTTTGGTCCATATTGACATGATGGCATCACACAGTTGCCGCAGATTTGTCGGCTGCACATCCCAAAGATGCTCCATACAAGGCAGGATGGATCCATGCTTTCATGTTGTTTACGCCAAATTCTGACCCTACCATCCGAATGTCGCAGCAGAAATCGAGACTCATCAGACCAAGCAACGTTTTTCCAATCTTCTACTGTCCAATTTCGATGAGCTTGTACAAATTGTAGCCTCAGTTTCCTGTTCTTAGCTGAAAGGAGTGGTACCCGGTGTGGTCTTCTGCTGCTGTAGCCCATCTGCCTCAAAGTTCGACGCACTGTGCGTTCAGAGATGCTCTTAGGCCTACCTTGGTTGTAACGGGTGGCGATTTGAGTCACTGTTGCCTTTCTTGCCTTTCTATCAGCTCGAACCAGTCTGCCCATTCTCCTCTGACCTCTGGCATCAACAAGGCATTTCCGCCCACAGAACTGCTGCTCACTGGATTTTTTTTCTTTTTCGGACCATTCTCTGTAAACCCTAGAGATGGTTGTGCGTGAAAATCCCAGTAGATCAGCAGTTTCTGAAATACTCAGACCAGCCCTTCTGGCACCAACAACCATGCCACGTTCAAAGGCACTCAAATCACCTTTCTTCCCCATACTGATGCTCGGTTTGAACTGCAGGAGATTGTCTTGACCATGTCTACATGCCTAAATGCACTGAGTTGCCGCCATGTGATTGGCTGATTAGAAATTAAGTGTTAACAAGAAGTTGGACAGGTGTACCTAATAAAGTGGCCAGTGAGTGTATATCAGCCACATAGCATATAGCAGAGGCCACGTAACAGACAGCCACGTAGTATGTAACACAGCCATGTAGTATATAGGAGCCACGTAGCATATAACACAGCCACGTAGTATATAACAGCCCACGTAGTATATAACACAGCCCACGCAGTATATAACACTGCACACCGTAGTATATGACACTGCACACATAGTATATAACACTGCCCATGTAGTATATAACACTGCGCACGTAGTATATAACACTGCCCGCGTAGTATATAACACAGCCCACATAGTATATAACACTGCCACGTAGTATATAACACAGCCCACGTACTATATAGCATTCACGCAGTATATAACAGTCCACGTAGTATATAACACAGCCCATGTAATATATAGCATCCACCCAGTATATAACACAGTCCACGAAGTATTTAACATTGCCCATGTAGTATATAACACTGCCCACGCGGTATATAACACAGGCCACACAGTATACAACACTGCCCACGTAGTATATAGCAGCCTCGCAGTATATAACACAGCCCAAGTACTATATAGCGCTGTGGGCACCATATCCCTGTTAAAAAAAGAATGAAAATAAAAAATAAATAGTTATATACTCACCCTCTGGCGTCCAGCGAAGCTGTCCCTATGCGCGCCACCAGCTTCCGTTCCCAGCGATGCATTGCAAAATTACCCAGATGACATAGCGGTCTCGCAAGACCGCTACATCATCATCTTGCGAGACTGCAATGCATGGCCCTGAGCGTCGCGATAAGCAGGAAAGGCACCGGAAGGTGAGTATATAATGATTTTTAATTTTTTTTCTTAATTTTAGCATTAGATCTTTTTACTATTGATGCTGCATAGGCAGCATCAATAGTAAAAAGTTGGTCACACAGGGTTAATAGCAGCGTTAACGGACTGCGTTACACCGGGGCATAACGCGGTGTAACGCAGCCATTAACCCTGTGTGAGCGCTGACTGGAGGGGAGTAAGGAGGGGACACTGACAGAGAGTAGGAAGGGGCGAATTCAGCTCTAACAGTCTATTCAGTTTTGCATCCACCAGACTTCTGCTTAACACAACTGATGTTCCCAACCCATTTATAAGGCAAGAAATCCCACTTATTAAACCTGACAGGGCACACCTGCGAAGTGAAAACCATTTCCGGAGACTACCTCTTGAAGCTCATCAAGAGAATGCCAAGAGTGTACAAAGCAGTCATCAAAGCAGAAGGTGGCCACCTCGAAGAACCTAGAATATAAGATATATTTTCAGTTGTTTCACACTTTTATGTTAAGTATATAATTCCACATGTGTTAATTTATATTTTTGATGCCTTCAGTGTGAATTTACAATTTTCATAGTCATGAAAATACAGAAAAATCTTTAAATGAGAAGGTGTGTCCAAACTTTTGGTTTGTACTGCATTGAGATATATATATGCACAGTCATGGCCGAAAGTATGGAGGGGGCAGTGACAGAGAGTAGGAAGGGGCGATTTCGCGGCCGGACTGTGCCCGTCGCCGGTCTCGACCAATCAGCGATGTGGGATTTCCGTGACAAACAAACAGACAAACAGACAGAAGTGACCCTTAGACAATTATATATATAGATTTAATAAATATATTTGAAAAACAGGTGTGCTCACGTCCTGATGTGATGTCACGATTCCTCTGCTCATTGAATGATTGCTATCCTGTTCTGTGGAAACTGTCTTGCTGAGCTGTCTGTGTCTTGACTGACTAATTGATCGTCCAATTCTGTGATGGGCTTGCTGGGCTGCTGATGTCTTGATTGACAGTACTGCTGTCTAGTGTTGAGCGATACCGTCCGATACTTTAAAGTATCGGTATCGGAAAGTATCGGCCGATACCGGCAAAGTATCGGATCCAATCCGATACCGATACCCGATACCAATACAAGTCAATGGGACTCAAGTATCGGACGGTATCCCTGATGGTTCCCAGGGTCTGAAGGAGAGGAAACTCTCCTTCAGGCCCTGGGATCCATATTAATGTGTAAAAGAAAGAATTAAAATAAAAAATATTGCTATACTCACCTCACCGAGGGAACCGGCAGCGTTGTTTGCTTAAAATTCGCGCGTTTACTTCCTTACGTGAAGTCCCGGCTTGTGATTGGTCGCGTGCCGCCCATGTGGCCGCGACGCGACCAATCACAGCAAGCCGTGATGTAATTTCAGGTCCTTCAGGATTTAAAAATTACGTTCCGGCTTTGTGATTGGTCGCGTCGCGGTCACATGGGCGACGCGACCAATCACAAACCGTGATGTCACGGGAGGCTGGACAAGCGCGCATTTTAAAATGCGCGCTTGTCCTGCCTCCCGTGACGTCCCGGCTTATGATTGGTCGCGTCGCCCATGTGGCCGCGACGCGACCAATCACAGCAAGCCGTGACGTAATTTTAGGTCCTTCAGGATTTTAAAATTACGTTCTGGCTTGTGATTGGTCGCGTCGCGGTCACATGGGCGACGCGACCAATCACAATCCGTGACGTCACGGGAGGCTGGACAAGCGCGCATTTTAAAATGCGCGCGTGTCCTGCCTCCCGTGATGTCACGGCTTGTGATTGGTCGCGTCGCCCATGTGACCGCGACGCGACCAATCACAAGCCAGAACGTAATTTTAAAATCCTGAAGGACCTAAAATTACGTCACGGCTTGCTGTGATTGGTCGCGTCGCGGCCACATAGGCGGCACGCGACCAATCACAAGCTGGGACTTCACGTAAGGAAGTAAACGCGCGGATTTTAAGCAAACAACGCTGCCGGTTCCCTGGCTGAGGTACAGGCTGCGTCGGAGAGGTGAGTATAGCAATATTTTTTATTTTAATTCTCTCTTTTACACATTATTACATTAATGTTGTTTCGATACCGATACCCGATACCACAAAAGTATCGGATCTCGGTATCGGAATTCCGATACCCGCAAGTATCGGCCGATACCCGATACTTGCGGTATCGGAATGCTCAACACTACTGCTGTCCAATCTGTGACTGGGGCACGTGGGACTTCTGCAGGTGTTCAGTGTTCTGGTAATGGCATAGCTACTTAACTAAGCTGTCTGCCCCTGATACCTGCCAGACATAGTTTGTGCTTCTTGGTGAGTGTTAGCCTGATTCTGTTGCTCTGAGTTCTGATCTTCTTCTGCCTGACCCATTGGACTGTGTTCTGGCTATCCCTTTGTCTTGTCCTTCGGCTTTTGCTCCACTATCTCTTGTTATTGACCCTGGACTGTGACCTGCCTTATGCCTTTGTCTTTTCCCTTGGATATCTGTGTACTCTCTAGGTATTGACCTCGTAATGTCTGACTCTTCTGTCTCACGGCCTGTTCGTGAGTAGTGACTAGCGTCACATGTGACTTCTATCTGGGATCAGAAGGTCACTAATAGATCACATGTCCTCTTCAGGATCTGTTTGTCTTTTACCTTGAATTTGAGTGGATTTATTTTCATTCAGTGATGAAAGGGTGAAGGACCCTTTCTCTTCTGGCTGTGAACTCAGAGCTTGAGTAACCGGCTGCAGCACCTTGTGACCACTCCCTTCCACTATATAAACCCTCTGCTAGCTTCATTCCTTGTCAGTTATAGTTCATCTGTACTGAACTCTTTGAAGGAGCCTGTCTCTTGATAAAATGTGGTGTTCATTCTGTTGCAGCAGTGAAGTTTCCTGTTGGAGAATCTGAGGTGTTCTTTTTTTTGCGTCTTTCCCAATGTTTGTCCTACCTCCCTCTTGTTATTTTGTTATAGTAGTGGGACTAGTGTCTTGCTGGCTTACGCACTAGACAGGGTAAGTTCAAGGCCATTAAGGGCTTAGGCATGTTATCGCACAGGGGGGAACAACCCATGATCTAGGGACAATAGGTAGTGCAGTGATCAGACTCAGGTTTATGCTACGAGGTGACCCCTTTCCCTTCTCCCTATTACCACTGGCTGAGTTCGCATTAAAAAATTGTTGTAATGAATCCACTGGTAAGTCACTATTTTTTGGTGCATATGGCTTCCACTGTCAGTTCAGTGCTTTCAGTAGAGACGGGTTTTCAGGGGTTCCTGGGGAGGAACATTTTTCTTCATTGCATTCTTCTATATGGCAAGAGGTACAGAACAATCTGAAGGTTATGATGGACAGACACAAACGCATGGCTGATAAAAAAAAGTTTGTTAGGTCCAGACCTGTGTGTGAATAATCATGTATTTCTGTCCACCAGGAATATTAAATTGAAGATTCTTTCTTGAAAACTAGGTCCTAGGTTCATTGTGACATATAAGGTAGTTGGCGTAATTTACCCTGTGGCTTTTCATCTTGATCTACCTCAAGCACTTAAAATCCATATAGTTTTTCACAGGTCATTGCTCAAGAAAGATGTCTCACCTTTGGAGCCATCACCCCTAATGCCGCCTCCTATTATTTTTGATGGTAATTTAGAATTTCAGGTGGCAAAAATTGTTAACTCTCATGCTGTTTGCCGCTCAGGTATGGGTACCTGCATTGGAAATTAACACTTGTAGTTTAGTACGTTCCTTCCATGCGGCTCATTCCGATAAGCCTGGTCCTGAGGGTCCAGTGGCCCCTTGGTGAAGGGAGTGTACTGTCACAGGTGTGTCATGTCCTGATTTGACTCCTGGAGGATCTGGAATGGGAAGGGCACTATGTGTAATAGATCACAGGTCCTCTTTAGAATCTGTTTGTCATTTCCCTTGAATTGGAGTGCATTTTCTTTCATTCTGTGCTGAAAGTGTTAAGGGCCCTTTCTCTTCTGACTGTGACCTTGGAGCTTGAGTACTCAGTTGCAGCCTCTTGTGACAACTTCCTTCCACTATATAAACCCACTACTAGCTTAATTCCTTGACAGTTATAGGTCATCTATACTGACCTCTTTGAATGAGCCTTTCTTTGGATAATGTGTGTGTGTGACGCACAGTGTGGGAAGGACTAACACAAAGAGATGAGGGAAAGGAAGCCCAAACACTAGGTAATGGGGGCATGGAGACCCCTAAGCAGATCTTATAACACCCTGCCTACCCTACCATCCCTAAATTGGTTCCACACGAGCCAAAAACCAAAGCCCTAGATATTCCCAGAGCTAGGCCCTGGATAGGGAGGGGGGATGAGCACTGGTCGGTCCCAACTGATAACTAAAGACAACAAGGGAGACAAACAAGGAGAGAGGAACTTAGCTTGAGGAGACTCCAGCAAGATAAAAGCAGACGTTCTCCCAGAGCAGCAGAGGGTAAGTTAGCCAACTGATACAACTCCAAGCCTTCACAAGGGAAAATGTGAATACCACCGGCAACTCCGTGAAGCAGACTGGGAGTTTATAAACACCAAGGTCCAGGTGTGTCAATTAGAGGATTAAGAAGACATCTGCAATGCCAAACGCAGAGACCTTCTGCAGCCAGATGAGAAACAACTGTCTGTTGCATCTGACACACCCATGACAGTGTGGTGTTCATTCTGTTGCAGCATTGAAGTTTCCTGTTGGAGAAGCTGAGGAGTGCTATTTGTTGTGTGTTTTCCCATTTTTTGTCTTACCTTCCTTGTATTGTCTTTTTGTAGTAGTGGCACTAGTGTCTTGCTGGCCTACGCACTAGACAGGGTAAGTTCAGGGCCAACGAAGGGCTTAGACATATGATCGTGCATGGGAGGAAGGACCCATGACAATAGGGAGTGAAGTGATCAGACTCAGGTTTATGTTAGGAAGTGACACTTCTCCATTCTCTCTATCGCCAGGGTTTCCTTGTACATCTTCACTGGTGGTCCCCTGTGGCTGAACTGCGCACTGGATGTCCTCTTGCTCCCATTGTGAAAATTTGGATATCATAATTTAAAATTTTTAAGCTTTTTGAACTCCTCATGTCACTTTAAAAAAAAAGTGTGTGCAGCTGAGCTGCAGGTGCAAAGCACACACGGCCGGACATATTTTCTATACATAGTTTTAAAATAGTCTTAACCCGTAAAGCTTACTACACAGTCTTAACAAGAACTAAATGGGGACTACTGTTGTGAGTTGGTGTGTTGTAATTGATGAGCATCGACCAGTAGAAACAAACTTTCCTATAACTAATTATTTAGAATTGAGAGTCCTCAGTAGTTGATACCTTTTAATGGCTAACTGAAAAGATGGTAAGAAATTGCAAGCTTTCGAGACTACACAGGTCTCGTCATTATGCATAGACTAAAAGAAATTCTGGAGAATCACATATTTATGCACAACAAATCACAGAAAAAAAAAACAGGAAAAAACATGGATAAGATAGGTGACATGAAGCAGGACTACCATGAGTGATAAACAGTTAGGTCCATAAATATTGGACCAGTTCTTAGATAAGGAGTGTTTTATTGTCCTCTGATTGGGGTCTGGTTCTGTTGTGATGACCCCACATGGTCTGAGGGGCAAATTCCTTAGTTCCTTAGTTGAGGTAAAAAGACATAAATCCATGCGACACATTCATTCCTGCACTAAGAGTGTCAAAGGTCATCATCAGTTTATAAACCAAAGCAATAATTTTTGTACTTTGTTTCTGACAAAGAAAAATGGTCAAAATTAAAAAAACAGGGCTTTCAGACGTCAAATAATGCAAAGAAAACAAGTTCATAATCATTTAGAAACAACAATACTAATGTTTTAACTCAGGAAGAGTTCAGAAATCAATATTTTGTGGAATAACAATGATTTTTAATCACAGCTTTCATGAGTCTTGGCATGCTTCCCACCAGTCTTTCACACTGCTCCTGGCACAAAAATGTAAGCAGTTCTTTGTTTGATGGCTTGTGACTATCCATCATCCTCTTGATTACATTCCAGAGGTTTTGAATGGGTTTCAGGTCTGGAGATTGGGCTGCCCATGGGTTTTATAAAATTGTGCACCAAGAACCAAAATATATAATACTATTGGAAAATATAATTTTTTTTTAGCCTTAATAATACAAAATTATAAAAAATACACACATTAAAAAGTGTGAAACCACAAGGTGGTGATACAGTCTCAGACTACGTATTACAGGTAACACATGTATACTGGCCAGTAAAAAAGCGTCAATAGAGATAGAACAAAAAATAAATTTGTATATACAGTAACTGACAGAGAATGTAACAAGCGCTATAAGGAATATTATTAAAGATGAACCATCATATAAGTTTGTACCTATGGCATAAACACAAAATATTTTATTAATAGCATTTGCCACATTTCTACTTCACATCACCATCACTTCTTAAACAGTTTTTTTTGTTTGGAAGTTAGAACTAGGGTTAAAAGTGTATTGGCAATTTTTAATTTTTCCAACAAAACCGATATTTTTAGGGCCCACATCCTATTTGAAGTGACTTTGAGAGGCCTTTGTGAGAAAATACGTAAACGTGACACCATTTTAAAAACTACACCCTTGAAAGTTCTCAGAACCACATTCAAGAAGTTCATTAAACTTAAAATGAAAATGTTACTTTTTTCCCACAAAAATATTACTTTAGCCCACATTTACCATTTTCATAAGTGTACCAGGTGAAAATAGACTGTACAATTTGTTGAGCAGTTTCTCCTGAGCACAACAATACCCCATATGTGGTACAAAACTGCTGTTTGGGTGTATGTCAGGGCTCAGAAGGGAAAGAGCACCATTCAACTTTTGGAGCGCAAAATTTGATGGAATAGGTAGAGGATGCTATGTCGCGTTTTCAGAGCCATTGATATGCCCAAACAGTGGAAACCCCCCACAAATGACACCACCTCAAGACACTTATATAAAAGTGTGGTGAGCATTGTGACGGGGTGTACGGCAGAGCAGGAAGGGACAACAGGCCGAGGGACGATCCAACGAGATTTATTAAAGCAGGGAGCATACAACATCAAATATCCATAATGTCCTTCAAGTTCACGAGAAGTCCACAATAAGTCCAAGTAAAGAAACAGATCTGGAGGTGCTTTCCAGTAATCCCGCACCCGATAAACAAAACAATAGTCCTTCCACGAGTCTAACAGATCCCAAAACAATCTCACGAATGACGAGATATGTCCTCAGCTCAAGTCTCGCCCCGTTCGCTTCCGCAGTCACAGATGGACGTGGGGTCTTGCCTCAGCTAAGAATCCCCACTCCTTCTCCTTTTAGGATCAACTCACATCTGATCTCAAAATAAGAATGGATTGTCTGAGCTCCTGGGATCCGCCCATGAAGGGGGGTAGGGGTCACACCTTCTATTCAATGGTTGGGTCCACCAGAAGATTCTATGCTGGTCGGCTCCGCTTAGTCTACGTAGTATGTACATTTGACTAGCCACCTGCTGTGAGGAAGAATGGCTATTCCTTCACTAGTTGACAAAGCTTAATTACATTAAAGCTTAGGGCTGCAAGTATTGGGGGAAGGAGACATTGTTACAGGTGACTCCCAGCACAAGAAAATACATAAATTACAGCTAATAAAAACCAGAGAACAGTTACATACATCAAATGGCATATTATTCAAATACAGGACAGGGCAAAAGTACATATCATGACAAGCATCTTGAACCCACAGGTGATTTACAGAATTTTATAACGTTGAGTCGCGATAATGAAAAAATACATTTTTTCCTCAAAAATGTTGCTTCAACCCTAAATTTTTCTTTTTCACAAGGTTAACAGGGGAAAATGGACTGTGCAATTTTCCCTGAATACGTATTTACCCCATATGTGGTTGAAAACCACTGTTCTGGCGCACGGCAGAGCTTGGAAGGGAAGACGCACCAATTGACTATTGGAGTGCAAAATTGTCTGGAATAGAGAGCAAATGCCATGTCAAATTTGCAGAACCCCAGAAGTGCCCAAACAGTGGAAATTTATCTAGAGGTCTGTTGAGCATCTTGACCCCGCAGGTACTGTAAAGAACTTTAAAACAATGAGCCATTTAAATGAAAAAATACATTCTTCCAGCAACAATGTTTCTTTAGCCTCACATTTTTCTTTTTCACAAGAGTAACAGGAGACAATATGCACCAAATGTGTTTGCAATTTCTCCTTAGTACGCTGATACCTCATCTGTGGTAGAAAACTACTGTTTGGTACACAGCAGGACTTGGAAGGGAAGGAGCACCAATTGAATTCTGGAGCGCAATTTTTGCTGGAATAAATTGAGGATGGCATATCACATTTTAAGAGCCCCTGACATTCCAAAACAGCAGGATACCCCATAAGTGACCTCATTTTGGAAACTACACTTCTTGGGGTATTCACCTAGGGGTGTAGTGAGCATTTTTAACCCCCAGGCAATTCACAGAATTGTAGAACAATTATACAACAACTGCCATTTTTTCCACTAAAATGTTTCTGTGGCCTCAAGTTTCAAGTTTTCGAAAGAGATAACAGGATAAAATGGATAGTACAATTTTTTACGCAATTTCTACTGAGTACGCCACTACCCCATATGTGGTAAAAAAAATACTTTTGAGGTAAAATGCAAAGTTCAGAAAGGAAGAAGCGCCATATTGTAGTACCCATTTTGCTGGAATGGTTTGAGGGTCAATGTCACATTGGCAGAGTCCCTGAGGTGTCAGACCAGCAGACTCCCTCCAAAAGTGACCCCAATTTACAAACTACATCTCTCAATGAATTCACCTAGGGGTGCACTGATCATATTGACAAGACAGGTGTGTTGCAGAATTTTATACCATTGGACAGTGAAGAAAAAATAATTACATTTTTACCACAAAAAAAATTAGTTTTATCTCTAGATTTTACATTTACACAAGAGGAAATGGGTACAAATGGCACCAAATCTTGTCATGCAATTTCGGCTGAACATAGCAATACCTCATATGTGGCTGTACAGTAATGCTTAGCGACACTAGGGGGATGGAGCGCTATTTGACTCTCAGTAAACAAACTTTTGCAAAATAGCTTGTGGACTCCATATACAAAGCCCTTAAGTATCAGAAGAGCAGAATCCCCCCACAAGTCACCCCACTTTGGAAATTACACCCCTCTGGGAATTTATCTACAGGTAGTGACGATTTTGACTCCGTGGGTGTTTTCCAAAAGTAAGCAGCATTGAAAGTTGCTGAGTAAAAATTGCAACTCTGCCATTGTAAGTCTTGCACAATGTAATGCCCAGTATGTTGCAGTGCCCAGTACCTTGTAGTGCACTAACAATGTGCCCAGCTCATGCTTCTGGAGACACGCATCTTGTAAATTAAGCAGGCTCTCATCTCTACAGAAATGCCAAATGTGGTTTAGGCACACTGAGGCTCAGAAGGGAGGAGGGCATTTGAATTTGGGAGCACAGAATTCACTTGGTTTCTTTTGGGGGATGAAAAATCACAGCGTTTCTCAAGGTCCTTTATGCTACCAGTAATGTGGAAGCCCCCTATATATTCAGACAGATGAAGCAGCTGGGAACTTGTTATTTTTGGATTGAGTTTCAGCTTTCATTGTGAACATTTTACATAATGTTTGGGATCAAATTTATCCTGCACTTTACTATGAGCACTTACATCGGGGTTTCCATCTTAATCTCTGAATGACATGATTCCAACGAAAGGCCCAAGGGATCAATTCACTATAATGAGCCAGCAGAGTTACTCTGGACTCCGTCTGGCCTCAGCGATCTCCTTATTTTAAGAGGTGCACAAAACTGTGGCCGACCGTGCTTCTATGCATGCTTAAAAAGATGGACACTGCCGGATCATTGGCCAGACTGTGTCCACAGTACCTCCATCTGCCTCATAATAGGGAATCTTCGGCTGGGGGTTCTGTCTGAATCACGAATTTTAAAGATTTACATGGAAACCCCGGTGTAAGCACTCAGCGCAGAGTGCAGGATAAATGTGTGCCTAGCTTCACTGCGATCTTTGGGAGGCAGAATGAACAAATCCACAGCAGGTGAAGAATTTTTTTTTAATGCATTCAACTTGCTGTATAAGTGATTAGATGACTTTATTCTTTTGGCTGGTACAATTAAAGCAATACCAGATTTACAGTATATCGGTTCTTATCTTTGGCTGCTGTCACACAATAAAAGATGCTTTTTTTAAAAAAAAAACAAGTTTTTGCATTGCCATAGTTTGAGAGCTACAGTTATTATATATTTCTGCCAACAGAGTCATGTGAGGGCTTGTTTTTTGAGGAATGAGTTGAAGTTTTCATTGGTACCATTTTCGGGCACATCTTTTTTATCGCTTTATAGTCTGGTTTTATTTTTGGGAGGCAGAATGAACAAAAAACAGCCATTCAGGAATTGTTTTTTTTTTTATGCTGTTCACCTTATCGTAAAAGTTATAAGGCAGCTTTATTCCTCCAGTCACTACGATTACAGCGATACCACATTTTTACACATTTTTAAATGTTTTTACGCAGTACAACTATTTTATAGAAAAAAGAATTGTTTTTGCATCACTATATTCCGAGAGCTATAAATTTTTTATTTCTCCACTGATGGAGCTGTGTGGAAGCTTAATTTTAGGGGGAAAAGGTGATGTATTCAGCTATACCATTTTTATTTACTGTACATTTGACTTTCTGATCACATTTTATTCCACTTTTTGTTCAGCAGTATGACGAAAAAGCATAATTTTTTGTTTTGCCACTTTTCTTTTTCACAGTGTTCACTTAAGGGGTTAACTAGTCTGACGGTTTTAGGCTATGTTCACGTGTTGCATTCGTGCTGCTTTTCTGCTTTTTTTAACTCGGTTTTGGCTGCTTTTTTTGCTGTATTTTTCAAGTATATTTGTATCTTGTGCATGCTGATACAGTTTAGTGCCTGTTGTTCTTGACTTTCTGCACCAAAAACACTGCAAAATGTGATACCTTCATTTTTGCTGCATTTTTGTACTTACTCATCGCTTTAGGCTACTTTCACACTAGCGTCGTGCACTGCACGTCGCTATGCGTCGTTTTGTAGAAAAAACGCATCCTGCAAAAGTGCTTGCAGGATGCGTTTTTCCTCCATTGACTTGCATTAGCGACGCATTGCCACACATCACAACCGTCATGCGACGGTTGCGTCGTGTTGCGTCGGACCGTCGCCACCAAAAAACGTTGCTTGTAACGTTTTTTGGTGCGTCATTCCCGTCTTTTCCGACCACGCACCTCACAATGAGGCAGCGGATGCGTTGAAAAACAGCATCCGCTGCCCCCGTTGTGCGGCACATTCACTGCTAGCATCGGTACGTCGCAATGACACAATTCGTCGTGCGTCGTCCGACGCTAGTGTGAAAGTAGACTTATATGAGTGAAAAAACGCTGCAAAAACGCTGAAAGAAATGACATTGCAGTTTTCAGAAACGCAACTGTTCTCTAATTCAGTTAGGAAAAAAAAAAATGTGTGTGCATGTGATTTCTGAAATCTCATAGCTTTTGCTGGTATTGTAAAATGCAGCTTTTAATTTGCATTAAAAAAAAGCAGCAAAAACACATGTGAACAAGCTTTTAGGGTATGTGTCCACGTTCAGGAAACGCTGCGTTTTTGACGCAGCGCTGAGCCGCAGCGTAAAAAACGCAGCGTCCAGATGTTACAGCATAGTGGAGGGGATTTAATGAAATCCCGTCTCCACTGTGCAGGAAAAAACGCATGCGTTTTTCCCGAGAAAACGCACATGCGGTGCGTTTTTTCAGAACGCAGCATGTTGCTACAATGAGCAAAACACGCAGGAACACCGCAGGTGACCTGCCAGTGACCTCAGGTGCATTTTTGGTCAGGATTTTACCTGCATAAAATCCTGACCAAAGCCTGAAGCAAACCTGAACATGGACACATACCCTTAGGGTATGTGTCCACGTTCAGGATTGCATCAGGATTTGGTCAGGATTTTCCATCAGTATTTGTAAGCCAAAACCAGAAGTGGGTGATAAATGCAGAAGTGGAGCATATGTTTCTATTATACTTTTCCTCTAATTGTTCCACTCCTGGTTTTGGCTTACAAATACTGATGTAAAATCCTGACCAAATCCTGATGCAATCCTGAACGTGGACACATACCCTAAGGGTATGTTTCCACGGTAAGTAAACGCTGCTTGTTTGACGCTGCAGCGTCAAACAAGCAGCGTCCAGATGTTCCAGCATAGTGGAGGGGATTTTATGAAATCCCGTCTCCACTATGCGTGGAAACCCGCACGCGGCGGCCCTGCGACTCCGGACATGCTGCGCGTCTTTTGAGATCGCAGCATGTCCGTACACCTTGCGGGGACGCTGCGTCCCCGCAAGGCATATCACAGGGCCCTATGGCGAGGGGTGCGATGATCCCGGATGTGTACTGTACACATCCGGCACCATCGCGTCCCAGAAAGGGGGCGGGGCTTAGCGCCGAGCGGCTTCGCCGCTGCGGCGATACCGCCGCTGCGGCGATACCGCCGCCCCTCCGGACCGTGGAGCCATACCCTTATAGGTCAAGTTGTTCTAGATGTTGCGATACCAAATACTTCTCTGGCAAAAATTAAGAGACCACTGCAAAATGTTCAGTTTGTCTGATTTTTCTCTTTATAGGTATATTTTTTAGTAAAATGTACATTGTTCTTTTAGTCTATAAACTGCTGACAACATGTCTCCGAATTCCAAGCAATAAATTTTGCATTTTTTTTCTGAAAAGGAGAAATGGTTAAACTTAAAAAAAATAGTGCTTTCAGACCTCAAATAATGCGAAGAAAACAAGTTCATAATCATTTAGAAACAATAATACTAGTGTTTTAAGTCAGGAAGAGTTCAGAAATCAATATTTTGCGGAATGACCATGATTTTTAATCACAGCTTTCATGCGTCTTGGCATGCTTGCCACCAGTTTTTCACACTGCTTCTGGCACAAAAATTTAAGCAGTTCTTTTGTTTGATGGCTTATGACTATCCATCATCATATTGATTACATTCCAGAGGTTTTTAATGGGGTTCAGGTCTGGAGATTGGGCTGCCCATGACAGGGTTTTGATGTGGTGGTCTTTTGATTTTTGCCAGAGCTGTATATATTTTGATAGGACATTTGTGGACATGATGATACTAAATATACAGTATATTTGATTTCCTTTTTGATCTTGGAAAGGCAGTGTGTGGAGACACTAGTGTCAAAGGGTGTTCTCGCCCACTGGCCCAGCTGTCTTTAGAAAGACCACATGGACCAGGGCTCATCCCACTGAATGCCCACACTCTTTCCCTGTGAGCATAATACAACTCAGACAACACAAGGTGAGAGTAAATCAGTGTGGCAATACTTTATTGAACCACCAGCAGACAATAACATAGTACAGACCCAGCAAGTACATAACATGGTGTAAATTACAGAGTTTACCGTTTCCGCTTGCTTGCCGGGATTAGAGCAGCTGCGACTTCGGGGCTTCCATGGCTGAGTAACACCACCAGTGGCACCTCATTTTGGTGGGCACCCACAGAGAGGAGGCAACGACAAGCTTAGGAAGCTGACAATCTATTGAGGTACGTGCCACTTGACCTGATTATCCCAACTTGAGTGCTGCAAACATCTCCAAGGGGCCAGGTGACTTGATTGTCTCAACCTGGCTTCTCCTAACATCTTCATGTGGCCAGGTGACCTGATTGTCCTAACCTAGCTTCTCCAAGTGCCTCCATGGGGCCAGGTGAACTGATTGTCCCAACCTGGATTCTCCAAACGTCTTTGAGGGTTCAGGGATGGTCAGTGGAGCAGATCTGTATTTCTCAGGTTTGAGCAATGCTACATTGACTACTGTCATTACTTTCATGTAGCGTCCCTCTGCAGAAGGATAGAGGTCCTTTTTATACCCACATCTGTCCTTCATGTTATTATCCACAGGTCAGGGGGAAGGTGAGATTTTTTTCAACTCTCATTGTTCGAGTATTCAATCAATCTGCATAGTTTGTCTGTCAATGTTTGCAGGTCAACGAGCTGCATGAACTATACAGTGGGTAATTAACATATTAGCAAACATTGATTGTTCAATGACCCTGGGTCCCTGTCTTCCAAGGATAGCAGCACAATAAACTGTATTAGCTGATGTAATAGATAAACTGGAAAATATGTCTGGTGTAACTAAGAATAAATATTGTGCAATCCAACAGGGGCTGTTTAAACCTTTTATATATATTTCATTTTTAGATTTTTTACATATCTTTTTATCTTAAACCTGTGATAGTTTGATTACTTATAGTAGTTACTGCAATAATAATAATGTATTGCAGTATATAATGTAATTGTGGTTCTCCTATGAAGCCCAATGTCTGACAGTGACATATAAACTGTTAACAGCTCCTGAGCTCGCACCATACATCCTGCAGCGACTGGTGATGAAAATGAATGAAAATGTCACGGGTCATTAAGTCAAAAAACACTTACCCTGAACACTACTTAATCTGCAAGGTACCTTTCCCCTGTAGGTTACATTACCTACCAAACAAAAGGTTATAGGAACAGTTACTAGACGTAGCCATACAACACAACATGACAGCATGTGTCACAACAACAAGAAACCATTCAGCTTCTGATCGTAGAGAATGTTACATACGTCCCCAGATTCCTGTGTAATTTTGTCCCCAAGTTTTTTCCTTGGCAGTGCAAAGGTTAACTATTCCTTGGACTGAGCTCTGTTGTTCCTCAGCTAGCCTGCCATTAATATATGTTAGGCTACTTTCACACTAGCGTTAACTGCAATCCGTCACAATGCGTCGTTTTGCAGAAAAAACGCATCCTGCAAAAGTGCTTGCAGGATGCGTTTTTTCTCCATTGACTAACATTAGCGACGCATTGCGACGGATTGCCACACGTCACAACCGTCGCGCGACGGTTGCACCGTGTTGTGGCGGACCATCGGCCGCAAAAAACGTTACATGTAACGTTTTTTGCAGCCGACGGTCCGCTTTTTCCGACCGCGCATGTGCGGCCGGAACTCCGCCCCCACCTGACCGTACCTCACAATGGGGCAGCGGATGCGCTGGAAAAATGCATCTGCTTCCCCCGTTGTGCGGCGGAGACAACGCTAGCGTCGGGAACGTCGGCCCGACGCTAGTGTGAAAGAAGCCTTAGTCAGATGTGCATCAGTGTTGGTGATCAAAGTGTAAAACATTCCCTGGCTTTAGTCTACTTCTAATTGTGCATTATTTATTGCCTCCTGACCAGAGCTCTGTTCCTGCACTTGTCTTTACCGAGTCCTAGTCCTGCCTAGTTTTTTCAACTTTTTTTCTACTTTTTACTAATCTTAGGGGACTTGAAGATACAATTGCCTGATCACTTGTGCTGTATGCAATGATGCCACAGCATCGCTGCATGTAGCAGAAATCACAGACAGGGTTTTAACCCCTTTCTGCCATCGGACGGAGTAGTACATCCGATGGCAGAACCCCCGCTTTGATGCAGGCTTTGGCTGTTAGCCCACAGTATTGAACAGCTGACATGTGCCCGCAATAGGCATGGTTGGACTCGTGATCCACCCGCGCCTATTAACTAGTTAAATGCCGCTGTCAAACTCTGACAGCGGCATTTAACAAGCGCTTCTGGCCATCCGGTCAAAAATGCACGCAACGGTGCATGATCGGGGGTCATCAGTACATCGGTATAACAACCAGAGGTCACCTGCAGACTTCTATGGTTGTTGATGCCGGATTGCTATGAGCACCACCATGTGGTTGGCGCTCATAGCAATGCTGTAATTCTACTACATAGAGGCGATCTTACCATCTTCTCTATGTAGCAGTGGCAATCGAGCTATGGCAGCTTCTAGCCTCCTATGGAGGCTATTGAAGCACGCCAAAATATAAAAAAAGTTTTTAAAAATATGAAAATAATAAAAACTATATAAAAGTTTAAATCACCCCCATTTCGCCCCATTCAAAATAAAACAAGTAAAAAAAATCAAACCTACACATATTTGGTATTGCCACGTTCAGCATCGCCCGATCTAGCAATAAAAAAAGGATTAACCTGATCGGTAAACAGCGTAGCGAGAAAAAAAAGTCAAAACGCCAGAATTATGGGTTTTTGGTCGTCGCGACATTGCATTAAAATGCAATAACGGGAAATCAAACGTATCTGCACCAAAATGGTGTCATTAAAAACATCAGCTCAGCATGCAAAAAAATAAGCCCTCAACCGACCCCAGATCATGAAAAATGGAGACGCTACGAGTATCGGAAAATGGCGCAATTTTTAGCAAAGTTTGGAATTTTTTTTCACCACTTAGATAAAAAATAACCTAGTCATGTTAGGTGTCTATGAACTCGCACTGACCTGGAGAATCATAATGACAGGTCAGTTTTAGCATTTAGTGAACTTAGCAAAAAAGACAAACAAAAAACCAGTGTGGGATTGCACTTTTTTGAAATTTCACCGCACTTGGATTTTTTTTCCCGTTTTCTAGTACACGACATGCTAAAACCAATGATGTCGTTCAAAAGTACAACTTGTCTCGCAAAAAATAAGCCCTCACATGGCCATATTGACGGAAAAATAAAAAAGTTATTGCTCTGGGAAGGAGGGGAGCGAAAAACGAACACGGAAAAACGGAAAATCCCAAGGTCATGAAGGGGTTAAAATGTGGCAGCACAAATGACTTTTTCTCATAAAACATGTTTCTATTGTGAAAAAGTAGCGAGCCATAGAAAGTGACTACATATTTTGTTTTGCCATTTTAATATCAATAGGGATTCAGTCTAAAATCTTCTTAATGTATAGCATGACTAGTAATATGAGGGTAGAATTTATTTGTATTTCAAGTCTACAAGATTACATGTTTTTCACTTTGTATCATTTTCCATCAGCTATACAACTGTTACCAAATCAATTAATAAAAGAGATGTTTCACCACGCTCCGCGTAAACAGATTTATTCATGCAACTTCTTGCTTCAGTAAATTAACACAACATCGTTTTCTAAAACGAGATAATGATTTGTCTCCTGTGTAATATTTAACTCTTCCAAAGGCATAGTCAGAATGATTTCCAGGGCTCATTCGATATGGCTTTAACATCTACAACCATAAAATACGTCATACTAATAGACTCAATTTAATGCCAATGAGATACTACATAATGAGGATGTGATTTATATGATTAAAATATGTATTTCTGCTGCATAGGGGAGACCTACCAAGCAAAATGCATCATAATTTGGCACTATTGCACAGAAAGGATGGTATACCTGTACTACGTTTATCATTTGTTTTAGATACGTTTAACATCTCACTCAGCAATAGGGCACTGATTGGAGAAAAATGGGTATGAATTAGTGAGAATAGTGCTTGGCATAAAACACAACAACCTTAAAATGCAAACCAAACTTGCACCAAAATTTTAAACACAAAATATTGGTGCAAAGTCAACCAATAGATGGTGTAAAGTGAGAAAAAAAAGTGGCTAACACCTATTAAGTTGCACCGCATTTATCATATTTTATAGTGGCAATTAAAAATGTGGGCACCCCTGATCAAAATTACTTTTATTGTTAACAGTTAAACAAGCTGAAGATGAAATTATCTCTAAAAGGCCTAAAGTTGAAGATGACACATTTTCTTTCTATTTTAGGCAATATATATATATATATATATATATA
This sequence comes from Ranitomeya variabilis, assembly GCF_051348905.1. Taxonomy (NCBI): domain Eukaryota; kingdom Metazoa; phylum Chordata; class Amphibia; order Anura; family Dendrobatidae; genus Ranitomeya; species Ranitomeya variabilis. Next base: position 81,972,305 of record NC_135239.1, read on the forward strand.
TATATATATATATATATATATATATATATATATTGTCATTTTTTTAAAAGTAAAATAGGTAGATGTAAAAGTTTGGAGATTTGTGTGCTCAGATAACCTTCCGTGGTTTCAGACGTTAAATAGCCTGTTAGGCCTGTCCCACACGTCCAGATAATTCCGGTACCGGAAAAATCGGTACCGGAGTTATCCGTGTCCGTGTGTCTGTGAGCTCACGTAGGCCATCCGTGTGGCACACGTGCGGCACACGTGCGACAGCCGTGTGCCGCCTGGGTACCACATGGACCGTGCAGGAGCTATTTACACAGCTATTTATGCCTGTTTTTAATATATGATACATGTATATGGTATGGTTTTCTCCCTTCCGTTTTTATTTATTTTTCTATATATACGAAAAAAAATATATATTTTTTTCTTTTCTTGCCTTTCAATTTTTTTTTTTCTTTCACATCAATCCTGTTGCAGCAAATTGGGAGTGACTCTGGTGAGACAATCAACTTCAGCTGAAATCAGCAGCGATGACACACAAAAATAGTATAAGAACGGTTCAGTCTCACTACAGACACACCATGATTAAGACGTCAGTCGAAACACGTCGGAAGAACGCTGCCATATGTACATAATGCTGTAAGAAATTATAACTTATTTACAAGTGGTGTACCTTAGGATATGACCCCTCCTTTTTTTAAATGAAGAGATAATTTCATTGATTTTACTACATTCCTGCTGGATTCATCATATTTTTCTGTTCACTATCATCGTTAGGAAAGGCCAGGTGAAGCAAATTTCCCAGCTTTTTAAAAACCCAGCTTACTCTAACCTTGTGCCAAAACACTGCAGCCATGATTTCTTCTGTGCAGCTGCCAAACACTCTGAAAATTGAAATGGTGGAGGCCCACAAACCAAGAGAAGGCTACAAGAAGATAGCTAAGAGTTTTCAAGTTGCCCTTTCCTCAGTCCAAAATATAATTAAGAAAAAGTAGTTAACATGAACATTGGAGGTCAAGATAAGGTCTGGAAGACCAAGCAAAATTTCAGTGAGAGCTGCTTGTAGGATTGCTAAAGAGGCAAATAGGATCCCCCGCTTGACTGCAAAAGACCTTCAGAAAGATTTGGCAGACTCTGGAGTGTTGTTACATGGTTCTACTGTTCAGAGACACCTGCATAAATATGGCCATTATAGAAGAGTCATCAGAATAAAACTTCTCCTGAGTCCTCACCATAAAATTCAGTGTCAGACGTATGCAAAAGAACATCTAAACAAGTCTGATGTACTTTGGAAACAAGTCCTGTGGACCAACGAGATTAAAATAAAACTCTTTGGCCACAAACAAAGGTATGTGTGGAGAAAAAAGGCCACAGAATTTCTGGAAAAAAAAAATTTAAATGTAAAAGATAAAAAAATATTTTATTTTTTTTTTGCTCAACCCCTTCATGACCGGAGGTATTTTTGGTTTTGCATTTTTATTTTTCCCTCCCTTTCTACCCAGAGCCATAACTTTTTTATTTTTCTGTCAATATGGCCATGTGAGGGCTTGATTTTTGCTGGACAAGTTGTACTTTTGAAAGTCATCATTGGTTTTAACATATCATGTCCTGGAAAATGGGAAAAAAAAATCCATCCCATAGGATGTGTGAAAAGATCTGCTCCCATATGTGACAAAACAGCCCTAAATAAGGAGGTACTGGAACAATGGTGGCAAAATGTAGGATGGAAACAGCCACAAGAATGGCCACAAGATTGTAAGCACTGCAAGGTGCCTATAATCCACAGACCACCCCCTGGGCTAAGTCGCAAGTTATGCTCACATATAAGACATGATGTCATCCAATGAAAGATCCATGCTGAGAGGCCAGGGGGGAAAGAAGCAGGGCAAAGGGGAGGAGAACCCAACGCGTGTCACCGTTACATGGACGGCTTTGTCCTATGGGATGGTGTACATGGCTACACACACAGGTATTCTTATTGCTCACATTGTTTGTGGTTAGTTCTACTTCATATGCTGCCACACTTGGATTCATCATCCTTTCATCATTGATGGCCAGTTTCATATGTTTTTCTGTACCCAGGTGTTATTACATGTTGGACCAGTGCCATATATAACACTATACGAGACTGTTGTAGGTACCATTGTGCACTTGCAATTATGCTGCTATGCGTTTCATTCATATTTAACTGATGTATATATATTGATTTGCAGAGAAGCAGGGTGAATGTGGGTGCTTGATCTCACTGTTTTTAGTATGTTTAAATCATTGTTGTCAATAAAGTTTTTCCTTTTTATATTTATATTGGTGGTGTGCATTTTATATAAGTGGTTCCTTTTTTTTCTCCCCAGTGTTCATGGTGCATATGTGACTCCATACATGCTGTCAATGTATCAGGTTACTTGTAGTATCATTATTTGTCTTTAACTCACAGCTCTTTAAAACAAAATAACATCTTGTATATGCAAGTAACATTATGAGTAACTGAGTTGAATAGGTGGTCCAAAGTCCAAAGTAATTTTCCTCCTAAATCCCTATCTATTTAATACCATAATCTAAGCTATTTTCCAATATACTTGAATAATTAAAAAATCCCTATCCTTCCCTAACTAAACTGACTGCTTTTCCATTTTTTTTCTATCACTTCCTATTTCATGACGCTTTGTTTCAGAATCCCAGTGCATGTGTAGGAGTGGTGGGGCTGAAGGTCTGCTCCTTGACACTCTAAAGCATTAAATGTATTTGGTGTTTATGTATGTTATAAAAGGATAACACTCACTGGGGCTGTAGTTAACTGTAATGGCCAGCCAAGTTTGGGAGGGGGAACTGAAAGTTAGTGTCAAGTACAGGAAGTGGAAGAATCAGTGAATACTGAGAAGTGAGAATTGACAGCCTTTGAACTGGTGCTGCTAGGAACAGCATGAGACCAGAACCTCAGGGCAGTGGATTGAGAGAGAACTGTCATGGTTTGCCTAGCTTGAGGGAAAAGGCAGGTCTAGGGTTAATCTGGATGGAGTTTTCCTTCACCTCCTAGCTCTCTAGAGTTAGGCCATGCCCCAGAAGTCACGTGATTCAGGTCCTGTTTGTCTGAAGCACGCATCTTCACCGCCGCTGCCCTACTCCACAGGTATCTTTGGGCACAGTTTGTTTACTCAGAACACACGCACTGGCTAAGTTGGCAAGTGCAGTGCAGTGTTCCTAATAAGAACCCCACCGCACGAGTTCCCCTTTGCCGGCCTGGGAACCTTGAGATAGGCGACGGGCCCGGGGGCACACTCCTTCTGTGAAGCTGGAGGAGAAACTGGAGTCAAACAGTGAGAGGCGGAGTGAGATGGAATCCAGATATACTGCTAGAAAAGGAGAAGATCGCCTAGAACTAGAAAAGATAGTAAACGAGATGTTCTACCTATACCGAGAACCAGGGTTGAAGTTGTATTCGGTACCTGTGGGGAAGATGACAACCCCTTGGCCTTATCCTCTATATCTTCCTATAAATATTGCAAGTACTGCCATCCACCAAGTAAAAGTTTGGTTGTTTTTAAGAACCTCGAGTCTTCTGGATTAATTGCTTCCCTGGTTGCAGAAGAGGGATTCCTGGAGTCAAAAGAAGAGGCTGGCAGCTCTAAAGTAAGTGTAATACACCTCACACAGAGCAGCACACCGGGACTGGAACACGAGTTGTCTGTAGGATATCAAAGCTAGTGGGAATAGAAGCTCGCCCACAACTACCTTGCTTGGGCATCTTACACATGCTGAGATACTTAAACAAAGCGTCATTAAGGGGCAGAGTCTGCGGTCACTGTCACAGCCTCTGCCCCCTCTCTAAAACGAAGCATCATCAGTAACACTTAGGCTCAGAGTGATGTGCACAATGACGGCACACTCTCTTGCCAGTTAAGATCAGCAGCAACAGGGCACACTGTCAGAATACCCAGCATGCAGAAACCTGTGACATCACTTGTACGAGCGGCGGAGGTCTCTGCATGCTGGGGAGTTTGACACAGCTCTGTTTTCAGCTTGTTACTGCTGATTTGAGCCAGTAACAGACCATGTGCTGTCATTGTGCACAGTGCACTTCATGTAGAGATGGTGCCTCTGGACCAAAGAGGCGCCGGGAAGAGGTGAAGATGGCAGATGGTGAGTATAACTTAGGCAAGGTAGAGATAAGTGGCACCACTTTAGCGCTGAAATAAAAAAAAACGCTGAAAAGGTGATTATAACCTTTACTTGATGCAAGCTGCCAGTTATAAGTTATATTGACCCTGGACTCCTGGTTTGTGTAGCCTTATTTCTTGAATCTCCCGGTTATTAGTTCCTGACCTTGGCTTGAATCTCTGATTAATCGACTGTCTCACAATTATGTCCCTGACCTTGACCTCCTTGTTTTGACCTCCTATTTCCTGCCACTTTGCTCCACTGGCCAGCAGCCACTCCTCTGATATAGCCTAAGGGTCCCTGCGTAATACCAGATTCTGTACATGCTAGAGTTCACATTTTGTTTTGACTTATATTGATTTATATTATGTTCCGTACATCAATGTATGGTTAACATAAAAATTCTATTTTGACAAGCATATTAGTGGACTCATGTACTCAGCAGTGCTTTCTTATAAATAATATCATGTATTTATATATAATCACATCTTTTTAGACAATTTACATTGATTTTGTATTTGGATATGCACCTGCTTTTATCTAATTGCATTTCTCCTGCATATCAATGGTTTGTCCAATATACCTTTGATATCTTTTCATCTTGCTTACATTTAGCCTTTACTTTGGTTCTTTTTATCTTGGTTACGATAAAATTTTATCTGAGAATACCAAAAAATGACCCCACATACCTGAAAATACTGAATATACAGTACCTCCACCATAATGTATGACTTTTTAATAGTCATGGAAAGTTATAAATTAATGTTAAAATCCAATGAAATCTTTAATGTTTTTTGTGCAATGGCTGAAAAGCTTAAAACTTCTTGACATATGGGGTAGATTTTATAACCTCAAGACATTTTATTATTGCCCTTATTAAATGTGTAGTTACAGATCTAATTTACATGTTAATAAAGATGACTGCAATATAAAAGGTCAAAAGCGTACTAAGCTATATGGCTCACAGGCCAATACAACCATTGAGCAATATATAGAAGGTAAATGTGTACTGTCTGTATACATTAAGAAAGTCATATGAAAGAGCTGGTATATACATAGAAAGTTGTAAAATCACACTTACATGACTAGATTGACTCAATAAACCAATGTAGTTTTCAATATGGTTGGAGCGTAAAATGCGGCATAGCGGTAGTTGTGACCAAATTGCTGTTCAGTTTTGATCTGGCACTTATAGACTTGGGGTGTCCCAGTCTCAGTGGTTTGTAGGATGTGGGGTGCATCACACTCACTGGTAGGCTTCGGCCTATGCTGCCTCCAGGCTTCCATCCTCAAGAGCCGTCACACACAATTCCACATCCACCAACCTTGTGTTGTCAGAAGACCAGGCCCACTCCTTGGTACCTGGTCCAAGCCCTAGGTTTCAGACCCTGTAGGAATGTCCATCAGGGAACTCCATTTGGCCCCCCACTGCCTCGAACGGTTGGCCCATGCTGCCCCTAGCAACCCACCCCATCTGAACTTGGCCTTCACTATGCACTTCGCTAGCTGACACTGAACACCCTATAACCAGGAAGTGCCCCCTTTTATTGACCATAGTGCCCACCCACTGGGGTAGTTATATCCTTAACCATTTCCTACCTTATATGCTAAACCTATTATCCTTATTCTATATCTTATGCTATCCTAATGCCCATATAATTAAAAAAAAACTCACTATAGTACTGGATACCTGCCCAAAGACCTTGTAAAACCAACAAAATCATTAATCAAGGAGGTAACAGACATCCTTCAAAAGTGAGTCACCGACATACTAACAAACACAGCCATCACCAGAGGTAAGAGCTGGGTTCCCCCAATGTGAGCACACCACGGGAATGGGTGTGCATGTACACACTTCAACACTCAAGACAAACTACTGGTCAATTTAGTCCATGTGCTGGATAGGAAATGGAGATAGCTTTAAGCATAAAAAAGGAGGTGTAGCCAAAAGTTGATAGGCATTTGGCAATCCAGAATCCATGCACATCAAAATAAAATATATTTTGCTGGGGCAAAAGCATATAAATCTAGTGATTAAAATAAGAAAGCATAAAGATATCATGCAGTTGACATAAATAAGCATAAACACATCTACTGGGATAAATAACCATGGAGACTGTTATGACCCCAATGGCGAGGGTCTCAGAGATATCAGCAAGTCTGCAAAGTACAAAAATCCAGCTCATAGGGCAGTGGTAACTGGGTTGACCATATATCTACTCCTAACGCCAACCCTAGAAGTAGCCGGGGAACATGCCTACGTTGGTCGCTAGATGTCTCGCGCCAGCCGGAGAGCTAACTACCCCTAGAAGAGGAAAACAAAGACCTCTCTTGCCTCCAGAGAAAAGACCCCAAAAGCAGGATACAAGCCCCCCACAAATAATAACGGTGAGGTAAGAGGAAATGACAAACACAGAGATGAACTAGGTTTAGCACAGAGAGGCCCACTTACTAATAGCAGAATATAGTAAGATAACTTATATGGTCAACAAAAACCCTATCAAAAAATCCACGCTGGAGATTCAAGAACCCCCGAACCGTCTAACGGCCCGGGGGGAGAACACCAGCCGCCCTAGAGCTTCCAGCAAGGTCAGGATACAGATTATATACAAGCTGGACAGAAAATGCAAACAAAAACGAATTGCAAAAAGCAAAAAAGCAGACTTAACTTAATCAAGCAGGAACCAGGATCAGAAGACAAGAGCACTACAGATTAGCTCTGATATCAACGTTGCCAGGCATTGAACTGAAGGTCCAGGGAGCTTATATAGCAACACCCCTGACCTAACGACCCAGGTGAGCATAAAAGGAATGACTGACAAACCCAGAGTCAAATCACTAGTAGCCACTAGAGGGAGCCAAAAAGTAAATTCACAACAGTACCCCCCCCTTAGTGAGGGGTCACCGAACCCTCACCAAGACCACCAGGGCGATCAGGATGAGCGGCGTGAAAGGCACGAACTAAATCGGCCGCATGCACATCAGAGGCGACCACCCAGGAATTATCCTCCTGACCATAGCCCTTCCACTTGACCAGGTACTGAAGCCTCCGCCTAGAGAGACGAGAATCTAAGATCTTCTCCACCACGTACTCCAACTCGCCCTCAACCAACACCGGAGCAGGAGGCTCAGCAGAAGGAACCACAGGCACAACGTACCGCCACAACAAGGACCTATGAAATACTTTGTGAATGGCAAACGACACCGGAAGATCCAGGCGAAAAGATACAGGATTAAGGATCTCCAATATCTTGTAAGGACCAATGAATCGAGGCTTAAATTTGGGAGAGGAGACCTTCATAGGAACAAATCGAGAAGACAGCCATACCAAATCCCCAACACGAAGTCGGGGACCCACACCGCGGCGGCGGTTGGCAAAACGCTGAGCCTTCTCCTGTGACAACTTCAAGTTGTCCACCACATGATTCCAGATCCGCTGCAACCTATCCACCACAGAATCCACCCCAGGACAGTCAGAAGGCTCCACATGTCCCGAGGAAAAACGAGGGTGGAAACCAGAGTTGCAGAAAAATGGCGAAACCAAGGTGGCAGAACTAGCCCGATTATTAAGGGCAAATTCAGCCAACGGCAAGAAGGTCACCCAATCATCCTGATCAGAAGAGACAAAACACCTCAAATACGCCTCCAGAGTCTGATTAGTTCGTTTCGTTTGTCCGTTAGTCTGTGGATGAAAAGCGGACGAAAACGACAACTCTATGCCCATCCTACCACAAAAGGATCGCCAGAACCTGGAAACAAACTGGGATCCTCTGTCCGACACAATATTCTCAGGAATGCCGTGCAAACGAACCACGTTCTGGAAGAACACAGGAACCAGATCAGAAGAGGAAGGCAGTTTGGGCAAAGGAACCAGATGGACCATCTTGGAGAAACGATCACATATCACCCAGATGACAGACATGCCCTGAGACACCGGAAGATCCGAAATGAAATCCATAGAGATGTGTGTCCAAGGTCTCTTCGGGACAGGCAAGGGCAAGAGCAACCCGCTGGCACGAGAACAGCAAGGCTTAGCTCGAGCACAAGTGCCACAGGACTGCACAAATGACCGCACATCTCTTGACAAGGAAGGCCACCAAAAGGACCTCGCCACCAGATCTCTGGTGCCAAAAATTCCCGGGTGCCCTGCCAACACTGAGGAATGAACCTCGGAAATGACTCTGCTGGTCCATTTAGCAGGCACAAACAATCTGTCAGGTGGACAAGAGTCAGGCCTACCAGCCTGAAATCTCTGCAACACACGTCGCAGATCTGGAGAAATAGCTGACAGGATAACTCCTTCCTTAAGAATACCCACAGGTTCAGCGACTCCAGGAGCATCAGGCACAAAGCTCCTAGACAGAGCATCGGCCTTCACATTCTTAGAACCTGGTAAATACGAAACCACAAAGTCAAAACGGGAGAAAAACAATGACCAGCGGGCCTGTCTAGGATTCAGGCGTTTAGCAGACTCGAGGTACATCAGATTTTTGTGATCAGTCAAGACCACCACACGATGCTTAGCACCCTCGAGCCAATGACGCCACTCCTCAAATGCCCACTTCATGGCCAACAACTCCCGATTGCCCACATCATAATTTCGCTCTGCCGGCGAAAACTTCCTAGAGAAAAAGGCACAAGGTCTCATAGTAGCACAACCAGGGCTTCTCTGCGACAAAACGGCCCCTGCCCCAATCTCCGAAGCATCCACTTCAACCTGAAAGGGAAGCGAGACATCAGGCTGGCACAAAACAGGCGCTGAAGTAAACCGGCGCTTCAACTCCTGGAAAGCCTCCACGGCAGCAGGAGCCCAGTTAGCCACATCAGAGCCTTTCTTGGTCATATCCGTCAATGGTTTAACAACGCTAGAAAAATTAGCGATAAAACGACGGTAGAAGTTAGCAAAACCCAAGAACTTCTGAAGACTCTTAACTGACGAGGGTTGAGTCCAATCATGAATAGCTCGAACCTTGACTGGGTCCATCTCCACAGCAGAAGGGGAAAAGATGAACCCTAAAAAGGGAACCTTCTGTACACCAAAGAGACACTTTGAGCCTTTAACAAACAAAGAATTTTCACGCAAAATCTTGAAAACCATCCTGACCTGTTCCACATGCGAGTCCCAATCATCAGAAAAAAACAGAATATCATCCAGATAAACGATCAAAAATTTATCCAGATACTTCCGGAAAATGTCATGCATAAAGGACTGAAAAACTGAAGGTGCATTAGAGAGCCCAAATGGCATCACCAAGTACTCAAAATGACCTTCGGGCGTATTGAATGCGGTTTTCCATTCATCTCCTTGCTTAATGCGCACAAGGTTGTACGCACCGCGAAGGTCTATCTTGGTGAACCACTTGGCACCTTTAATCCGGGCAAACAAGTCTGACAACAACGGCAAAGGATACTGGAATTTGACAGTGATCTTATTTAAAAGCCGATAGTCAATACAAGGCCTCAAAGATCCGTCTTTTTTAGCCACAAAAAAGAATCCCGCACCAAGAGGGGAAGAAGAAGGACGGATATGCCCCTTCTCCAGAGACTCCTTGATATATGAACGCATCGCGGTATGTTCAGGTACCGACAGATTAAACAGTCTTCCCTTAGGAAACTTACTGCCTGGAATCAAATCTATTGCACAGTCACATTCCCTATGAGGAGGCAATACACTTGACCTAGACTCGCTGAAGACATCCTGATAATCAGACAAATACGCCGGAACTTCCGAAGGCGTAGAAGTAGCAATAGACACGGGCAGGGAATCTCCATGAATTCCATGACAGCCCCAACTTGACACTGACATTGCCTTCCAGTCTAAGACTGGATTATGGGTCTGTAACCATGGCAACCCCAAAACAACCAAATCATGCATTTTATGCAGAACAAGAAAACGTATCACCTCCTGATGTTCAGGAGTCATGCACATGGTAACCTGTGTCCAAAACTGCGGTTTATTTTCTGCCAAAGGCGTAGAATCAATACCCCTAAGAGGGATAGGATTTTCTAATGGCTCAAGAACAAAACCGCAGCGCTTGGCAAATGACAGATCCATAAGACTCAGGGCAGCACCTGAATCTACAAACGCCATGACAGGATACGATGACAGTGAGCAAATCAAAGTTACAGATAGAATGAACTTAGGTTGCAAATTACCAATAGCGACAGGACTAACAACCTTAGTAAGGCGCTTAGAGCATGCTGAGATAACATGTGCAGAATCACCACAGTAGTAACACAAGCCATTCTGGCGTCTATGAATTTTCTGCTCATTTCTAGTCAGGATTCTATCACATTGCATTAAATCAGGTGCCTGTTCAGATAACACCATGAGGGAATTAGCGGTTTTGCGCTCCCGCAACCGCCGGTCGATTTGAATAGCCAGGGCCATAGAATCATTCAGACCTGTGGGAATGGGAAAACCCACCATCACATTCTTAATGGCTTCAGAAAGGCCATTTCTAAAATTTGCAGCCAATGCACACTCGTTCCACTGGGTCAGCACGGACCATTTCCGAAATTTCTGGCAATACACCTCAGCCTCGTCCTGGCCCTGAGACATAGCCAGCAAGGCTTTTTCTGCCTGAATCTCAAGATTGGGTTCCTCATAAAGCAAACCGAGCGCCAGAAAAAACGCATCAATATCAGCCAATGCCGGATCTCCTGGCGCCAGCGAGAAAGCCCAATCCTGAGGGTCGCCCCGTAAAAAAGAAATAACAATTTTCACTTGCTGAGCGGAGTCTCCAGAGGAACAGGGTCTCAGGGACAAAAACAATTTACAATTATTCCTGAAATTTCTAAACTTAAATCGATCTCCGGAAAACAGTTCAGGAATCGGTATCTTAGGTTCTAACATAGGATTTCTGGTAACATAATCTTGTATGCCCTGCACACGAGCAGCAAGCTGGTCCACACTTGTAATCAAGGTCTGGACATTCATGTCTGCAGCAATCACAAGCCACTCAAAGGTAAAGGGGAAAAGAAAAAAAAAAAAATGAGAGAGAGAAAAAAAAAAACCTCAGAGCTTTCTTTCTTATAATCCCACTTCTGCAATGCATTTAACATTTAATACTGGCCTGGCAAACTGTTATGACCCCAATGGCGAGGGTCTCAGAGATATCAGCAAGTCTGCAAAGTACAAAAATCCAGCTCATAGGGCAGTGGTAACTGGGTTGACCATATATCTACTCCTAACGCCAACCCTAGAAGTAGCCGGGGAACATGCCTACGTTGGTCGCTAGATGTCTCGCGCCAGCCGGAGAGCTAACTACCCCTAGAAGAGGAAAACAAAGACCTCTCTTGCCTCCAGAGAAAAGACCCCAAAAGCAGGATACAAGCCCCCCACAAATAATAACGGTGAGGTAAGAGGAAATGACAAACACAGAGATGAACTAGGTTTAGCACAGAGAGGCCCACTTACTAATAGCAGAATATAGTAAGATAACTTATATGGTCAACAAAAACCCTATCAAAAAATCCACGCTGGAGATTCAAGAACCCCCGAACCGTCTAACGGCCCGGGGGGAGAACACCAGCCGCCCTAGAGCTTCCAGCAAGGTCAGGATACAGATTATATTCAAGCTGGACAGAAAATGCAAACAAAAACGAATTGCAAAAAGCAAAAAAGCAGACTTAACTTAATCAAGCAGGAACCAGGATCAGAAGACAAGAGCACTACAGATTAGCTCTGATATCAACGTTGCCAGGCATTGAACTGAAGGTCCAGGGAGCTTATATAGCAACACCCCTGACCTAACGACCCAGGTGAGCATAAAAGGAATGACTGACAAACCCAGAGTCAAATCACTAGTAGCCACTAGAGGGAGCCAAAAAGTAAATTCACAACAGGAGACGTCATCAAATTGTAGAGGACCATGGCAGTTAGTTCCTATCACCGAAGACCCCTTTGTGTTACCTCATATGTGGATTTACTTTTTTTTCAAACTCTTTTTTATTAGTTTTTACAGTACATATCAATCCAATAGCATGTCATAAGCTCTATGTCAATTTGTATTTTCAATTCTGTTCTATATGACATCATTGTCAAAACAATATCTTATCCAAACTTAACCTATTCTGTAATCCCTCCCCTTAACCCCACCCCCCAACCCACCTCTCTGCGTGCATCCATAAAAATCTATAGTTCATGGAGTCGGAATATGTCCATCAATGCATTTAAGAAGATACCATCTGGTGTCCTTCAACTGGGCTCTCAGTCTATCTTTAATAACTGGTGATATTGTACTAATAAGAAAAGACCAAGTCATGAGAAACTTCCCCGTTAATCTCTCTTTGTCGGTTAATGTTTCCAACTAATCCAGTTTAACCACTTTCTGACATCTGACGTACTATCCCGTCGAGGTGGGGTGGGCCTGTATGACCACCGACGGGATAGTACGTCATATGTGATCGGCCGCGCTCACGGGGGGAGCGCGGCCGATCGCGGCCGAGTGTCAGCTGACTATCGCAGCTGACATCCGGCACTTTGTGCCAGGAGCGGTCACGGACCGCCCCCGGCACATTAACCCCCGACACACTGCGATCAAAGATGATCGCAGTGTTATGGCGGTATAGGGAAGCATCGCGCAGGGAGGGGGCTCCCTGCGTGCTTCCCTGAGACCCCCAGAGCAACGCGATGTGATCCCGTTGCTCCGAGGGTCTCTTACCTCCTCCTCCCTGCAGCAGGCCCAGATCCAAGATGGCCGCGGCATCCGGGTCCTGCAGGGAGGTGGCTTCACTGCGCCTGCTCAGAGCAGGCGCCGGGAAGCCTGGATCTGTGCACTTCAGATCGCCGATCTGACACAGTGCACAGCAAAGTGTCAGATCGGCGATCTTACACTATAACATGACCGCGACGTCATCTAAGGACTTTCAAGCGCTCATTCGGCGATATCCGATACTTTTCGGGTATCGGCCGATACTATCCGATACCGATACTTTCAAGTATCGGACGGTATCGCTCAACACTACCCATTAGGGTTAGGGCTAGGGATAGGGTTAGGGCTAGGGCTAGGGTTAGGGCTAGGGTTAGGGTTATGGCTAGGGTTAGGGCTAGGGTTAAGGCTAGGGTTAGGGCTAGTGTTAGGGCTAGGGTTAGGGTTAGGGCAAGGGTTAGGGTTAGGGCTAGGGTTAGGGTTGGGGCTAGGGTTAAGGCTACAGTTAGGGTTGGGGCCAAAGTTAGGGTTTGGATTACATTTACGGTTGGGAATAGGGTTGGGATTAGGGTTAGGGGTGTGTCAGGGTTAGGGGTGTGGTTAGGGTTACTGTTGGGATTAGGGTTTCAGTTATAATTGGGGGGTTTCCACTGTTTAGGCACATCAGGGGCTCTCCAAACGCGACATGGCGTTCGATCTCAATTCCAGCCAATTCTGCATTGAAAAAGTAAAACACTGTTCCTTCCATTCCGAGCTCTCCCGTGCGCCCAAACAGGGGTTTACCCCAACATATAGGGTATCAACGTACTCAGGACACATTGGACAACAACTTTTGGGGTCCAATTTCTCCTGTTACCCTTGGGAAAATACAAAACTGGGGGCTAAAAAAATAATTTTTGTGGAAAAAAAAGGATTTTTTATTTTCACGGCTCTGCGTTATAAACTGTAGTGAAACACTTGGGGGTTCAAAGTTCTCACAACACATCTAGATAAGTTCCTTGGGGGTCTAGTTTCCAATATGGGCTCACTTGTGGGGGGTTTCTTCTGTTTAGGTACATTAGGGGCTCTACAAACGCAATGTGACGCCTGCAGACCAATCCATCTAAGTCTGCATTCCAAATGACGCTCCTTCCCTTCTGTGCTCTGCCATGCGCTCAAACGGTGGTTCCCCCCCCACATATGGGGTATCATCGTACTCAGGACAAATTGGACAACAACATTTGTGGTCCAATTTCAACTGTTACCCTTGGAAAAATACAAAACTGGGGGCTAAAAATAATTTCTGTGGAAAAAAAAAGAATTTTTATTTTCACGGCTCTGCGTTATAAGCTGTAGTGAAACACTTGGGGGTTCAAAGCTCTCACAACACATCTCGATGAGTTCCTTAGGGGGTCTACTTTCCAAAATGGTGTCAGTTGTGGGGGGTTTTGATGTTTAGGCACATCAGTGGCTCTCCAAACGCAACATGGCGTTCCATCTCAATTCCTGTCAATTTTGCATTGAAAAGTCAAACGGCGCTTCTTCCCTTCCGAGCTCTCCCATGCGCCCAAACAGTGGTTTACCCCCACATATGGAGTATCAGCGTACTCAGGACAAATTGTACAACAACTTTTGGAGTCCAATTTCTTCTCTTACCCTTGGGAAAATAAAAAATTGGGGGCAAAAAGATCATTTTTGTGAAAAAATATGATTTTTTATTTTTGCGGCTCTGCATTATAAACGTCTGTGAATCACTTAATGGGTCAAAGTGCTCACCACACATCTAGATAAGTTCCTTAGGGGGTCTACTTTCCAAAATGGTGTCACTTGTGGGGGGGTTTCAATGTTTAGGCACATCAGGGGCTCTCCAAACGCAATATGGCGTCCCATCTCAATTCCAGTCAATTTTGCATGAACCCTGAAGAAGGAGACAGGTGTCTCTGAAACGCGTTGGTTGATTAGGTCCTAGCTGCACATCGTACTCACTTCCCGGGGATAATGGTCACGTGACCTACTGCATCACACAGGTCCTGCGTACCGCCCGCACTCACCTCTGAGAACATACGCGGCGTCAGCTCTGCCGGATCTCGTCTTCACCCGGAGGTTAGTTAGTGGTGGCTTGCTGCCAGCCGGGGCAGCCACCTGCTCACTATACCCTTTCTACCCGAGAACGTTTGGAACTACAGGAGTATCGCTACAGTCTTCTATTTCATCATTGGAGGTAGGAAGACTTCTACTACACTAACTCCTTGGCTATATGAAGTCAGTGCATCGAGGATATACTTGTATTTATCCGGTTATCAGACTGAAACTTAATGGGACATATATAAGTGGCCATCCAGTCTAAAAGTACACTCGTAGCTCTCATCTCTTTGTGCTATTTGTCCAGCGCGTACCTGCATACACCTAGGTGTATACTACTGCAGACAAGTTCCTTAGGGGGTCTACTTTTTAAAATGGTGTCACTTGTGGGGGGTTCAATGTTTAGGCACATCAGTGGCTCTCCAAACGCAACATGGCGTCCATGTTTGCATTGAAAAGTCAAACGGCGCTCCTTCCCTTCCGAGCTCTCCCATGCACCCAAACAGTGGTTTACCCCCACATATGGGGTATCAGCATACTCAGAACAAATTGGTCAACAACTTTTGGGGTCCAATTTCTTCTCTTACCCTTGGGAAAATAAAAAATTGGGCGCGAAAAGATCATTTTTGTGAAAAAATATGATTTTTTATTTTTGCGGCTCTACATTATAAACTTCTGTGAATCACTTAATGGGTCAAAGTGCTCACCACACATCTAGATAAGTTCCTTAGAGGGTCTACTTTCCAAAATGGTGTCACTTGTGGGGGGGTTTCAATGTTTAGGCACATCAGGGGCTCTCCAAACGCAACATGACGTCCCATCTCAATTCCAGTCAATTTTGCATTGAAAAGTCAAATGGCGCTCCTTCGCTTCCGAGCTCTGCCATGCGCCCAAACAGTGGTTTACCCCCACATATGGGGTATCAGCGTACTCAGGACAAATTGTACAACAAGTTTTGGGGTCCATTTTCTCCTGTTACCCTTGGTAAAATAAAACAAATTGGAGCTGAATAAAGTTTTTGTGAAAAAATGTTAAATGTTCATTTTTATTTAAACATTCCAAAAATTCCTGTGAAACACCTGAAGGGTTAATAAACTTCTTGAATGTGGTTTTGAGAACCTTGAGGGGTGCAGTTTTTGGAATGGTGTAACACTTGGTTATTTTCTATCATATAGACCCCTCAAAATGACTTCAAATGAGATGTTGTCCCTAAAAAAAATGGTGTTGTAAAAATGAGAAATTGCTGGTCAACTTTTAACCCTTATAACTCCCTAACAAAAAAAATTTTGGTTCCAAAATTGTGCTGATGTAAAGTAGACATGTGGGAAATGTTACTTATTAAGTATTTTGTGTGACATATCTCTGTGATTTAATTGCATAAAAATTCAAAGTTGGAAAATTGCGAAATTTTCAAAATTTTCGCCAAATTTCCATTTTTTCACAAATAAACGCAGGTAATATCAAAGAAATTTTATCACTATCATGAAGTACAATATGTCACGAGAAAACAGTGTCAGAATCATCAGGATCCGTTGAAGCGTTTTTTAGAGTTATAACCTCATAAAGGGACAGTGGTCAGAATTGTAAAAATTAGCCTGGTCATTAACGTGCAAACCACCCTTGGGGGTAAAGGGGTTAAATAGGAACATTATTTTTGTCTGAATTAGTGATTGGGATGGTATATTAGGGTGGGGGGGATTATGTGTGGTAATGTGGTGGGGGGCGGGATTATGTGTGGTAATGTAGTGGGGGGTGGGATTATGTGTGGTAATGTGGTGGGGGGGCGGAATTATGTGTGGTAATGTGGTGGGGGGCGGGATTATGTGTGGTGATGTGGTGGGGGGCGGGATTATGTGTGGTGATGTGGTGGGGGGCAGGATTATGTGTGGTGATGTGGTGGGGGGGGCGGGATTATCTGTAGTAATTTGGTGGGGTGGCAGGATTATGTGTGGTGGTGTGGTGGGGGGCAAGATTATGTGTGGTAATGGGGTGGGGGGTGGGATTATGTGTGGTGATGTGGTGGGTGTGGTGATGGGGTGGGGGGGCGGGATTATGTGTGGTAATGGGGTGGGGGCAGGATTATGTGTGGTGATGTGGTGGGGGGATTATCTGTAGTAATTTGGTGGGGTGGCGGGATTATGTGTGGTGATGTGTTGGGGGGTGGGATTGTGTGGTGATGTGTTGGGGGGCGGGATTATGTGTGGTGATGTGTTGAAGGGGCGGGACTATGTGTGGTGATGTGGTGGGGGGTGGGATTTGTGGGGGGCGGGATTGTGTGTGGTAATGTGGTGGAGGGGCGGGATTGTGTGTGGTAATGGGGGGCAGGATTGTGTGTGGTGATGTGATGGGGCGGAGCTATTGTGCAGGGGGCGGGATTAGCGAGTAATCACGATGCCTCTTATATATAGATACACAATTTGGGAGTAACGCTTTATTAATAGTTTTGTATCCTTATCCCTGTGAGTATAACCTTCCCTGTTGTTTGCTCCGTGGTATAAATGGCAACGGATGTTCCTTTTTTGATTGCACTTGCACGGTTTTGGTTCATATCGCGCATACGCAGCCCCCTCGCTTGCAGTTCAGCCGGCAGCTGCGCACCTTGTCCTTGTTGCGTTCCAATGCGCGCTTGCGCAGTAGATCTTTCGCTTTGCAGCAGTACTGCGCTGGCGGCTTTTGCTACTTCCGCCTTGAGATGGATCACGGCATTCACATCGGTAGGCTATTAGGCATTACAATCTTGTATATATATCCACGTATTGATGGTCTTCCTTCACTTCCCCTGATGAAGCCTCACTTTGGAGGCAATACGCGTGGGGCCATGGTCTGTGGTCAGTCCAGGGTCCTCTGAGCTTGCCTCCTTTCAGGTTTATATCGCTTTGGTAATATTCTCTTCTCATGGTACATGGATGGATTGTCCATGTTTAGTGTTGTTGGTACATGGGTTGCTATAGGTAGCCTGGGGTTTTCCGTATGATTGGCGCCTGTTGTTTAAACCTATTTCATGCCTATATTGTTCTTTCTTTCATTGGGATGGTATACCCTGGGTACCCCATGAGCCATTGAGGGAGGGAAATATCCCATATATATGTATATATATTTTCTGCATATGTATTATTGTGTACCAGGTTATATACTGAGGTCTATGTTATATACCCGGGATGGTAACAGTTGTGTGTTAATTTTAATTATGTTTTAACTGTGTGCTAATAAAGTGGATCTTTTTTCATATTATTATTGCGGTGGTGTGGATATTATGGTAGTGCTTTGTCTCTTATTCTTTCAATTGTTGTTCTCTACCTATTGCACCCCGGCTTTATCACAATTTTTATGGCTGTGCGCCGGGTCTTCTTAGTTTCGATGTTAGACATAAGTGAGTACACTATATACTAAGGGACTGTGCTATACATAATAAGTGAGTACACTATATACTAAGGGACTGTGTTAGACATAAGTGAGTACACTATATACTAAGGGACAGTGCTATACATAAGTGAGTGCACTATATACTAAGGGACTGTGCTATACATAATAAGTGAGTACACTATATACTAAGGGACTGTGCTATACATAATAAGCGAGTACACTATACACTAAGGAACTGAATTTGGAAGTTAGAGAAGAAGCTATCAGGTACTGAGCATCATCCGCCTCCTCCCAATTCATTATAAGTCCCTGACAGCAACTTCTCCTACCTTTCAGTTCATTATAAAGTGTTCTTTGCACCTTATAATCTCCTAACCCACTCCCCAATAAATTTTAAGTCCCTGATAGCATCACAATGAATTGTGAAATGGGGGAGGATGCTATCAGAGGCTTAGTATCCTCCTCCTCCACCCAATTCATTTTACATCCATGTCTAATGTCTTCCTCCACCTCCCCCTGTTCGTAAGTCCATTATAAGTCCCCCTTCCTCCTATCCAAATCCCTCACATCCCTTATTGTCCTCCTTCCCCCGCATCCCATCATTGTCTTCTCCCTCACCTCCATTATTGCCCTCTCCACCATCTCCATCATTGTTCTCTCCCTCCACCTCATCATTGTCCTCATCACCACCTCCATCATTGCCTTCTCCCCCACCACTCCATCATTGCCCTTTCCACCACCTCCATCATTGCCTTCTCCCCCACTACCCCATCATTGCGCTTTCTACCACCTCCATCATTGCTTTCCCACCACCTCTTCCATCATTGCCCTTTCCACCACCTCCATCATTGCCTTCTCCCCTGCCACCCCCATCATTGCCCATTCCATCACCTCCATCATTGCCTTCTCCCCACCACCCCCATCATTGCCCTGTACACCACTGCCATCAACGTCTTTTCCACCACCACTATCATTGCCTTCTCCACACCACCCCATCATTGCCCTTTCCACCACCTCCATCATTGCTTTCTCCCTGACCACACCCAACATTGCCCTTTCTACCACCCCCATCATTGCCTTCTTCCTCACCACCTCATCATTGTCCTTTCCACCACACCATCATTGCTTTCTCCCCACCACCTCATCATTGCCCTTTCAACCAGCTCCATCATTGCTTTCTCCCCCACTGCCCCTATCACTGCCCTCTCCATCGCCCAAATCATTGCCCTCTCCACCACCTACACACTCACACACAAACACAGACACACACACAGCACCACTCACCTCTCCATACGTTCCACGAAGCCACTCACAGACACACACACATGTACACACACACCTCTCTGCAGCCACACACACCTCTCCGCAGCCACACACACCTCTCCGCACGTTCCCTGCAGCTTCCTCTCTCTTAAATAGACACGCGCTGAATGCTGACGTCATCCAGCTGTGCTGCTCTGTCAGACAGGAAGCACAGGCAGGAAGCAGATGACGGATCCTTGCAAATCCGCTCTGCTGCCATTTTCTCCAGTAGGCAGCGGAGCTGCAGGGATCGCTCCCTTCCCGCCGCACATGAGGGCAATCTTGGGGCCGGATAAACAGGCCAGATTGCCCTCAGTGTTAGCCACCGGCTGCACATGCGGTATGTCCGCCCCTGCACTCACACTACATTACATACACATATACACACATTTCATAATAAAAACTATATATGGCAGGGCTTCTTTAAATTGATATTTTTCTACAGCTCACTAATGATGTTATAAATATCCAAATGGCCCTTGGCAGAAAAAAAGGTTCCCCAACCCTGGTTTAGACTTAGGTAACCAAAAGAGGTCAAATGGGAGACTATATATTAGAGAAATCCTACAAAGAATTACTCCCATACAAAACAAATAGGCATACGGTAGTGACAGTATAATATCAATGCATGATATAGCATAGCACTACCACCTAGTGGTTATTGGAGGTATATGTGTCACTGCGAATACATGCATGTGCAGGTGCATCTCACAAAATTAGAATATCATCAAAAAGTTAATTTATTTCAGTTCTTCAATACAAAAAGTGAAACTCATATATTAGACGGACTCATTACAAACATAGTGATGTATTTCAAGTGTTTATTTCTGTTTATGTTGATGATTATGGCTTACAGCCAATGAAAACTCAAACGTCATTATCTCAGTAAATTAGAATACTTTATAGCACCAGCTTGAAAAAATGATTTTAAAATCCGAAATGTTGGCCTACTGAATTGTATGTTCAGTAAATGCACTCAATACTTGGTCGGGGCTCCTTTGGCATCAATTACTTCATCAATGCGGTGTGGCATGGAGGCGATCAGCCTGTGGACTGGTGAGGTATTATGGAAGTCCAGGTTGCTTTGATATCAGCTCGTCTGCATTGTAGGGTCTGGTGTCTCTCATCTTCCTCTTGACAATACCCCATAGATTATCTATGGGGTTAAGGTCAGGCGAGTTTGCTGCCAACCAAGCACAGTGATACTGTTGTTTTTAAACCAGGTATTGGTACTTTGGCAGTGTGGACAGGTGCCAAGTCCTGCTGTAGAATGAAATTTCCATCTCCAAAAAGCTTGTCGTCAGAGGGAAGCATGAAGTGCTCTACAATTTCCTGGTAGAAGGCTGTGCTGACTTTGGCCTTGATAAAACACAGTGGACCTAAACCAGCAGATGACATGGCTCCCGAAACCATCACTGATTGTGGAAACTTCACACTAGACCTTAAGCAGCTTGGATCGTGTATCTCTCTACTCTTCCTCCAAACTCTGAGACCTTGATTTCCAAGGTCTAGGGTGAAGTTTCCACAATCAGGGATGGTTTCGGGAGCCATGTCATCTGCTGGTGTAGGTCCACTGTGTTTTATCAAAACCAAAGGCGCAGCCGTCTACCAGGACATTTTAGAGGACTTCATGCTTCCCTCTGCCGACAAGCTTTTTGGAGATGAAAATTTCATTCTCCAGCAGGACTTGGCACCTGTCCACACTGCCAAAAGTATCAATACCTGGTTTAAAAACAACAGTATCACTGTGCTTTATTGGCCAGCAAATCGCCTACCTTAATCCCATAGAGAATCTATGGGATATTGTCAAGAAGATGATAGACACGAGACCCAACCATGCAGATGAGCTGAAGGCTGCAATCAAAGCAACCTGGGCCTCCATAACACCTCAGCAGTGCCACAGGCTGATCACCTCCATGCCACACCGTATTGATGCAGTAATTGATGCAAAAGGAGTCCCGACCAAGTATTGAGTATATTTACTGAACATACATTGCAGTAGGCCAACATTTTGGATTTTAAAATCATTTTTCAAGCTGGTATTATAAAGTGATCTTATTTACTTAGATAATGACTTTTGGGTTTTCATTGGCTGTAAGTCATAATTATCAACATTAACAGAATTAGATCACTCTGTTTGTAATGACTATATATAATGTATAATTTTGTATTGAAAAACTGAAATAAATTAACTTTTTGATGATATTCTAAATTTGTGAGAAGCACCTGTAACTGTCAGTTTGTGGCATAGTGCCAAAAATGTCATGCCAGCTATGATGCTAGTGTAGTTGTGGCCAAATGTTTTGACACTGACACATTTTGTTTTTCACACAGTTTGCTGCTTCAATGTTTTTCAATCTCTTAGTCGGGTGTTTCTATGGTTACTGAAGTACAATTGTCAGTATTTCATACATTTCTAAACTTTTATTGACAAATACATTAAGTTTATGCAAAGACTCAGTATTGACCCTTATTTTTCAAAAATTCTTCAGTTCGCATTGGCAGCTGGATATCAGCTCCTGGGCCAAATCCTGACTGATGACAGCTCATTCTTGTCTAATCAGTTCTTAGAATTTATCAAAATTTCTGTATTTGTTTGGCATCTGCTTTTTGGAGGATTTTCCACAGGTTCTCAATGGGTTTAAGCATTGGGGAGTTTCCTAGGTGTGAACACAAAATTTAAATATTTTGTTCACACAGGCACTTAGTTATAAACATTGCTTTTTGTTCATCACCCCTATATGGATGAAAAGCCCCCACACATGAATGGCCTCAGGATGCTTTACTGTTGGCTTGGCACAGGACTCGTGGTAGTGCTCACCTTTTCTTCTCATGATCATTCTTCTAGATGTCCTAAACAGTCTGAAGTGACTGTATCATAAAAATGAACTTTACCAGAGTTTCTCTGCAGTCAGCCCTTGTGTTTCCTGTAGATTGTCCATCTGTCCTTGATGATTTTCTTTGCTGCCTTTCTCAACAATAGGCCAGCCTCTAAAAGCCTTTGTCTTACTTTATGTGCAGCTACACTGATACCTGCCTGCTGCCATTCCTGAGCAAGCTCTGCACTGGTGTTGCTAACCTGAGTTACCATTTCAAAAATTACAGACAGCCCTTTTTTACTGACAATTTTGAAAACCACAATGAATCATAAAGATTCTTAGTGTTATGTGTGTATACATTAGAAGAATTTTTATTGACCTGTAAAATAATTATAATTACAAACGCAACAATTTCCAAAAGCTCCTCCATAATGATCAAATTGCTGATTTTTCATTATTCTCAAAAGATAATTTAATCTATAATAAAAAGATAAATTACATATAAGAAAAATTATGTCTACATAAAGTAGTACAACTAGTCTTGAAAAAATAAGACCTGAGTCAGCGACACCTATATACTAATACTAAACTGCAAAGAGGAAAGGTTATAATTCAATTTTGGTGTGAAATATAAGACAGCAATTTATGCTGTTTAACTACTTTAAAAACATTTTTTCCAGACATTGAAAGGTAAATGCATGTAATGATCACACAGTTAGGACACCATCGCCCTCCTTCATAATCTCTCTAACATCGCTGTACCTGAATCTGGAATCCTAGATGTTCCAAACAGGCATCAAAGTTGACAATTGCTGAGAATTTGTGAACCTGAGAATTTCCAGTCCAATAGTTTCTCCTCTGCTCTAGATTTGTGTAATTCAATGATCAGGAGCTGTGAAAAGTCAGATAATTGTCTGTCCCCTCCTGTCTGTCATTTTCCGAATCCCTTACATTTAGAGAAGCAGCCAAGCAGTCAACCTAAAATATTTTTTTATGGAATGTAACAATTTAGCTGTGGTATTACCTTGTATATGCCCATTAAGGTCATAAGCTACAGAGAGAGGAATTCTGTGCTACGGCACTGACAGAGACCTTCACATTACAAGAAGAGGTCACAGTTATGAGGTTTGAAAAACTTTTTTGCACAGATCACCACATTATATTACTCAAACTTGTCCCAATAAAACAAAAAGTTGCTTAGTTGCCCAATAAAAGAGCCATCCAAAAATCTTTCAATGTGTCAGTCATAGAGGGTATGCAACATGTAACGCTGCGGCCGGTTACTGCTTTGTCCTATACTGTTGATGACTTGAAGAGAAGCCTGGTCGTGGAGATGGTGAGGTGTTACTTTTCTTCTAGTGGACAGAAGTTGTGGTCCTGATGAGAAGTCGTGGGAGTCTGTGAAGACGTGTCGGTCTCCAACTTCTCTTCAGACCTCGAGGGCTTGAAGAAGAGGGGGCGTAAGGGGGGGGTACTGTAAAGCTGCTGCCAGCACCCCTGCATGGTGACACCAGTTTACTCACCGCTCCAGCCCCGCAAAGTGGTCCCCGGCATTCTACTGCATCCCAATCTGACAGTGTGTACGTTAGCCAGCAGTATGCCTTTTACGCGCGTGCCCACGCTTCCCTGTTTTTAAAGGGGTAGCATGCACATTATGCTAAATGTTCTCAGCTTGTGGCTGAGAGGCATTTAGCATAAGTTGTACACCTGCAAGATGACTCCCAACCAATAGCTGGGAAACCTCTTGTATAAAAAAAATCCCCTCTCCCCCCTAGGGAGTCGCCATGCAACGTAGTGAACGATTTATTAGTAAGGTATGCTGCTAGTGAGTTTTGAGGTTCCCTGGTCCCGGTGTGGCCACAGCCTGAATATTATCCCCTGGTCCTGCTGTGGCCCACCTCTTTCCTCATCCCCTGATCCTGGAGCAGCCAGACATGAACCTCATCCCCTGGTCCCGGAGCGGCCAGTGCCTGAACCTAGTCCTCTGGCCCCAGAGCGGCAAGTATCTGAACCTTGTTCACTGGTCCCGCAACGGACAGCCCTATACCCAAAGACTCTTGGTCACAGTGCAGCCAGTGCATGAATACTATTCTCCAGTCCATGGGTGGCCTAACCCTGTTCCTGAATCCTATGCCGGCGTGTCTGAACTAAGCCCTAAAGTAGTGTCAGCGTACCTGACCCCTGGGGGCAGCAGTTGCAGTACCTGGCTCTGCCCAGTAGTACCTGGTGGCTACCAGCGGCACAAGCCTGACCTCATCACTAGGGGCTCCAGTGAACACCAAGGTAGCCTTTTAGTTAGGCACCTTCCTGGGTAGGACCGTTCTTGTGGCACAGTGAGTCCACGAATCCCCATGCACCACGGCTGAGCGTAACAATCTGCTCGGCACAGCCATGATTTTAACATACTAAATAATAAAAATAAGCTATAATAGGTTTCCTGGGCATCTTAACATGCAACGAGCATGGGACTTGTGCAGAACATCATGGGATGAAGACATATCCCAGAGTAACAGTTGTGTATTGATTTCCCTGTGCTGATTAGATAGGGAATGAAAATAGAACATGTGGAACGAATAATTAGTTTATAAGAAACAATGTATATTAAATTCTCTGTGCTTGTTAGGTAATTATTGAACATGGAATCAGTGCAGATTATAGTGGAATAAACATATCCCATAAAACTGATGTATGCTGCATTTCCGGTGCCTGATATGTACACCTTCGACCTAGGACAGCTGACAGAATCCCACGGCTTTCAATATCATCTCTATGTTGATGACACACAGATCTACCTCTTGGGACCCAAATCACCTCCTTACTAACCAGAATCCCACAATGTCTGTCATCCTTCATCTCTGCTCGATTTCTAAAAGTTAACATTGGACAAAACAGAATTCATCATCTTTCCCCAATCTCACTCAATACCTCTAACAGACATATCCATCAAAGTCCATGGCTGCTCACTCTCCCCAGTCCCGCAAGCTTACTGTCTCGGGGTAACCCTCAACTATGTTCTCTCATTCAAACCACATATCCAAGCCCTTTCCACCTCCTGCCAACTCTAACTAAATAATATTCCACGGATCCGCACATTCCTTAATCAAGAATCTGCAAAAACACTAGTGCATGCCCTCATCATCTCCCACCTCCTCTACTAATGCAACCTCCTGCTCTGTGGCCTCCCTTCTAACACTCTTGCATCCATCCATTCTATCCAAAGCTCTGTTGCCTAACTAATCCACTGGTCCCCCCGCTATTCCCTGTCCTGTTTTCTCTGCCAATACTTTCTCTGGCTCCCCATTGCCCAGAGACTCTAGCTCAAAATCTTAACTATGACATACAAAGCCATCCACAACCTGTCTCAATACATCTGTGACCTAGTCTCCCAATACATACCTAAACAGAACCTTTGATCCTCAAAAGATTTCCTTCTCTACTTCCCTTTTATCTCCTCTTCCCACAATCGCATACTAGATATCTCCTGAGCATACCCCCTACTCTGGAACTCTACATCAACATATCAGACTCTCACCTACAGTAGAAAACTTCAAAAGGAAACTTAAGAACCACCTCTTCCAACAGGCCTACAACCTGCAGTAACCATCGTTCCACCATAGTGCTGCACAACCAGCTCTGCCCTCACCTACTGTATTCTCACCCATCACTTGTAGAGTGTGAGCCCTCGCGGGCAGGGTCCTCTCTCCTCCTGTACCAGTCGCTGACTTATATTGTACAGGATTATTGTACTTTTTTATTAATAAATTATCAAAATGTCCAAACAATTAAAATAATGGCGCTTCAAATAACTAAGGTACACCTATTCCAGTTACATAATAATAATAATCTTTATTTATATAGCGCCAACATATTCCGCAGCGCTTTACAGTTTAACAGTTTCAAACACAACAGTCATAAGTAACAACGTTAACAATACAATAATTAAAGCGAAATAAGAGGACCCTGCTCGTGAGAGCTTACAATTTACAATGAGATGGGGGAGATACAAAGCACAGGTGTGTATTTACAATGATGGTCCAGCCATCTTCAGGGGGTGGGGGATAGGTGGAGATAGTGAATGGGCTACACACACACAAATATAAAATGAGTTTGAGTGAACGTGGTAGGCCGCTCTGAACAAATGTGTTTTGAGGGAGCGCCTAAAACTGTGCAAATTGTGGATGGTCCTAATATCTTGGGGCAGAGCATTCCAGAGGATTGGCGCAGCACGGGAGAAGTCTTGGAGTCGGGAGTGGGAGGTGCGGATTAGTGCAGAGGTTAGTCGGAAGTCATTTGCTGAGCGCAGAGGTTGGTTAGGCCGATAGGCAGAAATGAGGGAGGAGATGTAAGGGGGTGCCGCACTGTGGAGAGCTTTGTGGGTGAGAACAAGTACTTTGAATTGTATCCTGCAATGAATGGGCAGCCAGTGTAACGACTGGCGAAGAGCGGACGCGTCCGAGTAACAATTATATGTGCTTAACAAGAAAGATGAAGAGATCCATTGGGATATTAAAAACAAATCTTTATTATGAATATAAAAGTCCATAAACTAAAACAGGAAATGCCTCAAAAAGGGACGCTGAAAATTCTGATAAGAATGGTATATTAATTTGCAGACACTACCTTAGGGGCATGAAGTATGTGCTGTTAATAGAAATATGAAAACAGTCAAGTGACTCCACAAAAATGGTAGGCTAATACAAATGACAAATTTAGAATTACCCTGAGCTCATAATTCTATACACACAGTAATCACGAATTAAAAGTAAAACAAATGACCTTGTCATCAAAAGGTTGGAGAAAGAAATATCCCAATAGCAGTATACTCTGACACCAGTTAAAGTGCAATGAAGTGTGAGCCAAAGTACTGGGTGAATCTGTGACCCACTAATAACCATCGGCAAGACTGGTTGTGAGAGATAAACTAGCTTTTTAAGAGTTTACAATGACACTCTTTGCCCAGTATAAGTAGATGTAAGGTAACGATATCTACAAGGTTAATAGCCACAGTTAAATACTAAACTGTGTAATAACACTTAGAAATACAAATGTATAAGGAATGCAAATTATGACACTTTCCATATGTAAACTAAAGTGGAAATGTTATAAATTGAGGTACCACTTAAGTAAAAAAATGGGTATTTACTTCCTGGCTATTAAGACAGGGTAACCAAACAATAGCAGGATAAGTGTCCCTTTGCCCCGAAGTGTGTTTTGCCACTTTATTCTTCCGGGACTTGCCCCAACGCGCGTTTTGCCACTTTCTTCTTCCGGGATCATGCGGATTCCATGTTTTTTTATCAATTCTGAATAAAGTCTGACATTTTTATACTTCATGGGATGGGAGCGCATAGCTTTCCTTCTTCTGATGAATATTGGCTGTGCTTCACCAGCAGGACTATCACCCTCCACACAGACTGGAACCAAGACAATTGGACTGCACAGTGTGATGAGCGCTCATCTTTTTCTTAGTCCATAATCTGGTTGACACATATGTAAGTGTGAATCTAACCTAACAAATGATTCACAGATTCAAAACACGTTACAATTTTTTTTCTATGCACTCTATTTTTCAGTGACCACAATGGATCTAAATCTTTTTAACATGATGAATTAAAAGAAGTTAGAAGTTATTTTTCTTTATTCATGGGCGAGTGCAGGATTTTTCAATGAAACATTTTGGATTATGCATACCAGGGTGGCTATCTATTGGCAGCAATTACATTTGTTCCCCAATACTTTTATTTGGTGGGGTGAAACACCCGCAGTAGCCACACAGGATGACCAGCATAAAGACCAACCCTGCACCAAAGGTAAATGCACCACACATTAATTTTCACATTCATCGGGATCGGTGGAAGCGCTGCATGCGCGAAACAGCTGTCATCCTGTGGTCAACATGATCTCCTTGTCCATTTCGCATATGTCTTAATAAAGTCTTATCTGTTTTATCGGGCTTGGTGAGTGCAAACCATTTTTTTCTTTTTCTCTGGATTACATCAAATGTAACCAACACCCGTACTCTAACCACCAAAGGAAGCCTGCTACGCTAGCCACACTACTAGAACCCACTGGCGGCAGCATCAGAGATGGAAAGAACATTGGCTGTAAGGTAAGATTGACTCCATACTTCTTCTGTTCCTACAGAAGTGGAAGCCATATTTTAACATAATATATGTTTTTGTTTTTTACACTTGCCAGTTTGGCGTAGTGCTAAGAAAAACCTTCAATTCTATCACGCCAAGGGAATTTCATTCCAGCAGCACAGCCTGTTTTAAATGCGTTTCATCCACCTTGATCATATTTTAACATAATACATATTAATCTTATTTAGACACAAACAGGAAGTATGAGTGTAGAAAAAATAACTAATAAATAAAAATATTTTATTCATAAATTCAGAACGTGCACTTTTCCCTTATAAAAATTGACACATTTTGCTCATTTTACTTTTTTTTTTATTGTAAAACAAGAACATGTAAGCCAGATACATATAAACTGTTACCTGTTCAAAAAAAATGAGACAATACATTTCACACATTGCAATAAGTGAACAATTACCGTATACATAATCTCTTTAGACTTTATTTAAAGATGTTTTTCTGCCTCATGCTCATGTGTGACCAGTAATATGCTGTGACATGTGACCATTAATAAAACATTACAAAGAGACTGAACAGCATTTCTGAACAGAATAAAGCAAGTGTGAACAGGTATGAATGCACAATAAAAAAAAAAAAAGACAAGTGCCCATAGGACGACACTGTGTGGTATAATAGGGAGTGGGTCGCGAGATGTTGGTCGCCTAATGGAGTTGTGAATGTATCATCTCAAATCAATGTTCGTGTTAAAATCAGCTGCTGCAGTCCACCAGCGGGATGAAGGATCCTCCATCTTCACACTTCTGGATATGGATTAGAGGATAGGCAATTGAAAATGAACTCGCTGCTGTGAGGGATGAGCGGTAGTTTCATTTGAAAAGTACCTGGTTAGAGCCAGAAACGCATAATAATACTACTTGAGTCTACATGGAGTGTGGAACCTCTCATCCCTTACAGCAGTGCTCTCATTTCTAAAGCCTATCTTCCAATCCATAGCCACATGACTGCACAATATACAAATAAAAGCATACAGCAGCAGTCTGTAAGGGCGAAGAAGTACGCAAACACTGAACATATGAAATTGTATCTGCATTGCTTCTATATAGAATATACGGTAACTATAAAAATGAGAGCACTTGGCACAAAAATGGGTCAATTCATAAGAGTCCATCAGCCAAGATAAGTGTTTTATATTTATTATTAAAACACCATCATTGGGCACAGTCACTGTGTCATGGTCACCAGAGAGTGAGGAACAGAAGAAGGTATTTAAAGCAAATCTGTCACTCGATTCATGCTGACCAAACCACAGGTAGTATGACTCACGGCGTGGTTGCACAATTGCAGCGAGGTATATTTTTCTGAAATTCTCAGAGAAACCATCGTTTGAAGAACCAGCCATGGACTATGGGGAGAGACCTGACTCACTCTACTTGATTGACAGTTCTCTCCCATTTGTGTACATAGTGAGAGGCTGGTTGGTCACCTGGAGTGGTCCAGGAGAAGATTGCTGGGGACCATAGACAGAGATGTGACAAGTCCAGCATTGCCTTCAGGCGGATTCTGCTGCACGGCTCCAGGTGACTGACGGGTCTCTCCCTATATACACATATGGGAGAAATCTGTTAATCAACTGGAGAGACATGGAGAGTAAAGGCCCCGTCTCACATAGCGATTTACCAACGATCACGACCAGCGATACGACCTGGCCGTGATCGTTGGTAAGTCGCTGTGTGGTCGCTGGGGAGCTGTCACACAGACAGCTCTCTCCAGCGACCAACGATCAGGGGAACGACTTCGGCATCGTTGAAACTGTCTTCAACGATGCCGAAGTCCCCCTGCAGCACCCGGGTAACCAGGGTAAACATCGGGTTACTAAGCGCAGGGCCGCGCTTAGTAACCCGATGTTTACCCTGGTTACCAAAAAAACCAAACAGTACATACTCACCATCTGATGTCCGTCAGGTCCCTTGCCGTCTGCTTCCTGCTCTGACTGAGTGCCGCCGTACAGTGAGAGCAGAGTGCAGCGGTGACGTCACTGCTGTGCGGTGCTCTCACTGTACGGCGGCACTCAGTCAGAGCAGGAAGCGGACGGCAAGGGACCTGACGGACATCAGATGGTGAGTATGTACTGTTTGTTTTTTTTGGTAACCAGGGTAAACATCGGGTTACTAAGCGCGGCCCTGCGCTTAGTAACCCGATGTTTACCCTGGTTACCAGTGAAGACATCGCTGGATCGGTGTCACACACACCGATTCAGCGATGTCAGCGGGACCTCAACGACCAAAAAAAGGTCCAGGCCATTCCGACACGACCAGCGATCTCGCAGCAGGGGCCTGATCGCTGGTACGTGTCACACATAGCGAGATCGCTACTGAGGTCGCTGTTGCGTCACAAAACTAGTGACTCAGCAGCGATCTCGCTAGCGATCTCGCTATGTGTGACGGGGCCTTAACTGTCTGGAGGCAGCACCTAACCAGCCTAGTCTCTGTCTAAAGTTCTCCTGGCTGGCTTCTTTACAAACTATGTTTTCTCTTAAAATTTGGAGCATTTCAGAGAAAAAAATGTACCTGCTACAATCGTGCAGTCAGGCTTTGATTCGGGCTGCCTACAATTTGGGAAGTATGAATCGAGTGACAAGGTTTCCGATCAGAATAAGACAAGTTTTTTTTTGTGTTTTTTTTTTTAATTGTAAGCTAAATCTTTGGCAATCCTGTTATGAAATAAAGGCACGGATGGTCTGAAGATTTTAGATACATAAATCTGTGAATATTATTTAGGTCACATCAAAGTGCCAACTACAAAATAAATCTAAAATAAAGAATAGTTATAGCAGACAGAGGGTTCAATTTGGTTACTTATGTAATCTAGCATTTATTTATTTCAACCCATATTAATGAAAATACTATTGTAATTCTGCTGTTTATTGTTTTTCCATATTTTGCTCGGTTCTGCTACGGCAGACATTTTTACAGTAGTGACAGCAGGAAGTGAGGCCATCTCAGGTGTCATTTTTTTTTAATTCGCTTCTCTACCAGTGGAGGAAACCTGTTATTTTGTTAATGTTGGTACATTCTGACAAAATGACAGTTCTTGGAAAGCAAATGAAAGAACAGCACCCAAGATTGCTGCATTTCCTGCCTTATAGGTTATCCTTGTAACTTCCTTATTTCCTAAACACATGGTCAATACTACATTTTAGGATCTTCTATAGATCTAGTTACAGTAATCCCGCTCTAAACAGGTGAGCAACAATACTACAGGGAATAATGTATCACTGACTAAGGAAGAAGAAGAAATCTGTAAGGCTGCGGAATGCCCCTAAGGAAATTTCTGATTAGCACATATAATGTAGCTTACATATTAATCTTAGAACCAAACAAGTCTTGAATGCAGCAAGTATAAAGAAGCACATGAAGTATTCCTTATTAAGTAGGAAGAATCTCCGATCAGCCAGTGACTGCTTTTTCTTATGGCGTTGGTCCATGGATTATGGACGGAAGACCAACATGCTGGCCACTAATGTTCTATTATTATAACATGATTTACTGTGCTCCTGTAATAGAAGTCTTTTGAAATAAGGCACAATGACAGACTAAAGTTTAATAAGGCTGAAGTGCCCACTTTCTAGAATCCTACGATTTAACGTAAACTTAAGGAGTAAAGTTTTTCCTTGTGTAAAAAAACAGGTCTATACAAAGC
This sequence comes from Ranitomeya variabilis, assembly GCF_051348905.1. Taxonomy (NCBI): domain Eukaryota; kingdom Metazoa; phylum Chordata; class Amphibia; order Anura; family Dendrobatidae; genus Ranitomeya; species Ranitomeya variabilis. Next base: position 82,004,444 of record NC_135239.1, read on the forward strand.
AGACTTTTAGGCCGTGCAATGGTCTTTTTGGAATTTAACCCCTTAGTGAAAGAGCCATATTTTAAAAATCTGACCAGTGTCACTTTATATGATAACTCTGGAACGCATCAACAAATTCCAGTGATTTTGAGAATGTTTTTTCGTGACACATTATACTTTATGACAATGGTAAATTTAGGTTGATATGTTTTGTGTTTATTTAAAAAAAATCAGAAATTTGACAAAAATGTTAAAAACCTAGCAGTTTTCAAACTTTGAATGATTATTCCTTTAATCCAGATAGTCATGCCATAGCAAAACATTAATAAATAATATTTCCCTCATGCCTGCTTTACATCAGCACCATTTGTAAAATGTTATTTTATTTTCATAGCATTTTAGGAGGTTTAAAAATGTAGCAGTAATTTTTCATTTTTTCATGTAAATTTACAAAATAATTTTTTTAGGGACCTATCCAGGTTTGAAGTGACTTTAGGGGTCCTATATATTGAAAAAAAAACAAAAGTGACATGATTGTAAAAACAGCACCCCCTGGACATATTGCTGTCATATAGTTAATTAACCCTTCAGGTGATTTTCAGGAATTAATGCAAAGTGACATGACAGAATTAAAAAGTTGATTTTTACCACCTAAATGTCGCTGCCTTTTGAACAGGCCACTATAGCAGAGTGGCAGACTCTAAGGCGCTATTTGGTCATGAGCTGCCATGGCAAACATCAGGACCACATAATCGTGAGCTCAGGGTGCCGATGGGGATAAAGAGGGAGAAGCCACACTCTTAAACATTTATACGATATAGTCATTATTGACAGCAGCATCTAAGGGGTTAAACAGATATGGACGGTGCCAACACCGATTGTGGCTGATGCAGCAAGTTGTCAGCTATAGCGTACAGCCGACAGATGCTGGATTGTCTCCTGTATGGGGAGGCTATTCTCAAATATCTCAGGTCAGTTAAAAGACGTATTGATGGTCATTAAGGGGTTAAAGATGCAAATAGCCTCTTCAGAGGAGGAGGAGAGGATTTCTTGTGCCAGCAATTCGATGCAGCAATACTAAAAGTCAATATTGTATTGACACTTTAACAAACCTTGCCACGTGACCCAAGATAATAGGCCAAACCGGAAACTCCCCTTGTTTCAGGGTCTTTGCCCCCTCATTAGAGAAAAACGTAGAATAGCCAATCTGCCTGGGTGAGGGTCGCTGACAGGGGATTGAAGGGGTAAGGTTCCTCCTTGTGAAGGGCACCCACTTACAGACAATGCAATGTTTCTCTGGGAATTTAAATATGCAAATTGCCTCTTCAGAGAGTAAGGGTACTGTCACACTCTGCAACTTTCCAACGATCACGACCAGCGATACGACCTGGCTGTGATCGTTGGAAAGTCGTTGTGTGGTCGCTGGAGAGCTGTCACACAGACCGCTCTCCAGCGACCAACGATGCCGAGGTCCCCGGGTAACCAGGGTAAACATCGGGTTCCTTTTAACATGAAGCAATTTTGACATTATATCCTGTTTTTGTCACACACAATGTGAAATATGGCTGTTATTTATTCACAACCACAAACTATAATACAAGGAGGGTCATGTTGCCATTCATCTACATGGGCAGCAGGCAGCCGGTTCGTGGCATACAGTTATATATCCAGCTCCCCGCTCAGCGAGTCGTAACTTTTCACTAGGATCCGTAACCTCTCTGATGGCCAGTGTACAGATGTGATGCTACCATGGGTGTTTAAACAGGAGGATTTTTTTTTATTTTGTACATTTTTAGAAATAGATCCTTTGGTAAGAACCAAGAGTTTTTGTTTTCAGCTAGAACATAATAGAATGCATATATGTTTTACTACATAAAAATATCAAAGTTAAGAAAACAACTATATAATACCCATTAAAGAAATAAAAATATAAAAACAAAACTATGGTTTCAAAATTTTGCATTTTTTTTTTTTTTTTTGGTAAATTTGGCTGACACAAAAATAGAAAACGACAGATCAAAATAATATAAGCTGCCATACATGATATTGACTGATGATGGCTCAATAGGTTCAGACGTTCTCATCATGTAGAAATGTGGCAGCAGCTGAATTCATATTCTTATCTTCACCAAGGAAATCACACAGACATACGTACACACACTGGAGTTCCTGAGTGGAAATCTTGGCAATTTGATATTTCTAGATCCCAAGCTGCTCCTTCATCTTCTCATACACTACATAGCTGATACTGACTGCAGGAAGCACTTTCAAGAAATTTGGAGCGATTCCTCTGTACAGACCTAGAAACCCTTCCTTAGCTACTATCTTGCGGAAGAGGCCTCCCATGCTTAGCTGAGGAGCACCCTCTATGGAAGCTGAAAAAGAACCAAGAAAAAGTTAAGAACCGCCACCAGTCATGTTATCATTACCAGTAGATTGCTGTAGCGGTAGCAAGACTTTAATAGGGATGGGCAATTTAAAAAAAAATAAAATCTTGATCTTTTTCTTTCAAAGTTAACAACGAATTGTGATTTTAAACTTTATTTTTTTTTTCTTTTTATGGTTGGAGTTTAGTGGAAGGGTGTATCCAAACGCAGTCCAACAAATTCACGATACTTTATTCCAAAAAGCGGCATAACTTCTAGCACAGCGGCTTGTAGGCAGCACAGAGCTGGAGTACCTTTTTGATCATGCTGATGTCATATGACTTTTTTTGGGGGGTGGAGTGGATGGTGTTGGTCACAGCGGGTAGAAGGGATGGAGGTGATTGACTGCAATAAAGATGGTTTCTGATTGTCTGTTTATGGAAAGCATGGAGCATTGGTGAGAAGCCACATGGCCCAAATACAGAAGGGGGCACCTGTGAGGAGGGGTAAACCGTACCCCAGGGAACAACATACAAAATGGATGCAGGAGGAGAGGAAAAGGTTGACCCTCTTACAAACAGAAAAGAAAAGAAGAACAGATCTGACATTTTATTATTAAAGGTGTGTGGTGGCGAGGGTCCAGGAAGAAGAACTGGAGGTACTTTAATCACATTGGTACTGAGGAACGGTCAGTAACTGGTAGTCTGTATACACGTGGGGCGTTTGCTCTATTTCACCTCCGATAAACCTGAGCTGATAGCTGATAGGAGAAGTTGCAGGGAGATGCACCAACTACTTATTTGCAGCATTCCCAGTACTTAAACGGCTCTTCAATGTCTTCTGAGGCTGTTACGGGAATAATGGTGGAAGTCTGTGCGACCTACACAGCCAACCACAGCTAACCTCCTACTAGTTCTCTCCTATGTCCCCGAGCTTCACAGTGAGCTCAATCACAGAGCTCAGCAGCTCCTCTTCCTCCTACAGTGCCCGCTCCACCAATGATGAGCCGCTTCTGGCAGGAGAGGGGGCAGAGCTAAAATTGATTTTTTGATTCTATCAAAAATCGCAAAATAGTGCCAGCCTCAAATGGTAAATTAATCATATTAATTAAATTAATCTCCCAGCCTAACATGTAATACATTGCTGCACCAAGTCAGTCACAGCAGAACCGTCTCTTTCTAGAATCCCTCCGCTCATAGAAGACATTACCTAGAAAAGGAATCTCAACTTTAATGTCAACTCTATAACTTATGTAGAGATTTCTTAAACAGAAACTGTGGTTTTAATTTTTATTTCATAAATAAATTGTACTCATGAAAATTACAAACTTTGTAATATATGTTATCAGAGAAATCCACTTCTTTCTTCATCAGGACTGATCAATCAATCGTTCTCAAAATTCTTAATACACAAGTAAAACCTATCTGTCCTTCGTAAAGATGGGAAAATCTATCACGGGGAAAGGAGATGGCAGTTGGTGCTTTTGAAGTTCTATGGAGAACGCTGTCATGGCAGCGGAATGTCTGTCTGCCTCTAGCTCCTCCTTCCTCATCCTCTACATAGAACGTTAAATGCATCAAATGTTAACTCCTATCTCAGTAATGGAAATAAAGCTGCCCTCAATGAACACAGAATTTACCTATGAATTGAGAGTGAAAGAAGCAGATTTCTCTGATGAGATATATTACACAGTTACTTATTTTCATGCGTACTATTGAATTATGAAATAAAAATTAAAAGCGAGTTTTATTTTTTGTGAGATAAACCTGTTGTAAGTTAGCCACCACTTAAAGGGTTAATCCCATCTTTCTTTCATGGTGGGGACAGGAATAACCACAACCATGTGTCAGCCACAGGAGGCTGGAGCAATTCAATAATAGAGAAAGCACTGAGGATATCAAATTTCCTGTAATTGCTTTATGAATCTATTATTAAAATGCAGATGCCACTTACAGCAGCTCCTCGTTTGCTTATGGAGCAGCAGGATTTCTACAACTTAGGCTTCACTCAGATGTCAGTTTTTACCTGGACATGAAAGAAGAAAAAAAAAAAAGGACCGTTCATCAGTGTGCAGGATCAGACTTTCATCAACTATTAGGGCTCTTTCAGATGTCAGTGTGTTTTGTATGTGTGGTGACAGTTTTCACAAGAGACACTTATACAGTTAAGTCCATATATATTTGGACAGAGACAACATTTTTCTAATTTTGGTTATAGACATTACCACAATGAATTTTAAACAAAACAATTCAGATGCAGTTGAAGTTCAGACTTTCAGCTTTCATTTGAGGGTATCCACATTAAAATTGGATGAAGGGTTTAGGAGTTTCAGCTCCTTAACATGCGCCACCCTGTTTTTAAAAGGGACCAAAAGTAATTGGACAATTGACCCCAAGGCTATTTCATGGACAGGTGTGGGCAATCCCTTCGTTATGTCATTCTCAATTAAGCAGATAAAAGGCCTGGAGGTGATTTGAGGTGTGGTGCTTGCATTTGCAAGGTTTTGCTGTGAAGTAAACATGCGGTCAAAGGAGCTCTCCATGCAGGTGAAACAAGCCATCCTTAAGCTGCGAAAACAGAAAAAACCCATCCGAGAAATTGCTACAATATTAGGAGTGGCAAAATCTACAGTTTGGTACATCCTGAGAAAGAAAGAAAGCACTGGTGAACTCATCAATGCAAAAAGACCTCAGTGGTGGATGATGGCAGAATAATCTCCATGGTGAAGAGAAACCCCTTCACAACAGCCAACCAAGTGAACAGCACTCTCCAGGAGGTCGGCGTATCAATATCCAAATCCATCATAAAGAGAAGACTGCATGAAAGTAAATACAGAGGGTTCACTGCACGGTGCAAGCCACTCATAAGCATCAAGAATAAAAAGGCTAGACTGGAATTTGCTAAAAAACATCTTAAAAAGCCAGCACAGTTCTGCAAGAACATTCCTTGGACAGATGAAACCAAGATCAACCTCTACCAGAATGATGGAAAGAGAAAAGTATGGTGAAGGCGTGGTACAGCTCATGACCCAAAGCATACCACATCATCTGTAAAACACGGCGGAGGCAGTGTGATGACTTGGGCATGCATGGCTGCCAGTGGCACTGGGTCACTAGTGTTTATTGATGATGTGACACAGGACAGAAGCAGCCGAATAAATTCTGAGGTATTAAGAAACATACTGTGTGCTCAGATCCAGCCAAATGCAGCCAAACTGGTTGTCGTTTCATACTACAAATGGACAATGACCCAAAACATAAAGCCAAAGCAACCCAGGAGTTTATTAAAGCAAAGAAGTGGAATATTCTTGAATGGCCAAGTCAGTCACCTGATCTCAACCCAATTGAGCAGCATTTCACTTGTTAAAGACTAAACTTCAGACAGAAAGGCCCACAAACAAACAGCAACTGAAAACCACCGCAGTGAAGGCCTGGCAGAGCATCAAAAAGGAGGAAACACAGCGTCTGGTGATGTCCATGAGTTCAAGACTTCAGGCAGTCATTGCCAACAAAGGGTTTTCAACCAAGTACTAAAAATTAACATTTTATTTACAATTATTGAATCTGTCCAATTACTTTTGGTCTCTTTAAAAACAGGGTGGCGCATGTTAAGGAGCTGAAACTCCTAAACCCTTCATCCAATTTTAATGTGGATACCCTCAAATGAAAGCTGAAAGTCTGAACTTCAACTGCATCTGAATTGTTTTGTTTAAAATTCATTGTGGTAATGTCTATAACCAAAATTAGAAAAATGCTGTCTCTGTCCAAATATATATGGACATAACTGTACATGTAGACCCATTCAAGGGAATGGGTCAGTGCACATGTCAGTGTGTTTCCAAGGACCGTGTGTCTGTGAGCAAAACACGCTGATATATCCGTTTTTTAACAGCTACACAGACCACAAAATGTCCAATCCGTGTGTCATCAGCGTGATACGTACCGGCACCTGGAAAGAATCAGTACAGTTAGCACTGTTCCCCGTCACCGGGTGCTGAAGTCAGCTCTCATCATTCTCCCCTGCTCTGCCGACGATCGGCGCGTACAGGGGAGAAAGAGTTATATTCAACTGATAACCGCAAGAGCAGGCGGCAGTTGATGGGACTGCTACTCCCATCAGCCTACACTTACTACCGCTAATAACAGTGAGAGCAGGCGGCGGCTGATGGGGAGTATTCATGGGATGATTGATGGGAGCCTGTGATAGCCAGCCCGTGGCCGGCGTCCATAGGAGATTGTGATGTTCACTATACATGGTAGTGATGATGCACTGCTACGTATAACACAAGTGATTGGTCGAATTGCAGCTTCAAAATTCCCTAGGGGACTATTAAATACAGTAAAGAAAAAAAAAAAGTTTTTAAAATATGAAAAAAAAAAAAAAGTTCAAATCACCCTCCTTTTTGACCCATTGAAAATGAAACAAACTAAAGAGAAATACACATATTTGGATATCGCCGAGTTTAGAAATGTCTGATCTATCAAAATATGCCGTGGAGAATCATATTGTCAGGTCAGTTTTACCATATAGTAAACAAGGCAAAAAACAAAACAAAAAAATAAATCAATTGTGGCCTTGCACTTTTTTTGCAATTTCACCTTACTTTTAATTTCTTTCCTGTTTTCCAGTACACTGTGTGGTAAAATGAATAGATTCATTAAAACGTACATCTCATCCCGCAAAAAACCAAGCCCTCATGTGGCTGAAGGAAAATTTAAAAAAAGCTATGGCCAGGGAGTGAAGGGGTTAACATAGCATTTGTTGGGGGTTTTTTGTTGGGTTTTTTTTGTTGGGTTTTTTTTGTTGGGGGGGGGTTTAATAACTTCTTATTTATGAATTTTTTGTATTTCTTTATACTTTCCACGTGTCACACTAAATAATCATTTGATTATTTCAAATGGATGTGTTGCTTGCACACAAAAAAAGTTTATTTTTTCTTCTTTTTTTGTCGGGTGGGGGTTAGAACTTCTGGTCGTTATGTTTATTATTTGTATCTCTATGTACATATACACACACACACACACACACACACTAGGGAAATCATTTTTGTACAGTTAAACTTCACTTTGATTTCTTGCACAATGGACTAGTTTGAGGCCGCTTACCTTGCGCTTGCATTCTAGTTCTGATGAGGGCTAATGGATAACTAGCCAATTGGCCACAGGTACTGGACGCTGTGCCACAGCCTAGGAGGACCAGCACCCCTGGGTTGGCAGAGTCTGTTGCATATTTCTGTAGCCAAGCATTCTTAAGGGTCTGCCAGAGGAGAAGGAAACGTCCAAACTGTTACCATCTATCAAACCCAACAAGTCTCGTGGACAGTCATTTCTGTTAATGGTAGGAAGCTGCAGTAATGCTCGATTTCATGCTGTGTGCATGCGGCTATATCACAGCTCACTGCAGAGTCAGTATTTATTGCCAAGGACAGAACCGGATCACCGCCTGTAAAATCAGCAAAATTCTCACTTATGGCCGCGTGCCCAAAGCCTTAAAGTGGCCAAAACTTACAAATGCTGGGTAATATTGGAATGAATTAATATTATGTACTTGTTGGAAATATAACAAAAAAAGTGTTCTGCAATAGCCAAATATTCATTATATAACGAGTGTCACCAAATCAAAAGTGACAAATTTTTGTTTTATTTTACCCTTACTTCCTCCTCTGAATATTCAGTTTTTATTTAGATTTTTTTCTATTTTTTTTTTAATCCGTCATATGGTTTCAGAGATGTGGGCCTTTTTACACAGTACTAATTTTGATGGTCTTTATTAAGGGAGCGATGGGTAATAATGAAAAGCGGTCTAGAAACACGCCCCATCAATCTTGCAAACCACACCCCCTTGTAAAGTTTAGAAAAAAAAATCTAAATAAAAAGGCCCATATCTCTGGAACTGCATGGTGGATTAAAAATAGAATAATAATAATAATAATACTCAGAGGAGCAGCGGGAGTAAAGTAACAGCGAAAACCCCATGATGACCATGGGAACTTCAGAACAATTAGTAACAATGTGATTGTATATAAAAAAAAAGTAAAAAGATCACCTCATAGATGGCGAGGTCAATGCCAGCATAAGGAATGATCCCCAGTATGTTGGGTATATATCCCTTATAGAAGGCCCGCACCCCTTCTTTTCTCAGGATCTGTTTCGCACAGTCAAACATCCCACTGTACTGTCCGGTCCTTGCTACAGCTAAGCGCGTCTTCATAACCTAGAACCCAGCACAAGATAATAGCGAGCATTATTATACAAAACGTCCTCTGCTGTTAGGCTGTTAGTCTAGATTGTATTTTAATATATGCAATAGATTTTTATATAAAAGACATGGAAATAGGAATTTCAATTTTTTACCAAAAAACTATTATAAACCCTTAATACAAATTAACCCCGTTCCGACAGGGCAATTTTGCATTTTTGCGCTTACATTTTCCCTCCCCTTATTCCAACAGCCATAGCTTTTTTATTTTTCTGTCTATATAGCCATAGGAAGGTTTGTTTTTTGTGGGTCAAGAGTTGTACTTTTAAATGACCTCATCTTTTTTTATCAGTTGATGTACTGGAAAGAGGGGAAAAAAAATCCAAATAAGGCGAGAAAGCGGAAAAAAGCGTAATTCTGCAATTGTTTTTTGGATTTTTTTTTATTTATTTGCAGCGTTTATTTTATGATAGTAAAAATGACCCAGCAATATAATCCTACAGGTCAGTACAATTATGCAGATATCAACATGTATACGGTACTTTTTATTTTATTTAACTGATGAAAAAAAAAAATCAATCAGTAATTTGTAAAAAAAAAAAAAAAATTAAAATAAATACATTCAGCTTGTGTCGCCATTTTCAGAGAGCTGTAATATTTTCAATATTCAGGTATGGACATGTATGAGGGTTTTTTTGTTTTTTTTTGCACCCCAAATTTAATGTTTTATTTATATCACTTTGGGGTAGATATAATGTTTTAATCACCTGTTATTACATTTCTTTTTGTTGGTGCAGCATCCAAAAGTAATACCAAATATGTGTATTTTTTAATTTTTAACAGATGAAAAGGGGGGTGATTTAAACGTTTATATTTTTTTCATAGGTTTTCACATGAGTACTGTAATGACCAACACAGAGGTCTTCAACAGGATCTTGGCTGCCATGGCATCCCATCAGAACCTGGTGATAATCCCATCGGCAGGCCCATGATAGTATAGAATGTTGCACCCTCCTGATGGCGAGTGCTAAATGCTGCCATCAGGGATTGCCAGCAGCATTTAACAGGTTAACAGCCATGGGTGGAGCAGAGATGTTAGAGACAGATGATGGCTGAATAACACAGCCATCATCTGCCGGGAAAGAAGCGGGTTTGGCATGCGAGCCCGCATCAAAGTCAGGGAGCCAGCATAGGACGTACCAGTATGTCCTGTGTCGATAAAGGATTAAAGGAGTTGACTGATCTTAATAAATATTGTAGAGGTTCACTCTTTCAGTAGGTAGCGTTCACACAGGCAATGTAGTTTGGGTCCAAACTCGTGCATTTTTAATTGCTTTCCACAGGTTGACCAGAACCAAAACAAACTGAAACATAAATCCCTAGCCTTGTCCAGGTGCTACCTAAATAGAACATGCCCTGGCAACTCTTACACGGCTGAGCTAGCCCCACCTCGGTCAAACAAAACATCTATTGGCCATTGAAACACCAAGGTTACTTACCGGTAGCCGGTTTTTCCGGAGCCCATGACAGCACACATGAGAGAGGGGATCCGCCCAGTCAGGACAGGAAACCTACTGAAATAAAAGGGCGGTACCTCTCCCTCGCTTCAGTTGGTTTTCAGAGCATGAGAGGCCCCCTTGGTTAGTACACATGGCAATCTACCACCACATTATAATAACAACAAAAAACACCCAGCTAAAAGTGCGCACCAAAGGGTGACAAAAGAAGGGAGGGAATATACAGGTGCTGTCATGGGCTCCGGAAAAAACGGATACCGGTAAGTAACCTTGGTGTTTTCCCGTCTCCCATGACAGCACACATGAGAGATTTTTGGAGAAAGGAACACATTAGGGAGGGACCACCGCTTGCAGCACCCTTCTACCAAAGGTAAGGTCAGTAGAAGAAGATAAGTTCAGTCGGTAGTGTTTAAAGAAGGTAGACGGAGAGGACCAGGTAGCGGCCTTACAAATTTGATCTATCGATACCTCTGCTTTTTCAGCCCAGGAAGTAGCCACGCCCCTGGTGGAGTGAGCCTTGATGCCTTCAGGGATCGGAACGCCACATGCAGCATAGGATAAGCTAATGGCCTCCCTAATCCACCTGGCAATAGTAGCTTTGGACACCCCATGACCTTTCCTGCTACCCTGGAAAGCTACAAATAGAGACTGATCTTTCCTCCACTGACTGGTTAAGGATATGTACTGTAACATAGACCTTCTTACATCAAGAGTGTGAAACCTCTCCTCACCTGGATTTTTTGGATTAACACAAAAAGAGGGTAATACAATCTCCTGACTCCTATGAAATTTAAGAACTACCTTAGGTAGATAAGCCGGATCTGGTCTTAGAATCACCCTGTCGTCATATATCTGAGTGTATGGAGGACAAATGAACAGGGCTTGCAAGTCACTCACCCTACGTGCGGATGTCAAAGCTAATAATAGTACCGTTTTTAGAGTGAGAAATTTTATCGATAATTCTTGCAAAGGCTCAAAAGGACTCTTAGTTAGAGCATCTAAAACCAGATTTAAATCCCAGGGAGGAATTCTCTGAATTACTACAGGTCTAGACCTACTACATGATTTAATGAAACGGGCAACCCACTTATTGGAGGCTAAATTACAATGATATAAAGCTCCTAATGCTGACACTTGAACCTTAAGTGTATTGGTAGCCAACCCTAGCTGTAAGCCTGCTTGCAGAAACTCTAAAATAGCACCCACAGGAGCCTCATCCGACAAAGGTTGCCCTAAAAACTCTAGAAACCTCTTCCATGTCCTACCATAAATTCTCGATATAATCGGCTTTCTACTTTTCAGCAGGGTGGAGACTAGCCCTGGCGAGAATCCCTGTCGGCTCAGTAATGCCCTCTCAAATTCCAGGCTGCTAGATGGAAGCCCTTCACTTGAGAGTGGCATACTGGACCCTGGGTAAGCAGGTCCGGAACCTCTGGTAGGATCCATGGATCGGTTACCGACATTTGTCTTAGGAGAGAAAACCATGGTCTTTTCGGCCAAAATGGAGCAATCAGTATCACTCTTGCCTGCTCCATCCTGATCTTCCTCACTACAACCGGAATTAATGATGTCGGTGGAAACACGTAAGCGAGGCTGAACCTCCACGGTATTCGGAGGGCATCCACTGCAACCGGGTTCCCCCTCAGGTCTAACGAGCAGAACCTCTCCACCTTCCTGTTGTGAAGCGTGGCAAACAAGTCTATTACCGGTTCGCCCCAGGCCTGCACTATTTGTTGGAACACCCTGGAATTCAGCGACCATTCTCCCTGTCTTAGCTTTCTGCGACTTAAGTAGTCCGCCTTCGTGTTTTCGACCCCCTTTATGTGCAGAGCTGTGAGGGACAGTAGGTGAGATTCTGCAAACTGAAGAAGCGCCGATGTTGCCCTCATGAGTGAAAGGGACCTCGTCCCCCCTGATGATTGATATAGGCTACCACCGCGTAATTGTCGGACATCACTCTGGTATGACGACCCTGAAGGATTGGAAGGAAATGTCTTACTGCTCTTTCTACAGCCCATAACTCTCTTATATTGGATGTTTGATATTTTTCTGTATGGGACCAGGACCCCTGTATGGAAAGGGTCCCTAGATGTGCACCCCATCCTGTACCACTCGCGTCCGTTGTGATCACGTCTTCTACCGGAGTTAGCCACTGAACCCCTGAGCTTAAGTGATCCCTCACTGACCACCAGACTAGGGAATCTCTGACGCGTAACGAGAGATGAACTTTTCCCTCCAAATGCCCTTCTAACAACCTTTGTGTTGACAGGACCTCCCACTGCAATTGCCTCAGGTGGAACTGTGCCCATTTTACAGCGGGAATACAGGATGTTAGTGACCCTAGCAGAGACATCGCCTTTCTTAGCGTCATCACAGGCTGATGTATCGCCAGTTCCACAAGACTTTGTATGTTGGATATTTTGCTCTCCGGCAGGAGACAGAGTTGACGCGTGGAGTCCAGAACCAACCCCAGGAAGGACTGAACTTTCTCTGGTGTTAATCTCGACTTGGCGACATTTATCTCCCAACCTAATACTGCTAGGGTCGTGGTCACTTCTTCTATTTGTGCAAGACAGTGATCTATTGACCTGCCTATTACCAGGAAGTCGTCTAGGTACGGAACAATGACTATGTCCCGGGAACGGAGGAAGGACATGACTTTCGACATTAATTTTGTAAATATTCTTGGTGCTATTGATAGACCAAATGGAAGGGCAGCATACTGGTAGTGTTTGAGTTGTCCTTGGACAATCACTGCTCTCAGAAACCTTTGATAGTCCTGATGAATTGGGACATGGTAGTAAGCGTCTTTTAAGTCTATAGCTGCCATGAAGCAGTCCGGGAACAGTATTTTTATTGCTGAGCCTACCGACTCCATCTTGAAGGAGTAATTTTTTATTGACCGGTTGAGTTTTTTCAAGTTGACAATAGTCCTTAGAGAGCCATCTGGCTTTCGTATTAAGAAGAGAGGGGAATAAAACCCTTCTCCTTCCTCTTCCTTTGGAACTTCTACTAGGACTTTTTTTAGAACTAGTCCCAATACCTCTGTTTCCAGAGCTAGTTGTTCCTCTGGAAGTTTTCTGCATGGTGTCAACACAAAAGTCTGTCGAGGTGGATGAATTCATTTTATTTTTAGCCCGTCGCCGACAACATTCAACGCCCAACGACTGGGGGAAATATTTAACCAGGTGTGAAGATAGAAAGAAAGCCTTCCCCCTACTTCCAGCTTGGCGTCATTGGGAGGGCTTTTTTGTGGATGTGGAGGGGCCCTTATACATGTACCCCGATCCTTTTCTATCTCTATAGTCCCAGTTCCTTCTATCTCCCGGGGGGCGACCTCTATTGAATTTTCCTCTCCGAAAATAAGGCCGTCTGATATCCACTGGAAAACGAGGCAACCCTTTTTTCTTGTCGCCAGCTTTTTCTAAAATGTCCTCCAGTTTTTGACCAAAGAGGAATTTGCCGTCGCACGGAATGGAACAGAGTCTATTTTTTGAGGGTAAGTCCCCTGGGCACCCCTTCAACCACAAGGCACGTCTTGCCGCGTTAGACAATCCTGCTGCCCTAGCTGCAAGTCTTACAGAGTCTGCTGAAGAATCAGCTATAAAGGCTGCCGCCCCTTGTGCCATTGCCATATTGGCTAGGACCTCGTCTCTCGGCACTCTAGATTTCAACTGATCCTCTATTTGTTGCAGCCAGACAATAAGGGAGCGGGCAACACATGTTCCAGCTATTGCCGGTTTTAGACCTCCTGCGGCTGCCTCCCAGGTATGTTTTAAAAAAGCATCCGCTTTTTTATCTAAAGGGTCTCTTAGGACGCCTGAATCCTCCAAGGGTAGGGATGACCTTTTAGATGACCTAGCCACCGCACCATCAATTTTAGGGGCTTTATCCCATACTTCTGAATCCTTTTCCTCAAAAGGATAACATCTCTTAGAAGCTGAGGGAAGAATACCAGACTTTTCAGGTTTCTTCCACTCTTTCTCTATAAGAGTTTTAACTCTAGTATTTACTGGGAAGGTACGCTTCCTCTTCTCCTCCAAACCACCAAACATAACGTCCTCTACTGATCTGGACTCCTTTTCATCTTTAAGGCCCACTGTAGCCCTAACTGATTTAACCAGTTTATCTGTATTCTCAGTTAGGAAGCATGGTCGGCCCCCAACATCACTATCCGAAGAGGAGCCAGAGAACACGGAAGAGGACGAACATGGAGACAGAGGTCCTTCTTGATATTCTTCAGATTGAGGGGTACCAGAATCTGAAACAGTCTCTAAGATCTTGCTACTTTTCTTTTTTAGGACTGATTTTAAAGACCCTTTAACCTCTGCTCTAATCATGGCCCTGAGGCCAGCGGCAAAGTCAGGGGATTCATCCTGAATAGTTTTTTGGATGCAGTCCGCACAGAGGCTTTTCTGCCATTGGACTGCTATTGGGGCTTTGCAGAGGGCACATTCTTTGTTCTTGGACTTGGCATTAGCCTTCCTCGGCGCCTGACAAGCAAGCAGAGAAACGTAGCCCATTACCACCAATGTGACATTCACGAAGATCACTCACCACCCTCTGACACTCAAGGGTACCGGATTTTGAGGCTGATCTGGAGTACGGATAACATCCCTCCTAGAAGCTGAGGAGTCCTGCGACCTTCGATCCGGACGACTGCCGCTTCTCCTCTTAGCATGCTGGTGAGCAGACATAGCGCCTGGTAAGCTTTCCTGCTGCTGCTGCTGCTGTGGTGATGACTGTTGTGAGTGCTGCTCCTTACAATCCTCCATAGCGGAGCTCTGTAGATGTGAGCACTTTTACTGTGGACTCACCGCCTTTTGAAGGGTGATCCACTCTGCTCACCGCCTCATCCGGTACAAAAACTCTGCTCCTCCCCCACCTCTGCGCCCACCAGGAGACCCAGGAGATACCTGTGACGCTGTAGCGTCTGTCTATGGGCGCCGCCATCTTGGATCCGGCGCGCAGCAGTGACGTCACGCGGGCACGCCCATTCCCAGCGTGCCCTGCGCGCATCACCGCCGCGCACCCGGAAGGCAGACCAGAGCCGACGGCAGCAGCAGAGGGGGCAGAGAGCGGCGTGGCAGCCGCAGAAGAGCCACAGGACTCCGGACTGCGCTGCCTAACACCCGCACGTGCGCAAAGGCCCCAGGACCTGCGAACGGCGCTTCCACACCCTGAAGGCCGGCATACAGGCATGCTGCCTGTTCTTCCAGTGCCGGGACAGGAGTGGGTGAGTGGAATCTTCAAGCAAAAAAACGCCGTGATTTCAGCACAAGGGTTCCCATCAGGACAGGAAACCCAACTGAAGCGAGGGAGAGGTACCGCCCTTTTATTTCAGTAGGTTTTCCTGTCCTGACTGGGCGGATCCCCTCTCTCATGTGGGCTGTCATGGGAGACGGGAAAACCACTGTTACTTGTAGTTCTCTGCACACATCCTGTGCATTTAATCATGATTACAAAATTAAGTGTGGGCTCACCCAAACAGATTAAAGTCATTTCTACTGGAACAGACTTCATACACAGAAGAGGCACGATCCCACCAGTTGCGGTATCCCCTTTGGCCTGAGCTCCAGAAGTTTCCAGTGCCAAACAAATATTCAACTCCAGTCACAGTTCACACTGAACGGATTGCAGCTTCCACACGGTTCTCTGCAACTCTCACAAACAGACTGCTTAGCGCAGTCTCCATTCAGAGAGAAACCCCGGCAAGTCTCTCTCTCTCTGCTACAGCTCACATTTTGGCTGGTCACTCACCAGTAGCACACTCAACACTGCTCAACATCCAGCAGACTGCCACTCTCTCAGGAGACTGCCACTTCATGAAGCTACTTCCTGGTTCTTAGCAAAAACCCTGCAGGTGTACCTAATCAAGACCCTGCAGAGCTGGAATTTAGCCCTGTCTATTTTTATACTCTAATCACTTTTGTAATTTGCTTTAATACAGAATACCATACACTTCTGTCTATACAGCTAATCCAAGCAAAGTAAAACAAAAAAAAGTGTTTTTTTACTTCACTTGGTGAAGTAACAAGGCATCCTCTGGAGGCTAGGGTTGCACACACTTCCCTGCAGCGTCTGTCACTCGGCCTGGAGCAAGATGTCATCAAGGGATGGCTCTGTGGTCACTTACCACAGTTTCTTTCATTGCCGCACTGAAGATATCCCAAATCCTTGGCAGAGATGTAAGCTTTGAGTGATGTGACCAATGCACCGGAACTCTGCTTGTCTGCAGTCCCTGCCAACACAGCTTCTTACTGTGAAAGGAGGCAACATCAAGGGGCAGTGATGATTAAAAAAAAAAAAAAAAAAGTGAGTGACACTAGCGTTACCCCTTGAAGATGATTTATTTGAGAGTGGTGGTAGAAGCTGTGGGGCGGCGCTGGTGTCCCTCCCCCTGCTTCTATCAATGCTCCCCAATGGTGTCTTGTTTCATAGTAAGACACTTCACCCACATATTCAGAGAGAGGAGATGAAAGAAACTGTGGAAAGTGACCACAACGCTGTCCCCTGATGACATACTGTTCCAGAAGGGGTGAAAGACGCTGTGGTGAAGTGAGTGCAGCTCCAACTTCCTAATGACGCCTTTTTTGAGAATCCTCTCACAAAGAAAGTCATGGGAACTGAAGTAAAAAAAAAAAAACACATATAGGGATTAGCTGTATAAGGAGAAGTGTAGGGAATTTTAACATAAGACAAATTACAAAAGTGCTTTGGATTTACACAGGACATTTTAGGTGTTGGACCACACCCTTAGATGGGTATCCATTATACACGGTATATATTTATTAGTGACCACAAAGTAAGGAATGCAGTAAAATAAAGATAACATTTCTAGTCCTCCAGTAAGTTCATTGTTGCTCCACCTCGCACCATTTTTTGTGACCAGTCACGCAGTGGTGACATGCTGACTAGATGCACAGGACACCTGCAATCACCGGCCTCAGCAGTCATGTGCTGGCCACGCTAATGTCACCACTGCAGCCAGTTATTGGGGTTCACATGTATGTTGACAGTAAATCATCAGTACAGGACACTAGCTCAAACACAAGCAGGACCACCAGGGTGGTGGTGCTAGAGCAGCAAGGGATTTACCAGGAAAGTATAATACTGTTAGAATATTTTTTACATTCCCTGCTTTGTAACTATTTAAAAAAAAAAAAAACTGGAATCCCTTTAGGCAGGAAATTTCCAATTTTGGTTAATTGTAGGAACAAAACAAATTATTGATTGCATAGCCGTTGGTATAGATGTACAACATTTGACATCAGTCGCATCCTTGATTGTGCCTGGATAGGTTTTTAGATTTGCAGATCAAGACAATGTATTTATCATCAGGGGGAAAGGGGGTAAATACTTTTCTAACTGGTCTGAATGAGTACATATACAATACTCTAGCATAAGAAGAGATTTCAGAACCTCCATAGGATATATTGAAGTCTGCGCTGTGGCTCCAGCCAGAGACCCAGCAACAAATCGCTCTGCTGTACCCAACTTGCCACTGCGGGAGCTGAAGATCTTCTTGTACTGAAAGAAAAAATAAAACATGACATTTTGGAATTTCTCAAGAGGCATCCTCTTGACTTGGAATTGCAAGTCATACATTGTAGAAAGTTCATTTTACAGAAATTACATAGCCCAGAGACAGTAAGCATATGGCTCACCAGCTGGTCATGCCACATTTCATTATAGTGTGCATTTCATCTACAAGTGCAAAGAAATATATGCTATAAAATTCTCTTAATTCAGCATCGGGGGGCCAAGCAGGTGTTTCAGATTGCTGGACAAACATGGAGAAGGAAGGGAAACAATAGCAAATCTGACGCCAGATTCATAGAAATCACCACTAAAGAAACGTATTGTGTTCGCCTTCACCAAATATAAAGTGATAAAAAGCTCCTCAGAAAACTAAAGCGGTCTTACATGTGTCCGTACTTTGACCAACCCAACCCATAACACGGTGGTCTTCAACCTGTTCAGCTAGTATGAAACTACAACTGCACTGACAGTCTGTAGTTTATCGCAAAAACTGGAGAAGAGGTTAAACAAGACCGACATAGAAGATGATCTGCACCCTAAATATCTGATTGAAAACATTTTTACCCACGTCTGTTACCTATAGTTCTAGAAAGATTAGTATAAAAGAATAAAATCATGTTGTAAAATATACACACGGATTAATTAAGTAAAACTGGCTTGGTTCGTATTGTGCCAAGAGAAAAGAAAGAGTTCTCTATAGAGCTGTATCTGCATGCAGTGCCATCTAAGGCTACTTTCACGCTAGCGTCGTTCGACGCACGTCGCAATGCGTCGTTTTGGAGAAAAAACGCATCCTGCAAAGTTGCCTGCAGGATGCGTTTTTTCTCCATTGACTTTCATTAGCGACGCATTGCGACGGATTGCCACACGTCACATCTGTCGTGCGACGGATGCGTCGTGTTTTGGCAGACCGTCTGCACAAAAAAAGTTCCATGTAACTTTTTTTGTGCGTCGTGTCCGCCATTTTCGACAGCGCATGCGCGGCCGAAACTCCGCCCCCTCCTCCCCGCAACTCACAATGGGGCAGCGGATGCGTTGTAAAACTGCATCGGCTGCCCCCGTTGTGCTTTTATTTCACAGTATGCGTCGGTACGTCAGCCCGACGCACTGCGACGGGCCCGTACCGACGCTACTGTGAAAGTAGCTTAAGACTATGACAGACGCTGTGGTCCGGCCAATGCATTGGTCATAGCATGAAGCCATGCTGTATATAGGACGCACAGTCATTGGGAGAAATGGGCATCTATGCACCAGGATGGCCAATCTGATGGTGTAGATGATGCTCAGTCATTAAGAAATGGGCAATTAAGCACTAGGATGGGCATTCAAGCAATGAGCAACTAACCACCATATTAGGCTAGGTTCCTCTTTGCTGGGAAGCTAAACAAATATGATACCTTTCCTGGGCTGCCAGCCCACAATTATATGGGTAGATAGTAGTGATGAGCGAGTTGCTCGAGATTTCCCAAGCACGCTCGGGTGGTCTCCGAGTATTTGTTAGTGTTCGGAGATTTAGTTTTCATCGCAGCAGCTGAATGATTTACAGCTAGTAGCCAGCCTGAGTACATGTGGGGGTTGCCTGGTTGCTAGGGAATCCCCACATGTAATCAAGCTGGCTAATAGCTGTAAATCATTCAGCTGCAGCGATGAAAACTAAATCTCCAAGCAGTCATAAATACTCGGAAGTCACCCGAGTGTGCTCAGGAAAACCCGAGCAACGAGTACACTCGATCATCTTTAGTAGATTGGATACTGCTGTGATTTAGACCGCCATAGGCTGATGGGTAGCGTGCCCAGTTAGAGAGCCTATGGATACAGTACAAAGACTATCACTTCCAAACAGAAAACACAGCAAAGAGGTTGCCAACAAAGAGGACTGCCTTGTCGCTGGCTGTTGGGCGTACATGAATTGGCCAATTTATGTGATAAGCATCTTCATTTTAATCTATCTGCTAGAACAGCAATGCAATTCCAATTTGATATATCTCATGTTTTCATGCTATAGCGCTAGAGTGCAGCTTTAATTTGTTAGTTATTTATGTAGGTGGCTACTCTTAGCTTGCTCCTGTACACCTGTTTTCTGTTTGGAAGTGACAGTCAGTTCTTGATATTTATAACACTATGCCAGATTACTGTAATAAAACAGTTAGTCTGTGGTCATAAAAATGGGGGGTCCAGAGGTTACAATTGCAATTTAGCGCAGTGATCAGACAAGGCCCAAATGACCCCTTTGCCATATCAAGCTAGCAATACTATAGTTAGCACATAATGGCTACAAAGCCATGGTACATAATTTGTTTCAAGTATCTCAAATGATAGGTGGAAGCCACCATAAATGATCCAGTATTAATTCTATTACCTGCTCATATGCATAAAATTTCATCGCCGTCTCAGGGGCAATTTTGATGACATTCACTCCATTTCCTCGCCACAGGGACCGGATGCCTCCTTCCTTTACCATTTGCTTCAGACCACCTAACATATTCGAGCCTCCTTTGGATCCATGAACCTGGCGTATTGAGAAATGTATTAATCGGGTCAAAAGACAATGATTATTTCTTGCTGCAAATTGCATCAAGACAAACAGAAGCAAATTTGATAATCTGTGAGCACCATGATAAAAGGTTAAAATACACTTAGACATTTACAGAAATTGATACTGATAGCCCTCTCTACTGCTGCTGTCTATTAGAGCAGGTAATCAAGTCTGAAAAAGTCTTTAACTATGCACTGGATAGGTGAAAACTGATAAAATGATGTGTCTCACTAAAGGCCAGGATGGGAGACGTCTGTGTCCTCTTCTTCCCTGGGTGCAAACTGCATCCCATAGGAGCTGAATGGAGTGGCAGGTGGTCCATGTGCCCTGCCTATACATTCAAGCCCATGACACTGATCAAGACAGTCAAGGACACCGCTCGGCTGTAGACTGCAATTCTATTCAACTCTTCTAGTCTTGTGGCTTTGGTGGAACCAGGGAAAATTGAGGGACACAAGTACTTCATTTTGGCAATATGATGTTATAGTACCTGCATCATGACTTTCAGACGATCGAGGGGCGCCGTTCCTGTACGGGACACAGCTCCTGCCATCCCCCCAGCCAGAAGCTGTTTCCACCATTGACCGGTCTTCTTCTCTTCTTCAGTGAACTCATCAGGGATGGTGAGGCTGTCACCAATATCCAGAACCTGGCCACAGCATGAGATGAATAGGAAAAAAAAGAGACGTTAGTCACCCACTTTACTCACAAACTCAATATAAATGATTAAAATAATTACAGGTAAATACTGTAAGGGATGAAAACCTATGGCTGGAGAGGAGTTTCCTTTAGTTTTAGTCTTACCGTTGAATGTTTCCAGTAACGGATAATTTCCTGTATGTCATCAGCCGGGTTAAATAGAAAATGGTCCCTCCACTCATTCCAATCAACAGTAAGGGTCCCATCTGCATCCATACTGTTAGAACAGGAAAATAATTACTGCTTGGGGTTTTGTATGAAAAACAAATGGACAAAACAGACAGAAACTAGTAGAATTTAGCAGGACAATATATTTGTTCCTTGGACCATGTCAGACATCTTTCTCCTCCTCCATCTCATTATTCCAATACTTTCCACTGAAACAATCACATCCTTTTAATTAACGTTAATGTTTGTTACAACCCCTCACAACCATGTCCTCCATTTCCTTGACAGATTTACCAAAGTATTTAAAATAGTTTTCCGGACCTTTTTAGGATTTTCTCAGCATGGTCTGATGAAATGTTTATGCCCAAAGCCTTTAACGAATTCATGATCTCAGATGATTCGATCTTCCCTAAAATACAAGGGGAAAATTATGAAACCACCACGTTATAGATACAAGCAAAAATAGTATTTATAAATTAGGAAAGTTCGAGGCTTCCTTCTTCAACCATCATATCTTTTAGTAATATTTCCTACAAAAGACCTTTATTAAACTTAAAGGGGTTCTCCACTTTCAGGAAAGTGACCCCCAGCGCCATTAACCATGTCATTCCCTACTGCGGTGACGCTGCATCCAAACCACCAAGACCTGAGCAGCAGCAGGAAGTCAGTGCTGAGCCTGGAGAGAGAGAGTTTCTGCTCCTCTCGCTGTTTTAGGCATTTTGGTGATCTCGGGGTCCACTTCCCTGAAGTTGGAAAACTCCTTTAGTTATGTTAGATGGATAGGGGCTACACTGGTCACTATTACAGAGGTTCATAGGCTAGAAATTTAATTTATGATTATTTAGCAAAAATTCAATAATGATGAAAATAATCAACATTTTTCTAATGTAAAGCTATTTTCACACGTTGCATTTTTCAGCTTTTTTTTTCTGCAGGCAAAACCTGCTCTCTTGGCAGTAAAGAAGCTGTATACAAAAAGCAGGCTTAGCTGTGTTTTTGCTGATTTTTTGGTGTGGATTATATATGTGTCACTTGTCCATAGTACAGATTTAATGAACTTAGTTTTATTCACCAAAACAAAAGTAAAAACACATGGTTGCATTTTTATTGCACTTTCTCATTGCTTTCTATTGTGAAAAACCCTGCTAAAACGCTGACAGAACTGACATGCTGCATATTTCAAAAATGCGGCAGTTTTCCACTTCAGTCAGGAAAAAAAAAACAAGTGTGCAATAGAGATTTCTGAAATCTCATAGCTTTTGTTAGTACTGCAAAGAGCAGCTTTTCATTTGCACAAAAAAGCTGCAAAAAAAGTAAAGTGTGAATATAGCCTAAAGGTAAAACACGCTGCAGTTTACAGGACCAGCTAAGGGAATGAGATTTTTGAAATCTCATCTACACGCCACTTATTTTTTCCTTGTGGATTTGAATCAAAGCTTTTTTTTGTTTTGTTTTTAAATTTCTAGTATATTGATTCTTTCGACATTTTTGCCATGTTTATCACCATTCAAATGAGTAAAAAAGCAAAAACAATGCACAAATTTTAAGCAGTGTTTTTCCTGTCAATACTCTAGTTGTTGATTGTAGAATAATCTTCTTGAAATATTCAACGTGTGCACATACCCAATGACCAATGGCGGTCTAATACTGGCAGGGCAGACACTGGGGGACCGGTGGTGGTCATACACGAGATCGTTGGCCAATTCAGTTGACATTGGCGAGTTCAGACTTACTGTATCTCACGTGTATGTTTAGCATGAGTAAAGGGTAAAACTGAAATGATCCTATCGATTCCTGTACCGGAGATTAACCATAAACTACACACTGTAAGGATCACCCGACCATCATCTCCTGATCTCTTACCTTCCAAGACCCTTGAGAAAGGGCAACACATTTGACATATTCTTATTGAAGAGTATGCACTGTATTAACTAATATAGGATAAAATTCAGCACCTAAGATACAACGTTGATTTGCAAGATAGTACGAATGCCTCACCATCTTTATTTTTATCCAGGCTGGTAAATGCAATTCTCATTTTTTTCTCATGATCTTCCAAATATTTCATAAATTCCCCAAAGTCCAACTGTCCATCCTTGTTTGTATCTCCAGCTGCAACAATTTTCTATAGAGAAAAATGCTAGTTATCAGTGTAAAAAACAAAAACTGCACATTTGAAGAACATTTGAAAATATAAGACGCAAAATGGGGTAAAAGTGGCGAGGTTCAGAGGTGTAACGATCATGGCCACAGTGGCTGCGACTACGACTGGGTCTGTGAGGGACAGGGGCGCACAGATACCAAAGGATAATTCAACTGGATGTGCGTCCGAGGATACATATTCAGATGAAATGTATTGTGGTGCAGAGACCTGCCGGGTCCCTGCACTGCAACATACCAAGCCGGCTAATGAGAGGCCAGCAGCTGACATTGGCAGGAGGATAATGGCAGTGATGTCATATGTCACCCATAGCAGGCACACCAATGTGAGCTGCCGGCATCTGTGCTGGGTACAGAAGAGGACGCCGCACAACATGGGAACAGGGGAAGGTGAGTAGAATTAATTTTTATTTATTTTGGGTTAGAGAACAGTGGCAGAATGGGGGACAGATATAACAGGATGGAACCCAGGATAGGGGGCACATGTACCAGGAAAGGGCCCAGGATTGGGGACATATTTACCAGAAAGTAACACATATATACCAGGAAGTAACCCAGCATGGGGGACATATATATATATATATATATATATATATATATATATATATATATATATATACACATATACACACACACACACACACACACACACACACACACAAGGAAGGAACCCAGGATGAAGAGAATATATACCAGAATGGAGGACATATATACGTATTAGGATCGAACCCAGTATGGGGGACATGTATACCAGGAAGGGCCCCAGAATGAGGGACATTACTACATAATGGAAAGGGGGCAACACATACGCACTTACAGTTATATGAAAAAGTTTGGGCACCCCTATTAATCTTAAGCTTAATGTTTTCTAAAAATTGTTTTTTTTGCAACAGCTATTTCAGCTTCATATATCTAATAACTGTTGGACGCAGTAATGTTTCTGCCTTGAAATTAGGTTTTTTGTACTAACAGAAAATGTGCAATCTGCATTCAAACAAAATTTGACAGGTGCATAAGTATGGGCACCCTTATCATTTTCTTGTTTTAAATACTCCTACCTACTTTTTACTGACTTACTAAAGCACTTTTTTTGCTTTGTAACCTCATTGAGCTTTGAACTTCATAGCCAGGTGTATCCAATCATGAGAAAAGCTACTTAAAGTGGCCACTTGCAAGTTGTTCTCCTGTTTGAATCTCCTCTGAAGAGTGGCATCATGGGCTCCTCAAAACAACTGTCAAATGATCTGAAAACAAAGATTATTCAACATAGTTGTTCAGGAGAAGGATACAAAAAGCCGTCTCAGATTTAACCTGTCAATTTCCACTGTGAGGAACATAGTAAGGAAATGGAAGAACACAGGTACAGTTCTTGTTAAGGCCAGAAGTGGCAGGCCAAGAAAAACATCAGAAAGGCAGAGAAGAAGAATGGTGAGATCAGTCAAGGACAATCCTCAGACCACTTCCAGAGAGCTGCAGCATCAACTTGCTGCAGATGGTGTCACTGTGCATCGGTCAACTATACAACGCACTTTGCACAAGGAGAAGCTGTATGGGAGAGTGATGCGAAAGAAGCCGTTTCTGCACGCACGCCACAAACAGAGTCGGCTGAGGTATGCAAAAGCACATTTGGAGAAGCCAATTTCTTTTTGGAAGAAGGTCCTGTGGACTGATGAAACCAAGATTGAGTTGTTTGGTCATACAAAAAGGCATTATGCATGGCGGCAAAAAAACACAGCATTCCAAGAAAAACACTTGCTACCCACAGTAAAATTTGGTGGAGGTTCCATCATGCTTTGGGGCTGTATGGCCAATGCCGGCACCGGGAATCTTGTTAAAGTTGAGGGACGCATGGATTCCTCTCAGTATCAGCAGATTCTTGACAATAATGTTCATGAATCAGTGACAAAGTTGAAGTTACGCATGGGATGGATCTTTCAGCAAGACAATGATCCAAAACACCGCTCCAAATCTACTCAGGCATTCATACAGAGAAACAATTACACTGTTCTGGAATGGCCATCCCAGTCCCCAGACCTGAATATCATTGAACATCTGTGGGATCATTTGAAGAGGGCTGTCCATGCTCGGCGACCATCAAACTTAACTGAACTGGAATTGTTTTGTAAAGAGGAATGGTCAAAAATACCTTCATCCAGGATCCAGGAACTCATTAAAAGCTACAGGAAGCGACTAGAGGCTGTTATTTTTGCAAAAGGAGGATCTACTAAATATTAATGTCACTTTTCTGGTGAGGTGCCCATACTTATGCACCTGTCAAATTTTGTTTAAATGCAGATTGCACATTTTCTGTTAGTACAATAAACCTCATTTCAAGGCAGAAACATTACTGTGTCCAACAGTTATTAGATATATGAAACTGAAATAGCTGTTGCAAAAAAAAACAATTTTTATAAAACATTAAGCTTAAGATTAATAGGGGTGCCCAAACTTTTTCATATAACTGTATAGGGTTTAGAATGCTACAAGGGCCCATACATTTGAAAAAACATGCAGGAAGGGGGACGGGTCCAAATTTTGCACCTGGGCCCATCAGACTTTAGTTACGTCATTGGTGAGAGGACCATGTAATTATTTCCAGCAGGGAAGCAACTTATTGGCTCATGTAGAAAAATGAGTACAGAACAGAACTGGAGGAGCTGCCATCAGCAACAGATCTGATCACCGCTTACATGTCCAATGTTAGAAAGAATAAATAAAAAAGGAAAAAATTGGTTGCTATAGGTAACAACCAATTCTTAACTTAATCCTGAATATGTCCTGTAACCTACTTACTGTGCAGTGTACAAAAAAACAAAAAAAATATTGGTAATCGTCACATGATTCATGCCACCTGAACCACAAGCGGTTCGAGTGTGAGATGCCTACAACCGTCATGGACAGTAGGTTTTACTCTGAAATTCATAGTTAAAAACTGGATGAAGTGACTCGTCCCAAAGACGGATCCCTGCCGCCTCTGAGACCGTGGAGGAATGTCCCTGCCGGCTTCTTCTCACCCACTCATGTAGACTGACAGGTCCAAGTGGGTGTCTTTATCAGGGGCATGTACTACTTTTTCCTGTATGAACGGTTATCTGATAACTTTTGTTAAGTACAAGTGGGTGCTGACTCATTAGGTGCCAAATACTTTGATTGCTAATATCTAAGCAACAGTGAGATAAAAGAAAAAAAATTGTGAAAGGTTCTTGATGGGATTGTCCATTTTTTGGGGACAGTTTTGTTTGTTTGTTTTTTGTTCTTTAAATACATGATTTTGGGGATAAGAATAATTTTTACAATTGGGTTTGATTTTACGGTTCTACATTTTACTTTGATGTGGTCTGTAGCTATTAATCAGCTGAGAAGAGTTCAGAAAAAGACAGATAAAAGAGTTACGAACTTTCCCATCAGAAGAGGCAGATTGACACACTCTCAGTTAGGCTGGAATCAGATGTGAGCATCGGATGTGATATACTATAATGACCCACGTCTCCAGCTTTGCTGCAGGCGTGATCCAAGTGTCAGTACCCTGTGCTCCAATCCTCTCACATGACAGAATTGCAGGAATTAATTTCTCTGTCTCCTGCATTGCCTGTCTCGGCATATATCGGACTGCACTCGGATGACATCTGAGTGCAGTCCGATAATTCACACACACTCAGACTTGTATGGATGCCTGTGAGCAGAGTCTCACTGTCAATCGCAGCATGCTGTGATTGTTTTCTCATGTGGATTCGGCATTAGAAATTAGTCGCTGACCTGCACTGCCCCATAATATAACACTGGGCCGAGTGCTATCTAATACAACATGGCCGAGTACCGAGTACTATGCGATGTTTTCTGTTTGTGTGACCCCGGCCTTAAAGTGACAGTCAGCAGAGAATGATTGTTCAAACCACGTTGCCCACGTTGCCCTTCATCTCCATCTCTCCCCATCTTTGATTGACAGTTCTGGCTTCATAGAGATGATGACGGGTTGCGACAGATGGAAACCAAGCAGGTGGGAAAGCGTATATAAATGTTTCGCTACGATGCACCGAGCGCCAGTACTTGGATTGATCATTCATTCTGTGCAGAGTGTGTTTAACTTATTTTGCAGTTAACAATTTGTAATGCAGCAGAAAGAACGGAAAAGGCAAACTGCAAAATTTTTCCGAAACCCAAAAATTGCAAGAAAATAAATTTTTAGTGCCAATTACGAGAATTTGAGTAAAAAAAAAATCCCCCAATTGCTGACCTATAACATCCCAGATGTGCTCGATGGGAGACAAGTCTGGAGACCCTGCAGGCCATGGCAGCACGCTCAGGTGCTCACAGCAACATATGACTTGGAACATTCATACTGAAAAACAGCTCCAGGGACACTTTTGGAGAAATGGTGGTACGACTGGTTCCACCATCCAAAGTAATGGCATTTTTTCATCATCTGCATATTAGTCACGTGACTATTAACTCTGCCATATTCATAATTCCACAACTATTCCTTCTTGGGTTTGCAATTTAAAATGCTGAGGAGTGTAAATATGTCCAAATGTGACATGCACAACACTAATAGCTGCTGTCTATACAGAGGTTAAATGTAGTTGCTATAACAAACTGCAAACAGCTATTGTGCCAGAAATCGGAATAATGTTTGCATTATGAGGTTATAGTTTGGCTTTCCTTTGTCTGTATTGTAAGCTGTAACTTCTGGGTTTCCTAGCTGGTCTGATTATCTGAAGTCAGGACCTGGAACCCACAGGGATATCCACAGAGTAAATGTATACAGACTGTCTGATGCTATGCACAGCTGACTGGAGAAGGCCATTATATGCATATACAGATAGGGAAACAAAATCAGCAAAATGAAAACCTGCTGCATCGTGTAACTACACGGCGAAGGCCGATTCACACCCGAGGTCCTAAATGGCACAAACAGAATTCATGTGAAAACCCGATCCGTCACACAACTCATGGAGATGGAAGCAGAAGTGCACCACTGACCATTGCGCCCGATGCTGGGTGGGGGCCGCCTGAATGTGTCAGGTTATAAATTGGGGAAACAAAATCTCTGCTGGAATAGAAGTTGCTGACCGCTCCTGCCGGTGATTCCGCGGCTTCCACTGACGTCACATTAACAGAGGAGCAGCTTCTCATGCCCTCTGCTCTATTAATGGGCATGACTGTAGACTTCAAGCTGATTGACAGACGGCTCCCTACTGCCTAACTGCGGGGAACCAGCTGTCAGTAATGTCAGCAGTCATGCCCAGTTGACAGAGCAGACTGGAAGACGATGAACTGCTCTGTTGACGAGTAGGAGCAGCTGAATCGCCGGCAGAAGTGGTCGGTGATCGCTCTTGAGCCAATGCTGGGTAGAACAGGCAGGTAGCTGCCTGTTAGCAACTACCTGCCTCCTCATTTCAGGCCCATTGTAAAATTATATATATATATATATATATATATATATATATATATATATATATATATATATATATATATATATACATACACACTCGTATATCAGTCCTGGACAACTCCTTTAACATAAGAGTGTGCTTCTTTGCTGTAATGCGGGCTAGGAGTCATTGTATAAAACAGAATTTTATAAAGTTATACAGCCAGGGAGGATGAGAGTGGATGAGCCCACGGTGTATTCGGCGACCGTGTTTATTTAAGGTGTGTGAGGCAGGTCACTGCTTGCAGGTACAGACGGCTGGGGAACTGAATGTAGATAATGTCCTGGTGGACTATGATAATAGGATAGTCCATTACTACGTAGAGCAGCACATATACTATTCTATATGGCAGCCACCGTGCAGTATTTGGCCCTTTAGGCTGTGTTCACAGGTTGCAGCCACATAATAAATGGCATGATTTGTTTTTGATAACAGCTTTGATAAAAGCAGCTTCATCATCAATAAAATGTACATCCGTTGAGCTGCATAACTGTGTAACAATTAAAGGGTTATTCCCCAAAAATCAAGTTATTTGCTATCCCTTTGCTGATCGCTGGGGATCCAACTCCTGGATCTCTCAGTGATCTTGAAATCGGCGCACTGAAATCCTACGAGCTCTGCGGTCCAGTCCTGAATAGAGCAGAATGCACAGGCATGATCTCCGCTCCATTCATTGCCTATGAGACTGTACTCCGCAGCCCCACAGACAATGAATGGATCTGTATGGATACCTCCGCTTCATTTATCAACAGACCTGTCAATCACCTGAACCAGCGCTTGGAGGGCAACAGACTAGTCACAACTACCCATCCCAATGGTCTCCGGACAGTTCTTCATACTATATAGCTTCAGTGAAATATATACATGGCTGCAGTCGTGCAGTCAGGCTCTGGATGAGGCAGCTGACAGGTTCCCTTTAAAGCTTTGGATACAATAGCCCTGATTCATCAAGCCTAGCATTTTGTATGCCATTCTGGATGAAGTGTGTACTGGAGTAAAATGCACCAAACTTATAAAGAGGAGAGAGCCCCTTAATGAATTTTGAGCATATTTTAGCATGCATGTGCTCAGTCGCTAGCAAAGGCAGCCATGTACACGACAGGCGAGCATGCATGTGTTCTCAAATGGGAAATGGGATTATGCCACTGCCAGATACATCCAACACACTTAGTACATCTTTCCTCTGATATCTGCCATGGTGGTGACTAGTGGGAAAACCATGGTTGTTTGGTCCCAGCAAAGTCTAAGGGTTCTGCTGACATTTATCTAATGGGTATAGATGGATAACCCATCCATCCCCGTACCATATATTACACACTTTTCCAGGGTAGAAACTTTGCTCTACTAAATCTTACAGATGCAGATACTGTGGAGCAGAACTAATGGTAATGTGTCAGTCCATGGACAAGAAATGTATATGTAAGTCCTATGTTAGCAGAATGTACTTTAGTCGGGTTCTCTATAATTCTGTGCTCACAGGCAGCAGATTTGTTGCAGAAATTTCAACGACTGTCCTATTCATGTGACTAAGGCTTGTAAAAAAACCCAATATGCTCAGCACTAATTAAAGCAGTGTTCACCATATCCAGTGCTCACAGCCCACAATGGACCACGTTTTCACGATTTTCTTAGTTTTGCACAGGTGTCAGAATTATTATCAAAGTATTAGAACTGGTTGCACGTTCTCTCACCTGTGCTATACTAAGGAAATCCTGAAAACACAATCAGCTGTTGTCACACTGTGATGGTCTTAGGTAGGTGGGCCTCAAACTGTCCCTGAAACTGGGACAATAACTATCCCTGTCCCAAGGGTACTCTTCATGGTAGAGAGGCCCGAGTCTCCGACCTCACTATGCTCCTGTTACCGTAATTCCTGATCTGTCCCCTCCCCCACCCCATAAAGCCTGGGACAGAAATGTAATGTGAACAAGACACAAAAGACAAAACAAGGATAACAGAAACCCTCCATCATACAAAAGTACCAACAATAGGAAGGAGGATAGGGACAGGGAGGAATAAACTAAATGGGAACAAGGACCAGGAGATAACTACACACATAATAGTAAACACGTCCAGAACAATTTCTCTCCAAACACTTAGCTTAAGCACGCAGCACAGGAAGACGAATCTACAAAAACAACAACAAACTCCTATTCAGCATAGCTCTCCTAGGAGCAAGGAAGCAGAGCTTTCAATGGCAAGACAGAGAGGGTCTGGCCAGGTTTTATAGGAAGAGGTAACGACCCGATCAGAAGTAGCAGAAAATGGAGCTGCAAGTTTCTGAACAGCATAGAAAGGGTCATTAACCTCTTAAGCACCAAAGCAAAACAAATTAATTTAATATAGGACCAAAAAGCACAGGCTAAACAATATGCAGTGATCTTCTACCCCCAGATCTCCCAGGAGGACATGACACGCTCATAATAGTTGAGGGGCTGTAAGGACTGGATTTGGGAAATGCTGATCTAAAAGAATCAAGAGAATACACAGGTGCACACTGTCTGCAATACAAACAATGTTAGGGTATGACTCCACGATCAGGATGGCCGGCGGTATCGCCGCAGCGGCGAAGCCGCTCGGCGCTAAGCCCCGCCCCCTTTCTGGGACGCGATCATGCCGGATGTGTTAACTCTTCACATCCGGGATGATCGCTCTCTCCCATAGGGCCCTGTGATATGCCTTGCGGGGACGCTGCGTCCCCGCAAGGTGTACGGACATGCTGCGATCTGAAAAGACGCGCAGCATGTCCGGAGTCGCAGGGCCATCGCGTGCGGGTTTCCACGCATAGTGGAGACGGGATTTCATAAAATCCCCTCCACTATGCTGGAACATCTGGACGCTGCTTTTTTGACGCTGCAGCTCTGCGCAGCGTCAAAAAAGCAGCGTTTCCTGACCGTGGAAACATACCCTAAGAGCTGAGGTCTTTATGCAGCCAAATAATTGTATGTTCGATCATTCCTACAATGATCCAAACTGAAACATCCCAGAATGACCAGAGATTACAGATTTTAACCATTTTCTAATCTATGGTGTGCTATTATTGGAGCGGCCGTCGGTACGTACAGCGGGTTCAGTTGGTGAGCCCGCTGCACATGGTAGATACCGGCTGTGTAATACAGTCAGCTCATGCCTCTAACAGCAGCGATAGAGGCTTACTCTGATTGCTGCACTTTATCTACTTAAAAGCTCCTGTCAAACCTCTAACAATTCCATGTAAAGAGTAACTAGGTTTTTTTTTGGCTTTGTTTTTTAAGAATTTTGTTTTGAATGAAAGTTAGGAAACTTTACAAATCACTTTATTAGGAGATTTGTCTTCCTGTAAAACAAATGCATGCAAGTGGCTGCCAAGCCCCTGCTTTTCCCCAGTCTATGTGCCTATTTTTAGCTCCATTGCTATAAGAACATACTCATTTGGAGTACAGATGATGGCAGTGAAAGGGTCAGCACGGGTGTATCACTATCACTGGGGATAAGCAGTTGCAGGAGGCTGTTCTGAGAATGCTCATGAGTAGGGTTGAGCGAAACGGGTCGGCCATTTTCAGAAGTCGCCGACCTTTGGCAAAGTCGGGTTTCATGAAACCCGACCCGACCCCTGTGTGGGGTCGGCCATGAGGTCGGCGATCTTCTGAATCTGGTATCGGAATTCCGATACCGAGTTCCGATATGTTTGCGATATACTCACACTCGGACGCGCCCTGCTTCTTTCCGGCAGCCTTCCTTCCTAAGAATGAGCGCGTGAAGGACCTTAGATGACGTTGCAGCTTGTCCATGTGACCGCTCGCGACCAATCACAAGCCGTGACGTCACCGCAGGTCATTCACGCACTCATTCTTAGGAAGGAAGGCTGCCGGTTAGTACCAGGGCGCGTCCGAGGGTGAGTGAGTATATCAATATTTTTTATTTTGATTCTTTATTTTACACATTAATATGGATCCCAGGGCCTGAAGGAGAGTTTCCTCTCCTTCAGACCCTGGGAACCATAGTATCCCATTGCACTGCATTGGGTTTCGTGTTTCGGCCGACCCCGACTTTTTTATAGGATCGGCCGATTTCACTCGACCCGACTTTTGAGAAAGTCGGGTTTCGTGAAACCCGACCCGATCCTATAAAAATAAAAGTCGCTCAACCCTACTCATGAGGAGACAGGTACTGAACCCAGGGCTGGCGTCAGCACCTGGGCAAGTGCTGGAGCCCTGAGCAGGTGGGGGGCCCATTTCCATTTTGACAAGTGTGTGAACAACTTTTTACTATTGATAAAAATAATAATTTTTTTTTAAAAATCATGCTATACTCACCTTCCGGCGGCCCCCGCAGCCTTCCCGATGCTCGCGATGCTGACGGCAGCTAGCGTTCCCAGTAATGCCTTGCGAAATGACCCGATGACGTAGTGGTCTCGCGAGGCCGCTACGTCATCACAGGTCATTGTCTCCCAAGGCATTACTGGGAAAGGGAGCTGCCGCGAGCATCGCTAAGGCCTGGGCTGGATTCGGGGGCTGCCAGAAGGTGAGTATATAACTATTTTTTATTTAATTCTTTTTTTAACAGGGTTATGGTGCCCACACTGCTATATGATACGTGGCTGAGCTATATACCATGTGGCTGTGCTATATACTACGTGGGCTGTTCTATATACTACGTGGGCTGTGCTATATGCTACGTGGCTGTGCTATATGCTACGTGGGTTGTGTTATATACTATGTGGGCAGTGTTATATGTTACATGGCTGTGCTATATACTACATGGCTGCCTTATATACTATGTGGATGTGCTATATACTACATGGGCTGTGTTATATGCTATGTGGCTGTTCTATATACAGTACTACGTGGGCTGTGTTATATACCATGTGGGCTGTGTTATATGCTACGTGGCTGTGCTATATACTATATGGCTGTGTTATATACTACGTGGGCTGTGTTATATGCTACGTAGCTGTGCTATATACTATGTGGGCTGTGTTATATGCTACGTGGCTGCGCTTTATACTACATGGCTGTGTTATATACTACGTGGCTGTGCTATATGCTACACATTTTGCACTTTTACAAATGTTATACGTTAATACTTTCTAATGTTTACTTTAAAAAGTTTTCCGTTAAAAAATTGTCATTTTCAATGTATGCAGTTTTTTTATTTGCAGCATGTTTAGCTAACAATTTAATGCCTACTGGTAACTGAGGAAGAGGGAGTAGGTCACAAAAATTGACATATAAAAGATTGACTTATATAAAGCCCCTCTGCTGTATGGTATTGTAGAATTTACAATAGCTATCACTCATGTAAGAAGTTAAATCTGGCATTGTACTATATCTACATGTCTCTGCTGTATCTGTGCATCATGAATCGTGGTATGTGCTAAGGGGGGGGGGGGCCCACTGAGTCTTTCGCCCGGGGCCCTCAAAAACCCGGAGCCGGCCCATCAAATAAATAAGTAAATTAGGCCATTACCAGTAGCACACATATAGGAAATTCGGGGAGGGGATAAAGTCAGTATTCTCACCTGTATAGAGACACAGTATGCACTACCAGATGTGGTGTCTAAGTAGAGTCCAACACCATATATAGAGAAAAATAGACTTAGGCACTCAACTTGTGGATTTTTTTGTGATTTATTGTAGTCAAATTTGATAACTACAATAAATCA
Organism: Ranitomeya variabilis; assembly: GCF_051348905.1. Lineage (NCBI taxonomy): Eukaryota > Metazoa > Chordata > Amphibia > Anura > Dendrobatidae > Ranitomeya > Ranitomeya variabilis. The sequence goes on from NC_135239.1 coordinate 82,038,685, forward strand.
CAAAAAACTCCACATATGTTGAGTGCCTAAGTCTATTTTTCTCAGTATTCTCACCGGTGACCTTGGTGTCTGAAGGGTACAAAAGGCTCCTTTTGTGCATAAAAATACACCAATATGATCTATGGCAATCGGTCGGTTTAGACCCAGTTGCAGATTTTGCACTGGGGCCCAGGAGGTTTACTTTAGGACTGTGACCACTACTAATAAAACACAGATACATACACATCAGGCCACACTTAACTCCTGCTTTACAATGAACAAATATCAATATAGTGTCTGGCCCGATTTATAGTCTGCAAGGTTCAATACAGAGATCAAAGTAACAACCTCGTCATCCTGATGACAGGCCTCACCGCGCCCTGCAGATATTGATCCTGCAGAAGACACACAAAACAACCCAGCATAACATCCCGAGACATGGCAGAAAGCTTAGGGAGTCTAAGGCCAGTATTACACGGCACGATCACGGCCATTAATTGAGCAGCTACAGGCAACTGGTCATTTATTGGCTATTGTAAACCTCCACAATTGTGCACAGAGCGATCATTAACCCCTTCATGACCCAGCCTATTTTGGCCTTAATGACCTTGCCGTTTTTTGCAATTCTAACCAGTGTCCCTTTATGAGGTAATAACTCAGGAACGCTTCAACGGATCCTAGCGATTCTGAGATTGTTTTTTCGTGACATATTGGGCTTCATGTTAGTGGTAAATTTAGGTCGATAATTTCTGAGTTTATTTGTGAAAAAAACGGAAATTTGGCAAAAATTTTGAAAATTTCGCAATTTTCACATTTTGAATTTTTATTCTGTTAAACCAGAGAGTTATGTGACACAAAATAGTTAATAAATAACATTTCCCACATGTCTACTTTACATCAGCACAATTTTGGAAACAAATTTTTTTTTTGCTAGGAAGTTATAAGGGTTAAAATTTGACCAGTGATTTCTCATTTTTACAACAAAATTTACAAAACCATTTTTTTAGGGACCACCTCACATTTGAAGTCAGTTTGAGGGTTCTATATGGCTGAAAATACCCAAAAGTGACACCATTCTAAAAACTGCACCCCTCAAGGTGCTCAAAACCACATTCAAGAAGTTTATTAACCCTTCAGGTGTTTCACAGCAGCAGAAGCAACATGGAAGTAAAAAATGAACATTTAACTTTTTAGTCACAAAAATGATCTTTTAGCAACAATTTTTTATTTTCCCAAGGGTAAAAGGAGAAACTGGACCACGGACGTTGTTGTCCAATTTGTCCTGAGTACGCTGATACCTCATATGTGGGGGTAAACCACTGTTTGGGCGCACGGCAGGGCTCGGAAGGGAAGGAGCGCCATTTGACTTTTTCAATTAAAAATTGGCTCCACTCTTTAGCGGACACCATGTCGCGTTTGGAGAGCCCCCGTGTGCCTAAACATTGGAGCTCCCCGACAAGTGACCCCATTTTGGAAACTAGACCCCCCAAGGAACTTATCTAGATGCATAGTGAGCACTTTAAACCCCCAGGTGCTTCACAAATTGATCCGTAAAAATGAAAAAGTACTTTTTTTTTTTTTCACAAAAAATTTCTTTTAGCCTCAATTTTTTCATTTTCACATGGGCAACAGGATAAAATGGATCCTAAAATTTGTTGGGCAATTTCTCCTGAGTACGCCGATACCTCATATGTGGGGGTAAACCACTGTTTGGGTGCACGGCAAGGCTCGGAAGGGGAGGCGTGCCATTTGACTTTTTGAATGGAAAATTAGCTCCAATCGTTAGCAGACACCATGTCGCGTTTGGAGAGCTCCTGTGTGCCTAAACATTGGAGCTCCCCTACAAGTGACCCCATTTTGGAAACTAGACCCCCCAAGGAACTTATCTAGATGCATAGTGAGCACTTATAACCCCCAGGTGCTTCACAGAAGTTTATAACGCAGAGCCGTCAAAATAAAAAATAATTTTTCTTTCCTCAAAAATGATTTTTAGCCCAGAATTTTTTATTTTCCCAAGGGTAATAGGAGAAATTGGACCCCAAATGTTGTTGTCCAGTTTGTCCTGAGTACGATGATACCCCATATGTGGGGGTAAACCACTGTTTGGGCGCACCGCAGGGCTCGGAAGGGAAGGCACGCCATTTGGCTTTTTGAATGGAAAATTAGCTCCAATCATTAGTGGACACCATGTCGCGTTTGGAGAGCCCCTGTGTGCCTAAACATTGGAGCTCCCGCACAAGTGACCCCATTTTGGAAACTAGACCTCCCAAGGAACTAATCTAGATGTGTGGTGAGCACTTTGAACCCCCAAGTGCTTCACAGAAGTTTATAACGCAGAGCCATGAAAATAAAAAATAATTTTTCTTTTCTCAAAAATGATTTTTTAGCCCACAATTTTTTATTTTCCCAAGGGTAACAGGAGAAATTGGACCCCAAAAGTTGTTGTCCAGTTTCTCCTGAGTACGCTGATACCCCATATGTGGGGGTAAACCACTGTTTTGGCACACGTCGGGGTTTGGAAGGGAAGTAGTGACGTTTTGAAATGCAGACTTTGATGGAATGCTCTGCGGGCGTCAGGTTGCGTTTGCAGAGCCCCTGATGTGCCTAAACAGTAGGAACTCCCCACAAGTGACTCCATTTTGGAAACTAGACCCCCAAGGGAACTTATCTAGATGTGTGGTGAGCACTTTGAACCCCCAACTGCTTCACAGAAGTTTATAACGCAGAGCCGTGAAAATAATAAATGTGTTTCCTTTCCTCAAAAATATTTTTTTAGCCCAGAATTTTTTATTTTTGCAAGGGTAACAGGAGAAATTTGACCCCAAAAGTTGTTGTCCAGTTTCTCCTGAGTACGCTGATACCCCATATGTGGGGGTAAACCACTGTTTGGGCACATGCCGGGGCTCGGAAGGGAAGTAGTGACGTTTTGGAATGCAGACTTTGATGGAATGGTCTGCGGGCATCATGCTACGTTTGCAAAGCCCCTGATATGCCTAAACAGTAGAAACCCCCCAAAAGTGACCCCATTTTGGAAACTAGACCCCCCAAGGAACTTATCTAGATGTGTGGTGAGCACGTTCAACCCCCAAGAGCTTCACAGAAGTTTACAACGCAGAGCCGTGAAAATAAAAAATCATTTTTCTTTCCTCAAAAAAGATGTTTTAGCAAGCAATTTTTTATTTTCACAAGGGTAACAGGAGAAATTGGACCACAATATTTGTTGTCCAGTTTGTTGTGAGTACGCTGATACCCCATATGTGGGGGTAAACCACTGTTTGGGCACACGTCAGGGCTCGGAAGGGAAGTAGTGACATTTGAAATGCAGACTTTGATGGAATGGTCTGCGGGCGTCACATTGCATTTGCAGAGCCCCTGATGTGCCTAAACAGTAGAAACACGCCACAAGTGACCCCATTTTGGAAACTAGACCCCCAAGGAACTTATCTAGATGTGTGATGAGCACGTTCAACCCCCAAGTGCTTCACAGAAGTTTACAACGCAGACCCGTGAAAATAAAAAATCATTTTTCTTTCCTCAAAAAAGATGTTTTAGCAAGCAATTTTTTATTTTCACAAGGGTAACAGGAGAAATTGGGCCCCAATATTTGTTGCCCAGTTTGTTGTGAGTACGCTGATACCCCATATGTGGGGGTAAACTACTGTTTGGGCGCACGTCAGGGCTCGGAAGGGAAGTAGTGACATTTGAAATGCAGACTTTGATGGAATCATCTGCGGGCATCACGTTGCATTTGCAGAGCCCCTGATGTGCCTAAATAGTAGAAACACCCCACAAGTGACCCCATTTTGGAAACTAGACCCCCGAAGGAACTTATCTAGATGTGTGGTGAGCACTTTCAACCCCCAAGTGCTTCACAGAAGTTAATAACGCAGAGCCGTGAAAATAAAAAATAATTGTTCTTTCCTCAAAAATTATGTTTTAGCAAGTAATTTTTTATTTTTGCAAGGGTAACAGGAGAAATTGGACCCCAACAGTTGTTGCCCAGTTTGTCCTGAGTACGCTGGTACCTCAAATGTGGGGGTACACCACTGTTTGGGCGCACGTCGGGGCTTAGAAGGGAGGGAGCACCATTTGACTTTTTGAACGCAAGATTGGCTGGAATCAATGGTGGCGCCATGTTGCGTTTGGAGACCCCTGATGTGCCTAAACAGTGGAAACCCCTCAATTCTAACTTCAACACTAACCCCAACACACCCCTAATCCTAATCCCAACTGTAACCATAACCCTAATCACAACCCTAACCCCAACACACCCCTAACCACAACCCTAACCGCAACACACCCGTAACCCTAATTCCAACCCTAACCCTAATCCTAACCCTAATCCCAACCCTAACCACAACTGTAACCCCAACACACCCCTAACCCTATCCGTAACCCTAACCACAAGCCTAATCTTAACCCTATTTCCAACCCTAGCCCTAATTCCAACCCTAACTCTAATTCCAACCCTAACCCTAAGGCTATGTGCCCACGTTGCGGATTCGTGTGAGATTTTTCCGCACGATTATTGAAAAATCTGCAGGTAAAAGGCACTGCGTTTTACCTGCGGATTTACAGCGGATTTCCAGTGTTTTTTTGTGCGCATTTCACCTGCGGATACCTATTGAGGAACAGGTGTAAAACGCTGCGGAATCCGCACAAAGAATTGACATGCTGCGGAAAATACAACGCAGCGTTTCTGCACGGAATTTTCCGCACCATGGGCACAGCGGATTTGGTTTTCCATAGGTGTACATGGTACTGTAAACCTGATGGAAAACTGCTACGAATTCGCAGCGGCCAATCCGCTGCGGATCCGCGGCCGATCTGCTGCGGATCCGCGGCCAATCCGCTGCGGATCCGCGGCCAATCCACACTGTGTGCACATGCCATAACCCTAACCCTACCCCTAACCCTAACCCTACCCCTAGTTCTAGTTCTAACCCTAGTTCTAACCCTAACCCTAGTGGAAAAAAAATAAATTTTTGGAAGATGGCGGCACCCAGGGAGAAGACGGACCGACTTCGGGAGGCTCGGTAAGTATGAGGGGGTGGTGGGGGGGTGGATCGAAGCACAGGGGGGGGGATCGGAGGACCGGGGGAGCGGACAGGAGCACGGGGGAGCGGACAGGAGCACGGGGGAGCGGACAGGGGGACGGAGGGGGGTACCGGACAGAACGGAGCACTGGGGAGGAGATCGGGGGCGGTGGGGGGGGGCAGAACATGATTTCCAGCCATGGCAGATGCTATTGCAGCATCGGCCATGGCTGGATTGCAATATTTCACCATTTTCATAGGTGAAATATTGCAAATTGCTCCGATTGGCTGTTGCACTTTCAACAGCCAATCAGAGCGATCGTAGCCACGTGGGTGCAAAGCCACCCCCCCTGGGCTGAAGTACAACTCCCCCTCTCCCTGCAGATCGGGTAAAATAGGAGATAACCCTTTCACCCGATCTGCAGGGACGCGATCATTCCATGATGCCACATAGGCGTCATGGGTCGGATTGGCACCGACTTTCATGATGCCTACGTGGCGTCAAAGGTCGGGAAGGGGTTAACACCATTGTTCTGTGATCATAGAACATTATCTTGTCAGCAGCACTGGTCTCATTTCATGTTATGCTGCCGACAATAATACTTTTTAAGCCTACTAAAAATTATCATGCCCGATGATGAGCATTATGTGCGGTTGATCAGCTGTTCAGATGGGGCAATAGTTAGAGGACACTCACTCCCAGATTATTAGACCAGCTAATTGGGGGGGGGGGGGGGGGATTTAAAAAATGCTGCATAGTAAAAATTACTGAAAACACAGAAAAAACTGTAACAATCATGTCTGAAATGTCATAACTGTTCGGCCACGGTCATACGTTCAGTATTTGGTCAATATTTTACCTCAGTATTTGTCGGCCGAAACCAGCAGTGGGTGATAAATGCATAAGTGGTGACGTGTTTCTATTACTGCCGAGTCTCGCATGGTAATACCCGGCATTGCCACGGTCACTCAGGAGGGGAGCGTGCGGACGCATAGCAATACATGGAGCCGCACGGTCCGCTCCTGAGTAACGGCGGCAATGCCAGGTATTAACATGCGAGACTCGGCCATATTTCTCACATGTGTGATCCCGGCCTTATACTTTTTCTCTGATTGTTCCACATCTGGTTTTGGCTTACACATACTGAGGTAAGATACTGACCATATACTGAACATGTGAACATGGCCTTATGGTTACTATGTCTAACAGAAGCAGACTATATGTTACATGTCACTCCTGCTGCCAACACCAGCCTAAGAGGTGCTGCACAATGGTGTCATGGCTTCTATTCATAACAACGCTATCCCAGCTATCAGAGCCGGTTTTAACTCACAATGGAGTTGGTCAGTATTCGGTATTTTTGACAGCAAGGAGTCCTGGAGCTATTTTCGTTAACCAAAACAACGAGTCCCTGAATGAAAATGACAGACTCCAATGTGAGCCGAGCCTTCAAGGGAATTTCTGGGAGTTCATGATATTAAAATCCAAAGTTACAGATATTATCTGCTATATCGACCAAGTGCAAATTCTGACTGCGTGAACAGAGCTCACTTTCTAAGTGAATGGGATCTTTAAAATTGATGTAAAAACCAGGAAGGAGAGAGAGAAGGAGAGAGAAAAAGAGAAAAAGAGAAAGAGAAAGAGAAAGAGAAAGAGAAAGAGAAAGAGAAAGAGAAAGAGAAAGAGAAAGAGAAAGAGAAAGAGAAAGAGAAAGAGAAAGAGAAAGAGAAAGAGAAAGAGAAAGAGAAAGAGAAAGAGAAAGAGAAAGAGTGTCTTACGACGCATCCGCTACCCAGTGTGATGAGCGGGGAGGAGGGGGCAGAGTTCCGGCTGCGCATGCGCAAGTTGTCAGGAAGGAGAGATGTTTCCTACTCTCCCCATTAAAAACACACAAGTGAAAGTATGCCATGTATACCTATGTCATGTGCTTAGTACATCATTTTACTGGTATGTATGGTGGTGGTGTTTAACTAACTTGCAGTGAATCTCCCGGGTTAAAAATTGGGGCAGATCCTCAGCACTGTAAACCCAAAAAGAGGCTGAAACTGGGACCTTCTTGGTCATTTTACCATAAGTTTAGTTAGTTGCAGGCATCTGTTGGCTGGGCGCCCTGTGGTGACTTTGTCAAACATGAGGTACATAGGCATGCTAGACTTTGCAAAGGGTAATAGTAACCTTCTGAATTAGGGCTAGGCTTTGTCTTTAGATTTGTTGGGCATTCCTGAGAAAAGTAGAGTTCATCAGAAGGACGCAGGACCAAACTAGCCTAGGGAGAGAAGAGTCCTGGGAAATGGTTATCTCTATAAGGGCTCTTTTCCACTTTCGAGAAAAAAGGAAGAGTGCAATCCGATAAAAAATCGTATTGCACTCGGACCAATGTTTTTCAATAGGTGACATCTCATTTGCGTTTTTTTTCTCAGCCGAAATCGGACTGAGAAAAAAAATTGCAGCATGTTGCGATTTGCTGCGAGTCTCGGACGAGACTCGCCAATGCAAGTCAATGGGTGCGAGAAAAAAATGCATGGAATACGGACCATCCGTATTCCATCCGTTTTTTTACGGATATCTTACCATTCTGTGGCATAGAACACTGTAAATAGTCCTGTAAATGACTGTATAAAAATAGTTGCAGAGAAATAAAATGGATTGCATACGGATGTCAAACGGATGGTGCGATTAAAAAAATCGCATTGAACTCGCATGACAATCGTATACTTTTCATCCCTTTTTTTCGGTCCAGATTACGGACCGTTTTTTTTTCTCGCAAGTGGAGAAGAGCCCCAAGAGAGAGGCTCACCTTAAGACCCCCACATACATCAGATAGCTGTCGGGTAAAGAATTTTACAGCCATCTCCCCCATACACAATAATGCTCAGATCGGCTGAAAGTTTCCATGTTCTCAATGAGAGAAGCACTGTCAGCCTCGTCTTGGTTAACTCTCGGAGAACAAGAAGATGAGCCATTGGCAATCTAACATGCCGCATTCTTCTCTCCCCGACATCAGGTGGTGAGGAAGACGCAGGAAGCCCTTCACACATTACACTGCCCCTCGATCCTGCCAATATCATCAGCTTCAGACAACTTTCGTCTAAAGTGTATGGCGGCCTTAATTTTGTCAAAAGAGAGTACCTAAAAAGATGAGGTCCAAATTGTTGTAAATGTGGCTTTGGTAGTTGAGGGAGAGGCTTTATTATTTATAGTAGTGGTAGCAGAGTATTACCACAGCAAATTACCCTACTGTTTTAGGGCAGGTTGAGGGGGGAAGCTAAAACAAGTTGACCCTAAGGGTATGTGCACACGTCGTGGATTCCATTGCAGAATTTTCTGCGTGGATTCTGCAGAATCGCCCTGCATTTTAACTGTGGATTCCCTTCGGGTTTTCTGCAGATTTTGTGCGGAATTCGCCTGCGTTTTACCACCTGCAGAGTCCTATAGTGGAATAGGTGTAAAACGCTGCGGAATCCACACAAAGAATTGACACATACCTCCCAACCGTCCCGGATCCCGCGGGAATATCCTGATTTTGACAGTCAGCCCCGGGATCCCGGGCGGGACACTAATGTCCCGTGCCTAGGGCAGGGACAATGCAGGGGGCGGCACCTGAGTAGCTTAGGTTTGTGGCTGTTTTTTTTTTCTTATACATGCTGGGTCTCCTCCCGACCGATCCCGCCCCCCGCCTCCTGTGTGTGCGGCGCTGCCACGCTGAGGCAGAGAGCCAGCAGCGATCAAGATGAGAGGTCAGCGACTCACTTCCTCCTGTGTGTGCACGGAGCTCCGGCTTCTCCTGCTCTTAGCTGCTATCCCGGCAGAGAAGGAGAGACGGGGGAGGTGCCGGGACAGTGCAGAGCTGTGAGCAGCCGGAGAAACTGAAGAGCTGCACATGGACAGATCAGCCGCCCCTGCAACACAGAGGAGATTGTGTGTGTGATGTGTGTGTGTGTCTGATGCTGCATGTGTGTGTCATTGTGTGTGTGTGATGCTGCATTTGTGTGTGTGTCATGTGTGTATGAGGTATCTGGTGTGTGTGATGGCTGGGTGTGTGTGTGTGATGGCTGTGTGTGTGATGGCTGCGTGTGTGTGTGATGGCTGCGTGTGTGTGTGATGGCTGCGTGTGTGTGTGTGTGATGGCTGCGTGTGTGTGTGTGTGATGGCTGCGTGAGTGTGTGTGTGTGTGTGATGGCTGCGTGAGTGTGTGTGTGATGGCTGCGTGAGTGTGTGTGTGATGGCTGCGTGTGTGTGTGATGGCTGCGTGTGTGTGTGATGGCTGCGTGTGTGTGTGTGTGTGATGGCTGCGTGTGTGTGTGTGATGGCTGCGTGTGTGTGTGTGATGGCTGCGTGTGTGTGTGTGATGGCTGCGTGTGTGTGTGTGATGGCTGCGTGTGTGTGTGTGATGGCTGCGTGTGTGTGTGTGATGGCTGCGTGTGTGTGTGTGATGGCTGCGTGTGTGTGTGTGATGGCTGCGTGTGTGTGTGTGTGATGGCTGCGTGTGTGTGTGATGGCTGCGTGTGTGTGTGTGTGTGTGTGATGGCTGCGTGTGTGTATGTGATGGCTGCGTGTGTGTGTGTGTGATGGCTGCGTGTGTGTGTGTGATGGCTGCGTGTGTGTGTGTGATGACTGCGTGTGTGTGTGATGGCTGCGTATGTGATGCATTTGTGTCAAAGCTGCATGTGTTTGTGAGCTGCGTTTGTGATGCTGCGTGTGTATGTGTGATACTGTGTGTGTGATGCATGTGTGTGAGCTGCGTGCGTGTGTGAGCTGTGTGTGTGCTGCGTGTGTGAGCTGTGTGAGTGTGCATGTGTGTGAGCGTGTGTGTGAGCTGCGTGCCTGTATGTCATTATACAGTATGGAGAACTGTGGCCATTATACAGTATGGAGCATCATGTGCAGTCATTATACAGTATGCAGCATCATGTGCGGTCATTATACAGTATGAAGCATCATGTGCAGCCAGCATACAGTATGGAGCATCATGTGTGGTCATCATACAGTATGGAGCATCATGTGCAGTCATTATACAGTATGGGGCATCATGTGTGGTCATTATACGGTATGGAGCATCATGTGCAGTCATTATACAGTATGGAGCATCATGTGCGGCCATTATACGGTATGCATGCCGTCATTATACAGTATGGAGCATCATGTGTGGCCATTATACAGTATGGGGCATCATGTGTGGTCATTATACGGTATGGAGCATCATGTGCAGTCATTATACAGTATGGAGCATCATGTGCGGCCATTATACGGTATGCATGCCGTCATTATACAGTATGGAGCATCATGTGCGGCCATTATACAGTATGGAGCATCATGTGCAGTCATTATACAGTATGGAGCATCATGTGCGGCCATTATACGGTATGCATGCCGTCATTATACAGTATGGAGCGTCATGTGTGGCCATTATACAGTATGGAGCATCATGTGTGCCCATTATACAGTATGGGGCATCATGTGCGGTCATTATACAGTATGGAGCATCATGTGCGGTCATTATACAGTATGGAGCATCATGTGCAGTCATTATACAATATGGAGCATCATGTGCAGCCAGTATACAGTATGGAGCATCATGTGCGGTCATTATACAATATGGAGCATCATGTGCGGTCATTATACAGTATGGAGCATCATGTGTGGCCATTATACAGTATGGAGCATCATGTGCGGTCATTATACAGTATGGGGCATCATGTGTGGTCATTATACAGTATGGAGCATCATGTGCGGTCATTATACAGTATGGAGCATCATGTGCAGTCATTATACAATATGGAGCATCATGTGCAGCCAGTATACAGTATGGAGCATCATGTGCGGTCATTATACAATATGGAGCATCATGTGTGGCCATTATACAGTATGGAGCGTCATGTGTGGCCATTATACAGTATGGAGCGTCATGTGTGGCCATTATACAGTATGGAGCATCATGTGTGGCCATTATACAGTATGGGGCATCATGTGTGGTCATGATACGGTATGGAGCACTGTGTGGCCATATTTTTTTGTTTATAACTATTGTATATGAAACAGTGTGATCAGCAGTGCTAAATGGGTGTGGTTGGGACGTGGATATGGGTGTGACTAATTATGAATGGGTGTGGTCAGAGGCGTGGCCTAAAATTTGCCACAGCGCGCTTTGCGCGCCGCAAACTTTGTCCCTCTTTCCCATCTTCAAAAGTTGGGAGGTATGATTGACATGCTGCGGAAAATATACCGGAATTTTCCACAGCATGTGCACTGCAGATTTGGGTTTCCATAGGTTTACATGGTACTCTACAATGCATGGAAAACTGCAGTGCCAAGTCCGCTGCGGTTCCGCAGACAAATCTGCAATGTGTGCACATATCCTAAAGTAGACTAATGTTAACCGAACCTGCTAATATCGATGGGCTTAGCTGACTCTCTACTGCGTATGGGGGTGCGGACCAACTGATTGTCGGGGAGATGTCAATCACTTTGTTCTCCTGGAGATAAGTCGCTAATATGAGAGAGAGTTAAATATGGGAGAGACGGCCAAGATGGCTGTCGGCTAAACGATCAGCCGAAGGATTGTTTGTATGACAGCCATCTAAGGTGCATGGCTGGCTTTAGACTCTGAAACAAATGATAGCACTTATGAGTAGTCGCCCAAATTTTGCTATCCATAGGATAGGTGATAAATGTCTGATCACTGAAGGTAACCTAACAGATACACCAAAATGGAGATCCAAAGGCCCTAGTTCCTTCTCAAGATACGACCATTGTGGGGTCTAAATGGAGCATCTATGTGCAGCTTAGGCTGGGACAACACGCAGCGCGCTTTAGTGCTCGTTCAGACAGGCATAATATATTCCATCCTTGTTAGCCAGAGACTCCACACAAACACCACATGGACCCATTACAGCCCATGTACACATGGCATGGGTATGTGACCCATCAGGAAATCAAAGCATTGTCCGTAAGGCTCATTGGGAAGTTGCAGCAAGCATTATTCCGTTTTATACACCAGAGTAGTTCATGCAATGGAAAAATGGCTCTGGCACCTGTCTGCAATGTGCACAAGCGCAAAGAGCTTTACATAGAGAAAGTTATGTCTGCAATTTATGTACGTGAACCCGGCCTTAGGCCTCATTCAGACCACTGTGACTTTTCACAAATGCAAAAAAAAACAAAAAAAAAATCTGAGCACCATCAGTGTTTTAGATCTGGGTATTATCAGCATTTGGGTTGTGTCTCAGTTTTTCCATCAGTATTTTATCAGCAATTGTCTCATTTGAAAAATTAAAAAGGGACTCTGTCAGCACAAAATGACTGTTCAAACCAGGCACAGGCAATCAGTGCTTCACGGTGGGGCCAGTCATTTGTATACACCTTCCCACCTGCTTGGTTCCATTGATCTCCTTTCTCTGGGTCTAAGGGCTCCTTTTCAGTTGCGAGACATACGTCCGAGTCTCGCAGGTTAAAACCCTCCTTTGGCACCGGCACTTCGGAGCGGAGCGTGCGGCCGCACAGCAACACATGGAGCTGCATGCTCTGCTCCGAAGTGCCGGCGCCAGAGGAGGGTTTTAACCTGCGAGACTCGGACGTATGTCTCGCAAGTGAAAAGGAGCCCTAAGAGGCCAGAAGTGTCAAAGAGGGGTGTGGAGATAGGGGGAAACCAAGCAGGTGTCTATAAATGTTTGGTTCCCCCATGAGGCACCGACTGCACGACTTGGTTTGAACAGTCATTCTGTGCTGACAGAGCCCCTTTAAACTACAAACCACCTTCTATCTATTAATGTTAATCACGGACAGAACACTGATGTCATTTGTGTGCCGACAGTGATTTTCACAGCCCACAGAGTAGTATGGGTAAGGGTCTTTCCGTGACATGGATCAAAAGGAGACAGGTCTCTGATTTGTTTTGCAGACACACTGTCTGCATAAAAACAGGTGCATGTGAACAGCCCCTTAGCTATAATGGGTACGAGTTCTAGCCATGAAAACCACAGATATAAACATACATGAAAAACAGTCGTCTAAATTGGGCATTAGACAAGGACAACATCAGGGCCAACAACGGGTGCATCTACTGTGTAGCACAGGGGTCCCCAACCTGTGGCTCGCGGCAGTCAGCCAGCTTGGTGCATTAACACCAGGTGTAGCAAACGGCTATTAAGAGCAGATCTCTAGATGGTGACTTGTGTGTAGCCTGCACAGAAGAGCAGATCTGAATGGGGGTAAGATAGGAAGCCCTGGAGCTTAACACACTGCCTTGGTGTGATTTCAGTGGAAAAGCTTTGGGGGCTGTGGGTGTCCTAATGTTAGTGGGTCAGGAGCTGGATGTGGCTCGCGACCCGCTCTCAGAACTGAGTGTGGCTCCCGGGCCAGAGTCACACTACCGTACAATATGGCCGAGTGCTACGCGATAAAACAACCCATAGCACTCGGCCTAGTGTTACTCTATGCCGAGTCTCTGCTCACTAGCACCCATATAAGTTTATGGGTGCGAGTGACGTGCAACATGGTCCAAGCACAGACCGCAATACACAGACTTGCGCAGGACTCCGCACAGGAGAGTGACCACTTCATCTATTTCTATGAGGCTGTCACGCTTAGGTCAGGAGACCCACGACCAGTCTGTGCAGTGTGGTCCATGCTCGGACTGTGTTGCACAGACATCTGCACGAGCATATGAAAAATCATACAATTTTCATTCATAACAATGGGATGATTTTTCATCTGTATCGTCGTCCGTTTTTATACTTCAGCAGTGACTAAGATTTACAAGACGAAATGCAGTTTATTAATGTTAATAATTGCAGCGTTTCTGTAAAAATCGGATCTGATTTTTTTTGCACACCCATAGACCTGAACGGGCGAGTCTCATCCAACACACAGAAGAGATTCGTGCATGCTGCAATTTTTGTCACGGGCACATTCTGTCCATGAAACAATGGTCATCTGAATACTGATGAACACCGTCCCAAGGGCTGTCAGGTTCATTCTCAAACGTATTGAGGCCAAATATGTCTGTGTGAACGTAGCCTTATGTCACGGAGTGCACAGCCCAGGCCCAGTTTTAGGAATGCTGCCGCGAGCATTGCTCTTACAGACGGCAGTGCAGGAATATGGGCTGTGTATAGTCAGGACAGTGAATGCAGCACAATTACGGACATCCCCATATATTACATGCTCCATACTAAACTAACAACGCTGGAATTACCTCCCACACAGGGAAAGCAGGTACTATGGGCACACAGGATAATCTCACCTCCTCGGCGCCTGCCCCCACGGACATGCCCATCGCCTTCAGGCCCTGCTGGAGCTCCAAGATGTCCACCTTGCCATCCTTATTGACATCCAGCTTATTGAAGAGCTCGGCATACTTGGCCGGGGAGTCTGATCCCTCGCAGACAGCTCTGCTCAGCACCACTCGCCTGATGTGCTCGTACATTGCAGATGTGGAAGACTTGGAAAAAAAGAGAATAAAGAGTTAGGGGAAGTGGGAAGGATTGGGACTGCAGAAAAGGATCAAGACACTGCAGTGCAGGCCAAAATAAGAAATGTAGAAAAGCAAGTAGTACTAGAGCAGTGACAGGACACCGCCCAGGCTAAGGGAGGACTGGGCCGCCCCTCGCCCAGGCTAAGGGAGGACTGGGCCGCCCCTCGCCCAGGCTAAGGGAGGACTGGGCCGCCCCTGGGTGGGCCACACAGGGATTCCCTGCATGTAGGAGGAGGGACTGGGGATCACTCTGTAGGTCTCCTCCCTGGCTGCCTTCTCTGCACAAACCTCTCCAGCCATTGCTTGTAGTAGACTGCGTTTCCTCATTAACCCCTCCCTAGCCAGAACTCTATGCTGAGCTCAGCTAAGGCTTGCCAAGTAGGAACTCGGGGGTCCTCGTGTTACAGATGCATCCAGACCACACGGAACAATTCTGCAATGTTCTGACTCATGATCTGACCCCATAAAGAAGCATCAATAGGGTGTGAGCAACTCCTTACAGCAGAGGTTACTAATGGAAGCCCCTCCGCATTGTCATCCGTGTGCCAGCTGTCTTCTCACATCAGCAGATAAGCACTGCGGAATTAATGGCGCTTTGTAAGTGAGGAAAGGCAATACATCAGCAGTGAACAAAGTGTACGAGACAAAAAAAAGTCTCATGTGAATAACCGCAAAGTCCCCGTAAGAATCGGAGGCTCCGCTGTTGGTCCGTGTGGGATCTGATGTTTTTTCACCCAAATACGTCACTGGGCGAGTGTGATTCCCAATACGGAGGAGAACAGTGCGCCCTGCGATTATTTGTTTCCCACAGTCCGGATGTCGTCAGGACCGCCCCAATACATAACATTGCTCCTGGTGCTGTACGTGTGAGGAAAGCGCTGGCCCCAAGAACACTGTCGTGTGACTGTAGCCTAAGGCCGTGTGCACACTGACTTCCTTACACAGTTCGGGCTACTTTACCATGATGAGTATTTGGTGCGTTTTTGATGTCGCAGCATTTCTGCACCGCCATAAATTACGTTTCTTGTGCTTTTTCATTGCGGTTTTGAGTGCATTTTATACAAGCTGTTTTATTGCGCTTTTTGACACTGCAGTTTGTGTCTCTTGTTGGTGTGTCATGTTCTAAATAAAGCTGCTTTGCTTTTGATACTTCCTGGTATTTGATTTTGACAAAACTTTATCGATACAATCATTTGCAGATTACATGAGTGCTTAGTGCATTTTCACTGCAGAAATGCAGTAAAAAAATGTGTTTTTTACCTGCTGGAACTCAGTGTATCCATTAGGCCACGTTCACACAATGGGTTTTTGGTGCGTTTTTGAAACTGCATGTTTTTGCTGCATCAAAAGCACAGTGTCTTACTGATCCAGCCAAGTGGGTGGGATTTATAGAGATCTTATGCCCCCTGTGCTTTTATTTTACTCAGCATAATCTGACCTGTGGTGCTGGTTTCACATCCACAACATGTCAATTTCTTTTGCGAGTACACAGACTTTTCTGTGCAGATTTTCTCCATAGACTTACATCAGATGCAGAAAATCCACAGGTAAAAAACACACATACTTTTCTAGTGCATTTCCACAGCATAAATGTATTAAAAATGCATCTAATCTGCACTTATCCATAAAGTTTTTTCAAAGCAAAAAAAGGAAGTATAAAAAAAACTAAGCAGCTTTATTTACATAATAAAAAAAATTGTAATATAAACGCAAGTTGAAAAACTGCATACAAAAACAATGAAAAAACGCAAGCAACCTAATTTAAATAATAGGTGCATAACTTCTACATCACAAACTCATCATGGGAACGTAGCCAAAGAGACATGTTGCGGATGTGAAACACGCACTGCAGGTCAGTATATGATGAGTACAAACCCTCCCGTGGGCATGAGATTACTATTGGCCGAATGTGCTGGGATAAGGTGTTATCTGAGCATGCTCTGGTGCTAAGCGGGTCACCTTATTTGAGCACATTCACTCATCATTAATTTCTATAAATCATATCCACTGTCCTGGAACTGTAAGACGCTGCGTTTTTTGCACAGCAAAAATATATAGCGCCATAAACTCATCACGGGAGCTTAAAGGGGTTGTCCAGGTTTTTCAATAAAGTCTTCAGTCACTTTATATGTCTGCAGACTTGTGAATGTTCACATCTAGTCAGAATGTGGCCCGGAGTATGCGTATCATGCTGTGGATTTACAAGTCTGCAGTCACCTATAGAGACCGCAGACTTTGGTGATAAACCTCGACAACCCCTTTAAGATGCAGATTCCAAATCAAAATGCTGCATCAAAGAAAAGCCGAAAGTCTTATTACAACAAGCTCCCCAGACATTGGAGAAAACTTGCCTATAGCGCACCTGCCATGATTTTTCTGCCTTTTTTAATACGTTAAAAACCTCAGTAAACATCTTGTTTTTGGTGGGTTATTACAAGATGTTTGCACTGGAAACACATCCAGCCCCATAATGTACAGCAGTGGTGGACAAAGACAAAAAAGGGCCCCTATGCAAGAACACTATATGGGACCTTTGCAGGCCGAGAGCTCCTAAAAATGCAACATTGCTCCTGCTTGGGAGGTAGAAATGGCCTCCTTTACCTCCTGGGCCCCTGTGTGGCCGCACAGGTCTCACCCATGATATGTACAGATACACACCATATTAGAATTATAAAGGTATTAAAAACACACTGGAAAAAGCTCACAAGCAGTGAGAAAGCCACGTATTCTCACAAAACCGCACTGAAAACGTGTCTTTTTGGAGCGGTCTTTGGATACGGATTTTTCAGCCAGAAACAAATTGCCTTATGAAACTCAGTGAATGCGCTGTATATACTCATGGCTTCCAGGAGGAATGTGAGCAGTGCAACAAAAATGCTGCAAAAAGTGAGCATAAAGTACAGCACTGTACAAACCACATTCCCGTACACATGGCCAGCCTTGTGCTTCTTCTTTTAATCGCCTCCCACCAATTAAGCAATAAAAACAGCCACGTGAAACCCATGTACTGTCCATGTTTTGTATGTATGAGTTTAATCCACGACACGGATAAAAAGCGGAGATACTTAATAAATAACTCTTAATAAGTTAGGCCGATCTCTCCCTGGACACGCCCCAGAAAAATCAAGATTTGCATTAAAATGTATTAATGTTTCTGGCATAAATGATAGTGTTTTCCTGTTTGGCTGCTCGTGGCGCCTCATTGTGCTCAGCGCCGTCTCCTTCTAGGAAAGTGACGTGCGGCAGAAAAAAGGTTTTTGGAAAATAGCACTAGTTCACACATTCAGTGTTTGGTCAGTATTTTACCTCAGTATCTGTAAGCCATAACCAGGAGAGGAACAATCAGAGGAAAAGTATAATAGAAACCCGTCACCACTTCTGTATTATTCACCCACTCCTGGTTTCGGCTTACAGATACTGAGGTAAAATACTGACCAAATATTGAACATGTCCTAAATGTGGATCCAATTTCCTGACGTAACCATTTGTGTCCAGTAGATGTCGCACTACACACACTGCGTTCCTAGTTTCCGCTCCATTCAAGAAATATCGGTTCTCTGCATTACCCAAGAACGTCGCTAGATGTCAGTAAAAAATAATATAGACTAAGAGCCTGCAACCTTACTTGTAGCCTGCGGAGGTCACTAGTGAGACAACGCCTTATACATGACACACGGACACATACGGAAGCTGAGAGAGGACAGAAAGAGATCAGGGCGATCCGGGCGGGACACAAGGAACGACTTGTGTAAGGACAGGAGCAGACTGTACAGTCCGGGTGAGAGCGGAGCATTGATTCTACCTGCGGGGAGCCGGGCTGCACGGATCACTGAGGCACGAATGTGCCCGGGGCGGCTATACACAGCTGGGTGAGTGGGGGCTCAGGCTGTGTGTGTGTGTGTATATACATTATATATATATATATATATATATATGTATATGTATATGCAGGCGGTGGTGTATGTATGTATGTATGTGTGTGTATATATATATATATATATATATATATATATATATATATATATATATATATATATATATATGCACTGTGTGCACATACGTATGCAGGCGCGTTCATGTAGTGTGTGTATATACAGTATATATTTCACATGCACCCATTAGATGACATTTGCAGTCTCCTGTCCCAGGTCCTTAGGGTGCGCCTCCTCATCTCCATATAATCAGACACTGGGCATCTTTATATTCCAGGGCTGGATCCTCTCACACAGGACAGATTATGGCTGTAAATGGATCCAGCAGAACCTGGAGACCATCATAATGAAGTCCTCTTCTGGATCCTCCGGCAGGACGGGCGGATAAAGCATGTCTGCAGGACGGGAGCAGCTCTGAGCCCTCACACCTACAATTCCTGGGAAATAACTGGCATTTCCAGAACTTTTTTTTTTCCCTAAAATCTTGTCCGCATCTCCACATGACAATCCCAGGAAGGGAAGGCGAATGACAGCGACTGACCATCCATCACAAGGAGAAGTATTGGAAATAACTGTGTCTGGTGTCGCAGACAGACGCCACATACTGTGTCTGTAGTGGCACCGTCATACTGTGGCCCTCTCAGTCCAGTTTATGGCTTTCATGATGATGAAAAAGAAGAAATTTAAGTTCCGTGTGGACTTTGAGTTGGATGAACTGTCGTCTGTTCCCTTTGTGAATGGCATACTGTTCTGTAAGATCCGCTTGTTGGATGGCGGCAGCTTCAGTGTGGAGTCCACCAGGTGAGAGACAATGAAAACCATCAGTGGGGGGAAGGGTCAGAGCTATGGGAGCAGTGAGCACGGCCACAAGTCCTGGGACAGTATGTAGATTCATGGGGGATGTTATAGTCTAATGGGGGCCATTCTCACTCGGTTTTCCCTGAATAGCTGGTGGCTAGTGAAAGCCTTGTGTTCATCTCAAGGACGTGACTCATGACTATTCCTTGGGGGGCCAGGTAGACCACTCTAGGAGCTGGCCTTGTGTAGTCAGGCATTATTTCTGGTTGCCATCTTGTCCGTATGAATTTTGGGCAAGGCCACATTTTCAAATATCTGTGCTCGTTACAGTGAAGGTGGTCAGTAAGGCCGGGTTCCGGCGAGTGCAGTTCATGGACCACTTATGGACAGCAATGTTTGTCTGCCAACCCAAACGTGCAGCATTATATGTGTCTGAGACTATAGGTTCTGGTCGGGAGACCCCCAGTCAGTCGGGTCATTGCCGTATGTGGACTGTGAAATACTCCTGTCTGGACCCGGCCTAACGCCTCTGCTCTGGGCATCCACCCATTAGGTGGCATCTCACACAGGCTTTTGGGGATGATATTATGACACAGCATGGTGTTCCTCTTCCCGTGCTCCAGTGGACATTGAAGGGGGAATTTGTGCACCCATATTATTTGGACAGAAGATTACCGAAGCCCCATTATTCCTACTATTTAGTAGGCCACGTGCAGTGACTGTAGAGGGGCAGCAGGCTAGCAGGAGCTCTGGTTTTGGAAATGCTAGCCTGCTCCCCTCACAGCATATCTGCAGTGCCCGGATTCCTGTACATTTCTGGCCTCCATTTATAAAGAGAGCAGTTTGAAGAAGAGATGAGTCAGCGCAGGATTGCGGATTATTGTGCCCGTTTCCTCAGTATTATGACTGTACGGTGTTGTCCACTGCTATGATATCAATCCTCAGGGTAGGTCATTAGCATAAGATCGGTAGGAGTCTGACACCCGGCGCCCTCATCGAGGATCGGAGCGGGCACCCATGTACCAATTTATGTTCCTTACTCGGGGATCCCATTACAAATCCCAGCTATCCTCTCACATATAATTAGTGATGGTTCCATGTAGCCCTGCTCCTTGATTTGTAGCTTATTGTCTCATAGATAGAAGTGTTCGGTAGTCTAATATCCACATCCTGTACTGTCAGTGACTTAGATTGTATTCTTTTCCTTCCCCATGCTTTACACTGCTGCTGTTTGTTCATATAATCACACAGCTATATCAGTGGGCCACAATCATTAATAGATCTCTTCTTGTAAGACAATCTCTGAGATACCCTAACAACATGGACCGGGGCATGGTGGGCACATTCTGAAGCTGCCTGAACACTCTTGATGCATCTGCTTAGTTCTTGTAAGGCCAGGTTCATTTAACGTATGGAAAATTGTCCCTTTTTCATCCATAAAAAAAATGACGTTTTTGCATTTGTATTATGTTCCGTGTGTCCATTTTGTCTATACGTATGACATATAGTTTAGATTTTTTTTTCTGTATCTCTGAAAAATGCATATGGGATGCTGACCCGTATGATATATATACGGTATATATATATATATATATATATATATATATATATATATATATATATATATATATATATATATATATATATAATTAGTAGAGACCAAAAGTTTGGACACACCTTCTCATTTAAAGATTTTTCTGTATTTTCATTACTATGTAAATTGTACATTCACACTGAAGGCATCAAAACTGTGAATTAACACATGTGGAATTATATACTTAACAAAAAAGTGTGAAACAACTGAAAATATGTCTTATATTCTAGGAGTAGCCACCTTTTGCTTTGATGACTGCTTTGCACACTCTTGGCATTCTCTTGATGAGCTTCAAGAGGTAGTCACCGGGAATGGTCTTCCAACAATCTTGAAGGAGTTCCCAGAGATGCTTAGCACTTGTTGGCCCTTTTGCCTTCACTCTGCGGACCAGCTCACCCCAAACCACCTCGATTGGGTTCAGGTCTGGTGACTGTGGAGGCCAGGTCATCTGGCGTAGCACCCCATCACTCTCCTTCTTGGTCAAATAGCCCTGACACAGCCTGGAGGTGTGTTTGGGGTCATTGTCCTGTTGAAAAATAAATGATGGTCCAACTAAACGCAAAATGGATGGAATAGCATGCCGCTGCAAGATGCTGTGGTAGCCATGCTGGTTCAGTATGCCTTCAATTTTGAATAAATCCCCAACAGTGTCACCAGCTAAGCACCCCCACACCATCACACCTCGTCCTCCATGCTTCACGGTGGGAACCAGGCATGTAGAGTCCATCCGTTCACCTGTTCTGTGTCGCACAAAGACACAGTGGTTGGAACCAAAGATCTCAAATTTGGACTCATCAGACCAAAGCACAGATTTCCACTGGTCTAATGTCCATTCCTTGTGTTCTTTAGCCCCAACAAGTCTCTTCTGCTTGTTGCCTGTCCTTAGCAGTGGTTTCCTAGCAGCTATTTTACCATGAAGGCCTGCTGCACAAAGTTTCCTCTTAACAGTTGTTGCAGAGATGTGTCTGCTGTTAGAACTCTGTGTGGCATTGACCTGGTCTCTAATCTGAGCTGCTGTTAACCTGCAATTTCTGAGGCTGGTGACTCGGATAAACTTATCCTCAGAAGTAGAGGTGACCCTTGGTCTTCTTTTCCTGGGGTGGTCCTCATGTGAGCCAGTTTCTTTGTAGCGCTTGATGGTTTTTGCAACTGCACTTGGGGACACTTTCAAAGTTTTCCCAATTTTTCGGACTGACTGACCTTCATTTCCTAAAGTAATGATGGCCACTCGTTTTTCTTTACTTAGCTGCTTTTTTCTTTCCATAATACAAATTCTAACAGTCTATTCAGTAGGACTATCAGCTGTGTATCCACCAGACTTCTGCACAACAAAACTGATGGTCCCAACACCATTTATAAGGCAAAAAATCCCACTTATTAAACCTGACAGGGCACACCTGTGAAGTGAAAACCATTCCCGGTGACTACCTCTTGAAGCTCATCAAGAGAATGCCAAGAGTGTACAAAGCAGTCATCAAAGCAAAAGGTGGCTACTTTGAAGAACCTAGAATATAAGACATAATTTCAGTTGTTTCAGACTTTTTTGTTAAGTATATAATTCCACATGTGTTAATTCATAGTTTTGATGCCTTCAGTGTGAATGTACAATTTTCATAGTCATGAAAATACAGAAAAATCTTTAAATGAGAAGGTGTGTCCAAACTTTTGGTCTGTACTGTATTTAAAATCTCTCTTGTGTAAACACATATGCACACACCTCTTCTCAATGTTTCCTTTTTAATAATTCTGTTCTGTTAAAGTGATTAAAAAAGAAATTCAGATCACTTTTCGTGATCCATTAAGTGGATCCAT
This sequence comes from Ranitomeya variabilis, assembly GCF_051348905.1. NCBI lineage: Eukaryota > Metazoa > Chordata > Amphibia > Anura > Dendrobatidae > Ranitomeya > Ranitomeya variabilis. The sequence goes on from NC_135239.1 coordinate 82,061,309, forward strand.
TTTGTTTTTTGTTTTTTTTGTTTAATGGCAACTTTTAACCAGAAATCTGAGTGGGTAGTGCACACTGCAACTTATAAAAATGTACTGATTCCCACTTTGCTTCTGTACAATTCTGAGAGAGTCAGACAGCCATATAACTCTGACAGGGATCTCAATGCAACGCTCGGACCGGCGGCTCTCCTGACCTGAGCATGTCGGCGTGTATTTCTGTGCAGCTGTCACACTCTGGTTAGGAGATCTGTCAGCCAGTCCGAGCATTGCATTGAGATCCCTGTTATATGGCCGTCTGATTGTCCCTTAGAATGGGCCTATTGCTTATGATGGGGTCAGCATGCCATTCATTTTACCTTAATCGGAAGTGAAAGTAGCCTGTGTGAATAAGCCCTTAATGTCTACATTTTGTTTTTTACCCGAAGTGGGGGCACAAGCCTTAGGGCTCATACTCACTTGCACGAAACTCGGATGAGTCTCGCATGGCAATACCCGGTTCTGCACCCTTCACTCAGGAGCGGAGCGTGCGGCTGCATGTATTCCTATGTGGCCGCACGCTCTGATCCGAGTGCTGGCAGCAGCGCTGGGTATTGCCGTGCGAGACTCATCCGAGTTTCTCGCAAGTGAGTATGAGCCCTTAGAGAGAGGCCCCTTTTTGGATTGCGTGTTAGCAAAATATAAGAGACATCTGTTTTTGATCCTAGTCACGGATGCAAGTCTATGAAATATGTGAACAGCTTGCGGATGGCGTCCTAGTTGCTTTTTAGTTCTGTCTGGTTTTCAGTGACTGATAGGTGACACTTGAAAAACCTCATTTTATTTTTATTTTTTCACACAAGAAAAACTGATGAAATACTGATGCTAAACACGGACCCAACACTGACGAAAACCAGATCCAAAGCACAAAATAATTTTTTCACATGCGCATAAAAAATGTATAAAATAGACTTGTATTACCAGCCTTCTAATGAAAAATGTGGAGCACATTGAGAGAATCCTTGTCAGATATTTAAGGAAGAAAATGAGGATGTGTGGTTGCTGGGCAATGGCAGTGTTGTGTCTGCGGCACACGACCTTAGTCTATGACTCTCGGGCTGACGCGGACAATAGAAATTATCTGTGCAAAAAGGAAGGAATCTGCTCTCGTGTGACTCCTGAGGAAGCGATGAGTCAGATTCTCAGAAGTCATGTCCTACACCGGCCGGGCGCTGAGCAGTTTTGTTTAGTTGCCATGAGTGACCAAAATGGCCACAACCACATCTGCCGCCGGATGTAATGCAGAGGGGGCTGAGGCACCGCAATCGTTATCCTAGGGATCACGTTGTGGGCACATCTGTGTATGGAGTCTGTTTGGCCATGCTCCGTGGGGAAAAGTATGCCAGAAAAAAGGAGGTGGCTACCCTGTAAGTCAGTACTAGCCATGCAACGTGATTAGGGATGGCAGCCGCGCCTGACGCCCATGTTGGCGAATATCCCTCATCACGTTGTCATTTGCACACGCTACTCTGTACGCCCTGACTAGAATACGTCACCTAATAAAGGTGTCAGCAGGAAGATTTTATACGGAAGAACATAATTTTTGGACTTTACTCTTCAGGAAGTGATTTCTGGGAATTGTCCGTTTTAAGGCTCCAAAAGAAAAAAAAGTGCACCCCATTCATTAATGTCATAGTCCACTCATGGTCAAGTTGAAGGGTTTTCTGAGAGAGCCGAAAATAATCCACTTCCCCTTAAACAGCACATTCCATCCTGCTAGGAACTTAACATTAAAATACAAAATTAAAATACCGGTACAAAAAGCAAATTGCTGTTTTGTTTTTTTGCAGAGAGGTTGTTCAAGCGAACAGCGTCCACTGGAGGAAATGTTTCTCATTCATGTGTAAGATGAGTGCAAGTGCGGCCTCCGGTATCCTGGACCCGTGTATCTGCCGAGTATCTGTGCGCAAGGTAAGACTTCCCCCACCGACATGATGAGGCTGGAAAGGATGTTTCTAGGGAGAGAGAAACTTCCGGATCACTAGGGTTCTGACAGCTGGGACCCCACTGCTCCCGAGAACCAGGTGTGAATAGAGCCATGGTTGGTCATGCACACCCCTTCTCCATTTATTTTTAAAGGTGTGCCAAAGACCAGGGGAGTGCTGCAGTCAGTTGTCTCCGGTGGTCCCAATAAGAGGGAATGGATCAGAGTTGAGCATAATCGACCACCTCTCCATTCACTCGGGACTCTTAGTGCGCCAATGCTCAGGATCAGTGGGGCCCCAACGATCAAGAACTTAGCCCTTAGCCTAGGAATGGGAGATAACTTCCAAACTTGAGAATACCTGTTTACGACTCCATCCGTCATGCAATGATGGCTCACGGACTTAATTAACTTTCACTGGTGTCCAATGGGTTTCTGTAGTGTCCATTCTTCTGACAACAAGAATAGCTCTGTGCTCCACAATGTTTTCTGTCGATGGTGATGGATGCCCTAATGTCCTCGTGCATTTGTGAACAAAGCCCTAGTGTTGTGATAATGTCTTAATGCTTCCCGTTACATGCGTAATTCACCGGTGTTTCTCTCCTACTTGTTTCAGGAGCTTAAAGGCGGGAAAGCCTATGCAAAGGTAAAATGCTTACTGCTATTCAAAAACCTTCTTGTATTTTAAAGTTGTTTAAATTTTGCATTTAATGGGGCAGTCCTACAATGGCAACACAGTACCGATTCCCTGGATAGGCAATAGATTGCTGATTGCTAGGTGTCTCACCGTTGGGACCACCACAGATCACAATGATAGTCTGGAGGCCCCAGTTTGAGTTGTGGCCAGCATGCATATTGGCCACTCCATTCTACGTTTATGGGACTGGCAGAGATGTCCGAGCGCTGTACTCTGATTTCTCCATCTGTCCGATAAACTCAGAATGGACGACCGTGCAGGTCTGGGACCTAGCGCCTAAAGTGGCCCGAAATGTTCAATTTCCCCATACGAGGAGACCAGTTCTAAGAGTTATCTAGGATCGGCTGGTAGCCTTAGACCAATTTTTGCGTTGGATCAGTTTGTGTCGAATTTTGCTAATTTTTGTAGAATGTTACTTTTTGCTTAACGCGATGCTGATATTTCTGTTTTTTTAGCTCGGCTTTGCAGACTTGAACCTTGCAGAGTTTGCTGGATCTGGAAACACAGTTCGGAGATGTCTATTAGAAGGATACGACACCAAAAACACCAGGCAAGATAACTCCATCCTAAAGGTTAGTGGTGGTCATTGAAGCCTGATGTCCTGTGCTGTGGCAGTTGTGCAGATGGAGGACTAGGCAACTCCAGAAGACACGGAGCCCATTCAGCTGCTGACACTTTGCTGCTGGCAATGACCTTTTTTCCTGTTTGCCATCAGTCATTTTTCCATTCCTGCACTGAGATGATTTCTATTGCGTTGCATTTGCTGACCTTATGGATTATTGCATTACAGCTCGGCACAGCTGCTTCTTATCACATTATTGGGTTATGTCGGTTTTCATCAGAGCCCCACTTTAGCATCTCTTGTCAGTTTCTATTAACTCTTGGGAAGAACCCAAATTGCTGATTTACATAGAAGGTTTCCAGCGGTCAGTGTCTTTCTTATTTGCATCATATTTAAGTTTCGGACAATCTATCCATAGTTGTATTATCTGTGATGAATATTGGAGAAGTATTTTGAAGACCTATACACAGTACAGCACATGTGGCCCACCTCTGAAACCATCATGCATATTAGAATTGGAATTCTCTGACCCAAAGGTCCTGTCCTAGAGTGAAAGAGGTGGCCAGGTACAGTGGTATGTGAAAGTTTGAGCACCCATGGTCAAAATTACTGTTATTGTGAACGGTTACCAAGTTGAAGATGAAATGATCTCTAAAAGACCTAAAGTTAAGGATGACACATTTCCTTTGTATTTTAGGCAAAAAATATATATTGTCGTCTTCAACATTTTAAAAATTACAAAAGGAAAAATGGACTTGTGCAAAAGTTTGGGCACCCTTGGAATTTGTGTGCTCAGATCACTTTGACCAAGGAAGATGGTAGTGTTTTAAAGTTGCCCTTTCTTCAGTTCGAAATGTAATTAAGAAATGACAGGTGACAGGAACAGTAGAGGTCAAGATAAGGTCTGGAAGACCAAGCAAAATTTCAGTGAGAGCTGTTGGTTGGATTGCTAGAGAGGCACATCAGAACCCCCGGTTGACTGTAAAAGACCTTCAGAAAGATTTAGCAGACTCTGGAGTTGTGGTACATACCTGAACAAATATGGTCTTCATGGAAGAGTCATGAGACGAAACCCCCCCGCTGGCTTAGTATAAAATTCAGCTTCAGAAGTATGCAAAAGAAGATCTATACAAGCCTGAGGAATTTTGGAAACCAGTCCTGTGGACCGATGAGGTTAAAATAGAACTCTTTGGCCACAATGAAAAAAAGTATGTGTTCAGAAAAATGGGCACAGAATTTTGAGGAAAAGAACCTCTTGCCAACCATTACACATGGAGGTGGATAAATCATGCTTTGTGTTTGTGTTGCAGCCAATGGGATGGGGAATATTTCACAGAGGGGAGAATGGATTCCATGAAATTTCAACAAATTCTTGATTCAAACATAACACCATCTGTAAAAAAGCAGAAGTTGAAAAGAGGATGGCTTCTACAAATGGATATTGATCCTAAACACGTCAAAATCCACAATTTTCTACCTCAAAAGGCTCAAGATGAAGGTTTTACAATGGCCCTAACAGTCCCCTGATCTGAGCATCATTGAAAATCTGTGGCTAGACCTCAAAACAGCAGTGCATGTAAGGCGACCCAGGAATCTCACAGAATTGGAAGAATTTTCCAAGAAGAATGGATGAAAATCCCTCAAACTAGAATTAAGATTCTTGGCTGGCTACAAAAGGTGTTTACAAGTTGTGATCTTTTCAAAAGGGGGTGCTAACAGTTGAGGATACCCAAACTTTTGCATCTGCCCATTTTTCCTTTTTTGTAATTTTTAAAATCTAAAAGATTAAATAAACCTGGGGTGTACAAACTTTTTACATACCACTGTATGTGCACGACTCTCTTCATAATTTTCTATGGCAGTTACTAAAACACATGGGTGCAGTATAGTGAGTACCATAGACATGTGTGGCCTCTTCTCTGTTTACTCTCCGCCTGGATTCGCTGGCCTGAGTTTGTCTCCCCATTTGAGTCACAGGACCCCTGTTCATTACGTTGGCGAGTCCCACTTCTATCAGTAGATAAGTCGCAACGGATAGTCAATAGATAATTTCCTGGATATCGAGCACATGTCTTTGTCAGTGATACCCCTTTGTGTTGAGTAGTAACGCCTGGTTCAACAAATGAGCAAGCTGTGCTAATGTTAAGCATGTGATAATTTATTCAGAACATGGGGTATGTCTGAGTTGTAGACAATCTCTTAAATGTAAGCCACACACACGTGTGAAATGATCTGCCTGCGGGATCTTATGCAGTATGTAGAATAGCAGCTAATTATACTGCTATAAATTATGAACATGACAAAACACAGTAAATACGTGGACTTGACATCCACTTCAGGCAGTCGTCATTATATGGCTGCTTAAAAATCTATTTTATGTGACGTAAGACAAGTGGATGCAAGTTGTGAAATGGCCTTCACTGGTAATATATACCTGTAGTGAAAACGAAAAGGATTTGTGCTCTTTACATTCAGAGACATTCAATCCCTGGTATGATCATTGTGAGGATAAAAGGTTCCTTCTGTCCAGTTTCTGACGCCTCTCTGCTTAGAGTCGGGGTCCTGAGCAGTGGATCCATGTAGCTTAGTAGCGCGAGTAGTCAGGGATTGTGCAGATTAAGAGCAGCTCCTCTAAATAATCTGATATAGTCTTTATAAGTATCTTATTTCTTTGGTGCCTTTTTTACGAGTCTTTGGAATAAGGAATGTTGTATCTCCAGATTTCACATGATAAACTGCATACATTAAAGACGTATTCTCTTCTCAAGTTTGACTGCTGAGACTGCCCCCAGTCCTGAGACCCGGGACTCCTCCTTAATGGGCGCACCAGCCATGGCTGAGTTCTGCACTCGGCTGATGAGAATGAATGATGACTGACCACCACTCTATTCATACAGAGCTCTTCACATCCCCTCCTTTGTTGGGATCAGTGCGGATTCCAGTGGCCCCCCACCAGTCATATTGTATCGTATGTATAGCGGATAACTTACAAACTACAGAATATGATTTTAAATCATTATTGGCAATGCTGTAAGTTTTCCCAAATTCCCATGGCAGTGGTTGGGCCCCCAACAATCCCAAGAACTGGGCACTGGACTCTGCTAACCGGGCAGAGCGCGCTCTTGAGCATGAAGGTGTGTAAGCTCAGCCTTTGCTCTATTCCCCGTCTGTGGGACTATGAGAAATAACTGAGCGCTGTACTTGGCTTTCTCTCACAGCTTCATATTTAATGAGTAGAGTGGAGGTTGAGCATCCATAGGTCCTCGCCATCCAGGATGGTGTTCTACAAAGCCCTCATTCTGGTGCCCCTTTCTAGGATTTCTGCGGGCCCCAGCACCTGGACCCCCAGCAATCAGTCCATTATCTGCTATCCTATGGTTGGAGATAACTTACTATCTTTGGAAAAAACAACAACTTTTAAATGGATGTCTTGCATCTGCAATGTAGAGGAGCTGCTGGACCAGGGTCATGTGAGCTTCCTCATCTGACACTTGAGTGCATCTTGTGATTGTTCTCTTGACATTGCAGGGCTTAGTATTGACAAAAATGATTACTGGGCCCCTGCTTTCCAATGCTGGCAAAGGAAGGTGGCTGTCAAAGGGTAGCAACATGGATGACGGACCAGGATCTTGCTGATCCTTTTGATCTACTCTACTGACAAGGGAGGTATACTTACTTTAAAAATCTATGAAAGAGCGACTGTAAGAACTTTTTAAGAAAGTTTTCCCTCCTGATATTAGATTAAGCCTTCTAATAGTGCAGATCTCTGATGCTAATGACAGATCCTCTCTGATTAACCCACGGTTCTCCATTGCCATCAGGTCATTGACTATAACCAGTGCACTGTGGGCACGTAGAGGGAAGTGGTACATGTTGTGTCCTACTAGGGCTGGATGGGTCACACCTGGAATGAATATTCATGGTGCTCAGGGTGGGTTTGCTATTATCCTCCAGTGACCTGTGCAGATACAGACCTGGTAATATTCTTATAGGTGACGTTTTAGAGAAACCTGATCATCTACTTTGTATTTGGCTGATGAACACAAGAGTGTCAGGGAGTAAATCACTAGAAGCCTGTGTCCTGCACTGGGCTGCCGCACCCGAGCCTCCGCTAGCAGATCTGCCATCGTCCCGGGAATGGTAATCGCAGCCTGTCTGAGGAGATGACTGTGAATTATTAGATCGGCTTCTTCCTGGCTAATGCACTCGCAGCTCCGGGATAGAAACACATTTGCAGTTGTTCCTGTTGCCATTATAGATTTCATGCTCATCCGGGAGGCACTGTATCACAATGTATTATTCCTAAAAGCTGTGGACAGAGAAGCTGTGGTCTTTCCATTGTTTCACCAGCAGGTTTTTATTACATTTTCTTGGGGAATAACAGGATGTGAGCCGGGCTGTTTAGTGATGATTGTATAAAGCTTATGCAGTGGTTTTTTCATTAGGTACGGAAAAGAAAAGTGACTTGGGCTGTTTTTTTAAGTTTTTCCTTTCGTCAGTCTGTATATAAATCGACACAGGATAATAATTCACAATTTTTCACTCTTTAGCTTCAGACTCCGATTATAGGTGGTTTTTAAATGAAAGGTTTTTGTTTACAACCATATATTTTTTTTTTTTCTGTTAGGATTAAAATTTGAAAAAGCAACATTGCCACTCGTCTGACCCGCTCAGTGTGTACAGCTACTGCACAGGCCTTGAAGCAATTATTGTTCTGACCCGCTCAGTGTGTACAGCTACTGCACAGGCCTTGAAGCAATTATTGTTCTGACCCGCTCAGTGTGTACAGCTACTGCACAGGCCTTGAAGCAATTATTGTTCTGACCCGCTCAGTGTGTACAGCTACTGCACAGGCCTTGAAGCAATTATTGTTCTGACCTGCTCAGTGTGTACAGCTACTGCACAGGCCTTGAAGCAAGTATTGTTCTGACCTGCTCAGTGTGTACAGCTACTGCACAGGCCTTGAAGCAATTATTGTTCTGACCTGCTCAGTGTGTACAGCTACTGCACAGGCCTTGAAGCAATTTTTGTTCTCTGCTCAGTGTGTACAGCTACTGCACAGGCCTTGAAGCAATTATTGTTCTGACCCGCTGCGTGTGTACAGCTACTGCACAGGCCTTGAAGCAATTTTTGTTAGGGTATGTTTCCATGTTCAGGAAACGCTGCGTGTTTGACGTTGCGTTGAGCCGCCACGTCAAACACGCAGCGTCCAGATGTTACAGCATAGTGGAGGGGATTTCATGAAATCCCGTCTCCACTATGCATTAAAAGACACATGCGGCAGACCCGCGAAAACAGACATGTGGCTCATCTTTTAAGAACGCAGCGTGTCCTTACAATGCGCAAATCACGCAAGAACACCGCAGGTGACCTGCCAGTGACCTCAGGTGCAGATTTGGTCAGGATTTTACCTGCATAAAATCCTGACCAAATCCTGATGCAATCCTGAACGTAGACACATACCCTTAGAGAACTCCTTTTAAAATGTCCTAAAAGGTGTCTCTCTTCAGAAGTTTCCAGTCCCCTGACACCATTTATGGAAGGGGGAAAAAATGGATACTCTCAATGGGTCCATTGCTGAGTTTTCACCACTGTTCCCAGTTTAAAGCATTGACTGCTGACCTGACATCATGTAAAGTGTGCGCCAGCCAGTCGGAGAGCTCGTCAGCAAGGCATTCATCTGCCTAGCTCACTGATTGGCTGCTGTGCTGGCAACTTGCCGACAGCGCTTCAGCCAATAATAGACATCGGGGGAAGCGGTGGAAACTTAGTGCTAGGCCCATGAACAGGAATAAAGCACTTCTTCTTCTTCTTCTTCTTTTTTATTTTTTTTATTTTTTAAGAACTGGATATTCTGAAAGTGAGCAACTCTTTTAAAGCAAGCGGGAGTTTATAGAGGGGATCTTCTTCTTTGCATCCCAGTCTCTTAGCAAAGATGCGAATGCCTGTTATGCTAATTGTGGCACACAAACAAAGTCCTATATGTCTGTTAATGGCCACAGTGTAAATGTGCACCTACAAATTACAGTTATACCTACAGGTGTGCTAGGCCCCTGTTTTTTGTTTTGCTTCAGTTTTTTTTGTATTTGGTATATTTAGGGATATGGCCGCCCCCTTGGGCTGCACACCTTATCTCCACTGCTTTCCATGGGTAGGTGTTAAAGACGGTGAGGCACAGGTCACGCTCAGTCCCCGTCTATTGAGGCCTGCTGGCACCTAGTGAGTTACTAGAGATAGGGACCACCCTGATGGGGTACACCTTGTCGCGGTGGGATGTGTTTTTTTTTTTTGTTTTTTTTTTATAATTCCGTATGCTATTGACTTATTGCAGTGTTTTATGCATTTTTCTTCTAGTTTATATTTGTGACACATAAGGAAGATTTATCTGAGACTGGTAGAGTCGAAACTAGATGTTGGCGGCACAATTCAGTTTTATACGTCTGGTCTCGCCCTACAATTGAGCACAGGTTCTGTATCTCATTTACAGCAAATAAATCCCAGACAAAACTTATATGGATCTTATTTAGTTTTATGAGGAAGCGCACACATGTGATTGGAAACACACCAGGCCGTCTGGACATTCTCGTTGGAGATATCTGCTTGGTACCCAGCTTTTATGATGCTCCCGTGTTTCTGCAGAGATAGAACTTTGTATTTTTTACCTTTTTCCGATTTTGCTTTTATACATTTTCCTGATTTTTAATTTTTTAATTTATTTATTTATTTTTCCTATAGGTTGGAATCTCTATGCAGCTCATGTCCGGAGACCCCTGCTTTAAAACGTGAGTTACTCCTATTTAAAAAGAAATCCATTTCATTACATTGTATTGCCAGAACTGTTCGTCAGATATGTGAAAAAAAATGTCTTTTAAAGCCATGGATCATGTAGATGCAGCATTATACAGAGTATAGAGCATTATACGCTCTTCTTTCTGCACATGGACCAATTTAAGTTAGTGGCACAATTCTATAAAATGTTTTTGCACAAGAACACATTCCGCTTGCGTTAATCAAGTCTAATGTGAGGACAATATGTCTCCATTGAACATGGGAAAAAAAATTAAAAAAAAATGAGACCATACGGGCACAATATCCACATGGTATCTGTTTTAATGGAAACATTGCAAAAGTGACACAGAAAACTAAAGTGATGTGAAAAACAGACAAACGGACCGCCTGCGGATATAATTTTGGCACATACTAAACTCTATGCCAATAAAGATTGTCACTTTTTTCTTTTCTTTTACTCTTTTAAACTTCGCCCCTTTTAAACTTCGCCCCTTTTAAACTTCGCCCTATCAATGTTTCTCATGCATACCCTCATACCCTCCTAATTGTGGATAACAAAGCTTCAAGGGAATCTGTCCGCAGGATTTCCCCTGCAAACTGTTAGTATGTGCACATAACTCTTTAAATGACAAGTCCAGCAATGGCCAGTCTGTTCCTCAATTACCGAGAAATCAGCGTTTAAATTGATATCCAAATGAGGCGGAAGAGCTATAGTAGTTCTGAAACCTCTGTCACTCCAGCTCTATTCCCCACTCAGCACCGCCTCCTTCTGCTGCAGCTCCTTTGTATGAAATTATGGAGGCTGTCGGTCAACCAGAAGGAGTAGGTGGCACTGGGTGGGGAGGGGAATAGAGCTGGAGTGACAGAGGCTTCAGATCTACTATAGCTCTTCAGCCTCATTTACATATCAATTCAAACCCTAATTTCTCGATAATGGAGGAACGGACTGATCATATAAAGGTATTGGTGGATTTATCTTTCAAAGACCTACACGCACATGTAAATAGTTTGTGGGGTAAAATCATCTTGACCGATTCAACAGCAAAACACTCACTTGTTAAATTTAAACTATTATATGCTATTACTTACCAAAATCCCCTGCAGAAATAGAATCAAAATCACTGACTAAGGAATAAAGAAAACTGAAACTATAGGAAAAAAAAATGTGAAAATTCTTTTATAAATAATATTGGTTGTTTGCCATTTTATTAGTAAGGTGCCCCAATAATAAATGACTGGTTGTGTCGTTGCTTGGACCCCCAGGGATTACCTGTGTTATGTTCCTGTGCAATGTCACCATATGGGGGATTAAACATTCAGTGGATCCCTTTGAAGTCAGTGGGATAATGTCTGGATGTGTTGGGTTCTCCAGAGAAAGATGCTATTTGCACCTACCTTCATCAGAGTCCCTACCTGGTTTCCCCCATGTTTCGCAGCAATAAGCAGTCATCATGTCCTCTTTGGCCTCCAGGGCACCTTCCACTGCCACCTCCATTGCAATCCCTGGAGATTCTGACTCTTTGCATGAAGACCGGAAAGGACGAGAGACAATAAAACTGCATTTGGGAGTTTCTGGTCTGTACATCTCTCTTCCTGATATGCGCATTATTAATTTTCTTGGTAATTACTTGTCTATGTGCTCTGTGTGTTCTCTTTTTAATGTAATGTACATCTCTCTTATTTTAAGACCTTTCATCAAAGAGCGCATCCGTCCCTGACGAGCTTGGAGCATGTGGACATTCCAGGACGTCGAGTTACGCCAGCCAGCAATCTAAAGCATCAGGTACCGGCACTATGTACTGATAAGGACCATGGAAGGTTTGTCATTACCCTCCCTGTGGTGCCAGTGTGTCCCCAATATAGAGCAGTAGGGTAGAGAAGAAATGATTTGGTGGATTGGTGTCAAATCTGTAAGGTTTATAGTACTATGGCTTTGGATGAGATTTTACAAATCTTTTCCACCCGTTGAAGATTTTTCTGAGCAAAAGTTGGCCTGTGATGCAGATATTTAATTTCTCTGGCACGTATTTGATTATTTCACCCCTTTAAAGGGTGAACAGACCTATGGGTATATTCCCACTGAGCATTTCCATTATGGACCTCCCGCAGATGTTATGGATGAAAGAAAAATAATAAATATTTGGGAACTTTGTAGCGTAGATATCCCGATGGCGCGAGTGATGATGACAAGAGCGTAAGGTAGGATGCTCCCCTTATGAGGATGTGCTGCTGCCAGGAACTACGCAGGTTCAAGGTCAAAGTATGGTAAATCAGCTGCAGCTCGACCTGAAGATACCGGACGGTCACTGCAATCACCAGCTGGACAATAAATAGTAGAAGTAGTCATGAAGAAATTGATTCGCACAGCTCGTGAGTAATCTACTGCTTCTGGACAGGAACCCTAAGAGCTGCCTCCTGTCTGACTGCATCCCGGTCTCTTCTTTTGAATAGCCAACCTGGCGTGTCGTTATTGCAGTGTGACCCATGTATGACATCGCGCCAGACCTGCTAATCAATAGAAGAGCCGCTGATGCCGTCAGGTAGGAGGCAGCGCTCAAGGGCTCTGTCCAAAGGCAGATTACTGACCAGGTCCGTGGACTTGGGGCATCAATTTGCGCCCACTCTGGTTACTAAACCTCTAACCCAGGCACTTGCTGCTGATCTCAGTCTGGTTGCCATTGCACTTTTAAAATGATTAAGGTTCTTCTTCCTTCTCCACCGTGAATGAGGAAAAGACTCCACAATAACTCTCGCATCCTCAGGATGAAGCAAGCAGGGATGGTTGGGAGAGGGGGTATTGCAGAAATGAAGAGGTCCTAGGTTATCTGCTGCCTCATGTAGGCGCCTTGGAGGAGATACCATGTGGCACACCCATGAACTTTAACAAAATGTTGTTAAAACTGTGTTGGTAAATTTTCTAGACTAGAAGGAATTGTAACAAAAATGAAAGTTTCATAAAAGTGACCCACATAGGAGGAGTGAGATCTTGAAGAACTTTTCACCCCTCAGGACATTCCTTTCCAGATCTTGCTGATAAGGAGACCCTTTTTTCCAGCTCTTATGTCTGACCTATGATGTGAGGAGTAATCTGTGCAGAAGCTTATGTCCACATTTCTTATGCAATAAATTCCTCGTTGCAGTGACTCACTGCTGAACATCGCCCCGTTACTCAGCCAAATAATTCCATAGGTTACTAATGGCCAGCAATCCCATGTCTATACTGCAGAGACAGAAGGTTTGCTTTTTTAGTGTGCGGTCGTGGCCAAAAGTTTTGATACTGACACTAATTTTGTTTGTCACACAGTTTGCTGCTTCAGTGTTTTTAGAATTTTTGAGTCGGATGTTTCTGTAGTTACAATTATCATCATTTAGACTTTTTTTATATTTTTATCCACAAATAGATCAAGTTTATGCTTAGACTCAATATTTCCAGTGTCGTCCTTTTATTTTTCATGACTTTGGCCCTTCTCCCTGGCAGATGGATATCGGCTCCAGGGCCAAATCCTGACTGATGATCAGTGCTTGGTGTTCGTTACAATTTCTGTGATTTTTTTTCCTGCTTTTTGAGGATTGACCATATGTTCTAGGTGGGATTTATATCGGTGGGATTTATATCTGGGGAATTTCCTGGCCACGGACCCAAAATGTCAATGTTCTGTTCAACCAGTCAATTAGTAATTACCTTTACACATCATCTCCATCATGCTTGAAAGCAATGTCTATCCCCAAATTGCTCCTGGATGGTTGGGAGAAGTTGCTCTTGGAGGATGTTTAGATCCCATTTCTTATTCATGGCTGTGTTCTCAGGCAAACTCCATCCATGGATGAAAAGCCCCCACACATGAATGCTCTCAGGATTCTTTGCTCTTGGCAGCACACAGAACTCATGGTAGCTCTTGCCATTTCTTCTCAGACATCAATGTTTTTCAGATGTCCTAAACAGTCACAAGGAGACTTCACCAGAGAAAGTAACTTTACCCCAGTCCTCTGCAAGCCCAATCTCTATACTTCCTGCAGTTATTTTCTCTGAAGCCCCCTTGTGACGTGAGTCCTATGTCATGCCAACAGTTAGGATATGTTCACGCGTCCAATAATGATCCGTAGGAACGGATCCAGCAATAATCTGTTGGCAAAAAAGTCGTGCAGATTTTTTTTTTGTCTGTTTTTAAAAAACAAAAACTGGTTTCCTTTTTAACATTGAAGTCAACGGAAAGCGAATCCTTTTCATATGAAAGGAAAACGGATAGCTGATTAACGGATCCATTTGTCACAGACTTTAGTGTTAAAAAGGGACAAAAAATAGCTGGATCCGTTCTAACGGATCATTCCTGGACATGTGAACGTGGCCTTAAGCATTCTGAGACCATATATGTGTGGGGGCTTTTCATCCATAGAGGAGGCTCATTGACAATTTTGCCTAAGAACACAGCCATGAATAATGAATGGGCTATACAAATCCTCCAAGAGCGACTTCTCCCAACCTTCCAGGAGCAATTTGGGGATGAGCAATGCTTTTCTTCCAGCATGTCACAAGGCAAAAGTGATAACCAAGTGTCTTGATGAAGAAAAATTGCAATTTTAGGTCCATGACCGGGAAACCAGGGCTGTGGAGTTGGAGTCGGAGGTTTGACTTACTGACCCCACAGCCCTGCGGGAAACCCCCCAGATGTCAATCCCGATGAAAACCTGTAGTCAGTGTTCTAAAAGTGGGTGGACAAAAAAACAGAAATTGTGATGAATCCCAAGCACTGATTTATACGAGAATTGGTTGTCCCCAGTCAGGATTTGGCCGTGGAGCTGATATCCAGCAGACAGGGAGAAGGGCAGAGTCCTTTTAAAAATGAGGATCAGCACTGGAAATATTGAGTCATTGTATAAACTTTATGTATTGAGCAAAAAAAAGTGTAAACTTCTGAAATTTTGATATTTGTAACCACAGAAACATCTGACTAAAAAGCTAGAAATGATGAAGTAGAAAACTTTGTGAAGACCAGAACTTGCCAGTCTCCAAACGTTTGGCCGTGGTAGTATTGCTTAAACTATGATTCAGTCCTTCCAGTGACGGTGCTCCAAGGGTTTCTCTGGTGCTGTACTGATTGCGGACTGTCGCCTTTGTGCTGTGAGGTTCAGTAACACAATAGCCTGAAGCTTCTACTACTTGTAGATGACCGAGCATACCTGGACTCAGGGCTGTGGGCGACTCAGGGCTGTGGGCGACTCAGGGCTGTGGGCGACTCAGGGCTGTGGGCGACTCAGGGCTGTGGGCGACTCAGGGCTGTGGGCGACTCAGGGCTGTGGGCGACTCAGGGCTGTGGGCGACTCAGGGCTGTGGGCGACTCAGGGCTGTGGGCGACTCAGGGCTGTGGGCGACTCAGGGCTGTGGGCGACTCAGGGCTGTGGGCGACTCAGGGCTGTGGGCGACTCAGGGCTGTGGGCGACTCAGGGCTGTGGGCGACTCAGGGCTGTGGGCGACTCCGAGCTCCAGCTGGGCAGTACTGCCTGCGGCATCTCCCCAATGCCTGCGAGTAGCAATGTGTGTAGTGTATTTCCCCCTCAGTCTCCAGGCTTGGTGATATAAAAGCTGCTTCCAATGTCGGCACGGAGGCTGGACATTGCGCCTCATGGAAACATTACCTTAATGGAGGAATGCAGATTGATCACATTTCTACCCGCAGCACTATCTCTCATCTGTACTCTGGAGCAATCCCAAATTGCACAGTTTGTGCCTGAAATCTGACCTGTGGCCTGTATAAATCATCCTCCAGGTATTTATCTAAGTTAACAAAACTGCTAATCTGGTAAACTCCCTCGCCTGCCTAGCATGTTTTTTTAAGGGGTGTTACACAGCATTACAGTAGTGGAGATTGGAGTTGTGGGAGTCACCGTCAAGCCCTGTTCACACTGCTCTCCTGAGTTTGTCATTTACAGGAACAGTAAACCTGTTTGGTTTAAAAAAAAAAAAAAAAAAAAAAAAAAAAAATGTCACACATTGACATAAATATTGAAAGCTTTCTTTGTTCGAAAAAATTTGAGGCGTACATCATATTGCTCAGGGGAAGGGGGAGACTAGAGGATATTTGCTCAAAAATGTTTTCTGATCAGTTCCATCTTTGACTGCTGGTTGACTGAAGTCCCCACACTGTAAGTAAAGGGGTAGAGCTTGTTGATCTTCGTCCTGTTATGAACCCAGCACAGGGGGAGGCAAAAGTCATCCAGCCACATCAAGGTGACCTTTTAATATAGATCATCACTAAAGGTTACATGTCCTACCTCTCCACGTGCCAGTCCAGCCCCATCTGAATGGGGAAGTGAAAAAGAAACCAGACATAGCTTGCAATTAAATTATTATTATTTATTCACCCATCCTTCGCGTGCAGGGCTTTAATTGTGCGCTATGTCTGTTTTCCTTTTCACTCCCCATTCACATGGGGCTGGTTTGGCACATGGAGAGGTAGGACAGTTAGTGTTTAGGGACCATCCATATTAAAGGGTCACCTTGTTGTGGTTGTATGGCTTTTGCACTCTTTTTTTTTTTTTTTTTTTTTTTTTTTAAATCAAATAGATTTTTATTAAGAATAACATTACATTTTACATGTGACATCCTTGTTTTCATTTCAAATTTTTAACAGTGTCAAACCCCATTATCCCCAAATTATCCCCCCCTTCCAGAATTATTATTATTATTATTATTATTATTATTGCGGTTCCTCATGTTGGAGGACATGTCCAGTTCTCATGCTGATTCTCCCGTCACCGTATCTCTGCACGCCAAATAGAATGTAAGTCCGCAAGGACAGGGTCCTCTCCCCTCTGTACCAGTCTGTCATTGTAAATTTGTTTACTGTTAGCGATATCTATAACCCTGTATGTAACCCCTTTTCACATGTACAGCGCCATGGAATTAATGGTGCTATATAAATAATAATTCTTGTACATAGGGGCAGTATTATAGTAGTTATATTCTTGTACATAGGGGCAGGGTTATAGTAGTTACCGTATATTCTTATACATAGGGGCAGTATTATAGTAGTTATATTCTTGTACATAGGGGCAGGGTTATAGTAGTTACCGTATATTCTTATACATAGGGGCAGTATTATAGTAGTTATATTCTTGTACATGGGGGCAGTATTATAGTAGTTATATTCTGGTACATAGGAGCAGTATTATAGTAGTTATATTCTTGTACATAGGGGGCAGTATTATAGTAGTTATATTCTTGTACATAGGGGGCAGTATTATAGTAGTTATATTCTTGTACATAGGGGCAGTATTATAGTAGTTATATTCTTGTACATAGGAGGCAGTATTATAGTAGTTATATTCTTGTACATAGGGGGCAGTATTATATCTCATCTAACTCTCTCCTTGACAACCTCCAATCTGGCTTCTGCCCCCACCACTCCACCGAAACTGCCCTGACAAAAATTATTAATGACTTACGTACAGCCAAAGCTAACAGACAGTTCTCCTTCTTCACCTGTCCTCTGCTTTCGACACAGTCGACCACTGCCTACAGCTACAGATTCTTTCTTCCCTCAGAATCAAAGACCTTGCCCTGTCCTGGATTGCCTCATTCCTTTCCGACCGCACATTAAGGGTATGTGCACACGTCAGGATTTCTTGCAGAAATTTCCTGAAGAAAACCAGAAATTTTCTGCAAGAAATCCGCATGCTTCTTTTCGCGTTTTTTTCCCGCGGTTTTTTTAGCATTTTGCAAGCGTAATTAGCTTGCAGAATGCTAAAGTTTTCCAAGCGATCTGTAGCATCGCTTGGAAAACTGATTGACAGGTTGGTCACACTTGTCAAACATAGTGTGTGACCAACTTTTTACTATAGATGCAGCCTATGCAGCATCAATAGTAAAAAGATATAATGTTAAAAATAATAAAAAAATTAAAAAAAAGGTTATACTCACCCTCTGATGGCCCCTGATCTCCTCAGCTGTTGCTTTGTGTGTAGGACCTGCGATGACGTCGCGGTCACATGACCGTGACATCACAGTCACATGACCGCGACATCATCGCAGGTCCTTCTATAGGAACGGAAGAGAGAGCATGCACCGATGAGAGGCGGGAAGGCTCCGGGGCCATCAGAAGGTGAGTATATCACTATTTTTTTATTTTAATTCTTTTTTTTTTTTTTACCAATTATATGGTGCCCAGTCCGTGGAGGAAAGTCTCCTCTCCTCCACCCTGGGTACCAACCGCACATGATCTGCTTACTTCCCGCATGGTGTGCACAGCCCCATGCGGGAAGTAAGCAGATCAATGCATTCCTATGTGTGCGGAATCCCCGCGATTCCACAAATTAATGAACATGTTGCTTTTTTTTCTGCAATGCGATTTTTTTCGCGGAAAAAAATGCAACATTTGCACAAGATATACGGAATACACTGAAAATAATGGGAGGCATATGTAAGCCTTTTTTTCGCGATTTTACTGCGTTTTTATAGTGAAAAAAATGCAAAAAATCCTGAACGTGTGCACCTACCCTTAGTGTTTCCCACTCCCACACACCTCCTCATCCCGCCCCCTCTCTGTTGGAGTCCCTCAAGGCTCTGTCCTTGGGCCTCTACTTTTTTCCATTTATACGTTTGGCCTAGGACAACTCATAAAGTCCCATGGCTTCCAGTACCACTCATATGTGGACGACACTCAGATCTACCTCTCTGACCCAGATGTCACCTCTCTGCTGTCCAGAATCCCGGAGTGTCTATCAGCCATATCCTCCTTCTTCACCTCTCGCTTCCTAAAACTCAATGTAGACAAAACCGAACTCATCATCTTTCCCCCATCTCGCGTATCCCCCCACCTGATCTATCTATTATGGTAAATGGCATCACGCTCTCTCCCGTACCTGAAATCCGCTGCCTCGGGGTAACTCTTGATTCTGCCCTGTCCTTTAAACTGCACATCCAAGCTCTCGCCACCTCCTGTCGCCTCTAACTCAAAAATATTGCCACAATCCGTCCCTTCTTCAGCCCATAATCTACTAAAACTCTTGTGCATGCCCTCATCTCCCGCCTTGATTACTGCAACACCCTACTCTGTGGCCTCCCCGCTAACTCTCTTGCACCACTCCAGTCTGTCCTCAACTCTGCTGCTCGGCTAATCCACCTCTCTCCTCTCTACTCCTCTGCAAATCCCTCTGCAAATCCCTCCACTGGCTCCCAATTCCCCAACGAATCCAGTTCAAACTACCAATACTGACCTACAAAGCCATCCACAACCTGTCCCCTCCCTATATCTCTGAACTAATCTCCCAATATCTTCCCTCACGTAATCTCCGATCCTCCCAAGACCTTCTACTCTCCTCCACACTTATTCGTTCCTCACACAACCGCCTCCAAGATTTCTCCCGAATATCCCCCATCCTCAGGAATTCCTTGCCTCAGCACGTCCGATTATCCACCACCCTCGGATCCTTCAGACGGAACCTGAAAACCCATCTCTTCAGGAAAGCCTACAGCATGCAATAACCATTCTACCGCCTCACCAACCGCCCGCGCTGCCACGTCACCAACCACCCGAGCTGCTGCAGCACACCGACCTCCTGTCTCTTCCCCATTATCCCAAAGAATGTAAGTCCGCAAGGACAGGGTCCTCTCTCCTCCGTACCAGTCTGTCATTGTAAATTTGTTTACTGTTAACGTTATCTGTAACCCTGTATGTAACCCCTCTCTCATGTACAGCTCCATGGAATTAATGGTGCTATGTAAATAAATAATATCTCCTTTGATTCCAAGGCTGCCGCCCCTGCTTTGAGCTCTAAATGCGTGCCTCACCTGCGCATACTGGTATTCCCCCGAGGACCCAAGACCAAACTCCAACTGCATTTGGGAAAAGGATTTCAGCTCTCGCTGCTCAATTATCTGACACGTAGTGAATTCCCTTGGCTTGCCACTCTGGTAGAACCCTCATTGTCACAAACTCCGACAAATTATCATTATGCCATAACGGGGAGAGCTTAGTCAGACCCGTAACCCCCCGAATTTGTTTCAATCTGCCCCACAGCTTTCGTATCAGAAATATAGTTGGATAGAGTTTCCCAAGCGCACCCAGGGATCCATCTTCCAGGCACTGTATAACTGGACTTCTTTTCGTCACCTCTTTCATCAAATGTTGTACAGCATTGGACGACGCCTCATGCGCCCAGCCCTTTAAATGCTGACTCTGGGCTGCAAGACAATATACTTCAGGGTTGGGCAAGGCCAAACCGCCATCTTGGTTAGGTTGC
Source organism: Ranitomeya variabilis (assembly GCF_051348905.1). Taxonomy (NCBI): domain Eukaryota; kingdom Metazoa; phylum Chordata; class Amphibia; order Anura; family Dendrobatidae; genus Ranitomeya; species Ranitomeya variabilis. The sequence continues at coordinate 82,081,547 of NC_135239.1, forward strand.
TGAAGCGTCTCCAATCTGATACGCGGGTGCTGTCTCCCCCATACTGAACTCCTGAACAGGGAATTAATCTGCCGAAATATCCCGCGTACCATCCAAATTGGCGCATTGTGTAAAACGTATAATATTTTAGGCATCAAAATCATTTTGATGAGATTGACCCGGCCCACCACCGACAAATGCAATTTAATCCAGGCATCCACCTTTGCCTTAAGAACTCACAAAACCGGAGTCAAATTCCTATGCAGGTAATCAGTGACTGGCATAGAGATCCATATCCTCAAATATTTAAATTGATTTACCACCTTAAGTCGCCCTTCCTCCATAAGCTCGCTCCCATCCTCCACACATCGTCCACCCTAAACAAAATTGACTTACTCCAATTTATCGTCAGCCTGACAAAGAGACAAAACTTTCAATAAGCCCAATGGCACCCCTCAAGGAAGCTACCGGATCAGCCAGGAACAGTAGTATATCGTCCGCGTATAGCGCTATCTTCTCTTCTATCATCCCATACTTAAACCCAGACACCTCATCAGACCAGGGCTGTGGAGTCGGAGTTAGTTTTGGTTGGAGTCGGAGTCGGTAGAAATGTACTGACTCCGACTCCAGCTTTAAAAAAAAAATGTATTAATATTTCATAATTGAACTTTCATATGAATTTTATAAATGTTACTCACATATATATGTTCTATCAAACTATGAACAACAGTGATAAGCAGTTCTGCTGGAGATAGAGACATTTCTTACTTCTTGTGTGTCACTGTTCTCCACTGCCCTTATCTAATCTTATACTTGATTAACCTCATGCTGCCCCAACCCCCCTACTTACAATGTATGAAACTGAAAGTGAAAATGTGTTGCAAATTCTTAGTACTAAAGCTCCTCCTCTAGACTAGATGTTTACTAGGTGTGCGTCTTCCAAGCATCTCACAGCTGCTACTCAGAAGAGGAAGACTGTAAGAAGTATTATCCTTTCAACAAACTTTGCATCAGTTAACTGTGAGTACATGAGGAATAACAGTATTACTGACCACTATATCAGTTGTACGACCTGGCAATCATTTTGTACAATTGTTTTTAGAAAAAACAATTGTCATTTGGATTGTGAATGCAGAATTAAAAACCTGAGAATGTCAAAGAAGCGTCACATTAAATCAGCTGTATTTGAACATTTCTCCATCACTCAAGATAGAAAACATTGTCTGTCAGTGTATGACAAATGATCCAGACGAAAACAAATGCTGTGAAGCCAAGATCCGTGCATATTCAGGCAAAGATAAAAATGCTCCTACCAGAGCTTCTAATCTAAAGAGACATTTACAGTGCTTTCATCCAGAAGTCCTGAAAGCAGTGGATGAGAAAGACTGCATCCAAACCAATGAACCAGTGCCCAGCTCTTCCAGCCAAACAAAGGAGCAGAGAACTTTGCAGCCATCAGTTGCAAGATATTTTGTCAGTGACAAAGTTACTGTGACAATGACAGTAGATACATTTAAAAAACAGATCATAGAGCTTGTTGTAAAGGATAGTGTGCCTATTTCATTATTTTCACGACCAGCTTTTATGTGTCTGAATGAGGAAATGGCCCACAAGCTTGGTGTTTCTCTAGAGAGAGAGAGAGAGTATTAGAAAATTAGTAATCGAAGAAGCTTTTAAACAAAAGGAAGAACTTAAAAAAACTCTCAAGGGACGCTTTCTGTTTCTTAAAATGGATGCCTGCACACGTCAGAGTGAACTATTTTGCCATCAATGTCCGATTTTTTTTTTTGTGACAAAAATGAAATAGTTACCAAGACGTTGGCAGTAAAAGACACCAAATCTCATCACACCAGTGAGTTTCTCCAGGTCTTGGTGTGGAAAAGGTTCTGCAAGACTATGAACTTAAAAAAGAGCAAGTTCTTTCTGTCGTAACTGACAATGCTTCAAATATGATAACTACTACTAAGCTAATGAATGAGAGTAATGATGGTGACCAGCAGCTAGAAGAACATTCTGGGTCCACAGACACAGAAATGTTTGAAATAGAGGAACACAGTATTGTAACTGAGGAGCAAACTGAAGTTGCTTCAGATGAACAGCAACATGATAGTTTAGATGATCTTGTTGAAACTGTGTCAATACGTTCTTTCATTCATCACATGCGCTGTGTTGTGCATACGCTACAGCTGGCTATAAGAGACAGTCTGCAAGAAGGACATGCTGCTGTACTGATTGGCAAGGTGAGAAAATTGGCTACTATTGCCAGAACCCCTAAAGTTGACTCAATTTTGAAGAGACGTGCTGGAAAAGGGGCAATTATTGATCAAGCCACACGATGGGGCAGTACTTACGTAATGATTCAGCGCTTGGTTGAACTGAAAACCTTTCTTGTAGACATGGCTAATGGCTAACCCTCAACTGACGCTAAATGAAAGTCAGTGGAATCAGGTGACTGAGCTGGAAAAATTGCTAGAGCACCCATTTACAGTGACTAAAAAATTACAAGCAGAGGACTTAACTCCAGGTATTTTCTTAAAGGAGTGGAAGAACCTGATGTTTCGCCTGTCCCAAAGAGGAGGGTTAATTGCAAGTGGCATTGCTACATCAATGAAACGGAGAGAGGAACTGCTATTACAAAATAACATTCTTTTGGCAGCTGTTTATGTAGACCCAATGCATCGGATTCTTCCAGATGATCAACAGCTAACTAAAGGAAAAGAAGCTCTGTTTGAAATAGCATAATATTATATTACATTATACCCTAGACGGTGGCCCGATTCTATCGCATTGGGTATTCTAGAATATGCATGTCCACGTAGTATATTGCCCAGCCCACGTAGTATATTGCCCAGCCCACGTAGTATATTGCCCAGCCCACGTAGTATATTTCCCAGCCACGTAGTATATTTCCAGTCACGTAGTATATTGCCCACAAAATTTGAAAAAGGAGCAGCATCCGTTTCCAGGTGAAAAAATATATAAAAGTCTTTATTCTGCCATTCTAGGCAGAATAAAGACTTTTATATATTTTTTCACCTGGAAACGGATGCTGCTCCTTTTTCAAATTTTGTGAGTATTGGTCCAGCTGGATTCATGGACTTTGGAGCGCGTACTGTGATTACCTGAGTGCTGTTGGTTGATTGCCCTTTATATGTAGTATATTGCCCAGCCACGTAGTATATTGCCCAGCCACGTAGTATATTGCCCAGCCACGTAGTATATTGCCCAGCCACGTAGTATATTGCCCAGTGATGTAGTTTACAGCACAGAGCCATGTAGTATATTGCACAGCGACGTAGTATATTGCCCAGTCACGTATGTCACAGGTTAAAAAATAAACATATACTCACCTTCCGAGGGCCCCTTGTAGTTCTGTCGCCTGTGTGCGGTGCAGGCAGCAGCTTCCGGTCCCAGGGTGTGATGATGTCGCGGTCACATGACCGTGACGTCATGGCAGGTCCTTCTCGCGCAGGACCTGTGATGACGTCGCGGTCACATGACCGTGACATCATGGCAGGTCCTTCTCGCATACCATCCTTGCCACCGGAACCTGCCACTTGTATGGAGCGGTCACCGGAGCGTCGCAAGGAGCGGGTAAGGCGGAGGAAGGTGAGTATATAATGATTTTTTTTTTTCTTATTTTTAACATTAGATGTTTTTACTGTTGACGCTGCATAGGCAGCATCAATAGTAAAAACTTGGTCACACAGGGTTAATAGTGGCGGTAACGGAGTGAGTTACCCGCGGCATAACGCGGTCCGTTACCGCTGGCATTAACCCTGTGTGAGCGGTGACTGCGGGGAGTATGGAGCGGGCGCCGGGCACTGACTGCAGGGGAGTAGGGAGGGGCTGTGGCCGTCGCTGATTGGTCGCGGCAGCCATGACAGGCAGCTGGCGAGACCAATCAGCGACTTGGATTCCATGACAGACAGAGGCCGCGACCAATGAATATCCGTGACAGACAGACAGAAAGACGGAAGTACCCCTTAGACAATTATATAGTAGATACATACATACATACAGTGGGTGAAATAAGTATTTGATCCCTTGCTGATTTTGTAAGCTGCCCACTGACAAAGACATGAACAGTCTATAATTTTAAGGGTAGGTTAATTTTAACATTGAGAGATAGAATATCCAAAATAAAATCCTGAAAATCATTGTATAGATTATATAAATTTATTTGCATTTTGCAGTGAGAAATAAGTATTTGATCCCTCTGGCAACCAAGACTTAATACCAACCGTTGTTGGCAAGCACAGCAGTCAGACGTTTTTTGTAGTTGATGATGAGGTTTGCGCACATGTCAGGAGGAATTGTGATCCACTCCTCTTTGCAGATCATCTCTAAATCATTAAGATTTTGAGGCTGTCGCTTGGCAACTCTGAGCTTTAATTCCATCCATAAGTTTTCTATGGGATTAAGGTTTGGAGACTGGCTAGGCCACTCCATGACCTTAATGTGCTTCTTTTTGAGCCCCTCCTTTGTTGCCTTGGCTGTATGTTATGGGTCATTGTCTTGATGGAAGACCCAGCCACGACCCATTTTTAATGTTCTGGCAGAGGGAAGGAGGTTGTCACTCAGGATTTTACGCTCCATGGCTCTATCCATTCTCCCATTGATTTGGTGAGGTAGTTCTGTGCCTTTAACAGAGAAACATTCCCAAAACATAATGGTTCCACCTTCATGCTTGACGGTGGGGACAGTGTTCTTTGGGTCATAGGCAGTATTTCTCTTCCTCCAAACATGGCGAGTTGAGTTAATGCAAAGACCTCCATTTTTGCCTCATCTGACCACAGCACCTTCTCCCAATCACTCACAGAATCATCCAGGTGTTCATTGGCAAACTTCAGACGGACCTGCACATGTGCCTTCTTGAGCAGGGGAACATTGCGGGCACTGCAGGATTTTAAACCTTTGCGGCGTAATGTGTTACCAATGGTTTTCTTGGTGACTGTAGTCCCAGCTGCCTTGAGATCATTAACAAGTTCCCCCATGTAGTTTTAGACTGATCCCTCACTTTCCTCATGATCAAGGCTACCCCACGTGGTGAGATTTTACCTGGTGCCCCAGATTGATGTCAATTGACAGTCAGTTTGTATTTCTTCCATTTTCTTACTATTGCATTAACAGTTGTCTCCTTCTCTCCCAGCGTCTTACTTCCCATCCCAGCTTTGTGCAGGTCTATGATCTTGTCCCTGACATCCTTATAACACTCTTTGGTCTTGCCCATGTTGTAGAGGTTAGACTCTGACTGATTGAGTCTGTGGACAGGAGTCTTTTATAAAGGTGACTATGTAAGACAGCTGTGCAGGAGAGAATGGTCTGGGAGCTTTCAACGTAATCCAAAAAATGAAACCACCTTGGGCTGGGTCCAGTCACAAAAGAAAACAGGTGGGTGCTCGCTCCACTGGTGAGCACAGCAAATACATAGAAAAGGAGAGGAATCAGCACTCCAACCTGTATGATAAACCTCCAAAACTTTATTGCGGCTTATCAAGCCATGTTAAAAATGTGGAAAAACACCTGGCGCGTTTCTGGTGTGTTAGAAGCACCTTTACTCATAGGTATAATAAAACCAAATGAACAAAGTTCGAATTAGATTAGAAGACCGATCCAAATTAACCAAATAATTGAATTACAAATGCACAAGGTGTGACAGGGTGGAACACCGCAAAAGACAAAAAAGCTTAATAAATATAAAATAAATCATTCCTCGCATTCATACCTTTTGGATATTTAGAGTCTAATTTTAAAACCCAGAATGCTTCATGTGTGGTTAGTAATTTTTGTTTTTCTGCCTCGACTAGGATTATAGGTTTTTTCAAAACTATAAAAAGCAAAGTGTGTAATATCACCTTGGTGAACATTAACCAAGTGCTTAGAAGCACCAGAATAAGCTGCATTTTTACTCTGAATATTTTTCAAGTGTTCCGCTGTTCTTTTTTTAATTTTGCGTATAGTGCAGCCAATATACAGAACTTTACATTGAAGACAACATATGCAATACACAACATACTGTGTATCACAATTAATGAACGATGTGATGACTTGAGAAAAAAAACAGAAAATGATTGAACAGTTTTACTTTAGTCACACACACTATTTAACAATCAGTATTCATACATCTTTAACGGTACAAAGTGCAAAATATGCATGATTCTTTATAATCCATAAATTGAATTATACTTTTTTTCATCTTTAATCTATGGAGTGCTGCCTTTCTTTTTGATTTTGTCTGGATTGGGGCAAGTATTGGATGCGTTGCTGAGGAGGCCTGGGCACCCGCCATATGGTATTGTGCTGTTCCACTTTTTTACAACATAGATATCCATCTATCAATCTCTGTTCTATTCTGGTAAAAAATCAGCTGGGAAAAAAAAACACAGATGACCACGCAATAATAGAATAACATTGGTCTGAATGCAATCTGATTTTTAATCTGATTGCATTTGTCCAATTTCATCACAACTGGGAATGAGCACCAAGGCTATGTTCACACTGAATTCTTCTTAGACCATTTTTCTTAAATATTGCTTCAAAACTCTTGGGAACTCTTCCTATTCTTTTCTATAGGTAATCACTTTTGTGACCGTATGAGGGGTTGTTGAGCACTTTTTTTTTTTTTTTTCCCCTCTGAGGTTTGAAACAAAAAAATAAAAAATCACTTGGTGGGGAAAAAAATTATTTGATGTGGATCCTGATGGAATTCGCTCCAAGCTAGGAAGCGTAAGGCTGTGTGTACACAAGTGTTGATGTCAGTTCTGTAATGTCCGCTGACCTTAAACCAAGGATTAGTAATGGGGTGGTGTCTATAAGATGCCCCCCATTACTAATCCCCCTGACTTATTTCTTACTGTCATCTATCATCTATCTATATCTGTATATGATTGTTTTGTTAGTTAGAAAACTAGCTTGAATTCACAGAATTACTGTATGTAAAAGCTGAGGATAAAAACACGTCGTCCGGATTCTAGGTGAGAAAGAAAACACAACGCCCTCCAGCTTTTCTGGCTGAGAATCTGTGTTTTGATCGCGATTTCTTTACTGCCAAGAGAGCAGGCTTTATCTTCTGAAATAAAGCTGCATGTGAACATGGCATTACTGTGTGTCGGGCCACACGTAGCTGAAGCCTCGCTCGCCTGTTAGTTCTTTTGTTGTTTTCCCCACCTGAGAACGGCGCACATATTTGTGTAGTTCCCGCTGCCGCTCTCCGCTGTGGATGGCTGTGCCTGTAGCTACGGTCTTCATAGAATACTTGTTGTGTGAGAACCTTGAGGAATGCGCACAGTCCTGTCCCCTGAAGTATTGGGTGGGTATCGGGGAGTTTCAGGAATGTATCGCAGTTTCCACTCTCACTTTCTTCCTTGTTACATTGTATCCGTTCTTCTCTTTACTTATATTTGTCTTTGGCGCAGAGCAAATATTTGACTATTTTCTTTGCACTTGTCAGGACATTGTGAATCCCTGTGTAAACATTCAGAAGAGGGTCATTCCATGTCAAGTGAACCAATGATTTTTACCACTATATTTTTAATTCTTTTGAGATTTTGTTATTTGGTAATAGTGTGTCAGAGACTGCAAAATGTGAAGAAAAAAAAATTCTAGATATTTTTTTTTATTTTTTATTGATTTTCAAAGTTCGGAAAAAGTGCGAATTTCGGTGTTGCCTGCCTTTACATTTCTCCCCATAACTCAGGCTAGAAAAGAGATAGAGAAACAAAATAAACACCATTCTACTCAGAACTGTACATGCTTTCACCAGATATGTCACAAGAGTATCTTTGATAATATTTTACCTATGCGAACGCAAGCGCAAATCTTTAAAACGCATTTCCGAAAAAAACGTTTAATTTAAAAATTTCCAGAACTGCACATGTGCCTGCTATGCTCCTAGCCACGTCTGTACCAAAATACAAGCTGGGTTCGTGATGGGATCATATTTTAAAAAATAAAACTATAACGGTGTCAGTTCAAAAATCTTGATTTCAGGTCTGTTCAGCCTGTGGTCTAACAGTGTGGGGTGTAGATTTACCAAATAATCCAAGATTGTTAGATATTACGGTATTATTTTATTACGTTAGAGCTTAGAAGCAGGAGAGGACAGAGGAGAAGCTTTGTTAGGGCCCAACCTGAGAATGACCAGGGGTAGACGGTGACTGCAGAGCAGATGACCGGCCGGCAGCTCCAGAGGCCATATTCACACCAAATCTTATCACCCAGGAAACTCCTCAAATGGAGGGAGAAAAATATTCTTAACATCCAGTTCATGTATTGTACGAACCAGGACTACGAAGAGGAGGAGAGTTTGTTATAACATCGGTTACAGGAAGCAGAACCCATCACAGGGACTCAGCAATACCGGACTGTCATCCCATGTAGTGGAAATAAAGACAGTGACGTCCATGACGTGGTAGAAGGCGGCACAAGATCGGCCATGGATGACACAACTGGCTATGTGACCTGTGAATATGATTGGCGCTGACGGCTACTGGACTCTCCAAAGATTGTGAAAATGAAGACGTAGAAGTGACTTTTCTGCACCTTCTGGTCCAGCGCCGTCCTTTGTGTATCCAAGAAAATCAGACATTGTAAAAGTGAACAAAAATCAGATATAACTCAGGTGGAGCCGAGCACCATGACAGCCGCACATACTGACACAGAAGGAAACGGCCATTGCTAGTGAGCGCTTATGGACAAGATGACATTTCACCCACTAGAAGGGACACATTGGTGATAACAGGCCAGTGTAAAAACCTCCTATTAATTGTTTGATTAGTTCATATTTTATAGTACGAGGATTTAACTACTGGACTGTTCTTCTTAAACACTTCATAAATGACATGTTTAGTGATATAGTAGAAAAAAAATTGTTCCATGTATAAATAGGTGGTAGAAATATTGGTTCTTTTAATCTTGTTTTTAACATATAATTAGGATCAGACTGTATTTAGAAAATCACACTTGAGGATATGATCACGTTTTTTACTTTTGGCTTGTTCAATGCATTCAGGTTGAAAATGCTGAGCAAGTTGTTATGATGATTAAGATGCATTTATTCTGGCACTTTGGTATTTGTTTTTTGCGTTTCTTTATTGTTACATATAAATGCTGAATGCAATAAGTTGTAATTTGAAAAGAAAAAGGGAAGAAACTCACACAAACATAAAATCACATGATTCAAGGCTTAAAAAAAAATACAAATTTGATAGGTCCCAAGTTGAATCCCTGTACAAATATAAACAAGGACACAAGTAACACACATGCATGTTTTCACAATTCTAAAACATACGTTTTTTTCAGAATTGCGCATCAAAATGTTTAATTTGATTTCACCAAAATAAAATATAAAGAAACATAGTCTTGTGACATATCAAATGAAAGCCAGTACCGTTCTGAGAAAAATGATGACTCTCCCACCTCTTTATCTTAATTCTAGCCCGAGATATGATAAAAAATGTAAAGCCATACCAGGCCAAAATCTGCGCTTTTTTTAAAACTTTAAAAATCTGTAAAAAATTAACTGATGAAGAAAAAAATTCTAAACTTTTAATTTGTAATTAACTAAAGTTGTACTTCATAAAAACAAAAAAAACAAACAAAAAATCTAAAGACGTCAGGTAAAAAAAATAATCATATTTGGATCACTTGATATGGAATGACCCAAGAAATGAAATACAATCACACAGGTGTAATGTGTGTGTGTAATAAATATATATAATATATATGTTTGTACACGGATGGACCCTTGTCTGTATTCTCTTGTTGTATCTTAAGCATTGTCTGCACTTTGATACCAGACCTCTCGGCTCGGTCCAGACTTTGTATCGTGGCAGCTTCTCTCCGATTTCTGCGACTTCCGCAGTGGACGTGGACTCGAGACTGTGACTCGTCCGTACCATTAATTTGGTTGTTGCTGGTCTCGTCTTTTTTTGCCTCTTGATCCCGTTCCTCGTGTAAATGGGGATCATTGTGCCATTGAGTGTACAAGTAAGGAGATGTGTGTACCCATGGATCAGACAGAGCCGCAGTGTTTTACCCTTTTTACAGTTTGTTCAGTTTATAGCAATAATGAAATTGTCGTTGTTCCTGGGGAATCTCTAATATCTTCGATTTCACATATTTGCTGAAAATTTCATGAATGTCTGAAATATGTAGTTACCCCTTATCTCCCGAACATGGAGGTTCTCGACCTCTGTCCTGCCTGAAAGATGGCTGCGACATGCTTGCTCTGAGACACCTGCTAGAGATAGATGCAGGTCTCATCTCTGGGACCCAGACCATTAGCACATTTATGGCACAAACGTCTTGGGTAGGAAAGCTGGAGAATATGATAGAAACAAGGGCTACTCTCCATCCGTACAATCTTCTTTTTATTTTCGGAACATTAAAACATGAAGAGGAGGAAGCGGAGTGTATTATGGATGACGGCCGTTTCGCATATCACAATGCTTCTTCAGGTTCCCACCATGGGATTGATGACATAGATTTGACCCTTGTAAGAGTGCGGATAATCTAAATCTTACTTTTGTAGATTTCACCCCAGATTTAATTGGAGTCCTCTTTTATCCTGTGTGATGTGAACATACCTTAGAGGAGGAAGTTTATGTGGGATTCATCCTGGTAATGATGTGTTATTCCTCACCCATATGATGGTGGTTAGTACCAGTATAGCGCAGCCATGGTGCCAGCTCATGTTCGGTATTGATGGCTTGTCCTGTATTGTTTTACTGCGGAGGGCAAAAGTTGGAGTGGAGCCTTCTACCTTTCCTGTGCGAGCCGTGGTTGCCCATTCATTATCTCCAGGTGATGACAGCCATTAAGAACCCTGAGCTGCGCTCCACTGGTTATATGAAGGACGTGTCCGATAACGGCTCTTCACACACTCGTACAGTAGGAGCACGGCGGAGGCCTCTTGTGCCATGCTTGTTACGTAGACATGTTGTTTTATGTGCAGTCATGTAGATGGCTGACTGTAAATCCAGGGTTGTGTGCCAGGTTCACCTTTCCGATAATCCCTGCTTTACATACGACTTTGACTAGAACCTGGCGAGCAAAATAATCCTGTAACTTTGTGATCTCTGCAGAAGATGATGTGGGAGCTCCTTATAATAAAATCACTGAACATATTGGATTTGTCTGATCTTTGTGACTGCGCTTTGTTCTTATTTATAACAAATCATAGAAGAGTCATTTACAGAACTGCGAGAGTGAATCTGCAACTCGCAGGAAACTATTGTCAATGTGCAAAATAGAGCAGTGAAAATCCAACCAAAACACAGGAAACATTAACACGCAGCGTTGTTGCTTCTTTTTTTTTTTTTCTGCAGCCAAAACCTGCTCACTTACCAGTAAAAACACTGCGCCCAGATTGCCCACTTTGCAGCTTTTTCGAGGCGTTTTTGCCACATATTTTGGATGCAGATTAAATGTGTGCCAACAGTTCATGTTTAATAAGGTTCGTTTTATTCACTGCAAAATCTTCAAAAAAAGGCTGCAAAAAAGTTTGCGGTTTTTCACTTTTTCATTGCTCTCAATGGCTATGGTTCATACGTTGTGTTTTTGCATCTGTCTTTCTGCAGCCAAAACCTGCTACCTTGGGAAGAAAGACGCTGCGTTCGACACTCCCATTTTCAGTGTTTTTTATGCTGTTTTCGGGTGTGGATTACATGTGTTTTTGTCTAGCATATATGGGTAATAAAGTTGCATTTTTGCAGTGTTTTTTCACTTTCTCGCTGCTTTTACGGGTGAAAAAATTCTGAAATTTTTGACATGCAGCCGATTTAAAAGCTAAGCTGTTTTCCATTTCAGTCAGGAGGGAAAAACATGTGTGTTGCGGGAGATTTCCGAAATCTCATATCTTCTTAGTTTTTGTTGGGACTGTAAAAAACAGCTTTTAATTTGCATTAAACAATGCTGCTTGTGAACGCGGCCTAAGGGTGAACAGTACAGAATTTGCTGAAAAAAATTCTTTAACTGAAAATCCTTTCCATTTATCTGAATGGGACATTTATAGAACTTTTTGCAACAAAACTGCGTCTCTCCCAGCGGGGGCCGACCGGGTCTCTCCCAGCGGGGGCTGACTGCACCTCTCCCAGCGGGGATCCAGAGGCGTTCCAAGAGTGAAGAGTGCATCTATCAAACAGCCCCAATGGCCGGCACTACCTAGAATAGGATGGAGAAGATGCAGTATGAAGTAGAAGATATATTTGTAAAAATATGTACTTAAAAATAAATATATTAGGACTCCACGCTGCTACCCTATTCCAGGCAGCTCCTGCCATTGGGGACTGTCGATGGCAGCTATTTTCACTTGATGCCAGCACATTAAGGCGGTGGCAAAGTGCTGATGGGGTTAGTGTGCTCCGGCAGCATGAGAAAAAAACAAACTATGGTTTCCTGGGACTTTGAGTTGGGTATTACACAGCAATGTAATATGTTTCCTGCTGTGCGTTTGTGATCAGTAGACGTATCTATATACACGCGCTGTATTTTCTTCTTATTGCAACTTTGGCGTAACCTCCGACCTTCCCAGGTGTGCACCCACGCAGTCCAGGTTTTCCGTTAACTTCTACTGAAGTGTGAAGGACGTTACGTGTGTGGTGCAGAGCGTGTGAGGGACATAACGTGTGTGATGTGGAGGGTGTGAGGGATGTAACGTGTGTGATGTGGAGGGTGTGAGGGACGTTACGTGTGTGATGTGGAGCGTGTGAGGGACATAACGTGTGTGATGTGGAGGGTGTGAGGGATGTAACGTGTGTGATGTGGAGGGTGTGAGGGATGTAACGTGTGTGATGTGGAGCGTGTGAGGGACATAACGTGTGTGATGTGGAGGGTGTGAGGGATGTAACGTGTGTGATGTGGAGGGTGTGAGGGATGTAACGTGTGTGATGTGGAGGGTGTGAGGGATGTAACGTGTGTGATGTGGAGGGTGTGAGGGACATAACGTGTGTGATGTGGAGGGTGTGAGGGACATAACGTGTGTGATGTGGAGGGTGTGAGGGACATTACGTGTGTGATGTGGAGGGTGTGAGGGATGTAACGTGTGTGATGTGGAGCGTGTGAGGGACGTTCAGTGTGTGATGTGGAGCGTGTGAGGGACGTTCAGTGTGTGATGTGGAGCGTGTGAGGGACGTTCAGTGTGTGATGTGGAGCGTGTGAGGGATGTAACGTGTGTGATGTGGAGGGTGTGAGGGACATTACGTGTGTGATGTGGAGGGTGTGAGGGATGTAACGTGTGTGATGTGGAGCGTGTGAGGGACGTTCAGTGTGTGATGTGGAGCGTGTGAGGGACGTTCAGTGTGTGATGTGGAGCGTGTGAGGGACGTTCAGTGTGTGATGTGGAGCGTGTGAGGGATGTAACGTGTGTGATGTGGAGGGTGTGAGGGACATAACGTGTGTGATGTGGAGAGTGTGAGGGATGTAACGTGTGTGATGTGGAGGGTGTGAGGGACATTACGTGTGTGATGTGGAGGGTGTGAGGGACGTAACGTGTGTGATGTGGAGGGTGTGAGGGACGTAACGTGTGTGATGTGGAGGGTGTGAGGGACGTAACGTGTGTGATGTGGAGGGTGTGAGGGATGTAACGTGTGTGATGTGGAGCGTGTGAGGGACGTTCAGTGTGTGATGTGGAGCGTGTGAGGGACGTTCAGTGTGTGATGTGGAGCGTGTGAGGGACGTTCAGTGTGTGATGTGGAGCGTGTGAGGGACGTTCCGTGTGTGATGTGGAACATATGAGGGACGTTCCTTGTGTGATGTGGAGCGTGTGAGGGACGTAGCATATGTGGGACGTTACGTGTGTGATGTGGAGCGTGTGAGGGACGTTACGTGTGTGGTGTGGAGCGTGTGATCGGCCGGCTCAATACGTGGTTGTATAGATCATATCATGAACCCAAAATAAAAAGAGTGAAACAGTAAATGGAAAAAATGAAATCACAAACTTGGTAATTTTCTCTTCAGGATACAGCACAGGCCACTCGCGGTCTTCCAGTTTGTCTGAATTGAGCCATCGGAGGAACACGTCAGTGGGCAGCGCATCTACCGGGATCGGGAGTATTCCAGAGCCGATAGAGGACGACTGCAACAAACCTCCGATGTCTAACCCGGATATTAAAGAAGAGGGGTCGTCCTCTGAAAGACTGAGCAGGTACGGTATAAGACATGGCCCCGAGACGTCCATGTCACATGTATCTGTGGTTCATATTTCATTAGTCGAATACCAATAAATGAAAAATATTGAAAGCGGTTCTAGCCATAGAAGCCCCCTCAACCATGGAGGACAAATCATTGCGATAAATGCAAAATTTAGAACAAAGCTGCACCGTGTCCATGTAGAGAATGGATGCAACCACGAGCCCAGAAACCACGTGAGGACGTAGGCAGGACTTTCTACCGATGGCATCTTGGGTGCATACATGAGATGTGCTGCCCTGTGTCACAGGATAAATGCAGAATGAATGGCTGTGTCTAATCACTCCATGTCCTCCTTGCATGTAACAGGCTCCCAGTGAAACAAGACTCTGTGGAGTCTCAGCTAAAAAGAGTGGACGCGACCCGAGTAAATGCCGATGATGTGATAGAAACTATTCTCCAAAGCCAGGACTTTACCCTGGACTCCAGTGCAGAAGGTCAGTATTGCCAGGTTATAGCTTTATGGCCATAGTTCTGCTGTGATGTTGGAGCTATTTCTTACGGCTGAGGAAGGGATCTGATCTCTCCTGGTCACACATTTTGCGCCTGCGCCATCAGCACGAGACCACAAATCGTGATGCAGCAATTGGCTGCCGTCCGTGACCTCTGCTCCTCCGTGTACCCAACGTGTTAAGGTGAACCCTGAGATCAGTTGTCTTTGTGTCTTGTAGAGGAAGGTCTAAGGCTGTTTGTCGGTCCCGGGGGGAGCACTGCTCTTGGAAGTCATCACTTACCAAACAGGTAAATCGTGACCTGCTTAAAGTGGACACCCTCCCCCACCCCTCCATGTGAAAAGTCCGTTGTTGCAGTATTTTCAGTATTTTTTTTTTTTCAGTGTCTTCATACTGTAACATTTCTCTTATTGGTGGTTTGACTGCTTTTCATTTTTAGTTGTTGTGTTAAAACCAGGGTCCTCTCTCCATTCACTGACATTCTGCTTAGCGTCTATCAGCATGTGTACGGTATATACAAAGCAGGCAATATAAACTAAAGAGCTGCAGTGTAAAACACGTAGGATAGTCGCCCAGGGAACGTCTGTTACCAGATTTTACTGGCCAAACTGCATACAAAATTTAATAGACCTTAGACCTGGTGAGGCTAGTGTACTTATGTTGAGAATCCATGTCAGAATGGCTGTAAAATCCTGGTTTTATAATGAACATTTGAGTGCAGCTACAGAGTAAGAGCTCATGAGTCCTGAAGTGTCAATGCCAGGCCCCCAGCCTGACTGCCATTGCCCAGCCTGACTGCCAGCTGCAGCTTGTACTGAGCGGTGTGAGATCTTGGCAGCACGGGAAGCACTGAAGAGTTGTCAATCAGGCTAAGTTGGTACAGATTGAACATAAACAGCCATTCTGCTGTGGACATACAAAGTAAGTACACCGGCCTCATTAGGCCCAAGATACATATTTAATAATGAATACATTTGTATTGTGAAACCTGGTGACAGATCTGTTTTAATCATGGCCATATATTAGTGACTGCTCACCTACCATATGTCGAGCACAGGCCCGATCTGTGAGGGGAGCCGTATTAGCCCTTTTATTATGAATGAAACGGAGAGGGAGAATATTTAAACAAGGAGATGAGTAAGTCCCCGGTTGTCGTCCTCTCACTTTTCCTCTGCTTTCTTTGCAGGGTTGGCGCAGGAGCATATGAACAGGTTGTCATCAAACGTTGAGATATCTACAAGAAGCCCCAGGTCTTGTGGGGAATATTATTATCCAGCCTATTGTATATTGGTCAATACTTTGCAAACTTTTTATGGAAAGAATAAACAGGTTTTAAGTTTTCCAAATGAAGATGCATGCTGTGCTGCCGTGGGTCGAGGATGGTTTCCTTATCCATCCCTCCATGCATACGAACCTTCATTGTTGTCCTGGTAGAGGTGAGCTCCTCACAACATCCGGGAGCATCTACATGGCCAGTGATCTGATCAGCCACAATCAAATCGGCCCTGATCTTGGATTTGCATTTGCACTGGAATTGGTGTAAACCTCGGTGACTGTGACTGGCCGCCTCTTCGTCACATTTTCTGCTAATAATATGTGGGCTCCGTGTCCGATCCACAGATGCGATGGTCTCTTGTCTTCAGTACATTGTGTCCCTTCTATATATGACATACTAATGGGTAGAGGCCAGATTACAGGGCGATGAGCACACAGGGTGCTGAGATACAGGGATGCGATCAGATGGCCGCAGTAACATTAGCTACAGGGTGCAAAGCCTAAAACGTGGACACAAGCCTCGTTAGTAGAGGTGTTCGTCTGATCTGTCCAAAAGTTTGGGGTCTGCTAATTGCATGTGGAGCTTTAGGTATTTTACTGTAAAAAAATTTATCAGATTTAAATTCACTTTTTTTTGCTAAATTTTGGTGAAAAATGGATCTGACCAAAGATTTAACTCCTTTTTGTTTTCCAGTCTTATGACTCATGTGCATAGCAGAGCTGTCAGCACTGTAAAAGCAAAAAAAAAAGGCCCATTGTCCCTTCCTTACACTCCCGGGGTTCCAGCAGTAAACAGCGCAGTGTAAGTTTCGACCATTAGGCTTGTAGTGTAAGTCTCTGTTCACATCTGCCTCATGGTTTCCATCACAAAGGGAAAAACATCAGAATGCTAGATCCATTGCACAACAAAACCCAATAACTTACAATGGCGGGCATTAGGTTCCATTATGGAATATGTCAATTTTCGTGAAAAAGAAAAAATATTGTTTACACGTTTTTTCTTTTTTTTTTCTGCCATGGAGCTTCTGATGCAGATGTGAACAACACTCTACGTTCTGGATCAAAACTAGACATGGGCCGGAGAATATTTTTCCCTTCAGGAATTCTATGGCTGAAGGTTGGACATAATGTATTACACAAACCTCCACTGTATCTGCAGGGATTCGGCATTTAAAAAAAAAAAATTATCCCAAATTCCATGCATTTCCATTATTATAAAACTACATTGAAAGTGCAATACTGTAGTGGTGTCAGACAATCATAAGACTATACCAGCCAGGCCATATCCAGCCTCCATGCGGCCAGATGACTATTTACTGCCTGATCCTTTCCCAGTAAAGCTAGATTAATAGCGTACATCTAACCTTACCCAGTTACACGTACTCGGAAGCTTCATAGCCATCATATACGGCCTGTATCCATGCGTGCTTGTAGAGCGTGCCAGTATATTCTCTACACCATCTTGTAGTCATTTCCAGCCCATTCTAACCACAAGTATCCATTAATTCCCAGTAGCATGCCAAGTACCAAACCAGAATGTGTGTTTGTGCCAGAGAGGGTTAAAGACCCCCTGTATGGTAAGCGAGGATCAATGGACCAAGAACAGGTCTTCTGTTGCCTCTGCTATATGTTGTACATGACACTACATCTGCCCTGTGGGCCACATAGGCGTCCATATTGTATACCAGTGCTGACCACTTGACTTGCCGATGTTTACACTGATATTAGGGGTTTGGGGGCTTTATGGTAAAGGATCTCTGTTTCTTCCATGTTGTAATTGTTACGTGTACAGTGAGTGTAGACTTCTCATGGAAGGAATGGAGAAGCACTAACCAGAATATACAGGAAAATGACTTATTTTGATGAAAACGCCACATTTCATTTATGGTGCAATTCTGAATTTGGTTTGTACAATAGTATTTTTATATATAGTATTTGCTGTTATTAAATGTGTTTATTTTATGACCTTTCTTATAGTAGGAACTGGCGTGCGAGTACGCTTCACCGACTTTGCCGTAAATATATTTGATCTAGATATTTGTACCATCGGATGTCCAAAATAAATCAGTCTTTGGGATTTATATCTATAATTTATGGTCTACTATTTATTCTGTAATCAGATTGTTATTATGGAGAGTGTGAGATTTTGTATTAGTTTAGGGACTTGGTATAAGGGTCACCGTAAACGAGCACCGTATCCAACAGACGGGTTCCCTAATGATGCCTTGAATTCACTAATTTGGGAATGGTCAGGACAGGCTGTCACAATATGGAAGATTTACCAATGTGGAAGTCGCCAACTGTCCTTCCATGATTGTCGTAAAGGGATCAAAGCGTCAGATTTTGGTGCACGATTCTTTCCTCTCTTGGGAGATGAGCACGGCTAGAAGTGCTGGCAATCACTTTATCCCTCCTCCTGTCCAGGGGGTCAACGGCAATGGTATTTAGCCAAAATGGACTGCTTAAAATGTCAAACTTTACAAGCTAAAAATTATTAAATTGGACATGAGCACCTACTGACATTCTGTGGATCCAAAGCAGGCTGCTCCTGTGGTCGGTAGCAGGGCTATGCAGCTTAGGCTGCTCCTGTGGTCGGTGGCAGGGTTATGCGATGCAGGGTGGTCGGCGGCAGGGCTATGCGGCGCAGGCTGCTTCGGTGGCAGGGCTATGCGGCGCAGGCTGCTCCGGTGGCAGGGCTATGCGGCGCAGGCTGCTCCGGTGGCAGGGCTATGCGGCGCAGGCTGCTCCGGTGGTCGGCGGCAGGGCTATGTGGCACAGGCTGCTCCGGGGGTCAGCAACAGGGCTATGCGGCGCAGACTGCTTCGGCGGCAGGGCTACAAGGTGTAGGCTGCTTCTGTGGTCGGCGGCAGAGCTATGTGGCACAGGCTGCTCCGGCGGTCGGCGGCAGGGCTATGCGGCACAGGCTGCTTCGGGGGTCAGCAGCAGGGCTATGCGGCGCAGACTGCTCCAGCGGCAGGGCTATAGGGTGTAGGCTGCTTCGGTGGCAGGGCTATAAGGTGTAGGCTGCTTCGGTGGCAGGGCTATAAGGTGTAGGCTGCTTCTGTGGTCGGCGGCAGAGCTATGTGGCACAGGCTGCTCCGGCGGTCGGCGGCAGGGCTATGCGGCGCAAGCTGCCCCAGTGGTAAAGGTGAACAGCAAATGTGTTGGAAATGTGATTGTGTCACTAAGGCCTCATTAAGATATCGGTGATTCTTCTTGTACAGACAAATTTAACCATCATTGTTTCATCAGTGATTTTTATATATGTAAAAATAAATTGCAAGGTTTCTCCTATCCATGGCAGTGTCCATCATAGACCGCAAACTTCACACGCCTAGACTTGTATGGGGGATTTTGGAGGCACATGTCCTATGGAAAATACTGAGTACACAAGTAGATGAAAAACAAGGCATCTAAATGAGGCCTTCATAATCTGCAGGTATTACAGGTTCTTCTCCTGCACTTGCTAGTGCACCTTCATCACACTGTACAGCTCTCCTGCTCTCAAAATGGCAGTGGATGGACAGGTCTGGTTATACGCTCCTCTACTGACAGCCATTATGTAGTCCACTATATTTGTGCGCTCTGTATAACCGCGTCCCCACCACAGATTGGCAGCTTTCAGTGTACGCTGTGTATAGGCAGAAAACTGCCACTCAGTGGTGTGGGTGAGGTTATACAGAGCCCTTCATGCAGAAGAGAACTGCTAGATCTGCAGCAGTGAAAAACACTTATTTTATCAAAATAACAGCAAGCAGTCCAGTAAGTTACCCATGGCTGGAATCTGGGTCTTTGCCCCTACATCATGCTGCTCCCAAATGGGGTAAGAAAAAACCTGGTGACAGCTACCTGTGGACAGGTAAATGGTTGATCCTGGGATCGGACTTCTGGGACATTTCTCCAATTCCAAGTATGAGGGTCTCAAAGTGAACCAAAGAACCCCCCCCCCCATAAACACACAGTCACGACATACTCTGTGGTTGTAATCTTTTATTTGCGCACACATAGTGGTTTAGAGGGAGGGGAGCGACGTTCAGCTCATCACTTATTGTGCTGTAACTTTTTTTCTCCCCAGAGTGGATGCTGCAGAGAGAACATTGCAGTTTTTCTAGACAAGACACCATTCCGGTGGCCGTTATCTCATGTCCAGCACCGGAACTTCACTGCTCTCTACTAAGCTGCGTTTCATGGTTTAGAAGTGTCTTGCATGTGGATTGAATCTTTTAGGGCTAATGCAGATGTCCGTGCAGACTACCCGTTGGCTCCGGACCCAAGCCGGACAGCCTCGTAGGGTTATATGAAGCAGTCATGCTCATGTCAGGAGTCCGTGGGCAGTCTGTGCATTAGGGTCCGCACTCAAGTCTGTATGAGCCCTTACCTGTACGGCTCAGGAGTGATGGTACCTGGGGCTTTTGAGGCCCAATTTGGCAATTTTGTACTGTACATTATTGGCAGAGGCTCCGAAGTGAATAAAACAAACTCCCAAAAACAGATCTACAGTGTGTCCATAAAGTCATGGTGCACTTCTTCCAAATGTTTTTATTGGTTTTACAGATATTTATGAAGGTAAGGGAAGAGGGGAGGGAAAGTAGGTAAGGGGGAAGGATAAATAATTCCCTGTACAACAGGGAATGGGAAAAATAAGACAGGCGTATCCGTGTACATATAAATACTTTCGAAAATTACGTAGTTATTTGAAGCTAATCAAGGCTTTAGACTTGTAAAAAAAAAAAGCAAGTTAATTAAGGTAAAAGTACATTATATTCTTTTGTACACTTACAAAAGTAAGGCCCGTCGTGTCTGGAAGCACCCTAGAGTGACCCTAAACTGGATGGGGGGAAAGTTCGGTTCTTGGTCTCTTAATCAGGACAACTGATCTGGCTCATTATTAAAGCTAACCGTTGGGAAAGATATGACTATAGAATAGGTAGCTTTGTGTATATAACAGAATTACATTTCAGGTAGGGCTATTGTAGGTTCCAGAAAGATTTAGACCCTGTTGTTTCAGGAAGGATAGACCCTCTTTGGGGGTTGTGATGTGTACAGTTCCGGACAGGAATTTCACCAGGAGAGTAGAGGACGGCGACCACGAGTAAGCAAAACGGAACCTCCGGAGCTCCCGCGTAACCGATGCAAAATCACGTCGCTTTTTCAAAGTCACCTTAGACAGGTCCCTGAAGAACGTTAGGTGGCCATATGGGGAGAGCAGGAAGTTTTTGTCGGAGGAAAGGTCAAACAATTTACCTCTAACCCAGGTTGGGAAGAAGGAGACGGTGATGTCTCTTGGTACGTCAGGCGGGAGGGACTCAGGTCTTTTAATCCGGTAGTCGTTTTCAATTATATTAGGTCCGTTGATGTCCGGTATAAATTTGGAGATCATTTTGAGGACATAACTTTTTAGGTGGGGAGGTTTAATGGACTCCGGGACTCCCCTGATTTTTACATTGTTTCTCCGCTTATGATCTTCTAATCTCGCCAGGCTACACTTTAGCGAATCAATGTCTTTTTGTAGACTCTCTAGTAAAGCTGTGGAAACAGGAGGGAGAGGTGAATTATCAAAATCGGGACGGTCCAAACCTTCAGATGGATAGATCTCCATATCACTATGTGAAGAGCAATCAGAGGAAGCGCACGAGTCATTCTCAGATGAAGAATAGCTACATTGGGATGACCTTGAGGATGACCCGGACGGAGAGGAATCGAGACTATCGGCAATGGAAGTTAGTGCGTCCCTAACATAGGACTCAGACGCTGTCTCCGTACTTGATGATCTTGTGTTTTGCGCATTAAAGAAGAATAAGTATTTATCCAACGCTAGGAAACCTTCATCCATTTTTTTATTAATGATGTCGCAAAATTCTTTTCGCATATTGTCCATTGCCTGTTCAGTGGGGAGTCCTTCCGTATTTATCACTTCCTCAGAGCCAAAGGATGAGTATGAGGATTCTGGGGTAAAGCCTCCCTCCTCCTGATTATCATGAGTGTCATCTCCCTGTTGTGGGGCAGCCTGTGAGCGGTAATTTTTTATTTGTGGCGTGACCTTAAGTTTGTTCTGTGTCCCCACAGTATTTGGAGCCTGGTATTTACCCCTAATCTGGGGTCTGGGCTGCGGCACAAATGAGGGGGCATCAAATCTTAATATGCGGCTTGTCTGTTGGTTTGATATAAGCCTAGCAGCAGCGTCACTGCAGGCTGTGGGCGGAGCTTTATTGGGGGTTTCGTCTGGCCTACCCCTCCCCTGTCTTGTCTGTTCATTGGTGGTTGTGGCATTTATGACATTTATTCCCTTCCCCAGAACTCTGCCGGTTCGGTGGCTAGAACCTGGAGAGCCTGGGGACTCTAGAGATACCGCCGCCTGCTGCGCCGGCTCACCTGTGTCTCTCCTTTCGGCCGCGTCGCTGCATCTTCCTCCAGCAGCGGTGCCGTTGTCTGCAGTGGGCGGAGACCTGAGCGCTGCTATGGGCGGGGTTTCGTCTCCTCTCCGGCTTCTCTGCTCCGCCTGCAGATGTGAAGCCGCCGCTCCCCGCATGAATCCTGCAGTCTTGCCGGTTTGTGCAGAGCTTCCCAGGGGCCCAGGAGCGGAAACCGCCCGTGACTGGAGCTCACCTGGGACTTCCTCTGTGTTCAGGGCCGGGCTCAATTCTCCGGGAGCTTGTCTGCCGCGCTGGATGGGCGGAGCTTCAATGCTTCTCCTGCTCGGTCTCTCCTGTTCAGGAAAGGCCGAGGCTTTGGGCCTATTTCCGGAGGCACCTCCGGTCTTTGTGCTAGTTATAGGTGGTCTTCCTGCGGACATTACTGCGGGAGCCGCTGTGGATAGGGGCTTTTTTTGGGGTCTTCCTCCAGATGAGGCTGGTCTGTAGCTTAAAGGCACCGATGAGTGCAGCGTCTTGTCCTCCCTTCTGTGCAGGCCCGCAGCAAGGCTGCTGCTGGGGCCTGTATGTCTCTGGGATGCTTGTGCCCTTTTCAAAGCCGCTTTTTCCATTCTGTGTCTGGTCTTGGGTGTCTTAAATGAGGTTATAAGCGATTTTTCCCTGAAATGCAAGCTAATTGCCGCTAATAATGGGGAATTTAGCAGGAGCTCCTGTGGCACAGGTCTGCTCCAGTCCCCTAGCAAGCCACGCCCCGTCATGGTGCACTTTTGACCAGTCACAGGATCTATTTATAGTTTACATTTTGGCGCCCTTTCTCTGGCCCAATCATATCAGACCTGTTCATGAGGAGAGATAACAAGAACCAATCAAACGACACAAACTCTTCAGCTGTTGCTGAGCCCCCAGTCCGATTAACCCCTGGTAAACTGAACTCTGATTAATACACTGCCAGGTTTGTGACATCAGGCAACCACAAGCTTATGCCAGCTGTGTGGTTTTCCATGCCAGTCGAGATGTGGATGGTACAGAGGAAAGTTCAGTGTGTTCTGTGAGATTGACAATGAGGCAAGATTTTTGCAGAAGATTGCATTTGGCGATGAGGCGACCTTCCATATCTGTGGACATGTTCATCGCCATAATGTCCGAATATGGGCTGCTGAACATCCTCATGCCTATGTTGAGTAAGAACGTAACACCCCCTAAAGTGAGCGTGTGATGTGGCCTGATGCATGAGAAGGTGATAGTCCCATTTTTTTCCAGCAGAGCAGGCTGTGACGGCAAACACGTATCCTGACATGTTGGAATTGTATGCAGTGCCACAATTTCCAGAAGGTGTCATCTTTCAACAGGACAGCGGTCCTCCACACTACGCCACCATTGTTCATAAGTTTCTGGATAGAACATTCCCCCGGCAGTGGATAGGCAGGGGTTCTGTCAAGCCATGGCCAACCCGATCCCCAGATCTAATGCCTTTAGACTTTTACTTTTGGGGTTATGTGAAGCAACATGTGTACAATGAACATAACATTAATCACTTAAAACAGAGAATCACAGACGTTATTCACTCTGTTACACCAGATGTCCTTACCAGTGTGTGGCAAGAACTTCACTATCGTTTGGATGTGTGTAGGGCAACAAATGGAGCCCACATTGAACTGCACTGAATAGGTATGAAACTGGGAAAGTTTTTCTTTTATTTGGAGCAGATTTCATATTTCTATAGTCTTTCATTGCTTTCCAGGGACTGGTCAAAAGTGCACCATGACTTTATGGACACACTGTGTTTTGGAAACTACAAGGGGTGTTGGGCGCATTTTGACACCAGCATCTTCCAGAAATTAATGTGCAGTGGATTGTGCAATGTGAAGTCGCAATTTCTCCTACGCCTCATTGGGGGACACAGGACCATGGGTGTTATGCTGCTGCCACTAGGAGGACACTAAGTGAACACAGAAAGATTAACCCCTCCTCTGCAGTATACACCCTCCTGCTGGCTGAGATTCAACCAGTTCTTGCTTAGTGTCTGTAGGAGGCCCTTGGGTCTGGGTTCAGACCCCAACGTTTTTATTTTCAATGTAAATTATTTTTTAACCCCTTTCTTACCTCAGACGGCATGTATGTCTGAGGTCAGATCCCCTGCTTTGATGTAGGCTCCAGCGGTGAGCCAGTATCAAAGCCGAGACATATCAGCTGTTTTGAACAGCTGACATGTGCCCACAATAGTGACAGGTGGAATCGTGATCCACCCACTGCTATTAACTATCGTATTTTCCGGCGTATAAGACGACTTTTTAACCCCTAAAAATTGTCCCAAAAGTCGGGGGTCGTCTTATATGCCAGGTACGGCATGTGCAGGGAGCGATCCTGGATGTTCCCAGGGTCTGGAGGAGAGGAAACTCTCCTTCAGGCCCTGGGATCCATATTCATGTAAAAAATAAAAATAAAAAATATGTATATACTCACCCCTCCGAGAAGCCTGGCTGTCACCGCTGCAAGCGTCTGCCTCCGTTCCTAAGAATTGCAGAGCGTGAAGGACCTTCGATGATGTCACGGTCAGGTGACCGGTCACATGAGCGGTCACGGACCAATCACAGGACTGCGACGTCATCGAGGGTCCTTCATGCTCTGCAATTCTTAGGAACGGAGGCAGACGCTTGCAGCAGTGACAGCCAGGCTCCTCGGAGGTGTGAGTATATCCATATTTTTTATTTTTATTCTTTATTTTTAACATGAATATGGATCCCAGGGCCTGAAGGAGAGTCTCCTCTCCTTCAGATCCTGGGAACCACACGCCGTATAAGATGACTGGGCGTATAAGATGACCCCCGTCTTATTCAGCGGGCATATCCCAAATTCCATATTTTATATGGAAAAGTTGGGGGTCGTCTTATACGCCCAGTCGTCTTATACACCAGAAAATACGGTAGTTAAATGCCGCTGTCAGCAGCATTTAACTACTGCTTCCGGTCATTGGGCCAGAAATGAGCGCATCGCCGACCCCCGTCACATGATCGGGGGTTAGTGATGCATCAGCATGACAACCTGAGGTCTCCTGGAGACCTCTGTTTGTTGATGTCAGCTTGCTGTGAGCGCCACCCTGTGGTCGGCGGTTATAGCCAGCCTGTAATTCAGCTACATAGGAGCAATCTGATGATCGTTCCTATGCAGCTGAGCCGATCCAGTTGTGCCAGCTTCTAGCCTCCCATGGAGGCTATTGAAGCATGGCAAAAGTAAAAAAAAAAAAAAAAAAGTTAAAAAAAATATGAAATATATAAAAGTTTAAATCACCCCCCTTTTGCCCCATTCAAAATAAAACAATTAAAAAAATAAATCAAATACACATTTGGTATCGCCCATTCAGAATCGACCGATCTATCAATAAAAAAAAAAAAAAAGACTAACCTGATCGCTAAATGGCGTAGCGAGAAAAAAAATTAGAAACGCCCGAATTGTTTTTTTTTGGTCGCTGCAACATTGCATTAACATGCAATAACAGGCGATCAAAAGAACATATCTGCAGCAAAATGGTATCATTAAAAATGACAGCTCGGCACGCAAAAAATAAGTCCTCACCCGACCCCAGATCACGAAAAATGGAGACGCTACGGGTATCGGAAAAAGGCGCAATTCTTTTTTAGAGACATGTTTGGTGCCTATTAACTCGTAATGACCTGGAGAATCATAATGGCAGGTCAGTTTTAGCATTTAGTAAACCTAGCAAAATAGCCAAACAAAAAACAAGTGTGGGATTGCACTTTTTTTGCAATTTCACCGCACTTGGATTTTTTTTCCTGTTTTCTAGTACACGACATGGTAAAATCAATGATGTCATTCAAAAGTAAAACTCGTCCCGCAAAAAATAAGCCCTCACATGGCCATATTGACGGAAAAATGAAAAAAGTTATGGCTCTGGGAAAGAGGGGAGCGAAAAATGAACACGGAAAAACGGAAAATCCTGAGGTCATGAAGGGGTTAATTAACAGAGTGAAGGGGGCGACGGTCCCTTTCAAGGGTCCGCTCTCCCCGAACCATCAACAGGCGAGAACGCGGGGTATATCTCCCCGTACCCTCTCCTGCGACGACTGGGGCACGCCTAACCTCACTTTGGGGCGATGGTTCCTTCATGGTCCCAATCACCCCACACCCACAAAAGGGTGAGCACAGAGTTTCCCTAAATGTTCCTCTCCGGGGCCAAAAAACCCATAGTTTGAACTGGACAGAGGCCCCTCACCTAATGGCGTCACTACAGCCCCACAGCCTCCTGGCGCAAGACGAACAGAGGGTCCTCTCCATCCCCCTGTCTATATGGAGGATGGATCGAGGTATAAACCTTTTTAAGAGCTGCACCCGGCCTGTGCCCAGACGCCACCGACCCTGCTGAGTCTAGTCCCCCTGAGTGGGCTGCTTCCCTGTCACGGTCTATGGCTTCCCTGGCCTTTGCAATAGACTCTCTCCCAAAGCCTTCTTTAAGTCAGAACGTCACTGTCGGCCGTGAAGGACTATGGCGACTGTAGGAAACCGTCCACCAGCAGGGGTTGTACTCAGTCAAATGGGGCTCAGGTCGCTAGAAAAAAGACCCATGTCGCGTCCCCTGATCACGCTCGTGCTTCAGCATCTGCAAGCTCAATTTCTTGCTCCCCCTCTCCTGAGGTTCGCAGCTCAGATGACTCCGAATACAAGTCTGATGCATCTTTAGTCCAGAATTCTTCGACTTATCAAGAGACGCTTGATTCCCTTATTGAGTCGGTCAAGAAGACCCTGAGGGTGGATGAGGAATCTATATCCGCTCTGGAACACGTAGTCTCCTATATTGAAGACTAAACGTGTCCACACAGTATTTGCCAATCATCCTGAGTTTAAGGACATTGTCCAGAAATACAGGGTCTGGCCAGATAAACTGTTTATGGGTCAAAAGCCTATTGAGGAGTCCAAATATCCTTTTGCTCCGGATCTAATGAAGGATTGGCTACAGTCCCCTTCAGTGGATCCTGCTGTATCGCGTCTTGCATCCAGAACACTCCTATCCTTATTTGACGGTTCCTCAGTCAAAAACCCCACTGACCGTCAAATTGACTACATTGCTCGTTCTGTCTTCGAGGCTTCAGGAGCAGCGCTCTTTCCATCTTTCGCCATAACTTGGGTGTTAACTGCAATCATTCAGGACAACAATCTTCCCCCAGAGGCGGCCTGTTGAATTCTGTTGTGGGTTCTGCTCTTAGGCTCCCTCCGGTGGTTATAAGTGGTAGTGCTGCTGTTTGTCCTTCACAACAGTCATCAGCTGCTTCCACTTTGGACGGGGCTATTTAGTCTGGCTCCTTCCTTTATTGAGTGCCAGTTGTCCATTGTTTTCTAGGGATCCACATCTCTGCTTGGTTTCTCCTTCTGGATTGTCCAAATCATCAAAGATAAGTCCTGGCTCTGTTTTTGCAGTCCACATGCTGTGGACTTAATAGTTCTGTGAATTGCTATGTTTTTTCTTGTTCAGCTTTGTCTGTGTTAAGATTTACTCAGCCAAGTTGGAAGCTCTGGAGTCACAGAGTTACCCTCCATGCCTTTAGTTAGGTGTGGAGATTTTTGTATTCTCTGTGGTGGATTTTGTAGTATTTTTATACTGACCGCACAGTACTCTTTGCTGTGTTTTCTTTCTAGGTAGCGTGGCCTCCTTTGCAAAATTCTGTTTTCAGTCTGCGTTTGTAATTTCCCTCTCCTCTCACAGTCAATATTTGTGGGGGGCTGCCTTTCCTTTGGGAATTTTCTCTGAGGCAAGATAGTATTCCTGTTTCTTCCTTTAGGTGTAATTAGTCCTCCGGCCGTGACGAGGTGTCTAGGGAGTGACAGGAACATCCCACGGCTACTTCTAGTTGATGTGTTAAGTTCAGGGTCTGCGGTCAGTATAGAGTCCACCTACTCCAGAGCTCGTCCATGCTGCTCCTAGGCCACCAGTTCATAACAGCGGCCAACCTCTCTAGTCAGATAGCTCAAGCCGGGGACTTCGTACTTAATGCTTCAATAGATGCGGCCAGTTGTGTTGCACAGGCAGCTGCAAATGCAGTGTCAATCAGAAGGGCCCTATGGCTCAGAGATTGGCGGGCAGATTCTGCTTCCAAAAAAATCGATGACCTCTCTGCCTTACCAAACTGGTCTCTTATTTGAAGAGAAACTGGAGCAACTCATTTCTGACGCTGCTGGAGGGAAGAGTAAATTTCTTCCTCAACAAAGGCCCACCCAGCCTTTTTGGAATCAACAACAGCCTCGGTCCCGGCCTTTTCACAACAATTCTAGTTGGTCCTCTACAACCTTCTCTTCTGGATCAGGACGGGCTCCGCGTGGAGACAGAGGTGCCCAGGTCTCATACAGACCTAACCGTACCTGGAACCTAACCGGACCAAGGACGTCTGGATCTAAGGGAGCCAGATCACTTAGATCTTCTACACAATGACTCGTTACGACATCCGGAGGGCACCGACAAAGTAGGCAGCCGTTAACTTTCGTTCCGTCAAGCCTGGCTCTCGGTCGTCCACAACAAGTGGGTCAGAGAGCTGGTGTCCTCTGGATACAAAATAGTTTTCTTCTCCCGCAACATGTTTTTTCCCGGTCTTCCCCTCCCAAAACAAGGACAACCGCTTTTCTCCAGGCCGTACATGCGCTACGAAGGGACGGAGTCATTTTTCTGGTTCCTCAGGACGAAAGGTTCAAGGGTTTTTACTCAAACCTATTTGTGGTTCCAAAGAAGGACGGATCGCTGCGGCCCATACTGGACCTAACGCTGTTAAACACGTTTGTCAAGGTACGGCGGTTCAGAATGGAATCTCTCCGTTCAGTCGTCACCTCCATGGAAAAAGGTGAGTTCTTAGCATCCATAGACATCAAGTTGCTTACCTTCACATCCCAACAGTTCCTACGCTTCGCATTTCGCAAGGAACACTTCCAGTTCGTTGCCTTGCCCTTTGGCTTCGCCACAGCCCCCAGAGTCTTCACCACGGTCATGGCAGCTGTCATGGCCATTCTTCATGCTGCGGGAGTGGTGGTACTTACAACAGGGTGCACAGAGTCTTTCCAGCCCAGCCCCTCACTCCATTCGTTTCAGCATGGGCAGTCTCAGAAAAATGGTAGCAGCAATAGAAGCAGTCCTGTTCACACAGTTCCATCTCCACCCTTTGCAACCTGTGCTGCTGTTGGCGTGGGACAGGAACCAGTTCTCTCTTGACCGTCATTTCCGTCTGTTTCTGCGGGTCAGGCAGACCCTCAGGTGGTTGACGCTGAAGTCCTCCCTGAACCAAGGAAAGTCTTTTCTCCTAGTACGCTGGTTAGTGGTGACCACCGATACCAATCTTCTGGGCTGGGGTGCAGTTTTCAGCACCACACGGCACAGGGTCGTTGGTCCACTTGAGTCGCGTCTCCCCATCAACATCTTTAAGATACGAGCAATCAGGCTAGCCCTACTGAGTTTTCACCATCTCCTCGCAGGTCACCCCATTAGGATCCAATCCAACAACGCCACCGCTGTGACGTATATCAACCGTCAAGGGGGAACCGGCAGTAGGACGGCCATGCACGAAGTGAGTCGCTCCTCCTTTGGGCCAAAAGCAACCATTCGCCCATCTCGGAGGTCCACATCCTGGGTGTAGAGAATTGGGCAGCAGACTTTCAGTCACCAGGGCCTCACCTAGCGAGAATGGTCTCTTCATCCGGAAGTCTTTCAGCAGATTTTTCGTCGCTGGGAGACTCCGGATGTGGATTTCATGGCCTCAAGGCTAAACAACAAGGTTCCCCAGTTCATTGCCTCATCACACGATCCATGTGACGTTGGAGCAGACGCCTTGGTTCTGCCGTGGCATCGGTTTCG
This sequence comes from Ranitomeya variabilis, assembly GCF_051348905.1. Lineage (NCBI taxonomy): Eukaryota > Metazoa > Chordata > Amphibia > Anura > Dendrobatidae > Ranitomeya > Ranitomeya variabilis. Next base: position 82,111,660 of record NC_135239.1, read on the forward strand.
ACTCACGTACATTTTCCCCCTCTTCCTTTACTCCCAAGGGTCATCAGGAAAATCAGAGCAGAGGGGGTACCAGTGATCCTAGTAGCACCGGGCATGGTACATGGAACTAGTTCAACTGGTCGCCGACGTTCCCTGGCAACTACCAGATCGCATGGATCTACTTTCTCAGGGCCCGATTTACCACCAGAACTCCGGGGCCCTATCTATGATGGCATGGAGGTTGAATACTGGATTTTAGCCCAAGCTGGATTCTCTCATGAAATGATCTCCACCATGATTAGTGCTAGGAAGCCCGCGTCCATGCACATTTATCATAGCACCTGGAGAATCTTCTTCTCATGGTGCAAAGCCCATGGACGATCTCCTCTGGTGTTCTCCATCCCTTCCATATTGTAATTCCTACAATCTGGATTAGAGTCGGGTCTCACTCTTAGTTCGCTCAAAGGACAAATTTCAGCCTTGTTAGTTCTATTCCAACGCAAGATTGCCACCATATTACCGGTAAAGATGTTCATTCAGGGAGTTTCCCGCTTGACGCCTCCCTACAAAATGCGACTGGATTCATGGGATCTTAATTTGGTCCTCGGAGTTCTACAGGAGGCCCCTTTCAAACCACTGCAGGATGTATCACTAACCTTTCTTTCCTGGAAGGTGTTTTTCCTAGTGGCGATTACGTCAGACGAGTCTCGGGAGTTGGCGGCCCTATCCTGCCAACCTCCGTTCCTAAGACAAGGCAATCTTGAGGACGTCCCCCTCTTTCCTGCCCAAAGTTGTTTCTTCCTTTCACCTCAATGAGGAGATTGTTTTGCCTTCATTCTGTCCGGCACCAGTCCATCGCATTGAGAAAGCTCTTCACACTCAATGTGGTTAGGGCTCTTAGACGGTACAGCTCGCGGACGGCTCCCTTCCGCAAGTCAGATGTCCTGTTTGTGCTTCCAGAGGGGCATAGGAAGGGTCTAGCCACTTCAAAGACCACACTAGCCAAGTGGATTCGCTCGGCTGTTCAGGAGTCCTACCGTGTCAGGGGCACTCCTGTCCCTGCAGGGATTAAGGCGCATTCTACTCGGTCAGTGGGCGCCTCTTGGGCCATTCGGCACCAGCACAACAGGTCTGCAAAGCTGGGACTTGTTCCAGCTTGCATACTTTTACAAAACACTACCAAATTCAGTCTTCTGCAGATGCTGCTCTTGACAGGCGGATTCTGCAATCAGCAGTACCACAGGTGTAAGCCAGTGGTACATGGGGTATTAGCAGTTGTGTTGCTCCCCACCCAGGGACTGCTTTAGGACGTCGAATGGTCCTGAATCCCCCAATGAGGCGTAGGAGAAATAGGGATTTTTCTGTACTCACCGTAAAATCCTTTAATCCAAGCCAATCATTGGGAGACACAGCACACACCCTGTTAGCCTATTGGCTTGTTGTTTAGTTCTTAGGTTTTGACAGTTTGTCTTTTGTTTAATACTCCTACTGCTTTGTTACCGAACTGGTTGAATCTCAGCCAGCGGGAGGGTGTATACTGCAGAGGAGTTAATCTTTATGTTTTCACTTAGTGTCCTCCTAGTGGCAGCAGCATAACACCCATGATCCTGTGTCCCCAATGATTGGCTCGGAGAAAAGGATTTTACGGTGAGTACACAAAAATCCCTATTTTTCCACTGATGTTCCCAAAATCCATTGTCCAGCTTGAGACCCAGAAGACATTCTGCAGGTTTGAAAGGACAAAGCCACCACTCGACTTTTGGAGCTTATATTTTCCACTCATTTTCAGTCTGTCCCTCCTCAGCCTGTGAGTGTAACCAGCTAATTAATTCTACATCTCCCCCTCTTACTGGCATTAGTGTTGGCAGTCTCGGAGTTTTGCCTGGTATTGGGCGATGGTTACATTAACCCCTTCCTTTCTCAGACTTTGGACAGCACGAATTTACTGGCATGGCATCAGGACGGTTAGCGGCTATTCACAGAATGGTTTTTATATTCCCACAATACTGTGTTTCATCCCTTCTCCCTCATCGGGCTCTGTAATGCTGCTGGTCCGTACTTGGTGCACACAGTGTAGGACGGATGGAGGACTCTGTACTTGGCCACAATCACCACAAGAAGTAACAATGACTGCCATGGCAGAATACCACAAATTACAGAGGTACTCAATGTTTAGAGCCTCGGAAGGAGCAGGGACCACTCTGCTTTAGAGTGCAGCGGTGGAGCACACAGTGATTACGCAGTGCCTGGACACATAACCAGGACCCCTACGCCTCAGGCTGCAGGCCCCTCACTGTACAGCACTTCCATCATATTCCCAGGTCACAGCAGAAGACACAATATGGTAACATCACTAAGGCTACGTTCACATTTGCGGTCGGCGCCGCAGCGTCGCCGCATGCGTCATGCGCCCCTATATTTAACATGGGGGCGCATGGACATGCGTCGCACTTGCGTTTTGCGCCGCATGCGTCCCTGCGGCGCCCGCGTCCGGTCGCAGAGGACGCAGCAAGTTGCATTTTTGCTGCGTCCAAAATCAATGAAAAAAAAGGACGCATGCGGCGCAAAACGCAGCGTTGTGCATGCGTTTTCCTGCGTTTTTGTTTGCGTTGTGCGTTGCGGCGCCGACGCTGCGGCGCACAACGCAAATGTGAACGTAGCCTTACACTGACACCTGGGGGTTAAAATATAATTTGCAGATAAATTTCTAAATTTGTTTAATGTGATCATATAGAATAACTTAAATGGGTATTCCCATCCCAAGTTTGTATCCCAATATGTAGTCAATGTAATAGTAGTAATAGCTAATACCTCCAATTAGACATGTAGTATAGTTGTTCTGATTTGCCCTGTCACTTACCAGATGTGTAGCGCATTGCAGTAGCTTAGGGATTCATTGTTGTGACCAATAACTGGCATTATGAGTGGTCTTAACCATGGATTCCTAAGCTGCCACAATGCCCTGCACATGGAGTAAGTGACATGACAAATCAGAACTATACTACATGTCTAATTGGAGGTATTTGCTAATATTTTCAAACCTACTACATACTGGGATGGAATCTTGAGATGGGAATACCCCTTTAGTTACCATCGTAGTGCCCCAAGAGTAATGGTCATGCTTGCTATGTAGCGCCCCCACTGCCGCAGGGCCGAGGGGTACCCGGTACCGGACCTCTGAGTCTCTGCTCTGGGGTTGTCACGGTGGCTAGACCCGGTCCGTGACCCTGCTGAGGGGCGCACAGTAATAGATGTGGATGGTGGTAGTGGTGCGGTGTAGTGCCGGTCGCAGTTAATAACGAGGACACCAGGTTGCAGTCTCTTTACCTCTTTACTGAAGGCTTCTGGGTCTTCAGTCCGGAATACGGTGAACCGGGCTGCGCAAGTCCGGCCGGTCCGATGGCACCTCCAGAGTTCCCGTTGCAGGTGGAAATCTGTGCCTTCCTTCTAGCGCTTATGTGTTGTGGTCCTCCCCTGCTGTGCTTACGGGATAGTCCCCACAACTGTTGTGTCTGTTCCTCGTGTTCCCTCACAACAACTCGATTCTGATGTTCTTCTTAATCTCGTCCCCCAGATCTTATGGTAGGACGCATGTCATGATTCTCAATGGCGAGAGAACATAGCCCAGCATATATGAGAACTAGCTCTTGGAAGATGGAAACTATACTGACCATGAACTAAACCTGCCGCACAACTAGAAGTGGCCGGGTAGCATGCCTACGTTTTTTTATCCCTAGATGCCCAGCGCCAGCCGGAGAACTACCTAATCCTAGCAGAGGGAAGACAGTCCTGGCTCACCTCTAGAGAAATTTTCCCAAAAGGCAGACAGAGGCCCCCACATATATTGGCGGTGATTTAAGATGAAATGACAAACGTAGTATGAAAATAGGTTTAGCAAAATCGAGGTCCGCTTACTAGATAGCATGAAGACAGAAAGGGCACTTTCATGGTCAGCAGAAAACACTATCAAAACACCATCCAGAAATTACTTTAAGACTCTAGCATTAACTCATAACACCAGAGTGGCAATTTCCGCTCACAAGAGCTTTCCAGACACAGTAACGAAACAGCAGCTGTGAACAGGAACAAAATGCAAAAACACACAAGGACAAAAGTCCAACTTAGCTGGGAGTTGTCTAGTAGCAGGAACAAGCACAGAAAGGCTACTGATTACATTGTTGACCGGCATGAAACTGACAGAGGAGCAAGGTTATATAGCGACTCCCACATCCTGATAGGAGCAGGTGAACAGAGGGGATGATGCACACAAGTTAAATTCCACAAGTGGCCACCGGGGGAGCCCAGAATCCAATTTCACAACAGTACCCCCCCCTCAAGGAGGGGGCACCGAACCCTCACCAGAACCACCAGGGCGATCAGGATGAGCCCTATGAAAGGCACGGACAAGATCGGAGGCATGAACATCAGAGGCAGTGACCCAAGAATTATCCTCCTGACCGTATCCCTTCCATTTGACCAGATACTGGAGTTTCCGTCTGGAAACACGAGAGTCCAAGATCTTTTCCACAACGTACTCCAACTCACCCTCAACCAACACTGGAGCAGGAGGCTCAACGGAAGGCACAGCTGGTACCTCATACCTGCGCAACAATGACCGATGAAAAACATTATGAATCGAAAAGGATGCAGGGAGGTCCAAACGGAAGGACACAGGGTTAAGAATCTCCAATATCTTGTACGGGCCGATGAACCGAGGCTTAAACTTAGGAGAAGAAACCCTCATAGGGACAAAACGAGAAGACAACCACACCAAGTCCCCAACACAAAGCCGAGGACCAACACGACGACGGCGGTTGGCAAAAAGCTGAGTCTTCTCCTGGGACAACTTCAAATTGTCCACCACCTGCCCCCAAATCTGATGCAACCTCTCCACCACAGCATCCACTCCAGGACAATCCGAAGATTCCACTTGACCGGAGGAAAATCGAGGATGAAACCCCGAATTACAGAAAAACGGGGACACCAAGGTGGCAGAGCTGGCCCGATTATTGAGGGCGAACTCCGCCAAAGGCAAAAAAGCAACCCAATCATCCTGATCCGCAGACACAAAACACCTCAAATATGTCTCCAAGGTCTGATTAGTCCGCTCGGTCTGGCCATTAGTCTGAGGATGGAAAGCAGACGAAAAAGACAAATCTATGCCCATCCTAGCACAGAATGCCCGCCAAAATCTAGACACGAATTGGGTCCCTCTGTCAGAAACGATATTCTCCGGAATACCATGCAAACGAACAACATTTTGAAAAAACAGAGGAACCAACTCGGAAGAAGAAGGCAACTTAGGCAAGGGAACCAGATGGACCATCTTAGAGAAACGGTCACACACCACCCAGATGACAGACATCTTCTGAGAAACAGGCAGATCCGAAATAAAATCCATCGAGATGTGCGTCCAAGGCCTCTTCGGGATAGGCAAGGGTAACAACAATCCACTAGCCCGAGAACAACAAGGCTTGGCCCGAGCACAAACGTCACAAGACTGCACAAAGCCTCGCACATCTCGTGACAGGGAAGGCCACCAGAAGGACCTTGCCACCAAATCCCTGGTACCAAAGATTCCAGGATGACCTGCCAACGCAGAAGAATGAACCTCAGAGATGACTCTACTGGTCCAATCATCAGGAACAAACAGTCTACCAGGTGGGCAACGATCAGGTCTATCCGCCTGAAACTCCTGCAAGGCCCGCCGCAGGTCTGGAGAAACGGCAGACAATATCACTCCATCTTTAAGGATACCTGTGGGCTCAGAATTACCAGGGGAGTCAGGCTCAAAACTCCTAGAAAGGGCATCCGCCTTAACATTCTTAGAACCCGGTAGGTAAGACACCACAAAATTAAACCGAGAGAAAAACAACGACCAGCGCGCTTGTCTAGGATTCAGGCGCCTGGCAGACTCAAGGTAAATTAAATTTTTGTGGTCAGTCAAAACCACCACCTGATGTCTGGCCCCCTCAAGCCAGTGACGCCACTCCTCAAAAGCCCACTTCATGGCCAAAAGCTCCCGATTCCCAATATCATAATTCCGCTCGGCGGGCGAAAATTTACGGGAAAAAAAAGCACAAGGTCTCATCACGGAGCAGTCGGAACTTCTCTGCGACAACACCGCCCCAGCTCCGATTTCAGAAGCGTCGACCTCAACCTGAAAAGGAAGAGCAACATCAGGCTGACGCAACACTGGGGCGGAAGAAAAGCGGCGCTTGAGCTCCCGAAAGGCCTCCACAGCATCAGGGGACCAATCAGCAACATCAGCACCCTTCTTAGTCAAATCAGTCAATGGTTTTACAACATCAGAAAAACCAGCAATAAATCGACGATAAAAGTTAGCAAAGCCCAAAAATTTCTGAAGACTCTTAAGAGAAGAGGGTTGCGTCCAATCACCAATAGCCTGAACCTTGACAGGATCCATCTCGATGGAAGAGGGGGAAAAAATGTATCCCAAGAAGGAAATCTTCTGAACCCCAAAAACACACTTAGAACCCTTCACACACAAGGAATTAGACCGCAAAACCTGAAAAACCCTCCTGACCTGCTGGACATGAGAGTCCCAGTCATCCGAAAAAATCAGAATATCATCCAGATACACAATCATAAATTTATCCAAATAATCGCGGAAAATGTCATGCATAAAGGACTGGAAGACTGAAGGGGCATTTGAAAGACCAAAAGGCATCACCAAATACTCAAAATGGCCCTCGGGCGTATTAAATGCGGTTTTCCACTCATCCCCCTGCTTGATTCGCACCAAATTATACGCCCCACGGAGATCAATCTTAGAGAACCACTTGGCCCCCTTTATACGAGCAAACAAATCAGTAAGCAGTGGTAACGGATAGTGATATTTAACCGTGATTTTATTCAAAAGTCGATAATCAATACACGGCCTCAAAAGAGCCGTCTTTCTTAGACACAAAGAAAAAACCGGCTCCTAAGGGAGATGACGAAGGACGAATATGTCCCTTTTCCAAGGACTCCTTTATATATTCTCGCATAGCAGCGTGTTCAGGCACAGACAGATTAAATAAACGACCCTTAGGGTATTTACTACCCGGAATCAAGTCTATGGCACAATCGCACTCCCGGTGCGGAGGTAGTGAACCAACCTTGGGTTCTTCAAAAACGTTACGAAAGTCAGACAAGAATTCAGGAATCTCAGAGGGAATAGATGATGAAATGGAAACCAAAGGTACGTCCCCATGAGTTCCTTTACATCCCCAGCTTAACACAGACATAGCTCTCCAGTCGAGGACTGGGTTATGAGATTGCAGCCATGGCAATCCCAGCACCAAAACATCATGTAGATTATACAGCACCAGAAAGCGAATAACCTCCTGGTGATCCGGATTAACACGCATAGTCACTTGTGTCCAGTATTGTGGTTTATTACTAGCCAATGGGGTGGAGTCAATCCCTTTCAGAGGTATCGGAGCCTCCAATGGCTCCAAATCATACCCACAGCGTTTGGCAAAGGACCAATCCATAAGACTCAAAGCAGCGCCAGAGTCGACATAGGCGTCCGCGGTAATAGATGACAAAGAACAAATCAGGGTCACAGATAGAATAAACTTAGACTGTAAAGTGCTAATTGAAACAGACTTGTCAGGCTTCTTAGTACGCTTAAAGCATGCTGATATAACATGAGTTGAATCACCACAATAGAAGCACAACCCATTTTTTCGTCTAAAATTCTGCCGCTCGCTTCTGGACAGAATTCTATCACATTGCATATTTTCTGGCGTTTTCTCAGTAGACACCGCCAAATGGTGCACAGGTTTGCGCTCCCGCAGACGCCTATCGATCTGAATAGCCATCGTCATGGGCTCATTCAAACTCGCAGGCACAGGGAACCCCACCATAACATCCTTAATGGCATCAGAGAGACCTTCTCTGAAAATCGCCGCCAGGGCGCACTCATTCCACTGAGTAAGCACAGACCATTTGCGGAATTTTTGGCAGTATATTTCAGCTTCATCTTGCCCCTGAGACAAGGACATCAAGGCCTTTTCCGCCTGAAGCTCTAAATGAGGTTCCTCATAAAGCAACCCCAAGGCCAGAAAAAACGCATCCACATTGAGCAACGCAGGATCCCCTGGTGCCAATGCAAAAGCCCAGTCTTGAGGGTCGCCCCGGAGCAAGGAAATTACAATCCTGACCTGCTGTGCAGGGTCTCCGGCAGAGCGAGACTTCAGGGACAAAAACAATTTGCAATTATTTTTAAAATTTTGAAAGTGAGATCTATTCCCCGAGAAGAATTCAGGCAAAGGAATTCTAGGCTCAGACATAGGTGCATGAACAACAAAATCTTGCAAATGTTGTACCTTTGTGGCGAGATTATTCAAACCTGTAGCTACACTCTGAAGATCCATTTGAAACAGGTGAACACAGAGCCATTCAAGGATTAGAAGGAGAGGAAGAGAGGAAGGCTGCAGTATAGGCAGACTAGCAAGTGATTCAATTAAGAGCACACTCAGAACTAGAGGGAAAAAAAAAAAAAAAAAAAATTGTAGCAGACTTCTTTTTTCTCTCCTTTCTCAGCCAGTAATTTAACCCTTTTTTAGGCCGGTCAAACTGTCATGATTCTCAATGGCGAGAGAACATAGCCCAGCATATATGAGAACTAGCTCTTGGAAGATGGAAACTATACTGACCATGAACTAAACCTGCCGCACAACTAGAAGTGGCCGGGTAGCATGCCTACGTTTTTTTATCCCTAGATGCCCAGCGCCAGCCGGAGAACTACCTAATCCTAGCAGAGGGAAGACAGTCCTGGCTCACCTCTAGAGAAATTTTCCCAAAAGGCAGACAGAGGCCCCCACATATATTGGCGGTGATTTAAGATGAAATGACAAACGTAGTATGAAAATAGGTTTAGCAAAATCGAGGTCCGCTTACTAGATAGCATGAAGACAGAAAGGGCACTTTCATGGTCAGCAGAAAACACTATCAAAACACCATCCAGAAATTACTTTAAGACTCTAGCATTAACTCATAACACCAGAGTGGCAATTTCCGCTCACAAGAGCTTTCCAGACACAGTAACGAAACAGCAGCTGTGAACAGGAACAAAATGCAAAAACACACAAGGACAAAAGTCCAACTTAGCTGGGAGTTGTCTAGTAGCAGGAACAAGCACAGAAAGGCTACTGATTACATTGTTGACCGGCATGAAACTGAGAGGAGCAAGGTTATATAGCGACTCCCACATCCTGATAGGAGCAGGTGAACAGAGGGGATGATGCACACAAGTTAAATTCCACAAGTGGCCACCGGGGGAGCCCAGAATCCAATTTCACAACAGACGCACCCGTATGACGGGAAGGCTCGGAGCTCTTCCGGGACCCTAGAGTCGCCCCTCTCCAAAGGTTGCCCCCTATGTCTGCGTAGGTGATGTAGGTGAGACAGCAAGCCTATAGCTCTCTGTCCTGCCGTTGGTTTGAAGTAATGCCTAGAGCTCTGTACTTCCTCGGCGTTCCGGCCACCGGTTATTTACGCCTCAATAGGATGTTGCCTCGGTCTAACAGCACGACTCCTACTGGTATTTCTCCCTGTTGCGTTGATCTCGTTTCTCACTCAGCACAATAAATCTCGCTTCTTGTCCTTTCTTAGGGCACCGCCGCTATGAAGTGCAGGCGCGGTCCCGTAGCTTTCTCTCTGATTGCCAGGCCTCTGTCAGGATCCCACCCCTGACAGGGACCCTACCGAATCTTCCCCTACAACACCCTCTGCCACAAGGTGTTGCCTGGCTCCAACCCAGTCAGCGTTCTCTCTAACTTCCTGCCTAACCCCCCGTTTTACCAGACTGTGAGGAGTGGCCTAATGAATAGTACCCTTAGCTCCCCCTGGAGGCCAGACTGTGAAATGTATTGGTGTCTGTGATACCTGGTCAGATGAACTCCTTCAGTGCCATCAGACGTACCATAGCCCCCTTAGCGGCGGAGCCACAGTACTGCAACGACCAGGACTCTGGGGCGCTGCACTCCCCCCCGGTTAAATCCAGTACTCCTGGACTGGGAAGAAAACAACAATACATGTCAGCAAAAAGACATACAATTTTGAAAATGCAACTACAAGTAAACTTTTTAACAGAGCTTCCCTTTATGGGAGGTGAGGACACTTGAACGTTACAAACATGGTTAAATACTTTTAAATTACTTTACTATAAATAACTTTTCTTACCCAACCGGGTATTCTACTAAGTGCAAAATTTTGAACACTAATCCAACTTTGCCTTTAAGGACGTACCTGCTGAATCCACTAAAGACCTTCTTATAATCACATTATAAGGTTACTGAACATTTTTACATTCTCCTACTTTAAGTCTGCAGGACCGCCTGTCCTAACTGCTCCAGACCTACTGCCTCTCCTTTCTGTTACAGGACCGCCCCTTTCCGCCCGGGCCTACTGTCCTTCCACTACTATACACAGTATAGAACATATCATTTTTCTTTCAGTTTAAGATCACTGAGCCATCTCTATATGGCTCCTAAGAGGACTCACTAACTAACCCCGTACGGGTTCACTTTCTGTCCTCATTCTCTAACACATCATCAAACATTTCTTACAATCAACTAGTTGGCTACATATAACTTCTTCATACATATAACTTCTTCATATTAGCATCATTACTTTTTCTTTCAAGACATTATTGCCATCTAACCTTCTTAAGGCAATACTGTACATAAGTGCAAGATGTGAACATCCCCTTTAAGAGGGGACCAAGTCTCTATGAGGTAGTGCAACTTCTCAAGCTGCAAGTCCGTATGCAGCAAGGACTCCAATGCAAGTTCCAAGAACCGTATCTTCGCAAAGAGTCCGTCTTTTATATAAAACCAGTAGAGAGCACCTTTAAGAAGGTGCAAACTATATACAAGGAGTTTGTATCATGCATTGTTCATGATTCGGCAGTTCTTTGATAACTTGTGCAAACGTAGAAAATAAACAAAAACAATAGGGATCCCGGGTCAACAAAGGGATCCCTTTAAGAGTTAACCCTAAACGGGTTTTAGCAGCAAAATAGCAGAGAAACAGTTAACTATGTACATCACCCAGGGTATCGAGGTTTATCCCTCCAAGTCTGGGGGTGGCTTCCGTGAGAACCGCCCACCACCGGCTACCACATAGAGTGCATCCGCACCTTTAATGGGGGTGTGTGTACTCACGGTTCTTGTCGGGGTGATGGTCCGCAGGCATTTGGCACACAAGGAGATTGGAGGAATGACTGCCGGTCCCGGGGGATCATAGGAAGGTGGCGCAGTCACTTCTGGCTTGTACTTGCGTACGTGCAAAGCATACCACCCTTTGTCTCCCCAATGGCGGGTGTACCGAACATGGTCCCCCAGGTAAAGGTCCCGGCCCGGGTGTCCCTCGATGAGGTGTGCCTCCACATCCCGCCGGTTTACGAATACCTCCAAGGCGAGACCGGGCTCTTTGATGAAGCCCCAACCTCCCTGCATCCGGAAGGTGCTGATGACTCCATAACGCTGTGGGCCCCAGTCCTCCTAGGCCGCCCGCCTAACCTGGATTTTGACCTGGAGGTCCTTTTCCCGCTCGGCCCGTCGGCGGAGTTCCTTCTTGCGGGCCCACTCTTCCTCCTGTCTGCGTAACTGCTGGCGATATTCCCGCTGGTGGATAATCTCGATGCTCTCCCCCTCAGGCTGGGCCTCTCCAGGGAACCCGATCAAGTTGGTGGTAGCGCGGGTCCATTCGAAGGTCATCCACTCACCCTGGAGGCTCACGGGCTGTACGGTGGGCCGTAAGGGGACATCAGCGGTCTTTAGCGTCTCCCACGGCCGCTCGCATTCAAGGCAGCTACACACCCGTCCGGGTGGTCTGGGTGGAGGGGCGTCTACGTCCACAAGCAGGGGCTTTTCAGCCGCCCGGGCCGGATTAATGGCACCATCCGCCTCTGCGACATCCCCGGCGTCAGCCCCCTTCTCCTCAGCTTGCGGTGTCGGCGCTTGGGAGTGGCGCGGCTCCTCACTGGTAGCGGCTTTCCGCCGACACAGACTCCGAAGCTGACGGCAGAGCTCCTCCACTTCCGCCCCGAGAATTTCCCGGTCATCGCAGCCTGGTGAAAGGTTGCTCAGCTCCCATTGGCTGGGACTGGTGCGGGCCTTCTCCCCCTCTTCTGGGCGACCTTCATTCGTCATCTCGCCAATCTGGCTCTGCCTCGCGTCGTCCAGGGCTTCCGGTTTTACCCCTTCTGGATAGCGGTTCTTCTTCCCGCCGCCGTCCCAGATTAGGAGGCGGGCTTTCCTTGTTGATGGGCATATCTCCCGAACATAGTAGTATCTGTGAGGGGCTGGCTCAACCTTCGCGCCATTCTTCCAAGCTACTCCCACGACGACACGCCCCACTTGTTCCGCCCGCCACATAATGTCTCAATGGCGGCGGCTTTTGGCGGGAACTTTTGGCGGTAAATGGCAGCACAGAGTCTTTGCAATAAAGTACAGTCCAAGCACAGTAAATCACAGTTCCAAGGCACACATGACCCGATTCTTCAGGCTTAAGTAGATCCTGTTCGTGACGCCAAGTTGTAGCGCCCCCACTGCCGCAGGGCCGAGGGGGTACCCGGTACCAGACCTCTGAGTCTCTGCTCTGGGGTTGTCACGGTGGCTAGACCCGGTCCGTGACCCTGCTGAGGGGCGCACAGTAATAGATGTGGATGGTGGTAGTGGTGCGGTGTAGTGCCGGTCGCAGTTAATAACGAGGACACCAGGTTGCAGTCTCTTTACTGAAGGCTTCTGGGTCCTCAGTCCGGATTACGGTTAACCGGGCTGCGCAAGTCCGGCCGGTCCGATGGCACCTCCAGAGTTCCCGTTGCAGGTGGAAATCTGTGCCTTCCTTCTAGCGCTTATGTGTTGTGGTCCTCCCCTGCTGTGCTTACGGGATAGTCCCCACAACTGTTGTGTCTGTTCCTCGTGTTCCCTCACAACAACTCGATTCTGATGTTCTTCTTAATCTCGTCCCCCAGATCTTATGGTAGAACGCACCCGTATGACAGGAAGGCTCGGAGCTCTTCCGGGACCCTAGAGTCGCCCCTCTCCAAAGGTTGCCCCCTATGTCTGCGTAGGTGATGTAGGTGAGACAGCAAGCCTATAGCTCTCTGTCCTGCCGTTGGTTTGAAGTAATGCCTAGAGCTCTGTACTTCCTCGGCGTTCCGGCCACCGGTTATTTACGCCTCAATAGGATGTTGCCTCGGTCTAACAGCACGACTCCTACTGGTATTTCTCCCTGTTGCGTTGATCTCGTTTCTCACTCAGCACAATAAATCTCGCTTCTTGTCCTTTCTTAGGGCACCGCCGCTATGAAGTGCAGGCGCGGTCCCGTAGCTTTCTCTCTGATTGCCAGGCCTCTGTCAGGATCCCACCCCTGACAGGGACCCTACCGAATCTTCCCCTACAACACCCTCTGCCACAAGGTGTTGCCTGGCTCCAACCCAGTCAGCGTTCTCTCTAACTTCCTGCCTAACCCCCAGTTTTACCAGACTGTGAGGAGTGGCCTAATGAATAGTACCCTTAGCTCCCCCTGGAGGCCAGACTGTGAAATGTATTGGTGTCTGTGATACCTGGTCAGATGAACTCCTTCAGTGCCATCAGACGTACCATAGCCCCCCTTAGCGGCGGAGCCACAGTACTGCAACGACCAGGACTCTGGGGCGCTGCAGCTACATCTCTATAAACGCCCAGCTAAATATTTTAGGTTTCTAAACGGATTGTATAGTCAGCATCTTCGCTGTTGTCTTCCCTTATTCCCCTTTATACAAATAGTTGCATTTTTGACATACAAATCAAACAGAGTATGACTATACTAGCTTTACTCTTCCCAATGTGCTGTGAGACCAGGTGGACACTTTGGCCCAGCAGCCTGTGGCTGGCACCTTTATTACATTGCCAGACTTATGAGGTGGCCAAGCATGCCTGCACTTTGTGACAGGGCATTTCACGCGTCGGCCACAGGAGGCTGGGCTAAGGAGAATGCCGGATGTGTGGCCATGGTTTCTATTTGTCAGGGCATTTCAAGCGTCGGCCACAGGAGGCTGGGCTAAGGAGAATGCCGGATGTGTGGCCATGGTTTTTTTGTCATGGCATTTTGGTGGCAGCCACAGGAGGACGGGCTAAGGAGAATGTTGAATGTGTGGCATTGGCTTTTTTTTTGTCTGGGCATTTCAGCTGGCAGCCACAGGAGGCTGGGCTAAGGAGAATGCTGGATGTGTGGCCATGGTTTTTTTTGTCAGGGCATTTCAGCTGGTAGCCACAGAAGGCCGGGCTAAGGAGAACTCCGGATGTGTGGCCATGGTTTTTTTGTCAGGGCATTTCACGCGCCGGCCACAAGAGGCTGGGCTAAGGAGAATGCCGGATGTGTGGCCATAGTTTTTTTGTCAGGGCATTTCGGTGGTAGCCACAGGCAGCTGGGCTAAGGACACAGCTCAATGTGGCTATGAGGTACACTGCTGGAGGCGGCTGGAACCCACAGCTATTCTAATGGGAACTTTTCAGATCCCTGTTCACTAAGGACTTCCCGATCTCCAATTAAACCAAGTGAGACCACAAGGCACCAAGTGAGCAGAAGACTCAGGAGTCGGAGATGTTAAGCACTGGTCTTTATTGTACATTATATCTTAAATTGTACAAAAGGCTATTTACAGCAGGAAATGTATATTACAGTAGCATTCCAAACAGCTGGGTTATAGTTTTGTTTTTTTAATCCCTTCATGACCCAACCTATTTTGGCCTTAATGACCTTGCCGTTTTTTGCAATTCTGACCAGTGTCCCTTTATGAGGTAATAACTCAGGAACGCTTCAACGGATCCTAGCGGTTCTGAGATTTTTTTTTCGTGACATATTGGGCTTCATGTTAGTGGTAAATTTAGGTCAATAATTTCTGCGTTTATTTGTGAAAAAAATGGAAATTTGGCGAAAATTTTGAAAATTTCGCAATTTTCAAATTTTGAATTTTTATTCTGTTAAATCAGAGAGTTATGTGATACAAAATAGTTAATAAATAACATTTCCCACATGTCTACTTTACATCAGCACAATTTTGGAACCAAAATTTTTTTTTGCTAGGAAGTTATAAAGGTTAAAATTTGACCAGTGATTTCTCATTTTTACAACAAAATTTACAAAATCATTTTTTTAGGGACCACCTCACATTTGAAGTCAGTTTGAGGGGTCTATATGACTGAAAATACCCAAAAGTGACACCATTCTAAAAACTACACTCCTCAAGGTGCTTAAAACCACATTCAAGAAGTTTGTTAACCCTTCAGGTGTTTCACAGCAGCAGAAGCAACATGGAAGGAAAATATGAACATTTAACTTTTTATTCACAAAAATGATCTTTTAGCAACAATTTTTTTATTTTCCCAAGGGTAAAAGGAGAAACTGGACCATGAACGTTGTTGTCCAATTTGTCCTGAGTACGCTGATACCTCATATGTGGGGGTAAACCACTGGTTGGGCGCACGGCAGGGCTCGGAAGGGAAGGAGCGCCATTTGACTTTTTGAATGAAAATTTGGTTCCAATCTTCAGCGGATAGCATGTCACGTTTGGAGAGCCCCCCGTGTGCCTAAACATTGGAGCTCCTCCACAAGTGACCCCAATTTGGAAACTAGACGCCCCAATGAACTTATCTAGATGCATAGTGAGCACTTTAAACCCCCAGATGCTTCACAAATTGATCCGTAAAAATGAAAACGTACTTTTTTTTCACAAAAATTATTTTAGCCCCAATTTCTTCATTTTCACATGGGCAACAGGATAAAATGGATCCTAAAATTTGTTGGGAAATTTCTCCTGAGTCCACTGATACCTCATATGTGGGGGTAAACCACTGATTGGGCATATGGTAAGACTCGGAAGGGAAGGAGCGCCATTTGACTTTTTGAATGAAAAATTATCTCCATCGTTAGCGGACACCATGTCGCGTTTGGAGAGCCCCTGTGTGCCTAAACATTGGAGCTCCCACACAAGTGACCCCATTTTGGAAACTAGACCCCCCAAGGAACTTATCTAGATGCATAGTGAGCACTTTAAACCCTTATGTGCTTCAGAAATTGATCCATAAAAATGAAAAAGTGCTTTTTTTTCACAAAAAAATTTCTTTTAGCCTCAATATTTTCATTTTCACATGGGCAACAGGATAAAATGGATCCAAAAATTTGTTGGCCAATTTCTCCTGAGTACGCTGATACCCCATATGTGGGGGTAAACCACTGTTTGAGCACACGGCAGGGTTCGGAAGGGAAGGCACGCCATTTAGCTTTTTGAATGGAAAATTAGCTCCAATCATTAGCGGACACCATGTCGCGTTTGGAGAGCCCCTGTGTGCCTAAACATTGGAGCTCCCCCACAAGTGACCCCATTTTGGAAACTAGACCTCTGAAGGAACTAATCTAGATGTGTGGTGAGCACTTTGAACCCCAAAGTGCTTCACAGAAGTTTATAACGCAGAGCCATGAAAATAAAAAATAATTTTTCTTTTCTCAAAAATGATTTTTTAGCCCTGAATTTTTTATTTTCCCAAGGGTAACAGGAGAAATTTGACCCCAAAAGTTATTGTACAGTTTCTCCTGAGTACACTGATACCCCATATGTGGGGGTAAACCACTGTTTGGGCACACGTCGGGGTTCGGAATGGAAGTAGTGACGTTTTGAAATGCAGACTTTGATGGAATGCTCTGCCGGCGTCACGTTGCGTTTGCAGAGCCCCTGATGTGCCTAAACAGTAGACACTCCCCACTAGTAACCCCATTTTGGAAACTAGACCCCCAAAGGAACTTATCTAGATGTGTGGTGAGCACTTTGAACCCCCAAATGCTTCACAGAAGTTTATAACGCAGAGCCGTGAAAATAATAAATACGTTTTCTTTCCTCAAAAATAATGTTTTTGCCCAGAATTTTTTATTTTCCCAAGTGTAACAGGAGAAATTTGACCCCAAAAGTTGTTGTCCAGTATCTCCTGAGTACGCTAATACCCCATATGTGGGGGTAAACCACTGTTTGGGCACATGCCGGGGCTCGGAAGTGAAGTAGTGACATTTTGAAACGAAGACTTTGATGGAATGCTCTGCGGGCGTCACGTTGCGTTTGCAGAGCCCCTGATGTCCCTAAACAGTAAACCCCCCCCACAAGTGACCCCATTTTGGAAACTAGACCCCCCAAAGGAACTTATCTAGATGTGTGTTGAGCACTTTGAACCCCCAAGTGCTTCACAGAAGTTTACAACGCAGAGCTGTGAAAATAAAAAATCATTTTTCTTTCCTCAAAAATGATGTTTTAGCAAGCAATTATTTATTTTCACAAGGCTAAAAGGAGAAATTGGACCCCAATAGTTGTTGCCCAGTTTGTCTCGAGTATGCTGGTATCCCATATGTGGGGGTAAACCACTATTTGGGCACACGCCGGGGCTCAGAAGGAAGTAGTGACGTTTTGAAATGCAAAATTTGATGGAATGGTCTGCGGGCGTCACGTTGCATTTGCAGAGACCCTGATGTGTCTAAACAGTAGAAACCCCCCACAAGTGACCCTATTTTGGAAACTAGACCCCCAAAGGAACTTATCTAGATATGTGGTGAGCACTTTGAACCCCCAAGTGCTTCACAGAAGTTTACAACGCAGAGCCATGAAAATAAAAAATCATTTTTATTTCCTCAAAAATGATGTTTTAGCAAGCAATTTTTTATTTTCACAAGGGTAACAGATGAAATTGGACCCCAATAGTTGTTGCCCAGTTTGTCCCGAGTATGCTGGTACTCCGTACGTGGGGGTAAACCACTGTTTGGTTGCACGTTGGGGCTCGGAAGGGAGGGTGCACCATTTGACTTTTGGAACGCAAGATTGGCTGGAATCAATGGTGGCGCCATGTTGCGTTTGGAGACCCCTGATGTGCCTAAACAGTGGAAACCTCTCAATTCTAACTCCAACACTAACCCCAACACACCCCTAACCCTAATCCCAACTCTAGCCATAACCCTAACCCCAACACACCCCTAACCACAACCCTAACCCAACACACCCCTAACCCTAATCCCAACCCTAGTTTCAACCCTAACCCCAACACACCCCTAACCATAACCCTAACCACAAGCCTAATCTTAAACCCATTTCCAACCCTAGCCCTAATTCCATCCCTAACCCTAAGGCTATGTGCCCACGTTGTGGATTCGTGTGAGATTTTTCCGCACCATTTTTGAAAAATCCGCAGGTAAAAGGCACTGCGTTTTACCTGCGGATTTACCACAGATTTCCAGTGGTTTTTGTGAGGATTTCACCTGCGGATTCCTATTGAGGAACAGGTGTAAAACGCTGCGGAATCCGCACAAAGAATTGATATGCTGCGTAAAATACAACGCAGCGTTTCTGCGCGGTATTTTCCGCACCATGGGCACAGCGGATTTGGTTTTCCAAAGATTTACATGGAACTGTAAACCTGTTGGAAAACTGCTACGAATCCGCAGCAGCCAATCCGCTGCGGATCCGCAGCCGAATCCACACCGTGTGCACATAGTCTAATTCTAAGGCTATGTGCACACGCTGCGGAAAACGCTGCGGATCCGCAGCGTTTCCGCAGCTGCGGGTCTGCAGCAGTTTCCCTTGAGATTATAGTTCAATGTAAAGCTATGGGAAACAAAAAACGCTGTGCCCATGCTGCGGAATAAACTGCGCGGAAACGCAGCGGTTTACATTCCGCAGGATGTCACTTCTTTCTGCAGATTCCGCAGCGGTTTTACAACTGCTCCAATAGAAAACCGCAGTTGTAAAACCGCAGTGAAATCCGCAGAAACACCACGTTGAATCCGCGATAAGTCCGCAGCGGTTTTACACTGCGAATTTATCAAATGCGCTGTGGAAAAATCCACAGAGGACCAGAATACCCTAACCCTAAGGAAAAATCCAGAGGACCAGAAAACCCTAACCCTAACCCTGGTTCTGAACCTAGTGGGGGAAAAAAAAAAAATATATATATTTTCTTTATTTTATTGTTGTCCCTAGCTATAAGGGTGATAAAGGGGGGGGGGGGGGTCATTTACATTTTTTTTATTTTGACGACTGGGGAGGAGATCGGGGGCGGTGTGTGTGTGTGTGTGTGTGGGGGGGGCAGAACATGATTTCCAGCCATGGCAGATGCTATTGCAGCATCGGCCATGGCTGGATTGCAATATTTCACCATTTTCATAGGTGAAATATTGCAAATTGCTCTGATTGGCTGTCGAAAGTGCAACAGCCAATCAGAGCGATCGTAGCCACGTGGGGGCAAAGCCACCCCCCCTGGGCTGAAGTACAACTCCCCCTCTCCCTGCAGATCGGGTGAAATAGGAGTTAACCCTTTCACCCGATCTGCAGGGACGCGATCATTCTGTGACACAGCATATGCGTCACAGGTCGGATTGGCACCGACTTTCATGACGCATACGCTGTATCACAGGTCGGGAAGGGGTTAAAGGGTATTTCCAGCTCAGTCTCATGTCTGAGGCAGGAATAATTGTGTCCAGAGGCCAGATACAGGAGGTTGGGAGAAGGAAAGAGTCTAGTGGAGAGAGAGCTACAGAAACAGCGTAGCTTTGATTCCATAGACTCAACCTCCCATGGTCGGTGCCTGGACGGAGGCGGCGGTGAAAATAGCAGCATAGTACTGGAGATGATAAAATGATTTGCTTCTAATATACAATTATCAAATAACTTTTTTTTAACAATAAAAATATTCTCCTTTACAATCTTTAAAAATTAACTACCAGGATTCTTTTCAATGTGGGACGGACTTAGATGGACATCCCGAAGGTCAACATCACCATCTGAATGGCTTTCAAGGGGTCAACCACCTCTCGCATGTTGTCTTTTCTCAGCACCCAGTCTGGCTTTATTCTGTAAAGAGATTCAGCGATAACTTTACAAAAATATACAAGGGAGACAATAATATTTATAAGCTGCCAAAGATAAGGTGCAGGGATGGTAGGACAAGCTGCCAAGATGGCAGTGTAGATACAGGACCATATAGGAATAACTAGAGACATGGCTCTGAATAAAAGCTGTAGATAAAAAAATGGCAGAATATATTTCATGTCAGTTAGAAAGGGCCAAGACGCAGACTGTCTGACACAGAGTAACCGCTGACTTAATTAAGTTTCTATAATAATTTATTCATGTGTTTATATTCGCTGAACGCCATAATGCCCTTTAGAGAACACAAAGTGTCATCATGTTCTCCTTGCAGTAGGAAGAACCATATCATTTCTGCCTGGAGTGTTCTTTTGACATCACCATCCTTATAGTTTTGTGGTTGGACTATAAAGCCTCTCCGCAGCAGTACAAGACTTCTTCTGACAGTCAACCGTAATCAATGGGGGAATAATAGAAGTATATCACATCAGTATCAGCAGATGGGACATACCTTGAAACAATTCTTGTCCGCACCGGTGTGGCTTGAAACAAAACATTCCCAGGACTATGAGCACTGCTCATGCGCTGCTGTCTGATATTTCTGGCAGTGTCCATCCTGTGTTTTCGTGCTGTTAATTTGTAAATGCTGCAGACACGATCCAGAGCTTTAGGTATGGCACAGATTTCCTGAGGAAAACAAATATAGAGCCGTGGACTCTCAGAATTTTAAAGTTCACTGTATTTGTTATCCAAAACATGTGTAAAATGTACACATTATGATGTATTGCAGAATGCATTAAGCTAGTGGATGATCCATGGGCTCACAGCACAGCTGCATCATATGAAGCTAGCGGGGATCCATGGGCTCACAGCACAGCTGCATCATATGAAGCTAGCGGGAGATCCACGGGCTCACAGCACAGCTGCATCATATGAAGCTAGCGGGAGATCCACGGGCTCACAGCACAGCTGCATCATATGAAGCTAGCGGGCGATCCACGGGCTCACAGCACAGCTGCATCATATGAAGCTAGCGGGAGATCCACGGGCTCACAGCACAGCTGCATCATATGAAGCTAGCGGGGATCCATGGGCTCACCGCACAGCTGCATCATATGAAGCTAGCGGGAGATCCACGGGCTCACAGCACAGCTGCATCATATGAAGCTAGCGGGGATCCATGGGCTCACAGCACAGCTGCATCATATGAAGCTAGCGGGAGATCCACGGGCTCACAGCACAGCTGCATCATATGAAGCTAGCGGGAGATCCACGGGCTCACAGCACAGCTGCATCATATGAAGCTAGCGGGAGATCCACGGGCTCACAGCACAGCTGCATCATATGAAGCTAGCGGGGATCCATGGGCTCACCGCACAGCTGCATCATATGAAGCTAGCGGGAGATCCATGGGCTCACAGCACAGCTGCATCATATGAAGATAGCGGATGATCCACGGGCTCACAGCACAGCTTCATCATATGAAGCTAGCGGGGATCCATGGGCTGACAGCACAGCTGCATGATAAAGCTAGCGGGGAATCCATGGGCTCACAGCACAGCTGCATCATATGAAGCTAGCAGGATCCATGGGCTCACAGCACAGCTGCATCATATGAAGCTAGCAGGGATCCATGGGCTCACAGCACAGCTGCATCATATGAAGCTAGCGGGGATCCATAGGCTCACAGCACAGCAGCATCATAAAGCTAGTGGGGGATCCATTGGCTCACAGCACAGCTGCATCATAAAGCTAGCGGGGGATCCATGGGCTCACAGCACTGCTGCATCATATGAAGCTAGCAGGGATCCATGGGCTCACAGCTGCATCATATGAAGCTAGCGGGGATCAAAAAGCTAGCGGGGATCCATGGGCTCACAGCACAGCTGCATCATATGAAGCTACCGGGATCCATGGGCTCACAGCACAGCTGCATCATAAAGCTAGTGGGGGATCCATGGGCTCACAGCACAGCTGCATCATATGAAGCTACTGGGATCCATGGGCTCACAGCACTGCTGCATCATATGAAGCTAGTGGGGCTCCATGGGCTCATAGCACAGCTGTATCATATGAAGCTAGCGGATGATCCACGGGCTCACAGCACAGCTGTATCATATGAAGCTAGCGGATGATCCACGGGCTCACAGCACAGCTGCATCATATGAAGCTACTGGGATCCATGGGCTCACAGCACTGCTGCATCATATGAAGCTAGTGGGGCTCCATGGGCTCATAGCACAGCTGTATCATATGAAGCTAGCAGATGATCCACGGGCTCACAGCACAGCTGCATCATATGAAGCTACTGGGATCCATGGGCTCACAGCACTGCTGCATCATATGAAGCTAGTGGGGCTCCATGGGCTCATAGCACAGCTGTATCATATGAAGCTAGCGGATGATCCACGGGCTCACAGCACAGCTGTATCATATGAAGCTAGCGGATGATCCACGGGCTCACAGCACAGCTGCATCATATGAAGCTACTGGGATCCATGGGCTCACAGCACTGCTGCATCATATGAAGCTAGTGGGGCTCCATGGGCTCATAGCACAGCTGTATCATATGAAGCTAGCAGATGATCCACGGGCTCACAGCACAGCTGTATCATATGAAGCTAGCGGATGATCCATGGGCTCACAGCACAGCTGCATCATATGAAGCTACTGGGATCCATGGGCTCACAGCACAGCAGCATCATATGAAGCTAGTGGGGCTCCATGGGCTCATAGCACAGCTGTATCATATGAAGCTAGCGGATGATCCACGGGCTCACAGCACAGCTGTATCATATGAAGCTAGCGGATGATCCACGGGCTCACAGCACAGCTGCATCATATGAAGCTACTGGGATCCATGGGCTCACAGCACTGCTGCATCATATGAAGCTAGTGGGGCTCCATGGGCTCATAGCACAGCTGTATCATTTGAAGCTAGCGGATGATCCACGGGCTCACAGCACAGCTGTATCATATGAAGCTAGCGGATGATCCACGGGCTCACAGCACAGCTGCATCATATGAAGCTAGCGGGGATCGATGGGCTCACAGCTGCATCATATGAAGATAGCGGATGATCCACGGGCTCACAGCACAGCTGCAGCATATGAAGCTAGTGGGGCTCCATGGGCTCATAGCACAGCTGTATCATATGAAGCTAGCGGATGATCCACGGGCTCACAGCACAGCTGTATCATATGAAGCTAGCGGATGATCCACGGGCTCACAGCACAGCTGCATCATATGAAGCTACTGGGATCCATGGGCTCACAGCACTGCTGCATCATATGAAGCTAGTGGGGCTCCATGGGCTCATAGCACAGCTGTATCATTTGAAGCTAGCGGATGATCCACGGGCTCACAGCACAGCTGTATCATATGAAGCTAGCGGATGATCCACGGGCTCACAGCACAGCTGCATCATATGAAGCTAGCGGGGATCGATGGGCTCACAGCTGCATCATATGAAGATAGCGGATGATCCACGGGCTCACAGCACAGCTGCATCATATGAAGCTAGTGGGGCTCCATGGGCTCATAGCACAGCTGTATCATATGAAGCTAGCGGATGATCCACGGGCTCACAGCACAGCTGTATCATATGAAGCTAGCGGATGATCCACGGGCTCACAGCACAGCTGCATCATATGAAGCTACTGGGATCCATGGGCTCACAGCACTGCTGCATCATATGAAGCTAGTGGGGCTCCATGGGCTCATAGCACAGCTGTATCATTTGAAGCTAGCGGATGATCCACGGGCTCACAGCACAGCTGTATCATATGAAGCTAGCGGATGATCCACGGGCTCACAGCACAGCTGCATCATATGAAGCTAGCGGGGATCGATGGGCTCACAGCTGCATCATATGAAGATAGCGGATGATCCACGGGCTCACAGCACAGCTGCAGCATATGAAGCTAGCGGGGATCCATGGGCTCACAGCTGCATCATATGAAGATAGCGGATGATCCATGGGCTCACAGCTCAGCTGCATCATATGAAGCTAGCGGGATCCATGGGCTCACACAACAGCTGCATCATATGAAGATAACGTGGGATCCCTGGACTGACAGCACAGCTGCATCATAAAGCTGGTGGGGGATCCACGGGCTCACAGCACAGCTGCATCATACCAAGCTAGCGGGCCATCCCTGGGCTGACAGCACAGCTGCATCATATGAAGGATGGCAGTGAACACAATGTAATCACATGACATCAGGCACTTACCCGAGCTCTTTGGGTGTTCAATGCAAAGATTGACAGGAGACAGCAAGTCTTAGTAAAAATGCTGCCCCCCTTGTCGGATACTTTATCTCCAGCTTTCTCCCTGTAGATTTGCATTAAATCGAGGAGAATGTCGATAGAGTTGTCCACCTTGTAGACTGCAAGCACCGTTCTTTCATACTGTAGATAAAATGTACATGAATTCCAGTTTTGGGCTTTGTGAACATGGCAACATAGGAAATGTGTGGAAGCACTGGCCGTACAGGGAACAAAACAATGTACATGTGTGTAAAGGGTGGCAGACATCTAAAAACAGCATGTCAGGAGTTGTGATCACTGATCAGGAGGCCAGGATTTACATCTGAGCATCACTGCTTTCTGTTCTCAGCCAGCACCACTTCTGGTATACAGTGCTAGGACAGGTCGGGGTGTTCTCTAAAGTGACAGTAAAGGGTCTCTGCTACAAATACTAAATCACATTAAAGGGTATTTCAGATCACTCCTCTTGCATATCGAGGATGGGGGAGGGGAGTGTGCGGCTGGTGACGTCTCGTCTACCGATACTTGCAGGGAAGCAAGCGAGCTGGTATAACCCTTTAATGGACTGTACTAGAACGCAGATATATCAAAGTATTTGTGGTAATTATCTGGTGCAAATATAGCAGTTGAGATAGGAGTCGTATATGTATGAAACTGCTCTGAGGCCTTTACTAACAAATACAAGAAGAACACTAGAAGAAAGGCATAGCAGAATTTATATAGTGCACCAGACTTAGAGGTGTTTGTCCAGCCATGGAGTGACTGGAGACTTGTGAATACTCACAGTGCATTGTGAAGATTCTCCGGTGCTGGGAGCAGGGGGGACCATATGATCACAAGTCTTGCAATGTGCAAACTTCCAGCCACATTCTGACTACACATGTCCAACCACCTATCTCATACCACTTGAACTCGCCTGGACTACTGCAACCTCCTGCTCTGTGGCCTCCCCTCGAACACTCTTGCACCCCTCCAATCTATTCTAAACTCTGCTGCCTGACTAATCCACCTGTCCCCCCGCTATTCCCCGGCCTCTCCCCTCTGTCAATCCCTTCACTGGCTCCCCATTACCCAGAGACTCCAGTACAAAACCCTAACCATGACATACAAAGCCATCCACACCCTGTCTCCTCCATACATCTGTGACCTCGTCTCCCGGTACTTTCCTGCACCAACCTCCGATCCTCACAAGATCTCCTCTACTCCCCTCGTATCTCCTCTTCCCATAATCGTATACAAGATTTCTCTTGCGCATCACCCCTACTCTGGAACTCTCTACCACAACATATTAAACTCTCACCTACCGTGGAAACCTTCAAAAAGAACCTGAAGACTTACCTCTTCCGACAAGCCTACAACCTGCAGTAACCACCGATCGACCAAACCACTGTACAACCAGCTCTATCCTCACCTACTGTATTCTCACCCATCCCTTGTAGATTGTGAGCCTTCGCGGGCAAGGTCCTCTCTATTCCTGTACCAGCTGTGACTTGTATTGTTCAAGATTATTGTACTTGTTTTTATTATGTATACCCCTCCTCACATGTAAAGCGCCATGGAATAAATGGCGCAATAATAATAATAATAATAACTGAGCGAGGATGTGCAAGTCTAGTCGGCAGGTGATCACATGTATACAAATTGTGCACTTGTGGTCACACGCTGGCATAGGTGTGAGGATTCACATGTCTCCAGTCACAAAGACTGCAGACTTACAGCCCAAGGCCAGACAACCCGTTTATTCCAAAACGAGCAGCTCCGACAATAAAAATCCCGATCTGTATGCTCACCTTTGACAGGTTTAGCAGCACCTGAATTGACAGCTTGATTACTTCCATGCAAGGTATGCTCCGGTTACAGCTACGGATCAGGGTAAATATGGTCTTCACTGCCCCACTCTGTGCCATACGCTCACAGCAAACAGAGGACAGTCTGGTGGCAACTTCTGCAGGAGAATAAAGGGAAACCATCAGCATTTAGGATTGACAGTGACCTAAGTAAGACCCCAGTATCAACCTTCTGATGGACTTCTAAGCTCACCAAGATGCTGCAGAGCTTCCAGGATATAGGAGAGATGCTTGTAGGTCAGCAGGTAATTCAGGGCGACCATTGTTCTGTTACAAAGTTTGTCTTCCTCTTTTATTTCTTCATTTACTGAGTGTAGACGCAGTCGCAACTTTTTCAGTGCTTTGGTATCATGCGCTTTCCTCCACTGATGTCCTCTCCACAGGGCCTGACAGTAAGATAATAAAAACACTTTCACTGTAGTGTTATATATACCCACACACTGATATGGAGTACACCAATAACTCCTCATGCTGTAGGTACCTGAAATTTTTGGATTCCTCTGGCCACTCTAGCACGTTTTCTGCGCTGAAGGAAAAGTCTGACATTTCTCTGGATTTTAGTGGCGGCTTCATGCCGGTGCTGTAACCATCCCCGCACTGTGCGCTGCAGAGTAATTATCTTTTGCTGCGTCGTGTGATAGTTTCTTCTCTGCACTGTGGAACGATACCATCTCTACAAAAACAGCCACTTATTAGGACTCGTGCCATCACAGGTCCCAGCCCGTGTCTCAGAGCTGGTCCTCACCACCATGATGCTTTACATGTACATTATGGCCCCATGTATATGAACAAGGTACATACCTGTATGTAAATCACATGGCCAATATGATTTTGTGCCCTTTTGAGCACCAGGTGATTCCGGAAAAACCTCTGAATCCTGATGGCACACAGGTGGTGATGAACAGCCGAGCTGAACCTAAGAAGCTGACGCTCTCGCTTTACACCAGCAACCTGGAAGAAAAGGCATTCAAGTAAAAATACACAACAAAAGGCTGAAAACTATCAGTCCTGATTAGGCTAATGGCTGCTGCGCAATAGAAATAAGGGTCAGAGTGCCATATTTGATATAGGACCGTATGAATACAATAGGGGGTAATAACAGAAGATCTAACCAGGAGATTGTGATAGCGTCTGGTGGGCAATAATCCTATATAAGAGATTAAGTCACTGTGGAAGATGATCAGGATTGATCGTTCCACTGATACGAATGATCTACTAGTAGTAGTAGTAGTACTTCAATTAGAAATAACTAACAATTGGACCTAAGCACAAGCACCTTCAAGTAATTGTCATGTGTTTGTAAACAGTGTCCCCTCCGCTGCCAAATTACCATAATTTGCCTTAGGTAATTTGTGTATGAATCGGTGAGAAGAAACACCAGCTGATCTCTAAGCTGGGAATGAATATTATTTCACCAAACACAACGATGAGTACATGGGGTCTGCGGGGGTCACCTGCTTTCGGAGCAGCCAGCCTCGGGTGCACGCCTGCAGTCTGATCACGCAATTCTTCAGCCGCACGTAACGAAGCAGCTCACACCTTCCTGGCTGCAAAGCCCTAAAGTGCCGCTGAAGGGTCACCGCTGCGCCTCTCAGGCGGAGGAACCGCTGCCGATGCCTGAAGCCTCTGAAGGCGGCTTGTATCGAACACGCGGCACGCCGCTTCTAAAGAAAAGAAGGACATCCGCATGTTACAGGAAGAAAAGTTGCGCCCTTCAATCACAGATTACATTTCTCAGGAAACAAATAACTTAAAATGAACAAAGGTCAATATTTTTCCCACTGGGTTATCACTTAAGACCCAAACGTTTTGTTAGGCTAGGTTCACATTTGCGGTTGAGTCTGCAGCGTATCGTCCGCAACCGCATGATAACGTAGCGTTTATCCGCATCAGCTTACGCATGACGGCAAAAAACACGCAGCGTTTGTATGCTTTTTTGCTTGCGTTTGCGCTTTTTATGCGCATGCGTTCAATATTTCCAGGAGGGCATGTCTCAATGAGTTCCTGGACATGCGCAGTCCGAAGTACGCAAGAGCATCGAACGTAAGAGAGGGATTTTTGTGTACTCACCGTAAAATCCTTTTCTCCGAGCCAATCATTGGGACACAGACCGTGGGGTGTTATGCTGCTTGCCACTAGGAGGACACTAAGTGATACAAAGAAAGTTAGCTCCTCCCCTGCAGTATACACCCTCCTGCTGGCCCTCAGCTAACCAGTTCGGTGCAAAAAGCAGTAGGAGATCAGTAACAACATATTAGCTTACAGCATGTCATATTATATATGAGAGTATAGCATATCGGATTATAAAAACAAGCATAAGCCAATACCAGGGTGGGAGCTGTGTCCCCCAATGATTGGCTCGGAGAAAAGGATTTTACGGTGAGTACACAAAAATCCCTCTTTCTCCTTCGCCTCATTGGGGGACACAGACCGTGGGACGTACCAAAGCAGTCCCTGGGTGGGGACAACGTTAGATCAGGCCCTGTGTAACTGCTACTTACAAGTGCGCCACTGCGGCCTGCAGAGTCCGCCTGCCCAGAGTCACATCTTTGGAAGTCTGGGAATTACAATGCTTCAAGAATGCATGCGGACTGGACAAATCCGCAAGCTTGCAGGCGTGTCTTGTCGACGCCTGGTGCCTAGAACCCACGATAGACAGGGAGATAGGCTGTCATCTAACACGGAAGGACTCCTGGATGGTGAAAGGAATACACCAGGCTAAATGGCCGATGAAGACGGCCAAACCCTTCCTGTAAAGCCTTCCTCTTACCGTTAGGAAACCCAAGATACAGTGTCCAACCTTCGGAAGGACGCCGTCCTCAAGACGTACCTACTCAGAGCACTCGCTTCGTTTGGAATATGGGGAACTCATTCCATTTTGTGGACTGGTGCTGAAAGAGATGAGGGAAGAACTATGCCCTCATGACAGTAGTAATACAATACCACCTTGGTAACTAGGGACGGGGAAGGCCTGAGGACAACCTTGCCTTGAAGGAAATAAGGGAAAAAAAGTCTGAAAAGACCCGTTAGCACCGAAGACTCGTCAGGATGAGTATATCACCGAGAAAAAAAGGGGGCGACCTTCCCTAATAGAATAGATCCCAATGATCTAACGGTATGCAATAGGGAAGAACTACATGTGAAAACATCCTGCGAGGTGGTCCCTACTTGCAGTTTTGTTGCAGAAAGACAGAAAGCTACCAGCTCCGCAAGCGAACTGACGTGGTCAGTGCGGATTTCCGAGGATCACTGGGGCCCTTTCTGCTTCTGAAAATCTTTCGGAAGTGGAAACTGGTACCACGGAATAACCAGAGCATGCAGTGCGATGGCTCTTGGATCTCGAGGCCGAACAACAAACTCGAGTACACAGGCGATCAGTCAGGACGCCATCCGAACTACAACTGTAGAGCTCCAGTGATGGCGGGTCTGATGGAAGACTTTCGGGTGAAGTTCCCACTCACTTGAGGTGAAACCCTGACGGCTAAATATGTTCGCAGCCCAGAGTTCTACTCCTGGGATATGTACTGCCAAGATCACAGAGTGATAGATCTCGGCCCATGTGAGGTACCTTGGCCATGGTGCTTGAACGTGGGTACTCACTAGATGATTGACGTATGACACAGCCGTGGCGTTGTCCAATTGAAATCGGATGGGTTGACCCGCCATAAGGTAGTGGACCTACTATAGGACCCCCTTTGAGATCTCCAGAGCAATGATCGGGAGAAGAGGACTGGCATTGGAAGTTACTAGTAACCATGGAACCGGGAGAAAAAAACCCTGGATGAAGGAGCTCAGAGACTATCGTCTGAAAGGCTGCTTGACTTGCTGAAAACTAACGGAGCGAAGGACCTGCTTCCATTGTCGTCTCCATTTTTTTTTTTTTTTTTAAGAACCCTCCCAGCAAATCGAATGAAATGAGGGGATGAGTGAGCAAGAGCGCGAGCTCCCTGTTGAAAAACCATGACCTTGTCTGGAGGGAAAATTACCACCCTTCGGGAAGAGTACCGGATCATCCTCAAAAAGGATATCTGCTGGGCTGGAAATGAGAAGTTGTCTAAGTCTAGCCACCAGCCCGGGTGAGAGGGTATCACAAGTGATATAGACGACTTAGCGTAGTCATGCAAGGGCGGGTAAACAGTCGGCCAAACAGGGCAGGACGGCCACGCCTCTAGGTGCAAGATGACAGCCGCCATGACCCTTGCGAACACTGGGTGCGGTAGCAAGGCCGAAGGACAAGGTCGTGACTTAAATGCTGTTCACGAATGGAAAAGCAAAGGGATTTTTGAAGAGGTTAGGCATCCCGAATGTCGATGGATGCCAGAGACTGCACCTTTGGCTGAGCGGAGGAGCTCCATTCGAAGAAGAACAACCTTGTGAAAAAATTGTTAGAAGTTTGAGGTCCGGGATCGGTCCTACTTCTCGTTCCCCTTTTAGGAACCAAGATCCCTTAGATCTAGACTGTCCTGGACAACCCTTTCACTGTTGGTCGGGGCTGTAGGAACGTACGATCCTTGGTTAGTCTCCCGCTCAAAAATTTGATTGACCAGCTGAACTGTCTTCAGGAAAGGGGTACTGGTGTGAATCAAAGTAGTTGAGGTCTCCAGGCAGGAGACCATTGCTCTAGCAATCCATGCGGCGGCTAGGGAGGGTAGAGGGCTGGACCCGTAGCCGCAAAACGGAACAAACCAGATTTGCTATTTGACAGATCGTGGCATTTTTAATTGAGGACATATCGGGCAGGGATACTGGTAGGTAAACCACAGGAGATTGTACCCGGTTAATCTGCCGAGTGGCAGAATGCGCCGCTGCTTCCAGCAGGTCATTGCAGAGTTAAAAATTAGGAGCCTTGATCCACCATCCTCTTAACAGGGAAGTGGAGAGGGAACATTCGCCTTCTTGCATCTTCTGTTAAAGAGTGGTGATGCAGAGGGGGGTGCTCAGACGCCCGAAAAAAGGGTGCCTCTGTACATCCACAGAGTTCAGGTCTCCGGGTGGACAGGACAGGTTGTCTGGCGTTAGGCCTGGATGCAGAAAAGGATATGGAAGCGACATTCATAATAATAATAATAATAATAATTTTATTTATATAGCGCCAACATATTCCGCAGCGCTTTACAACTTATAGAGGGGACTTATACAGACAACAGACATTACAGCATAACAGAAATCACTCATGTGCCCGTCTGTTGATGGTGTGGGGAGACCGGCGCCCTTTAAAGTGCCTGTCGCCCTTAAAAATCAGACCAGGCACAACGTCCCACGTAGAGGCTTCTATCCAGTGAATCGCATATCCGGACTGGATGGCAAAAGCTCTACGAGGGAGTTTAGACTGAGGGAACTAGTTACACTGGGATAAACTGGGATCAGCGGCAGAGGGCTCCTCATTTATGACCAGTTTCGGATTGGTCATGTGCCTTTAAGACCAGGGAATACTGGTCGTGTGCCTTTAAGACCAGGGAATACTGGTCGTGTGCCCTTAAGACCAGGGAATACTGGTCGTGTGCCTTTAAGACCAGGGAATACTGGTCGTGTGCCTTTAAGACCAGGGAATACTGGTCGTGTGCCTTTAAGACCAGGGGATACCTACTGGTCCCGTGCCTTTAAGACCCGGGAATTCTGGTCACGCGCCTTTAAGACCAGGGAATTCTGGTCAGGCACCTTTAAGACCAGGGAATACTGGTCACGTGCCTTTAAGACCAGGGAATACTGGTCACGTGCCTTTAAGACCAGGGAATACTGGTCACGTGCCCTTAAGACCAGGGAATACTGGTCACGTGCCTTTAAGACCAGAGAATACTGGTCACGTGCCTTTAAGACCAGAGAATACTGGTCACGTGCCTTTAAGACCAGAGAATACTGGTCACGTGCCTTTAAGACCAGGAATACTGGTCATGCGGGTTTAGGTAAAATCTCGCAGCGAGCGAGAAGCGCCAATTCAGGGGGCGGAACCACAGGCACGACGTGGGCGGAGTCTCGAGACTTCCATGAATAGGCCCAAGCCGGGGCGTAAATTTCTGCAGCCGGTACTGGTCACGTGCCTCGCCAGCGTAGAAGTGAGGGGTGGTCACACCCGTTGCTTGAGAAAATCGAGTGCTTCCGTGCCAGGCGAAAAGCGCCAGGAAAAAAGGCAGAGCCGCCTTAATGTGCCACAGTGCGCTTCTGGGGTGCGGCCTACACATCGGCTGAAGCCGGGAGCTAAATTTTTGTAGCCGGCTGGAGCGTTACCTCAAGGAGGTGGGCCACAGGGAAGCCTGAGACTGCCTGTGACTATCCCGCTGCAGAAGCCCATCGCTGCCAGGATCCACTCACCAACGGTGCGCGTCCCGGCATGGAGCCGCCGCGGATGTCGGAGCGTGGATGGGCGTTACCTCAGGTGCAGAGATAGAGGGATAAACCTCAATCCATCATCCCTTTTGTTAGGGAGGTGGAGAGGAACCGTCCGCCTCCTTGTGCCATCCGCTTTCACAGTGGTGGGACAGTGGGGGCTGCCCGGACCATGGAGAGGGGCTTCTGTACATCCACGAAGTTCAGCCCATCGGGACCGTGAAGGCACCTTCGCCCCTGAAGGGGATTTCAACTGCGGCCTAGTCCGGCTGAAAAAACCAGGGACTAAATTTATGGAGCCTGCCGGTGGAGCGTGTCGGCGGGCCGCGCGCTGAATGATTGCCGCGGCACCCCCAGGACCGCATCTTCCACGCAGGCAGCGTGAGGAAGAATGGCCCCCGAGAACTGCAGGGCGCCTCTCGTCCCAGACGAGAAGCACCGATATAGGGGGCGGGGTTATGGCTGTGGGAGGGATCTGCCCACTGCAGCCTACTCCAGCTGAAAAGCCGGCGACTAAATTTCCGGCCTGTCCGGCAGTGGCAATGCGCGGCAGCCGCAAGTGATCCGGAGCGCAGGAGAAACTCCTCTGTACTCACGGTTCAGCCTCCATGGCTGCCGATGCAGGTCCCCCTGTCCCTGCGCGCTCCCTCCGTTCTCGGATCCTCTTCAGGAACTGGTACGTTCCTCTTGTGCAACGCCATGTGATGTGGGCCTTGTATGTCGGGCCCCAGGAGAGGAACATTAGAGCAGGCTCCAAGTACTCGCCGTCTTGCAGGGGGAAGGGAGATCGGGACCAAAGATGGAAACCCGTCGCCCCAGTAAGAATTGGCGTGCTCCAGCGTCGCAGGAGAGGGACGGGGAGGTATACTCGCCGTGCTCGCCTGTTGCTGGTTCGGGGGAGAGCGGGCCCTATAAAAAGGGGTCCGTCGCCCCCTTCACTCCGTTGAATAAAAATTTACAGAAAAATTAAAATTAAAATAAGAAAGTTGGGGTCTGACAGACCCAAGTGCCTCCTACAGACACTAAGCAAGAACTGGTTAGCTGAGGGCCAGCAGGAGGGTGTATACTGCAGGGGAGGAGCTAACTTTCTTTGTATCACTTAGTGTCCTCCTAGTGGCAAGCAGCATAACACCCACGGTCTGTGTCCCACGGTCTGTCCCCCCCAATGAGGCGAAGGAGAAAGACATGCGTACACATGCGTTCCCATAGACAGTAATGTGTTAATTTTAACGCCCTCATCCACAATGCTTGACGGAAATTTGCCACCTCAAAAATTCTAACATGGTGCGTTAGCCGCACCCCACTGCACGCCACGAAAAAACGCATGCGTAGGCGAATACATGCACCTGCGTCTACAATGTTAAAGATAGAAAAATCGAGACGCATGCGGATGTATGGGTCAGAAACGCTGCGGACACAACCACAAATATGAAACCTGCCTTAAAAAGCAGAACAATAAAAAGCAATCCTGCTCCCATAATTCTGTAAGAATATAACACCATTCCAGCCATGCTACTCTCCACACAAAGTGCCTTGTTGGATACATTAGGCCGGGTTTAGTTTGTACAATACCACAGCCAGTGATCGTTGTATACCAGATCAGTCACCCCCCCCGAAGGGTCTGGTGGTCCCATCTTTAACATCATATTTTGGGGGAAATATGGGAGATATCATACCTCATGCAGCTCTTTTCTGACAACATATCCTTTGTACACAGATTGAAGCCTTATTGCAGCCGCTCGCTTTTGCAGAAACCCTTTGCGGATATCCCTTGTAACGAGGGTCTCTCGCCATCTCCTCTGAATGCACACGGCGGCCTTTCGAAGTTCAGTAAACCTAAGACCACAGACAGAAGCCGACCATCACTATTACGCTCCCAATACTTCACTGCCTGGATACAGATCCTACTACGTATGACCCTGCCATGGCAGCACCAGCTCACCTTGCCCTTTCTTGCTTGGCTCTCACATGTCTCTGAACACTCATCACAGTCCTGATAAGGGTCATGTAGTTTTTTCGGATAGTGTAGGATCTGTAGAATTGCTGGATCACACGAGCCGCTCTCCCCTTTTTTAAGAATGACCTGATTTGGGACCCTCGATAGGCCGCCTGTGTTACAACAATAATGTTTTAAACAAGAAAAAAAAATGTAAAAAAAAAATAAAATTTAAAGTGATTTTAACAAAAGAAACTTTCTTTTGCCGAAATGTAACTCAAACTGTAGTATTAATCCTTTAGTGAATAGGATAAACAATGTACGACTTATTACATTGTACTATACTGGCATTTATATTAGATGCCCCGACTGGATTCATCTTTCAATAAATAAATAAAAAATATTATAAAATATGCACCAAAATTTGGGAACAAAGAAAGCCAAGTGAAAGCAAGTGAAAGTTGTATAACCCTAAATCTGGTTTTTTTTCATGATGTTCTAGTCTAAGAATTAGACAGTATTAATAAATACATGTTTACAGTCCCATTATTAGCAATCAGTAACGTGTGTCTAGCATGTGTATTAGAATACTTACCGGTTGCTGTGCTCTGCCGTTTCCAGCGCTGCTCATGTCCTCTCCTGTATCACGGGACCACAGCCCAGTTCCGAGTCTTATAGACTTATATTGATTAAGTGTCCTCTAGTCCACACAACTAATCAGTAAGATTCTCTGCTGTATTCCAGCTCTATTCCACATAATTTATAACCTGCATTTCAGAGATGAACGAGCAGGGCGCCTTTACATATGCCTGTCTGTATAGCCTCAATATATGCATCACCCTCCTGATCACCAATAAGATGTCCTCCTCCCCAATGTTCCCTCTACACGATGTAGACCTACCTGTAGAACAACAGCAGCGGTCCTGAGCCTCATGTAATAGTGACGCTGGAGCGCCCGGAGACAACACGCTCGGTATCTCTGTTGTATGGTTAGAGCGGCTATTTTATACTGGAGGAAAAGATTTCTTTGCACATATCTCCGCCAACAGGCCTAGAGAAGAAACAAGTCCATCAAATTGTTAGGAAAGTGTGGGAAAAAGAGTAACACCTGTAACCAAGGATAAACATAGCTTTGCATAGGAGCTGTAGGCACAAATTAGCATTTACCCAATTTTAATTTTCAGTGTTTTGGACTGATGTATATACATTTTATATACCCTTTAAATAAGGAATACACACCTGGATTATTATTGCAGCACACCGAGCCTTGATGAACCTCCTTTGTACACAGAATCTTCGCATCACTGACTGCAGACAGACCACGCGTCTCCTGACATCCAGGTAAGCCGTTCTGTGCTGCCGGGTAATAATCAGAGCCCTGTACCGCCGCTGAAGGACGATGGTGGCGGCTCTCTGCCGGTCATAGAGGTTCTTCATT
Source organism: Ranitomeya variabilis (assembly GCF_051348905.1). Lineage (NCBI taxonomy): Eukaryota > Metazoa > Chordata > Amphibia > Anura > Dendrobatidae > Ranitomeya > Ranitomeya variabilis. The sequence goes on from NC_135239.1 coordinate 82,147,353, forward strand.
CTGTGCATCCTGTAGTAGGACTGCAACGTCACAGCAGATTGTCGGAGAATCAGAAATCTTTTCCGGCACACGACCATACGTAGATAAGCCTGTAGTCTTTGTGCGGCTTTTTCTTGGCGCACCATCCTGCGGGCCAGCAATCCCCTATAAGCAGACTGAATTACTACAGCGGACGCCCGCAGGGACACATACTCGGCTCTCTGCAGACGCACTTGGCGACAGCTTCTGAACCAGTTTTGGATACAAGCAGCAGATCCTTCCACTTGTTGGAGCCTTTTTCTAACCCGATAGGCTCTGAAGGCAGCTTGGATGACCAGGACTGCAGACGAGATCCGGAAGAAGGCTTTTCTATTCTGATACATCCTGAACGTTGCCTGGATTACTAGAGCCGCCGCCGTCCTCCGTGAAGCCTTTCTCCTTTTCATAGCTCGGAAAGCAGCCTGTATGCATGTTGTTGCTTTCCTTAGGGTGGTAAATTGCTTGACTGCCTCATCTCTTAACACATTTGCTCTAAAGCACAACTGTATTCTTCTTGTGGCTTGCTGCAAGGCGATATAGGATCTCCGCTCTTTGTACATCCGATAAGTGGCTTGGATCACAGCTGCGGCTCTGTTTCTCTGCGCCAGTCTTTTGCGGGATTTATAGGATCTCCATGCGGATTGGATACAAGTTGCCGCCTTTCGAATAGTGATAAAACGTGTGCGCTGTGATCTGGCTAGTGCGAGGGCTCGGTATCTTCTCTGGACATGAGCGGTGGCACACCTAAGCTGTTTATACTTCTTTCTTTGTATGTGGGCTTTAACATACTTTTGGATGCTCGTAGCCGCTTGGTGCATTCTTCTAATCTGTCGTCTTACTTTCGCCCCCCTAAAAGCTGCTTGAAGCAGTATGGCAGATTTTTTGGTGGTTTGATACAAGCACAAATCCTGGTCCCTTGCCGTCTTTGCTCTGTATCGCTGCTGTATAGTTTGGGTGGCCTTTATTAGTCTTTTGTAGCATTTGTGATGAACGTACCTGCGATAACTGGACTGGATTACAGTGGCGGCTTTATTCATGGCATTCAGACCTCTCCGCACCCTCATTCCCCTAAAACCCGCCTGAATAGTGACAGCCGAGTAATGCAATCTGAGAAATCGTCCCCGTAGCCGCCTGCATTCAACAACAGAACGGTACCACATCTGAATGGTACGAGCCGACTCGCGCTGGGCCCTATACAAAACTAGGATTCTGCGCATCTTGAAGTAGGACTGTATTCTAGTGGCCATTTTATGCTTCTTGTCAAGGTCTTTTCTTACTTTATATCCTCTGTATGAAGCCTGAATACAAGATGCAGCTTTCCGCATTGACCGGTAGTCTCGATAATGTCGGCGGGTTAGAATAGTTGCTCTATATAGTCTCTGAACACGAATGGTCGTTTGCTTTAATGTAAGGTAGCGCCTGCGCTCAATATACGTTCTGAATTGTCTCTGGATGATTGTGGCCGCTTTTTCCTGGGCTTTTAGCCCTTTTCTTACCTGCCAGCCTCTATAACTAGCTTGGAGACAGACCGCGGCATCTTTCATAAAAGAATAGCGTAAAACTTCAAAGTCTCTGATCTTCTTTGCCCGGTATCTCTGCTGCATCACACGTGCTGCCCACTGCATTTTTCTATAATTACATTTGCACAAGTACATGCGGTAGGCCGATTGGATTTTTGAGGCGGCCCGGTTCATTTCAGCTATTGCCCGCCTCACCTTAGCACCCCGGTAAGCAGCCTGAAGTTTTATCACGGATTGCCGTAGGTTTACGTATGCTTCTCGCTCATGTACAGCGGATCTATAGGACCTGTAATATCGCTGTATGGTGACACACGCACACTGTAGAGTCTGATACTTAACACGCGTCTTGTGCATTCTGAATGCTGCTTGGATGGCGGTGGCAGCACACTGCATCTCCTGCAGCTTCCTTCTCTCTCGGAAACCCTTGTATGCAGATTGTAGAACAACGGCAGCCTTTCTTAACTTGATGAACTCTTGTCTGTGATGATCGCCAAGCTTTTTGGATTTATATATTTTCTGAACGACTATGGTTGCCTTTCGCAGTGTAAGGAACTGACGCCTTTCTATAAAAGTTTTGATCGCCCCCTGAAGGACCCTTGCAGCGTTGCGCTTGGCCTTGAATTCTCGCCGCTGCTTCATTGTCCGGAAAAATGACTGAATGCACACTGCAGCACGTCTCATGTCACGGTACCGCTGCATCTGCCGGTTCCTCGCCAGGGACGCGCGGTAGCGTTGCTGCACTGCTATGGTGACATTTCTTAGCTTGGTGAAGTAACATCTCTGTTTGAACATTCGGTATTGCGCCTGTATCACAGCTGCAGCCATATTCATGCGACCAATCTGCTTCCTAAGGCTTCTCCCTCTCCATGCTGCTTGAACAGTGCATGCGGCCTTCTTAAGGTCAGTATATTGGCTCTGCACCGTTCTGCGTTGCAGCACTGCTCTGTAGCGTTGCTGGATCACCGCAGCCGCCCGCCTCATTGTCTGGTACGCCATCCTCTGTGTGTGCATTCTGTACACCGACTGGATCAAAACCACGGACTTTCGCATCAGATGCAATCTTTGCCTCGTCTTCACCCCTCTATAGACGGACTGAAGTCTGATAACATTCCTCTTGAGGTGGATGTATTCTGTTCTTTGCGTCCGAGCAATCACTGCGCTGCGGTACCACCTCTGTATGGTTATTGCGCTCATCTTCAATTTAAGGTACCGTTTGCGGACTCTGTAGGAGCGGTAATAGGCCTGAACCGTGCAGGCTGCTTTACGAATATATAAGAAATTGTTCCTGGTCCTCCATCCTCTACAAGCAGCTTGAAGGACTGTAATAGCGGCTTTCACCTTTAAATAATGGGATCGCTGACATTTCCGTGAAAGATGCGCTCTGTAGCGACATTGAATGATCTCAGCAGATCGCTTCACGGTCCTATACCGTGTAAGGCAGACATGCATTTTGTAATAGGACTGGATTACACTTGCGGCTCTGTGCAGCTTCAGGATCTCACTTCTTACTTTTCTGGCTCTCCAGTTGGCTTGGACCCTTCTTACCATCAGACAGACATGAAGGTATTTTTCCCGTTCCTTCCTACCAGTCAGTAAGGCCCGGTAGTGCTGCTGGACGGTTATTATTGCCTTCCTAATTTCTTCAAACCTTCTTCGGGCAAGAAACCTTCTAAACTCTGCCTGAATAGTGACTGCAGCGGCATGCTGCTCATGGAGTTGCCTCCTCACTTGGAGGCTGCGGTATGCAGCTTGTATCACAGCAATCGCTCTCTTCGTTTTCCGGAAATTTTCCATTTCGTTCTTTGTTTGTTTCTGGCCTCTGTACCAGCTCTGAATAGTCAGTGCAGATTGGCGCATTTTCAGATAGCGCTTCCTTACCATGTAACATCGGATCCTGGCTTGTATACGAACTGCTGCAGCGCGCTGGATCCGCACTCTTCTGCGCTGCATGCACCCCCGGTAGGCTGCTTGCAGTCGCACAGCAGACCGCCTCATTAATAAGAACGTCTCCCTATGATGAACACAATCATTGTGTGCCCGGAGTCTCCTCTGTACGATCACAGCAGATCTGCGCAATCTTACATACTGCTTTCTCGCCTTCTGCATTCTGTACCAAGCTTGCAGTGTGGTGGCAGCACTATTCCTGGCGTTCATCCGCTTTCTCACCAGGTATCCTCGTACAGCAGACTGGATTTCTACACAAGCCGCCCTTTTCCTGATGAAAGTCTTTCTCTCTTTAAGCATCAACATGTTAGCTCGGATGAGTCTTTGTACAGAAATAACTGTCCGTTTCAGCACAAGGTAATGTTTTCTTTCCTGCCACATTTTACACAAGGACTGTATCTTTACTGCAGCTGCCCGAATGGTCAGGTATCTACGTCGTTCCTTAATCATACGATACTGAGACTGAATCACAATGGCGGCATTAATCATGGCTTCCAGCTTGCGTTGCCGCCATCTCCTGCAGGCTTTCTGAAGGACCAACGCGGCTTTGTTTTCCCTTGCATTCTTATCCAGTTTCCACCTCCTGTAAGCAGACTGGATAACAGCAGCTGAGGATTTTACACGGAGATAGAGGTTACGCTCCCGTGTAGCCAATAACCAAGCGCGCACATGGACCTGAATGGTTCTCACAGCACGCATAGTCCTTTCATAGGAGGAGACCGCAATCTTAGCTCGGACTATTGCTTGCATGAGAACAACATATCCTTTAAGTGATCTGTAATATTTCAGAGCAGAAAAACATCGCCAGTGTTTCTGTAAAGCAAAAGGAAGATGGAGTTAGTTATGCTAACAGATTGTATCAGCGCTCCATAACAAAGAATAATGGACAGTTACACACCTGAAGAACGACTGCTGCGGAGGTCTCAATTTCTTTTTGCTTTAGAGATCTTAGTGCCACCAGCGTCTTGTAGGCCAGGTATTTTCTCCAGTGCTTTTGGATTAAAATGGCAGAAGAAGTTCTCTTTAAAACCCTACGTCGTGATAGGAATCTGCGTACAGCACATTGGATGACACAGGCTGCCTTGTGCTTCCTCTGGAAAACAAATTGGAGGGCAGAGAGAATAAACCAGGTAAGTACATACATACATGGAAGCAGCCAGAAGTATTTTCATGGTCTCAATCAGTTAAGCATAAAATATATCAATGAAATACGAGAAGGTTTTATTAAATACAAAAGTTAAATTAAATGCAAAACTACACACACACACTTAATCAGAGGGCTTCTGTAAGGATTCTTAAGGAGGAAAATAAAAATGATAAAAAATATATAGAAAAGGCCATTATAAATACACTCCTTAAAATTTAAATTGCAATACCAAAAAGGAAAGGTTGTGGGATTATGGAAATCAATAAATGGAACAATAAGTATATGAATTATATGGAAATGATGAAAAAAATTAAAATAAAATTGTCAAAATATCTCGATTTATTTAGTATGGAGTATCATTATGCACAGCAATATACACACTTGCATGTCTTAGCTGCCATTAGTGAGGCTATTAGTTATGTGAGGAATGTTCTGCTGCATTTAATGCTTTTGGGCAGCAAATCATCAAGATCCACAGCTGGCAGCTCCTTTTGCAATTGAACGCCAATGATGTGATCAATGTGCTCTAGGGGAGACAAGTCTTTTGCTGTTGAAAATCCAAGGACATTAGCATGGACAAACAGAAAAAAAAACGCACCAAAAAACGCACCTAAACCTGCGTTTTTGACGGAGCTTCTTTCCTGCCAAGATCAGGTTTTGATGCAGGAAAAAAAAAGCAACAAAAACGCCCTGTGTGAACTTACCCATAGTGTTGCAATTTCATTGTTATGGTACGTATATTCTTAAAGAACATTAAATAGCAATTCACGTGTTTATTTCAAGGACGGTAATCACTATAGGATTAGCATGGCTGCTGTCTTGTTACACTGAAACCTGTCCAAAAACGTTACTAGTACAGGCACCTGTGAGCACATGTAGTAGGGAGCACGGGTTTACTCCTTCATGGAAGATAAGCTCCCATGCATAAACTGATCTAATACTGGAGATACCTGGGGTGCTGAGCAGGTCTGTGGAGCTGGTTATACCTCAGACTCGTCAATTTGCCTAACTCCTGACCCAGAGCAACGGTCACGACTGAGCATGTACATAAAGTGCAGCACAGATCCAGCTCAACTAAAAGCAGTGATCCTTAGATCAGGAACAGAACAGACATTTATAGGACATTTTATCGATTTCCCTAATTCCTATGCAAATTGTCTCTTCAGAGAGGAAGAGGACTAGAACTCTAGTGCCACCTATTGGAAGTAGCAATCCTAACAGTCAATGTCGACCCTTTAACGAGCCTTGTCACATGACTTAGGATAATAGCCAAACCAGAATCTCAATTTGCAGACACTGTTTCGGGGTACTGCCCCTCGTCAGTGCAAAGTGGAGATCTGACTTTACTTAGTAAGAGGCGTCTGACCGATATCCAAGAAGTATTGTTTCTCCTTGCGGAGATTGACTTAAAGCCACAATGCTCCTCTGGGAAATATGCAAATTGTCTCTTCAGAGAGGAGAGAACTAGAACTCAAGTGCCACCTATTGGAAAAGTCAATGTCGACCCTTTAACGAGCCTTGCCAAATTACTTAGGATAAAAGCTTAGCATGTCAATCTCCGCAAGGAGAAACAATACTTCTTGGATATCGGTCAGACGCCTCTCACACAAACAAGCCGGATCTCCACTTTGCACTGACGAGGGGCAGTACCCCGAAACAGTGTCAGCAAATTGAGGTTCTGGTTTGGCTTTTATCCTAAGTCATGTGACAAGGCTCGTTAAAGGGTCGACATTGACTTTTAGGATCGCTACTTCCAATTAGTGGCACTAGAGTTCTAGTTTTCTTTCTCTCTGAAGAGACAATTTGCATATTTCCCAGAGGAGCATTGCGGCTTTAAGTCTCCTCATCTCAGCATGCTTAGCCTGTCAATCTCCACAAGGAGAAACGATACTTCTTGGATACCAAATTCCTATGAAAACATTTACAGAACATCCTGCATTCCACTACTGCACCCAATTATATATTGTAGAAGTCAAAATGGATACAGACTCCGACTCCAATGGCCATGGTGCTGAAGTAAGAAGAGGCTCTCACTGCTATCCACTGTCTATCTGATTTAATACTGGAGATACCAGAGGTGCCGAGGTAAGAAGAGGCTGCTCATACTGCTGTCCACCCAGTATATGATCTAATACTGGAGATACTAGGGGTGCAGATGTAAGAAGAGGCTACTCTCACTGCTGTCCGCCCAGTATATCTAGTACTGGAGATACCAGGGGTGCTGAGGTAAGAAGAGGCTGCTCACACTGCTGTCCACCCAGTATATGATCTTACATCTGCACCCCTAGTATCTCCAGTATTAGATCATATACTGGGTGGACAGCAGTGTGAGCAGCCTCTTCTTACCTCAGCACCCCTGGTATCTCCAGTACTAGATATACTGGGCGGACAGCAGTGAGAGTAGCCTCTTCTTACATCTGCACCCCTAGTATCTCCAGTATTAGAAGAGGCTACTCTCACTGCTGTCCGCCCAGTATATCTAGTACTGGAGATACCAGGGGTGCTGAGGTAAGAAGAGGCTGCTCACACTGCTGTCCACCCAGTATATGATCTAATACTGGAGATACTAGGGGTGCAGATGTAAGAAGAGGCTACTCTCACTGCTGTCCGCCCAGTATATCTAGAACTGGAGATACCAGGGGTGCTGAGGTAAGAAGAGGCTGCTCACACTGCTGTCAGCTCTGTCTGAGTGCTGAGAGGCTGCTGTGGCTTGGAGATATCTTCACATTACATGGTCAAGACAGCTGTCATTTTAGTGTAATATAATGATCATATACCTCAACAAAACAAGTGTCATTTCTCCTCCGCCACATTGGGGGACACAGGACCATGGGTGTTATGCTGCTGTCTCTAGGAGGCTGACACTAAGTTGAGACAAAAAAGAGTTAGCTTCTCCCCTGCAGTATACACCCTCATGCTGTCTTCCAGAGACCCAGTTCAAGCTTAGTGTCCGTAGGAGGCACACTGGATTTAAACCTTTCTATCCCGGACGAAGGGGGCGACGGATTCTTTCATGTTCCGATCTCCCCCGAACCAACAACAGGCGAGCACGGGAGTTTCACCTCTCCGTATCCTCTCCTGCGACGTGGGAAGCCACTGCCTGAGCTGATTTTTAGGGGCGACGGGCCCCTTCAAGGGCACCGATCTCCCCCCTCCTTTATCAGACGAGCACTGGAGTGTCACCTTCAGTATCCTCTTCTGCAGCCAAGCCTATTGCCGGACTTTTTGCCCTGACCACCAGGTTTTACCCTCGGCTGTTCAGAGGCACCTTACATTGTGGTGTCCGTGCAGCCCCCACTGCATCACCACTGAGAAAGCGGATGATGGAAGGAGGCGGACGGTTCCTCTCCACCCCCCTTTCATGGGGATGGTGGATAGAGGCTTCCCCCAACCCTGCACCGTCCTATTCCCCCAGGCACAGCTCACCAGATCCATGGAAAAAGATCTGACCGCTGGTGCAGTAAGCTTCTCTGCTTATCTCCCCTTCTGTCGGGTTAAGTGCCATATCATTTGGGGGAGGGTCGGTCGCCCCAGCGGTTCCGGAGGGCTCCCTCACCTTTTCAGGGTCTCCCCTAGGATCCGGCTCCTCGGCCGCAGCGCCGGGCTGAAGCCGCAAATTTAGTCCCCGGCTTCGGCCTAGCAGGCCGGTTCCCGATAGGCTCCGCCCCCTTTTTTTGCGTCATTCGGCGGCTCCGCCCCCTGGTCCTGGCGCTTCTCGCTCTCTGCGAGATTCCCCTCACCAACCCCCGGCGGCCATCTTTCTTCTCTGCACGCCGCAGCTCCAGCTCCACGTGCAGAGCTCTGACTGCCGGCTGCGCTCCTCCAAGTGCAGCGCCCTGTCCGCCGGCTGTCTCTCCACCAGCACCGCCGCTCTTCCTCTCAGCGGGGCATAGGACCACGGGTAAGGAGACGACGTTAGTTCTCCCTTGCAGCATCGCCCTCGCTTCCACAGCTTACAGGCCCTGTGCACTGTCTTTTACTTTAGCGTACACCATGTCCCAGTCAAGGACCAGAAAGATCACTAAGGTGCATACTACCTTTTTTACTACGTGTACCACCTGCCAGGCTCCTCTTCCTCGGCCTCAGAGTTCCTCCCTCTGCTCAGCCTGCGATGCCCCAGATGCCCAGGAGCCCTCCGCCGCTACCGACCCCAGTGTATCTAGTCCCCCGGAGTGGGTGGCGTCCCTGTCACAGTCTGTGGATTCGCTGGCCAAAGCGATTAAATCCCTTCAGGAACCCTCTGGGGAGCGGGGCCCTCTTTTTCCTGGGTTAAGAGATCCCTCCGTAACAGGGGAATCGTCGGCCAGCAGGGGCCGCTCTCACCGGAAGGAGGCACGGTCATCCAGAAAACGGATCCGCACTACCTCCCCGGAGCACTCGTCACACCAGTCATCTGGTAGCTCCACTTCTCGCTCACCCTCCCTAGGGGCCCGTAGCGATCACGACTGAGCATGAGTCTGATGCATCCTTAGACCCGGATGCTCCGGAGTTTAGGTCTACTGTCGACTCCCTCATTGAGGCAGTCAATCATACACTAAAAGTGGACGATGATTCTAATTCTGCCCCGGACCATTCTGTTTCCTTTACGAGAAACAAGCGTTTCCATAAGACGTTCGCCTCTCACCCAGATTTCCTGGATATAGTCAGGCGACACAGGGAGCGTCCGGATAAGCGTTTTACAGGCAAAAAGACTCTGGAGTCGAAGTATCCCTTTTCCGCAGATCTTGTCAAAGATTGGACGGAATCTCCACAAGTAGACCCTCCGGTTTCACGCTTGGCAACCAAAACTCTCCTATCCGTTCCTGACGGTGCTTCTATTAAGAGTACCACAGAACGCCAGCTAGATTCCCTAGCTCGCTCAGTGTACGAAGCCTCGGGTTCCTCTCTCCCTCCTTCGCTGCGGCGTGGGTTGCCAAGGCAATGGTTTACTGGGCGGATGCCCTTGCTAAATCCATTCAGGAACAGGAACTTCTGACTGAGGTGGCAGACATGGCCAAACAAATTGCCATGGCTGGAGATTATGTGATGTATGCGTCCCTCGACGCGGCGGACTGTGCAGCAACTGCAGCTTCTAACGCCATCACCATTAGGAGAGCTATCTGGCTCAGAGAGTGGCGCGCAGATTCCTCCTCAAAAAAGTCTCTGATTTCCCTTCCCTTTCAGAGCGGGCGTCTTTTCGGAGAAAAATTAGACCAGCTTATTTCCGACGCTACAGGAGAAAAGAGCAAGTTCCTCCCACAACGGCTTTTCAGCGTCAACAATATTTTCGCTTTCGGCCCTTTCGTAGTAGCCCATTCTGGTCCAATTCTGCCCCCTCATCCAGATCAGAACGATCCGCTCGCCCAGATAGGGACTCTCGACCTTCCTTCAGACGGAATCAGTCCTGGCGAGGAAAGCCTAGGCAACCCAGAACCAGAGGGTCTAGGCCTGCCAGATTCGCCTCGCAATGACTCGGGGTCTTTTCCAGTCGACACCTCCAAAGTTGGCGGACGTCTGCTTCTTTTTCAGCACGTCTGGCTCTCCGTCGTCCACGACGAATGGGTCAGGGATCTGGTGTCGTCTGGTTACAAACTAGAATTCTCCGCCTCCCCTCCAGCACGGTTTTTTCCCTCTCGTCTCCCAAGTTCGGGAGCTCATTCCGGCGCCCTTTGCTGCGCCATCGAATCCCTCCGCCAAAGCGGGGTCATTGTTCCGGTTCCGGAACACGAGAGATTCAGGGGTTTCTACTCAAACCTCTTCGTCGTGCCGAAAAAGGACGGGACGGTACGCCCCATTTTGGACCTAAAGCTCCTAAACAAGTACGTAAAGGTACGGCACTTCAGGATGGAATCTCTCCGATCAGTCATCTCCTCTATGGAAAGAGGAGAGTTCCTAGCATCAATAGATATCAAGGATGCTTACCTTCACATCCCTATCTTCCCGCCACATCAAAAGTTTCTCCGTTTCGCCATCCTGGACGACCATTTTCAGTTCACAGCCTTACCCTCCGGTCTCGCCACGGCGCCCAGGGTATTTACAAACGTCATGGCGGCTGCCATGGCTATTCTTCACTCTCGAGGAGTGGTCGTGTTGCCATACTTAGACGACCTCCTCATAAAAGGTCCGTCTTATCAGGCCTGCGAAGCAAGCGTCCGCATTACCTTGGATTCTCTTTCGCGCCTGGGCTGGCTAATCAACTCGGACAAGTCCTCTCCCATTCCTGCCCGACGGATTTCATTCCTAGGCATGATCCTGGACACATCGAGGGGACTGATCTTACTTCCTCGGTCCAAGGCCCAAGAGCTTCAGCAGGGAGCTCGGACGCTCTGTCACCCTCGTCCCCGGTCCATCCGATTTGCCATGAAGATTCTGGGAAAGATGGTGGCCGCAATAGAAGCTGTTCCCTTCGCTCAACTCCATCTTCGCCCCTTACAACAGGCTCTGCTGGACATCTGGGACAGGAATCCCTTATCCCTCGATCGCCCATGCCCTCTGTCACCATGGATCAGGCAAGCCCTCACATGGTGGACTCTGGGATCCTCTATCCTCCAGGGGAAGTCTTTCCTCCCGATCCGCTGGCTGGTGGTAACTACCGATGCCAGTCTCCTCGGCTGGGGAGCGGTTTTCCTACACCACTCTGCCCAGGGGCGTTGGACAATTCGGGAGTCGAGGCTCCCTATAAACATCCTGGAAATTCGTGCGATCAGACTCGCCCTGAGACGCTTTCACCTCCTGCTTGCGGGTCACCCAGTTCGAGTTCAATCGGACAACGTCACAGCCGTGGCGTATATAAACCATCAAGGAGGTACCCGCAGCAGGGCGGCGATGCAGGAAGTCTCCCACATTCTTCGTTGGGCCGAGGCCAACCACTATCATTTCCGCGGTGCACATTCCGGGCGTGGAGAACTGGGCGGCGGATTTTCTCAGCCGTCAGGGCCTCGCCTCGGGGGAGTGGGAACTTCATCCAGAGGTTTTCTGGCAAATCTGTCTTCGATGGGGAACCCCGGACGTGGATCTGATGGTGTCCAGACTGAACGCCAAAGTTCACAACTTCATAGCACGTTCTCGGGACCCCCAGGCCATCGGGGTGGACGCTCTGATATACCCGTGGCATCGTTTCCAACTTCCGTACGTGTTCCCTCCGCTTCCCTTACTACCGAAGGTGATCCGAAAAATCAAGACGGAGGGGGTTCAGGTCATCCTTGTTGCCCCGGATTGGCCACGTCGCGCATGGTACGCGGAGCTCGTTCAGCTCGTGTCCGACATTCCCTGGCGGTTACCAGACCGCCCAGATCTGCTTCGTCAAGGGCCGATCTTCCACCAGAGCTCAGGGGCCCTACGTTTAACGGCGTGGCTGTTGAAACCTGGATTCTAACCCAAGCCGGTTTCTCTCAGCAGGTCATTCCCACCATGATCAAAGCTCGCGAGACGTCCTCCGCTCGCATCTACCACCGCACCTGGAAGACCTACTTCTCGTGGTGCAGGCTCCAAAGTCGCCCTCCGCTTGCTTTCTCTATTCCTTCCATTTTGGATTTCTTGCAGTCCGGTTTAGATTCCGGCCTGGCACTGAGTTCCCTCAAGGGTCAGATCTCGGCTCTATCCGTGTTGTTTCAAAGTAGGATCGCTGCCAACTTGCAAGTCAGGACCTTCATTCAGGGGGTCTCCCATGTGGTACCCCCTACAGAATGCCGTTAGAGACCTGGGATCTCAATTTGGTCTTGAGCGTTCTTCAGGAACCTCCGTTTGAACCTCTTCAGGACGTGCCGCTACCTGTCCTCTCCTGGAAGGTTGCCTTCCTTGTGGCAGTGACATCTATCAGACGGGTCTCAGAATTGACCGCTTTATCCTGCCGGGCGCCTTTCCTTGCTTTCCACCAGGACAAGGTAGTTCTACGCCCATCTCCGGACTTTCTCCCTAAGGTGGTCTCATCTTTCCACCTTAACGAGGACATCATTCTTCCCTCTTTCTGCCCACAGCCAAAATACAGGGTCGAAAAGGCCCTTCATACCCTGGATGTGGTACGGGCCCTCAGGAGATACATTTCCAGAACTGCTCCTTTCCGCAAATCGGACTCCCTCTTTGTTCTCCCGGAGGGTCACAGAAAGGGTTTAGCGGCGTCTAAGGCCACGATAGCCAGATGGATTCGGTCTGCTATCGAAGAATCCTATCGGGTCAGGGCCAGACCTGTCCCGGCGGGGATTAGAGCACACTCTACTCGGTCATTGGGTGCTTCCTGGGCCATCCAGCACCAGGCGACGGCGGAGCAGGTTTGCAAGGCCGCAACGTGGTCCAGCCTGCATACTTTTTCAAAGCACTACAATGTCCATATTCAATCTTCTGCGGATGCGGCCCTTGGCAGACGTATTCTGCAAGCGGCCGTAGCGCATTTATAGTCAGTTGGTACATGGAGTTTATTTGGTTGGTTTGTTTCCCACCCAGGGACTGCTTTGGGACGTCCCATGGTCCTGTGTCCCCCAATGTGGCGAAGGAGAAATAGGGATTTTTGTGTGTACTCACCATAAAATCCTTTTCTCCGAGCCACTCATTGGGGGACACAGCACCCACCCTTTTAGCTTTATAGCTTGTTAACTTTTTGGTTCCTGACTGTCTTCGACATGTTATACTGTAATGTTAGGTATTGTACTGTTATTAATCTCCTACTGCTTTTGCACTGAACTAGGTCTCTGGAAGCCAGCATGAGGGTGTATACTGCAGGGGAGGAGCTAACTCTTTTGTCTCAACTTAGTGTCAGCCTCCTAAAGACAGCAGCATAACACTCATGGTCCTGTGTCCCCCAATGAGTGGCTCGGAGAAAAGGACTTTACGGTGAGTACACAAAAATCCCTATTTTCTAATTAACCCCTTTCTGCCAGCTGATGGAATTGTAAGTCAGCTGGCAGAACCCCCGCTTTGAGGTGGGCTCCAGCGTGGTCGGTGTTCAAAGCCACCCTGCATTTCTGCTACATAGAGGTGATCTGTGCTTCACCTCTATGTAGCAGAGCCGATTGTGTAGTGCATGCTTCTAGCCTCCTATGGAGGCTATTGAAGCATGCCAAAATAAAAAAAAAATAAAAAAAAAGTGTTTAAAAATATAGAAAAAATAAAAAATATATAAAGAGTTCAAATCACCCCCTTTCGCCCCAATCAAAATAAAATTCAGAATCACCCGATCTATCAATAAAAACAAAGGATTAACCTGATCGCTAAATGGCGTAGCGAGAAAAAACATCAAAAACCCCCAAATTGAGTTTTTTTGGTCGCCGCAACATTGCATTAAAATGCAATAACGGGCGATCAGGAGAACGTATCTGCACCAAAATGATATCATTAAAAATGCCAGCTCGGCATGTAAAAAATAAGTCCTCACCCGACCCCAGATCACAAAAATTGGAGACGCTATGGGTATCGGAAAATGGCGTCATTTTTTTTTTAGCAAACTTTGGAATTTTTTTAACACTTAGCTAAAAGAGAACCTAGACATGTTTGGTGTCTATGAAATCGTAATGCATATTTCCCATTAGGAATGGGGGCAGTGTTCTGGATCACTGCGTTGAGAAACACGTGATGGTGTCTCCGCGGTGTTGGATGTTTTGATCTCCCCGAGGTCATTCACCCTTATGTTTATATGAACTCGTAATGACCTGGAGAATCATAATGGCAGGTCAGTTTTAGCATTTAGTGAACCTAGCAAAAAAGCCAAAAAAAAAAACCAAGTGTGAGATTGCACTTTTTTTTTGCAATTTCACCGCACTTGGATTTTTTTCCCGTTTTCTAGTACAAGACATGCTAAAACCAATGATGTTTTTGAAAACTGCAACTTGTCCCGCAAAAAAAAAAAGCCCTCACATGGCCATATTGACCGAAAAATAAAAAAGGAGATTTTTGTGTACTCACCGTAAAATCTTTTTCTCCGAGTCATCATTGGGGGACACAGGACGAATGGGTGTTATGCTGCTGCCACCAGGAGGACACTAAGTTAAACACACACAAAAGATTAACTCCTCCCCTGCAGTATACACCCACAGGCTGGACAATCCAGAGCCAGTTCGGTAACAAAGCAGTAGGAGTAAGCCAATTAACAAACAGACAACATGTCATAGTCAAAACACAGACTGAAAAGAACAATTGAGCCAACTAGGCTAACAGGGAGGGTGCTGTGTCCCCCAATGATGACTCGGAGAAAAAGATTTTACGGTGAGTACACAAAAATCTCCTTTTCTCCTACGTATCATTGGGGGACACAGGACGAATGGGACGTCCCAAAGCAGTCCCTGGGTGGGCCAACAAGAAGTTATAAATGCTGTGCGTGCCTACGAGCTACAGATGAGACACTGCCGCTTGTAGGATTCGCCTACCGACGGACGCGTCTGCCGAGGCCTGAGAGTGCACATGATAGTGCTTCGTGAATGTATGCAGGCTGGACCATGTAGCAGCCTTGCAGACCTGCGCTGCCGATGCCTGGTGCCGGATGGCCCAGGACGCTCCGACTGACCGGGTAGAATGAGCCTTGATCCCCGGAGGTGCGGCGTGACCCTTGACACGGTAGGACTCTTGGATGGCGGAACGAATCCACTTGGCAATGGAGGCCTTGGAAGCAGGTAGTCCCTTCCGTGGTCCCTGCGGAAGAACGAACAAGGCGTCTGACCTACGGAGAGACGCAGTTCTGGAGACGTAACGTCTAAGACCCCTCACTAAGTCCAGAGTGTGGAGCGCCCTTTCCGTGCGGTGGGAAGGAGCAGGGCACAGTGAGGGAAGGACAATCTCCTCATTAAGATGGAAGGAGGAAACGACCTTCGGAAGAAAAGTCGGACATGTCCGCAGAACCACCTTGTCCTGGTGGAACACAAGGAAAGGAGGTCGGCACGACAGAGCTGCCAGCTCAGAGACACGTCTAATAGACGTGACAGCCACGAGGAAGGCAATCTTCCAAGACAAGAATAGCAAAGACACTTCATGCAAGGGCTCAAAGGGGGGCTCTTGAAGAGCACGGAGAACTAGGTTCAGGTCCCATGGTTCCAAGGGCATCTTGTAAGGCGGAGCCATATGAGAAACACCCTGGATGAAGGTCCTGACCTGCAATCTGTTTGCAATCTTTCTCTGAAAAAGAACCGAGAGAGCAGAAATTTGGCCCTTAAGAGAGCTGAGAGCAAGACCCAAGTCTACGCCTGATTGGAGGAATTCCAAAATGTGAGGGATAGAAAAACGGAGGGGGAAACGTCCCCGCTTCCTGCACCAGGTGAAGTATACCTTCCAGGCGCGGTGGTAGATGCGCATAGAAGAAGGCTTGCGTGCGCGGAGCATGGTAGATATCACCGTCTGGGGCAACCCCTTCTGCCTCAGTACCCAGGACTCAACGGCCACACCGTTAAACACAGGGCCTCTGAGTTCGGGTGGTAAATGGGCCCTTGAGACAGGAGGTCTGCGCGACTCGGCAGCCTCCAAGGTACGTCTGAGACCAGTTGAACCATCTCGGCATACCATGTCCTGCGCGGCCAGTCCGGAGCGATGAGAAGTACTGGGATCCGTTCTGCCTTGATCTTCCTGATCACCTTTGTCAGAAGAGGAATTGGGGGAAAGATGTATGGGAGTCTGAAACCCTGCCAAGAGAGGACGAGAGCGTCGGCTCCGAAGGCTGAGGGGTCGTGAGACCTGGCCATGAAGACGGGAACCTGGCAATTGAGGCGAGATGCCATTAGGTCCACGTCCGGGGTCCCCCATCGAGAACATATCTGGTGAAAGATTGCGGGATGGAGAGACCACTCTCCGGGATCGAGGCTGTGGCGACTGAGAAAGTCCGCTTCCCAGTTTTCCACGCCTGGGATAAAGACTGCTGAGAGTATGGAATGATGTGTCTCGGCCCAGCGGAGAATTAGCGTCACCTCGACCATGGCCGCCTTGCTGCGAGTGCCCCCTTGGCGGTTGATGTAGGCTACCGCAGTGGCGTTGTCGGACTGGACTCTGACCGCACGGCCGGAGAGGAACGGCTGAAAATGATGGAGAGCCAGTCTGATTGCCCGAATCTCTAGGATATTGATGGGCAGCTGGGACTCCTGCGGAGACCAGCGACCCTGAGTCGAGTGACGCTGGAACACTGCACCCCAGCCGAAGAGACTGGCGTCCGTTGTGACAACCAGCCAGTGCACCGGAAGGAAAGACTTCCCCCGAGTCAGGGAGGACCTCTTGGTCCACCACCTGAGGGACTGTCTGATTGGGCGAGAGAGAAGGAGACGGCGGTCGAGCGAGGCGGGATTCCTGTCCCATACTGCCAGAATGGCATGTTGTAAGGGACGGAGATGAAAAACCGCAAAGGGCACTGCCTCCATTGCCGCCACCATCCTGCCGAGTACCCTCATGGAGAAGCGTAGGGAGTGAGAGCGAGGTTGAGTAAGCTTCCGGACTTCTCTCTGAAGAGTGGATACCTTTTCCGGAGGCAAAAGTACTAGACCCTGAGAGGAGTCTAAGATCATTCCCAGGTAGGATATGGTTTGGGCCGGGACTGGGGAAGATTTTTTGAAATTGATTTTCCAGCCCAGGCGCAAAAAGGTATTTACAGTGACGTCTACCGCTTCTGAACAGGACCGGAAAAAGGGGCCTTTTATGAGGATGTCGTCCAAGTAGGGCAACACCACTATGCCCCGAGCATGTAGAATGGCCACGGCAGCTGCCATGACCTTGGTGAACACCCGAGGAGCAGTGGCCAGCCCGAAAGGTAGGGCGACAAACTGAAAATGGTGCCCCTGGACCGCGAAGCGGAGGAAGCGCTGATGAGACGGTAGGATGGGAATGTGCAAGTAAGCGTCTTGAACATCTAGAGATGCAAGGAACTCGCCTTCTTCCAGAGAGGCAATTACCGAGCGGAGGGACTCCATACGGAATTGACGTACACGGACGTACTTGTTGAGGAGCTTGAGGTCCAATATTGGACGTACTGAGCCGTCCTTCTTTGGTACAATGAAAAGATTGGAATAGAAACCTTGGTACCTCTCGTTCTGAGGTACCGGGATGATGACCCCGTCTTCCCATAGCGATCTTATGGCCTGAAAATACTGACGGACCCTTGCTCTGGGAGGAGGGGACTGGAAGAAACGAGATGGGGGAAGAGAGACAAACTCTATCTTGTAACCGAAGGACACTAGGTCGCGGACCCATCGGTCGGGAACTACCGAGAGCCACGCGTCCCGAAAGAAGAGTATGCGGCCGCCAACTCTGTCGGTGTCCTTTGGCGTCTGCCAAGAGTCATTGAGGTGGAGACCTGTTGGGTCTGGGCCCCCTGGACCCCTGTTGTCTGGGTCTGCCTCTCCAAGAGGGAGAAGGTTTGTAAGATGGCTGGGAGGTTCTGTCCTTGCGCTGACCTCTCCCGGCGCCGGGTGGCGCGGAGGGAGAATTGGACCAATTGGAGCCGAAACGGAAATATCGGCCTCGGCCCTGTTGGTTGCGAAAGGGACGAAAGGTCCGTTGCTGGGGAAGGAATTTGCTCTTTCCCCCTGTGGAGTCTGCGATAATTTTATCTAGTTTGTCCCCAAAAAGGCGTTCGCCCTGGTATGGAAGGGACGTGAGAGATTTTTTGGATCCTGAGTCCGCTTTCCAGTCCCTGAGCCAAAGGGATCTGCGGATCGTGACAGCATTGGCCGCTGCCTGTGAGGCACAGTTGGCCGCGTCTAAGGATGCGGAAACTACAAAGTCCCCCGCTCTGGCAATCTGAGTGGCCAGGTGTGAAACCTCGGGGGGTAAGTCGGCGTGTAGAGCTGTAGAGGCTAAAGACTCGGCCCAATGGGTCATGGTTTTTGCAACCCATGTGACGGCAAAAGAAGGGAAGAGAGAAGCCGAAGAAGCTTCAAAAGCCGAGCGAGCCATCTGGTCAATTTGTCTATCAGTGGGATGCTTGATGGATGCGCCCTCGGAGGAGGATAGAACCGCCTTGGTGGCTAGCCGCGACACTGGCGGGTCCACGGAGGGTGACTGAGACCACTCCTTAGCAAGGTCCTGAGCAAACGGATACTTCAATTGCATAGCCTTCTGACCTGAGAAGCGTTTATCCGGACGGACCCTGTGGAGATCGACAATGTCCTTAAATTGAGGATGCGTAGGAAAAAATCTATAAGCCTTTGTGGTTCGCCCGAATGACACGGGATGAACCGCCTTGGACGGGGTTTCCTCCTCTAACTGTAGCGTCTGACTTACCGAGTCTATGAGAGAATCTAGGGTCTCTTGGTCGTGACGAAACTCTGGGGAACAGGACACGCTGGATGCGTCGTCCAGAAAGGATTCCCTGCTATGAGCTGGGGATGAGTGACGAGAGACTTCGCTCTCTGAGCCGGAGGGCTGATCACGGACCGGAGATATTACCCTGGACTTCTTTCTAGATGAGAGAGGGCTTCTGGAAACGGTACGACCTCTAGGCCGAGAGGGGTTTTTAGGCCGCGTTACATCATCCGTGGAAGCGCCCTGGGTAAGGGACGGGTCACGGAGGGACTGTATCGTCCTTTCCAAGGATGCCACAGATCGAGCGAGGGAGGACGCCCATGCGGGGGTACTAGGCTCACTACATTCCGGGTCAGAGGCCGGAGTATCCTGTGCCGCAGACATTTCGCAGGCGGAGCACAGCGGGGTAGAGTGACCTCGGGGCAGAGATACCTTGCAGGAGGTGCACACAGCAAAAATAACAGAGTGGGTCTTTCCAGTCCGTTTTTGCCTAGACTGTGACATCTTTGCCATAAAGTGAGCGTACTGGCAGGGGAAGAGACAATCCTAATGAGTGCGTCTCACCAAGTTCCGCGGTGCTTGGCAGAGAGATCCTGAAGTCCTGTGCGCTGTGGTGCTGCAGAGCCGCCAGCGCACTTCCTGGTCCAAGATGGCCGCCGAGATGTGAGAAGGGCGCTTCTCGGGAACGAGAAGCGCCCAGAGAGGGAGAGAGAGAGGGAGGGGGGCGTGTCATGGGCGGGCGGTGGATTCCCTGCTATGCGCGTCGGAACGCTGCCATTGCCACAGAATGTCCGTGGTGGAATCCGGACCAGGGACGGTAAACAGTGCCACCGCCCTAACAGAGCGCCGAATTGCCCGTGCTCCGCGGCTGCAGCGCCGCCTTAGAAAGTGGATCCCTGAACGGGCGGTCCCCTGTCAGCTGGTCGGCCCCCGCACTTACCTTGTGCGATGGGGCCGATGCTCCATCCACCTTCACCTTAGTAGGGAGAGGGTGGAGAGCTTCTGCCGCCGTGCAACATCCGCTATGTTCAGTGGTGGTGCAGTGGGCGGCTGCACGGACGCCATGGCATTCTGTCCGGCTGTGCCCTGGCTCCAGGAAACTTAGGTGGATGATTAGTCCCCGTGGTCGCCTGACAAGGAGGGAGGGAGATCGGAACGCTAGGGAACCGTCGCCACACTGGAAAGTGAGCCAGGGCTGGCATCCATCGTCGCGGGAAAGGATACAGGAGGAACGCTCCATGTACTTGCCCGTTGTTGGTGCGGGAGAGATCAGAGCTGAAAATTTGCCTGTCGCTCCCTTCCGTTAAAAACAAAAATTGGTGGGGTCCTGAGGACCCAAGTGCCTCCTGAGACACTAAGTAAGAACTGGCTCTGGATTGTCCAGCCTGTGGGTGTATACTGCAGGGGAGGAGTTAATCTTTTGTGTGTGTTTAACTTAGTGTCCTCCTGGTGGCAGCAGCATAACACCCATTCGTCCTGTGTCCCCCAATGATACGTAGGAGAAAAACGTATGGCTCTGGGAAGGAGGGGAGCGAAAAACGAGAACGAAAAAAAGCTCCGGGGGTGAAGGGGTTAAAAAGGCATTTAAAATTGCCTACCTTTCTTTCCATTCCTTGAGAACCTATAAAAGATGCATACATAAACCATAAGAAACCCACCTGCAATAATTGTTCCTCTACTGCCAGTCTGTGTCTCCTCCACGCTGCCTGAATAATCCGCGCTGCCCTAGTTTCCTTACAAATATCCAGAAGCCGAGCACAAAGGAACGAAAGGTAAATGATCACAACCTGAAATAAGTAGAAATGAAGAGTGTAAGATTGTATAGCAAACAATTTCCAAGTGTGCACCTGGTCTTTGAAATCTGCCACTGCTTTGGTAGATGGCAATAAGCAGTACACTATAGAATGTATTTTTACACGCACTTTGCAATTGTAAAGGGAACCAGTCACCAGTTTTTTTCTGATATAACCTACGGCCACCACCTTTCAGCCCCATGTGACAGTATTCTATAATACTGCACATATGACGCCAATTCGCCCTGCAAGGCAAAAAGACCGTTTATTATACACTCCTATAGGGTGGTCCATTCCAATGGGCGCCGCCGGTCTTGGTCCAGTGCCTCTTCTCTTCTAGAGACAAGCCAGCCCATAAGCCCATCTGCAGCCAACGCTTATAAGAGCGTGTAGATCACGGCACTCAGTCAGTCGAATATATATAATGTTTCATTCAAGGACTCACACCGTCTTCAGATACACTGACTGCGTACATGAGAAGAGTTTGTAGCAAGGCGGTGAGCACGGCGGTCATGACACGATGCCACTAGCACTTCATCATACACGCCTCTCGTATATGTAGTCTGTATATCTGCAGAAGGTCTAAGCTATTGACTCAAACATTATAAATTGGATTGATGATAAATATCCCCTCAACTAAATTACCGAGTGCCTAGTCTTTTATATCCACACTTCTAAACGTATTACACTCAGGTACAGAGCATCATCTCAATTACACAAGCTTCTACCAGACATTGAAGCTACTTCTTTGAGATGCAGATGGGATGAAGACTTTTTTTTGCATATGTTCTGGCCGTGCGCCTCTGAAGTACGACATTTAGAAGTGTTGTCTGGGACTTTTCTTTTTTAATATAGGCCTAAGAACTAACAGACAGGTAGCTGCCAGCACAGCACGGGCATTGACCACTCCTGCAGGCGTCACGTTGACAGAGCAGCAGCTTCTGTTCCGCTCTACTGATGGGGTGTGACCATCAACATCATGCCGATTTACAGCCGGCTCCCCGCTGCCTAACTGCGGTAAGCTGGTAATCAGCATGACGCCGGCAGCCACAGCCTGTCAGCAGAGTAGAGCGGAAGAGATCGGCTCTGTTGACGTAGAGCAGCTGAATTGCTGGCAAGAGAAGTCAGTGACCGCTCTGATCCAGCGCTGAGTAGAACAGGCAAGTTGTACCTGCAAGTTCTTGGTCACATAGTAAAAAAATAAAATAATCTTGGATAACTCATTTAATGTGTTAAGTCAGTGGTACTACAATAAACCAAGAATCTGAGCTCGTGCTCCTCCATCATTGCGAAATCTCGCTCTTCTCATAAGCGATCATGCATTCCTATTCTCTGGAAAGCAAGAACCACAGTTTCCATTTGGATCTCTAAAGTCAATGAGATGATGTACATGAAAAACCCAACATCCTCACTCCAGGACTCATGATCAATGCTATAAGACGTGGAATAGTTGGCTGGAGTTCAAGACTTTCCCGATTCCCGAACACTCCTCGTCTCCGGTGGCCGAGTAGGCCTCCATTATACACCTTGCTCCAAGAAGACAATTTAATGGAGACTGTTGCACTTCATGGTTCTGGCCTCTTTATAGTAGCTGGCCTACTATTTAGCCATCCCCATACCTTACCGATCCCCACACTCACTTATTTTTTCTAAACTCTCTAGTTCAGGGGTGAGGGATCTTTTTTCTGCCAAGAGCCATTTGGATATTTATACCATCCTTCGGGGGCTGTACAAATTGTGCACTAACTCCCCCCACACAATACGTTGCGACACTGGCGTGAGGACGTAGCCTTTCATTGCACGCCCCTCAGTGTTCAGTAGTGAGCAGAGCGTGTGCTCTCAGAGTAAGAAGAAATGGATGGGCCACAAAAATATAGCTGCCGGCCCACACACTGCGGTCCTCGGGAATCTGCCCAAGGCTGGATAAAAGGTCAAAGGCCTTAAACAGCCCACAGGCCTGAGGTCCTCCACCCCTTCTCTAGTTCCTTCCTCCTTTCCACACCTCTGTTATTCTGACTAATTTAATTATAATAATGAACACCCAGGGGTGCTTAAGGGCAGTCAGCGGCCCCTTGACTTTGCGTTAGATTAGCATGCACATAATGGATTCTCCTTTTTTCATGGGTGCATAACTATATAGTGTGACTTTGCTTTTCCTGGGGTCTTTTCTATAGCTCTCTTAAAATGTTGGACTTCTACTTCCTAAGTTCATCCACCGACTGCTGTTCCCTTAATAAATGAGGAATTCTAACAAAAAAAACCTGCAGACCACAAAAACAAACACAAGAGGACCCCTTTAAGACATCATGCAATCACAACAATATCTTTTCCATACCTTCTCGTCTGGTATTGTATTGGACATGTCAGAGTGATGAATGACTGCGGGAATCCCTCCGAGGTCGGATGTAGCCCTCTGCACAAGGCTGAAGTTTGTCTTCTCATTTCCCAGTAGCTCCTCAAATAAAGCTGAGGAAGATGTCATACCTAGAGGATAAAAAGAATATATATCCATTACTATAATAAAAAAACCTTATAGGTCCTTTTAACAACTAGTTATAGGGATTCTGTCACCAAGGCCTGAGAAACTATGTCAGCCAAACATCAATGTAAGATGGGGCAGGGACGAGAAAATTCTCTAACCAGTCTCAAGAAGAACCACCACGTTTTTTTGGTTTGTATTTTTTTTTTTTTCTACACAGCAAAGACCACTAGGTGCAGTTTATAGCAGGGCTGTGGAGTCGTGGAGTCATGGAGTTGGAGTCCATTTTGGTGGAGTCGGAGTCATGGAATGGAGGAGTCGGAGGTTTGGCTTCCCGACTCCACAGCCCTGGTTTAGAGTTGTGTTCTGCCCTACTTTAGGCTAGTGCTGAGAAGTCTGCCCCAATGTTGTCCATTTTCTCATTACCAGACACTCTGCTGTAGACATAGAAACCTTGGCTTACCTTGATCAGATATTCGCGGCCATATATCCAGAGAGCTGTCCGAGTCAGAGGAAGAATTCAGTCCTAGTGTTCCGGTCTTACTACACTCTACGGTCTGAGTTGTCCTCTGACATATGGCATCCGAGGGCACGTAACTTGGATGGTAATGATTTATTAGGTAACAGAACACCCGGCCATCAGAAAAGGAAACCGTGAAGTTTTCAACCTACCCAAAATAATACAGATTTAGAAATCTCATTACATTTTACTGCTACTGCAAAAAACACTGCATTTTTCCACACAAATAGAAAAAAAATGTCAAAAACACTACATGTCGAGGGCAATAAACAGGTGAAAGGGTAAATGTGTGCATGGATCGTATTGGCCGCGGTCTTACCTTTGTACTATAGAAGGCACATACTGCATTAACCCACTCCAGGAGCAGGAGGACTCGCTCGCTGTAATTGTCCGGCACTAAAGGCTCGCTGTCTCGCTTTTTTGACACGGTTGGTGCAGAGAAAGCAGAGAGCGCGGCGAGTTTTTTCTTCACACTATAACTGCTTTTAAGGAACCTGATTTCCTCCTTCAAATGATCGATATTGAGTAAGACGTCCACCTATAATGGTATTAGCAAAATTCATACGTTCTCAGCCAAAGCATACTATGCAATAAATCTATCACACTACATATGTAATGGAAGCCTGCCACCTACAAAGGACGCAGCGTACCTGTAGATATAGTGGCCACTTCCAAGCAAATAGCATTTACATCATGTCTGGATGCCTTACTGGAGGAGCAGGTGGAGGGAGAAAAGTAAGCTATATTGTCCCTCACTTTCTCCCTATAGCCGGGGACCCGCAGGCCTAACACATGATGTAAGCTCCATTTACTTTCAGATTACCACTACATTTGCAGGTAAATCAGGTTTTGGTTTTTTCTTTGTGACATGGTCCCGTTATGTCGATCACTTGTGGTCCTCCACCTGGGAGACATTTCTCATAACAGTCTTAATGGGGTATGGTCAACACTGATGTTCAGGAACACATCGCTCCCCTGTCTCCTGGCTTCCGGCTATACAGAAGACGGTGTGCTCCCAATTCATTGACCGTGCAGGCTAGCGGTATGGGCGCACCACTGGTCCGAATGCTGCAAAAGGCAACTTTGCAGTGAAGCTGGCAGGATCCAGCAATCTGCCCGGCTGCAGAGTAACGCTTACAAGCACTATAGAAATATAGAATAGAGCTTGTAAGCACTGTGGTCCTCACCTAGGAGACTTCACACCACTAATAGACTGAGGTGCTGATCTGTTACCCAAGCAATGAGAACATTAGGATTAAAAACCCTCTGTTGACAACATGTTGGATTTTTTTTTTTGGGGGGGGGGGGTTGACCAAAGCGGGTATGGGCTCGGTGAGACAAGCACGGGTCCATTCTTACTATTGCACGGTGGTTTTCTATGCCGCTACTGGTGGAGCTGCAGAGGTTTAATTATGACCAACTTAGCAGAATAGTCATTCCCAAAAACCTTCCTAGGACCAATTGTAAGGGTAAGACAATACAGTTCCTTACATATGGATTTCCAGCAGTGAATTTTACTAGTGAAAGTCTACCTGAAATGTGAATACGATCTGCCATAGCAAGGCCAGCGTACGCTCACGGTGTCGGTCTACAATGTCCTTGGATGTGATGGCGACACCTGCAGAGAAAAACAGATTACACCACAATGGAACAGTACGGATTTCATCATAGACACAAAAGGAGTTGGCGATATACAGGTGTAGGGTGATGCCATATCTCTGGCCAATACTAGGGTGCCACGTGGATCAGCACAATAATATGACAACCTACACTACTTGCACTGATTTTACATCATTTGGTCACAACACAGGTATTTTACCATCTGGTAAAGCGATGGATCACCACTGGGAAATCCCATCAGTGTCCGGGCCCGACCCCTGGGACACCCTGCTGTCCACAGAATCATGGCTTCTTCTTTTGGTTTAGTGATGGTCCAGATTTAAACATAAAGGAGTCTCATCTAACACAATATGCCATCACTTTAAAGGGCATCTGACAGCAGATTTTTGCTAGGTTATCTGAGAGCAGCACGATGTAGGGGCAGAGACCCTGATTCCAGTGATGTGTCACTTATTGGGCTGCTTGCTGCAGTCCTGATAGAATCCCCGTTTTCTCTGCTGTAGATGTAGCAGCAGTCAGAATGCGGAGCTGTGTATAACCCCGCCCACACCACTGATTGGCAGCTTCCTGTATACACGGTCGGCAAGCAGCCAATCACAAGTGGGGGTGGGCTTACACAAATTATCAGGTGTGGTCTGCACATGAGACCTAGTCCTGCAGTGATACTCTCCTGCTGATAAAACACTGATTGTATTGAAACTACAGCAAGCTGCTGAGCAAGTGGCATTGTTGGAATGTAAAATGTGAAACAGCAAAAACCTTCTGACAGATTCCCTTTAAGGAAGTAGTAGTAGTGTTATATCAGATGGCATGAGAACGCTAAACCCGGGCAGGCACATTACAGAAAAATACAAGTCCCATAGGATAACAGGAATGACACAGACAGCTCCTCACTTACCACGCTCATCTTTCAGCTGTACGTCCCTTTCTGTCAAAGCTTGAAAAGCGACCTCCACATTGTGCATTTTCTGTAAGCGACTTATTGCCGGCACCCTCAGCTTCTTAGATAAGCTCCAGTTTTGAGTTAGAAGCTCCATTGTTCTCCTGTTCACAGAAGGCAAATATATAGGCAGAGTGTCGGTAAACAGCCTAAGAAGCACGCTGAATGCTCACCGTTACACAATCTGGGCCAGAACCAGACTGGCGTTCTCCAGGCCCGTGATGCGGTAATTATAAGGGGGAAATTCATACAAAAATGCTGGGAAATGGTCACTTGTTTAATAAGCTTTAGGTTTTCTATCCGGCGCTGGCTCAGAGCGATCACCGACCACGACTGTCAGCAATTCGTCAGCTCTTATTCTTCCAGGCTGCTCTGTTGATGTGACGTGATGGCTGACACCATGCCGATAGATAGCAGGATTCCTGCAGTTATGCAGCGATAGATGGCTGTCAATCAGCATGACAACAGTCACGCCCCATCAACAGAGCAGAAGAGAAGTCGCTGCTTGCTCGAAGTGACGTGGCGATCAGTGACCGCGCTGTGCCCGCAGAGATCTGTGCTGGGCACAACAGGAGGTGGTTAGCAACTATCTGCTTGTTAATGTTTTACAATGTGTCCAAGGACTAACATAGCCCTGCATAACCCCTTTAAAGGATAAGTTTAGATGTCTGTATGGCATCGGTCTGTAACACATCCAGTAGATAAGGAACAGTTCTCTGTTGATCTGAAAAACGCATACCGGATAGAACCGATGCAAACTGAGGATATAAAACCCATTCAATTGGATGGTTCCAATAAATGAAACTTATTTCCGTTTTTATGCTCCTCAAAAGTATCATAAAACTGAAAATAAAAACTAAAGTATGAACACTGCTAGTGGGCTGAGGAGCGGGGACCTTCAGCTCTTCATTGGAACATTATGATCACTTCCAAAACACATGTTCACTTCTAGAACCTCTCACATTTCTCCCAAGTGAGGCACAGATCACCAAACAATTATACGCGATCTCCGGGCCCAGAACTGTGCGGGCCCAAGTATTGTGCCTGAACAAAGGCCTCTGATAAGCTCCTGAATTACAGGCACCTACCCCAGAAAACCGCGGAGGCTCACCATTATCTTTGCATGGAGGCTTTTATAAACTCCCTGTAGCTGATCTCCTGTGTAGATTTCTAGGATACTCACACGAGCCGAACACCACACTGCAAGTCCACAGCCAGGTTTGTCACTGCAAAGTCAAATTCATCTAGAGGAGTCTGGACATGGCCTACGGTGAGACCCAAAAAGCCAAGATGGCGCGAGAGATCTCCTTCCCCACTCAAGAAATCACGAGAGAAAGCCAGCAACAGCTCCTTACTAGCCTGGAAAGAGGATAGAGAAAATTAGCCAATTCTGTTCCAAAATGGCTGCAGTTATTTGACAAGTGGATAACAACTAGGAGCAAACATTCATCCTGTATTGTTCCATGTATGGCTTTCAGTGGAAATACAGTGCAATGGCAAATCTCCCCTCTGGATTTTTTTTTTTTAGGTTCAGTTTTGGCAATCAAAAGGGTTGTCCGGTACTTGACAAGCCCTGCACAAGTAATTTAGGGTACAATATAAATAAAAACAACGTATGATCGCCTCCTGCAGTGGCGCCATTTCATCAATGTCTGCGCTGCTGCTCCTGGCGGGTGACCGTCATGTGACCACTGCGGCCCATCAATATTCCAGAGCGATCAGCAACCGCTAATTGGGCCAATGTCATGTCAGCCCGCTGAGAAAAGCGCTGACAAGGATGTATGGGGCCGCTGTGGGACGTGAGTATACATGGTTTTATTTTCTATGGACCCCTAACTGAAGCACCAATGCCGCTAAACACCATTCCAATTCTCAGGGACTAAATTCTAGCACGGACCAATTTACAGACCTTGAACTCCGCATCTCTACAGAATAAGCAGGGGTCATGGTCGATGAGTCGGGACTGCTTGGCATAATCAAGAAAGAAAACCAACAGCAACAACTTCTTCAAGGTGAACTTAGACAAAGCCTCTTCATGACCTGAAAAGGTATAATTAAATACAAGAATTCTCAGAAGACAGCATGGTAAGACCGGAGAAATGGCAGGAGCCAGGTAGTGGAGACATCTAAGTGTAGGCTAGTAGTGGTGTACACATTTATGGGCAATTTTCCAACAAGATCTTGGCCATTTGACCAGCCAAGTTGCTCGTAGAATCTCCAGCATTTAGCAGCGGCTGCAGTACAGCAATGAAGCTCCATACTTACCCTCCCGATACAGGTGAGGCACGGAGGGGTGCCGGTACTCTGCCCCAATGTCAGGATTCCAAAGCAAGCGGTTCAGGATGAACAAGGCCAGACCGGTGACATCACTATTACTTTCCAATGGAATCAGCTCTCCGTATATAGTCTGCAAGGAAAACATATGTGCAACTCAACCATGAAGCTCAAAACAGTCAAGATAAGGCCTCACCCTCCGCGAACAGCGATGTGGAAAAACACAAAAAAAGCTATGAGACCATATTAATATTTACAGCAATATTGGTGCATATACTAATAAGATAATATATAGGGTTCCTTAAACAGGTTTTCCCAGGATAAACTATGTCAATCACCTTTCAAGGCCGTCCTGTAATATCTTCCTAAGATCCCAGCTGCCCCGCATAGCTCAGAAAGTAACTTTTTATAATCGTCCCACGCCGCATGCTTATCAGTACCATCTGGTCCAATGGGCGTCTCTGGACCAGCTCAGCTCCTTTGTTGTCCACACAACCGCAGTCCTCCTGCATTTTGCTGTGATGACCTGGACGACGTCAACCCCATAGTCTGTTGCGCCTTTACAGTTCCTGTTCCCTGCTGTGCAGGGCCGAGATTGTGGATCACGTAGGAAACGTCAATCAGGGCAGGAGGATAGATTGTGGGGACAGTGGAGGCGCATGTGGTCCAGAGAAGCTCGTTAGTGATGAGGAACGTGTTCAGATAACTTATTATCCCAGCATGCTCGGGTGTTATCAGGGTGTCTTTGGAGAAGGGCTTCAACAACATGTCCGAGTCCTTGCACCTGCATGATTCACGACTGTTAGACAGCCGCAACACATGCCTGTCAGGCAATCCGCGCACATGTTGTAGTTGTCTAACAGTTACAAAGACATTTCTTTTGTCACAGAAAACACCCACAAAATCTACAAACATTTTACATGGTTTTTGCCACCTGTCACGTGCTCAAAAAATGGAGCTAAATACCTTGTAGAAATCTCCGAACTCTCCTGATCCTGCTGCATCTCTCAACTGCAGAGATATTAAACTGTGTTTTTGCTGGAGAGCAGCATGTGAAATCTCTGCCCCCTCCCAAATAACTGCTCGGCAGCCTGTGAGAGTG
Source organism: Ranitomeya variabilis (assembly GCF_051348905.1). Lineage (NCBI taxonomy): Eukaryota > Metazoa > Chordata > Amphibia > Anura > Dendrobatidae > Ranitomeya > Ranitomeya variabilis. The sequence continues at coordinate 82,176,891 of NC_135239.1, forward strand.
ATAGACTCCTAGATCAGATGCTGAGCTGCGATTGGCAGAGTTTTGGAGGGGAGAAGGTGCGCACCGCTAGAGGAGAATCTGAAGAAACGTCCAGTTGCACTACAAGCAGAGATTTCACATAATGCACCGGAAAAGAAACAAATGCCACTATCTCTGCAATGGAGTGACGCAACACAAATTGGAAAAAAGTGGAAGAATCAGGGAAGCTCAGGGATTATTCCCAACTTATTTCACTCAATTTTTTTTTTAGCTATTGGCCGGTCCTTAAAAACCATCACATGGCCTTTATATCACAAATCACCCACATTTGATTAAAAAGAATTTGGAAAGGTAGAGAGGGAACATAAGAAACTATACGGTCCCTGTTGGGCAGGGAAACGAAAAACAGAATAGCTTCCAATTCTGCCCAGGAATATCCGAGTCTAAACAATAGGGTGAATAGACCCAAACTGCTGAGGACCTGCAGCTCTCACCAGGAGTAACTGGAAAGACCGTGGAGATAGACCCTGCAGCAAGCAGCCACCCCAAAATCTAGACGAGGGCTCGGAAAAGTTACTGAAAGAAAAAGTTTATAGTGAAAGTATTACCTCCAGTCCTACACGGAGCCACAATGGATTATAGGACAGCAGCCAGGTCAGGATTTTCTGACGTTCACCTTAAAAAAATAAAAATAAAAAATCCATCAACGAAATGTACAAGCTGCGATTTCTACAAGCTTTCAAAATTAAACAGGAGAAATGCCACCAACAAAGACTAAAAATAAAACGCCCCTCACTGACAGAATGAATAAAACAGTAAATGTCACTGTAAAGGGCACCTGTCACCAGGTTTGTCCATATGAGATACGGCCACCACCTTTCAGGGCTGATATACAGAGTTCTATAATGCTGTATAGTTATCTGCCCCCCGATCCGACCTGCAAGACAAGACTGACCTAGTATTATACTCACCTGTGGGGTGGTCCAGTCCGGGGGGTGTAGCTGGTCTTGGTCCAGCGCCTCTCTTCTTCTTGCCCTGTGTGAATGACTCGTTCTTGTGTCACCCACACAGTGTCCTCGGCACAGCGCTCCGGCACAGGCGTACTTATTTGCCCTGTTGAGGGCAGAGCAGGGTACAGCAGTGCGCAGGTGCCGGGCCGCTCTGACCTTTCCCAAGCCCTGAGCACTGCAGTATTTTGCTCTGCCGTCAACAGGACAAATAAGTCCACCTGTGCCGGAGCGCGATGTCGGGGAGCAATGAAGCAAGCCGGAGGGTGGCGATCATAAGATGGGAAGCGCCGGACCCACGACCCCCATAGGACCAGACCGCCCCCCGGGTGAGTATAATAATACGTATTTTTCTTATCTTTCAGGTCGGATCAGGGACTTATCTACCACATTATAGAATGCTATAGATGATCCCTGAAAGGCGGCGGCCGCATCTTATACCGGCCAAACCTGCATACAGGTTCCCTTTAAGTAGTTTTTCTTCTCAATGGGAAAAATTGTTAAGGAATAGTCCAATTTTAACCATTAAAAATCAGTGGGAACATTTTTATCTCTGGTCAGAAGCTATAAAAAGTAGTGAATGTGAATTTTGTATATGAGCGAGTAGCGTAGCATCTAGGCAATGAATACTCAATCAGATGTTCAAAAACAGATGGAAAAGCTAAGGCTATGTACACATATAACAATAATGCAACATTTTTTCTCCAGGTGTCTGCACCAAAATACATAATAACGATCTTCCCGATCATTGCAGGATTTTTTTGCTGCATTTTCCCCTTTATTTGGGTGCAGATTTGAAGCTGCGTTTTTTAATACTAAAGAGCTTTGATCCTGCACTTCTAAATAGATTAAAAAAGACATGGACAGATACAGAGCAGTCACAGCATGGCGCCACATAGGTGTAAGGAGACGTAATGTCCCGCTGGAGGGGTCACCGTACCAATGTCCTTCCACAGGTGCCGGTCCTTCCGCACTAGAAGACGACGGGCTTCGATCTCTACTTCCAGTCTCCGTATCGCTCTCACCACGGGCTCGGAGGTAAAGAGGCGGCAGGCGGATCTCCTCAATCTATTCAGCCTGCAGCGAGCGGTGTACGCCTTCAGAGAGACCTCCTCCTTGGTGGGAGCCTTTGGCACGCTCACTTTATGACTGTTCTCAGCCCCAAGGATCAAAGCGGCTGCATTAACTATCGAGAGATGGAAGTACATTAGACAAGTGCACAGTGGTATCAGGAACCGGTCATAGTGCTGATGGAGCGGCTCCATACATAGCACGGTGACCTCAGCAGGATGAGATACCAAATATTTCCCCACAAAACTACTAGTAATGGTGTCGGCTCCACCTCTGCTCGTTCTGGTCTCAGGAGTCCAGTGGGTGGCCCCACTCAACGACTGACCGCAATTCTTGTATGCCCATCCACATGGAGATGTCTGTCTATCATTCAGTAACACCGCCCTCTGGACTTCTAGGCGTAGACACAGCAGGGATAAAAATTAATAAAATACAAGCAAGACTGCATTCACCAATGTCCGAGTGATGCCCGACTTTTTACCAGAAAGCACAAGAGTTAAATGGATCTATTCAGACCTACGTAAAAGACTGATCCAACAATGAGATCCATGGAACTCCGAGCATGTCCTTTTCAGATCAGATTGTGGAGATCAGAGTACGACATACACAATACGTCTCTATGCTGCCAGATTAAAAAAGATAAACAGCACAAAACCACTACACCGATGTGTGAATTCAGCCTTTTACGGAATTTTTTTTCCAGCATGAATCTTCGCTACTCCTGTTCTAATCATGCATCATAAAAAGAAAAATGTTCACAAGAACCAATGATTGAAAAACGGATTGGTCCGCTATAAACTATAACCCTGGTCTTGTTGGTGTGATGCCACCTCCAGAAGAAGGCAGTAGCCAAAACGTGCGTTGGGGCAGGAATCACCACCCACAAGAAGTAATGTCTTCATTGTACTGAGTATTCTGTTTTTTGGATATTCCCGTTCCCCTTTAGAGCCCTTTTTAACTCAAAAACATGTTTGTAGTAGTTGGGAAGTTTATACTATACACTTTTCTGTACCGCCTCTATGTGGTCTTTACGTGGGTGTATGGTGCAATCTTCTGGTCTCCCACTTTTTAGCAATCCTGTTTATATATCTATACATACACACACCGCTCAAAAAAATTAATGGGAACACTTAAATAACAGAATATAACAAAGTAAATCAAACTCCTGTGAAATCAAACTGATTTTGGTAAATCCGCACTGCAGATTTACAGCGGTTTTTGTGTGGATTCCACCTGCGGATTCCTATTGAGGAGCAGGTGTAAATCGCTGCAGAATCCGCACAAAGAATTGACATGCTGCAGAATAAACAATGCAGCGTTTCCGCAGCATGTGCACTGCGGATTTTATTTTCCACAGGTTTACATGGTACTGTAAACTCAAGGAAAACAGCTGCAAATCCACAGCGGCCAATCCACTGCGGATCCGCAGCATGTGCGCATAACCACACTGTTTGACAATCAATTTCACATGCTGTTGTGCAAATGGAATAGATAACAGATGGAAATTCTTGGCAATTATCAAGACACACCCAATAAAGGAGTGGTTCTGCAGGTGGGGACAACAGACCACATCTCTATAGCAATGCTTTCTGGCTGATGTTTTGGTCACTTTTGAATGTTGGTTGTGGTTTTACACTCGTGGTAGCATGAGACGGACTCTACAACACACACAAGTGGCTCAGGTAGTGCAGCTCATCCAGGATGGCACATCAATGCGAGCTGTGGCAAGAAGGTTTGCTGTGTGTCAGCATAGTGTCCAGAGGCAGGAGGCGCTACCAGGAGATGTGGAGGGGGCTGTAGGAGTGCAACAACCCAGCAGCAGGGCCGCTACCTCAGCCTTCGTGCAAGGAGGAATAGGAGCACTGCCAGAGCCCTGCAAAATGACCCCCAGTAGGCCACAAATGTGCATGTGTCTGCACAAACTGTTAGAAACCGATTCCATGAGGATGGTCTGAGTACCTGACGTCCACAGATAGGGGTTGTGCTCACAGCCCAACACTGTGCAGGACGCTTGGCATTTGCCAAAGAACACCAGGATTGGTAAATTCGCCACTGGAGCCCTGTGCTCTTCACAGATGAAAGCAGGTTCACACTTAGCACATGTGACAGTCTGGAGACGCCGTGAAGAGCGATTTGTTGCTTGCAACATCCTTCAGTATGACTGGTTTGGCAGTGGGTCAGTAATGGTGTGGGGTGGCATTTCTTTGGAGGGCCGTACAGCCCTCCATGTGCTCACCAGAGGTAGCCTGACTGCCATTAGGTACCGAAATGAAATCCTCAGACCCCCTGTGAGACCATATGCTGGTGCAGTTGGCCCTGGGTTCCTCCTAATGCAGGACAATGCCCGACCTCATGTGGCTGGAGTGTGTCAGCAGTTCCTGCAAGATGAAGGCATTGAAGCTATGGACTGGCCCGTTCCCCAGACCTGAATCCGATTGAACACATCTGGGACATCATGTCTCGCTCCATCCACCAACGTCACGTTGCACCACAGACTGTCCAGGAGTTGGCGGATGCTTTAGTCCAGGTCTGGGAGGAGATCCATCAGGAGACCATCCGCCGCCTCTTCAGGAGCATGCCCAGGCGTTGTAGGGAGGTCATACAGGCAGGTGGAGGCCACACACACACTTTTTCCATTTCAACTGAAATTGGATCAGCCTGCAATTTGACTTTCCACTTTGATTTTGAGCATCATTCCAACTCCAGACCTCCATGGGATATTAGTTATGATTTACGTTGATAATTTTTAGGTTTTATTGTTCTCAACACATTCCACTATGTAATGAATAAAGATTTACAACTGGAATATTTCAGTGGTATCTAGGATGTGAGGTTTTAGTGTTCCCTTTATTTTTTTGGAGCAGTATATATGTATTTTTATCATTAATAAAATTTATATTTTTTCTTTCTTTTGGAGGGATTCCCTAACTAGTGACAACTCCTCTAACTCCTGTTCTAACCATGCAGTCATGTAAAACCCAGAGAAAGAAGGCAGAACACGTGCAATGTTCACTTTTCGTTAGGGGAAAGCTTGCTTGGGTATTTTTGGAACTCCCACAGAAGTGAATGGAGAGATCCGTGCATGTGCCGCCACCTCTGATTTCCTAGCAGAACCCAATTCTAGAGCTATTTGCAGATGCCTGAGGTTGGACCTGCATCTATTAGACATGTATGCCATGTCTTGTGTATATGGAGGAAATGTCTGATATGGGAATACTCCTTTAACCTTTGGTGAAACTCCAACATGTCCAGATCTTATGTTACTGACCTTTCATAGAATCCATTTTGACAGCGAAGTCATCAGGTGTGAGAATAAAGTTCAGCCACCAGGTAAAGCCCCGTTCCTGCTTTGCCATCCAACGTTCATCATAAAACATGTTTTTGGCAGCAAATGGCATGGGGTGTCGAGGGATGACTGAAAAATAAAAAATTGGCCTCCAATAAGTGCCACGACCTAACAATATAGTAATCATCACACGGCAAGGTGTTATTACTACCAGGTCCAGCAGACGATTGTACAAGGCTTTCAGGGGACAATGCTGCTCTTAGGCTAAGTTCACATTAGCATTTGAGTCCGCAGTGTGGTGCTGCAGACTTCTTTCCTTAACTCCGCCTACTTCCGCATGCATCCAGCGTACCCATCTTTAACATTGGGTACGCAGGGACATGAATTGTATGCGGATGCGTCCACAGTTTTGACGTGCCCGCCAACACAAGAAAATGCAACATGTTGCGTTCGGCGGGCACGTCAAAACGACGCACGCGAACGTATCCGCATACAACGCATGTCCCTGTGTACCCAACGGTAAAGATAGGTACGTAGGATGCATGCAGAAGTAGGCGGAGCTTAAGGAAAAGTCTGCAGCACCACGCTGCAGACTTAAACGCTAATGTGAGCCCGGCCTTACACTGTACAGAGGTAAACCGAATGCAATACAAGTGCACAAATAATGCAGATACCATAGGGATATACAGTCCTGCACTACAAAACCCATCATTTATAAACACAATCATCCTACATCCTACTCCAGAAGGGCAGATCTGGTACCTGTTTTGGGGGGCTTCATGAACGTCAGCTTGGACTGAGCAACAGCGACCACCCTCTTTGAATTCTTAAACGTGACTGCCGACTGCAGTTGTGGCAGCTCCGTGCGCTCTAGAGCCAAAATGTAAGGAGGAAAGGATTACTGCAGTCCTGATAAGTCACACATTGTATTTTATATGGCTATAATACCGTATATACTCGAGTTTAAACCGAGATTTTCAGTCCAATTTTTTGGGCTGAAAGTAACCCTCTCGGCTTATACTCGAGTCATACCCAGGGGTCCGCAGGGGAGGGGGAGCGGAGCTGTGTAATAATACTCACCTGCTCCTGGCGTGGTCCCTGCAGGTACCTGGTTCCCGAGCGCTGACAGCTTCTTCCTGTACTGAGCGGTCACATGGTACCGCTCATTACAGTAATGAATATGGACCCGACTCCACTCCCATTGGGGTGGAGCCGCATATTTATTACTGTAATGAGCGGTACCGTGTGACCGCTCACTACTGGAGGAAGCTGCTGGCGCCGGGGAACAGACGTGCAGGGACCGCGCCAGGAGCAGGTGAGTATAACTCCGTGCACGATATTCACCTGCTCCCTGTTCCACCGTTGGCGCCGCTGTGTCTTCCGCATCCTCTGCTGTGACGCTTAGGTCAGAGGGCGCGATGACGCGATTAGTGCGCCTGAGCATCAGTGCAGAGGACGGGAAGACACAGCGGCGGTCGGCAGTGGAACGGGAAAGGTGAGTATAGCAAGTGCCGGGGGCCTGTCATTTATTTTTTGAATCGCAGCAACAGCACATGGGGCAAATGTCTGTATGGAGCATCTTATGGGGCCATGTGCAGCATTATATGGTGCAAATATCTGTATGGAGCATCTTATGGGGCCATAATCCACATTTGTGAAGCATTATAAGGGGGAAATGTGTCTATGGAGCATCTTATGGGGCCATTATTAACTTTAATGCAGGATTATATGGGGCATATTTTAATATGGAGCATCTTATTGGGCCCATCATAAACTTTATGGAGCATTATATGGGGCTCCTGATTCAATATGGATATTCAAAAACACTTAACCTACTGATGTCTCAATTTTACTTTCATTGGTATCTATTTTTATTTTGGACATTTACCAGTAGCTGCTGCATTTCCCACCTTAGGCTTATACTCGAGTCATTAAGCTTTCCCATTTTTTTGTGGCAAAATTAGGGGGGGGGTCGGCTTATACTCAGGTCGGCTTATACTCGAGTATATCCGGTACAAGTATAAAAGCACAAAGTATTAAATATAAAACCTAAGGACTCTAGTTTATTTCCCTAAACCTGTGTAACTGTTAGTATGGGCCCCTACCACTCTCTCCGGGATCCAGCGCTGTTCTGCTCCTCTTCTCAGTGACATCACCACCGCTCTTCAGACTCTCAGTCACTAGGTGTGAGCTGGACGTCTCTTTTACAGTGTAATGAAGCCAGGCTCTGACGCTCCATAGACTGCCACTATAAAAGCCCCTTCCGGGTCACACAGTGTGGCTATGTCACCGAGAAGAGGAGCAGAACGGCGCCGGATACCGGAGAAGATGACAGTAGTGAATTCATTAATTGAGGTTATGGAATATAAAAAGAATTCACAGAATTGATTCGCTTTATGGAAAGAGTGACAGGAGTTCTTTAATCTTCCTTGGAATAAAACCCCTTTAAAATTTTCCATACCTTTCTGAAGACTTTTGACAAAGTTGCTTTTTGTTTTCATACTTTCAGCTTTAACCTTATGGACTTTCCCAGCATTTCTCTGTGCAGAATTGGCTGTAAAATATGGTAAGACACGGATGTCAGTGGTGTCAGATGAAACCAAGACGCGACAAACTGATGACCATTTTCCTAAAACAAAAACTGCTCTGGAAAATAGACGAAGCTGCCAATTCATAATTTACTTAGAAAAATCGCGGTATTAAAAGGGGCTCTGGCATGTTGTATCTTCAGGAGCAGTGCGTTCCCCCTGACTCCCTTTCTGGGGGCGGCGTGCTCCTGAAGATTGACGACCAGCGGTATGGTCGTGCTCCAGGTCAGAACTGAATACTCGCATCTAATCATCCTAACGCTTAATGGCTGTAAGTGGCCTGTGCTCTACAACCAGCCACTCCGACTGAAAGGTGGCCGGTAACCTTAGAAACGGGCGGTAAACTATAACATTAGAAAAGCTCTATGCTCGAGAATGCAGATTTTTATTAATGGGTAGATTGCAGGTGCGAGCCTTTACAAGCATTGTTCAATTTTATCCATTTAAGAACTTAGGCAATGTTGTGGGGTCTCTGGGATGGGTGTGCCTGCAATATCGGTAAGATGTCATATTGTAGCAAAAGCAGATAGTCACAGCCTTATGGAGCAGGTCCCTGGTTGGGGAGCATGGTCTAAGGTGGTTCTGGAATATATACCGGAGGTGGCTGGCTAGTGGGCTAGCTACACTGACTAGCTACTCCAAAACTGAAGCATCCGAGAAGGTCTGTACCTGGTATCACGGCCAGTCATTGGGTTCTGACAGAAGCAACATTGGCACAGAACAATCCCAACAACTAATGATGACGGTAGGGATTGTGGGAGGTCACAATGCAAAAGGGATGTCCTGACCCCGCCAGGTAAGATCACGGCTCCGCAGACTGTTCTGCCCTGTGACCCGTCAGCTTCGCTTTTTCATCATTGAGCCAATGAGTGCTTTTTGGTGAAAAATAATCTCATATCTTAACCCAGTCAATTTTCATGGGGTTTTTTTGCACTTTTGTTTTCTTTTTTTCTCCCTTTCTTCTAAGAGCACTAATTTTTTTTATTTTTTTTATTTCTACAGTCACATAGACATGAACAAATATAGTCAGCTCCCTCCTTATTCAGCAAACTATAGCACTTACCGAAAAAGCTGCAGCGGGAACCCGGACACCTGGAGCGCTCCCGATAATCAGCTGTCCGTCACTGTGGCTGCATGTGTCGCGGTTGTGTGACGGTCACAATAAATGCATGGAGAGCCGGTTTGTTGGGACGGTCACACATCCACGACACATGCAGCTGCGGAGCCGGACACCCGATTATCGGAGCGCTCCAGGTATCCGGGTTCTTCATGCAGCTTCTTCGGTAAGCGCTATAGCTTGCTGAATAAAGAGGGAGCAGAAGAAACTCGCTCATCTCTAGTGAGGACCAGTTTTTATTTTTGTAAAACAAATTGTAGTTTCTCATGACCTCATTTCATTTATCAATGTACTTAAAAATGGGTAAAAAATATCAAGTGTGGTGAAATTGGGCAAAAAAAAAGGAAAAAAAAAAAAAAAGCAATTCCACAATAGTTTCTTTTTAGGTCTGATTTTACAGCGTTTATTACGCTGTAAAAGTTTCCTGACAATACGATTCTCCAGGTCAGTATGACTAGGGCGAAGACCAAACGTTTATAGTTTGTCATTGATTTAAATGGCTTGCTCACTTTCAGGAAATTGGGTCACAAGCTAAGAAAAAAATAAATTAATCCCATAATCCAAAATTTTGTGGGCAAATAAATAGCACTTCAGTCATAGATGCTTACATAGGTTACCCAACAAGGAACGAAGTGACACATAAATGAGAGGTGCAGCGCCCCCCTTTTGTTGAAGAAGCTGCAAAGCGAAACGGCGCTCGTCGGGGGCTGGATGTGACACTTCTTCCTCCTATGCTGCACCATCTTCCTCCTCATTTTTCAGGTAATAGCTAACAGCTTATTGATCGGCTTTTCCACATTTTATTTATTTGGATCATGTCTCGTCCACTACTCTTCCATGCTTTACACTTTATTGCCATCTAGTGACTGTTCTAAAAACTGCATAGCATTGATGTTTTCTGTGGTTTTTCTGCTTTATATGAACAGATACTGTTCTAAAGGTACCTTCACACTGAACAACTTAACGATAACGATAGCGATCCGTGACGTTGCAGCGTCCTGGATAGCGATATCGTTGTGTTTGACACGCAGCAGCGATCTGGATCCTGCTGTGATATCGCTGGTCGGAGCTAGAAGTCCAGAACTTTATTTGGTCGTCAGATCGGCGTGTATCGTTGTGTTTGACAGCAAAAGCAACGATGCCAGCAATGTTTTACAATGGTAACCAGGGTAAATATCGGGTTACTAAGCGCAGGGCCGCACTTAGTAACAAGATATTTACCCTGGTTACCATTGTAAAAGTAAAAAAAAAAAAAAAACAGTACATACTCGCCTTCTGATGTCTGTCACGTCCCCCGGCGTCCACAGGGTTACGCGCTGCTGCTCAGAGCTTCCTGCACTGAATGCGTCAGTGCCGGCCGTAAAGCAGAGCACAGCGGTGACGTCACCGCTCTGCTTTACGGCCGGCACTGACACAGTGCAGGGAAGCGGACGCCGGGGGACCCGACGGACACCGGAATGTAAGTATGTAGTGTTTGGGTTTTTTTTACATTTACACTGGTAACCAGGGTAAACATCGGGTTACTAAGCGCGGTCCTGCGCTTAGTAACCCGATGTTTACCCTGGTTACCCGGGGACTTCGGCATCGTTGGTCGCTGGAGAGCTGTCTGTGTGACAGCTCTCCAGCGTCCACACAACGACGAAACAGCGACGCTGCAGCGATCGGCATCGTTGTCTATAACGCTGCGTCGCTTAATGTGACGGTACCTTTAGATTTAGGTCACTATTGATTTATGATTATGACATGAGCTGTTTCTAAATATGCCTATTTCCTGATGTGAGGGGATCATTATACTCTGCTGGTTACTTCTTTCCCTTTTTGGATATAGGACTGCTAAGGATTTTTAAAGAGATGTTTTTTATGTCCGCCCATATGCAAGTCCATACAACCTCTCTATAGGTATACTCTCTACTAGTGCAGATATTTTGTATACAAAAATTCCATCTTTTCTTTGTGTCACACCCTGACTTTTTTGTAGGTCCCATTTTTTCCATCTTCCTGTCTTTTAATGTTATGTAATTTTAAAATATTGTTTCAATAAAGACAAAAATACTTTTTATTCACTCTCATGTGTCACTTCGTACCTTGTTAGGTAACCTATGTAAGAAAAAAAATAAAGCAGCAGGTATCCACCCTCAATTGGTTTCAGGCCGAGCCCAGCGAGACGCTAGTGCGGCGATGCGTGCTGTTGACGTGACGTTTCTCTGCAGCCAAAGGGCTGGGGCTAGGTGGGGAGCCAGCGCCGGCAGCGGGGCTAGGAGGTGCGGAGCAGGCGCTGGGGCTAGGAGGTGGGGAGCAGGCACCGGGGCTAGGAGGTGGGGAGCCAGCGCCGGCACCGGGGCTAGGAGGTGGGGAGCCAGCGCCGGCACCGGGGCTAGGAGGTGGGGAGCCAGCGCCGGCACCGGGGCTAGGAGGTGGGGAGCCAGAGCCGGCAGCGGGGCTAGGAGGTGGGGAGCCAGAGCCGGGGCTAGGAGGTGGGGAGCCAGCGCCGGCACCGGGGCTAGGAGGTGGGGAGCCAGCGCTGGGACTAGGGCAGACAAGTACTGCAGAGTTTGAATTTTTGCATGGAGACCACTTTCCTGAAGAGTAGATTGTTTTTTTTCTTTAAACCACCTAAAGATGTTAACGTACGTCACCATTTTTAGAGATTTGTAAACTTTCATTATTTGGTCAATGGAGTGGTGTGAAGTTTTGTGTTTTTCGGGGTTTTTACATTGGGACCTGATATTTTAATTGATACCAATTGGGATAGATGCAAAATTTTGATTTTTTTATGCTTACTGCAGTGACCAATAAAATGCAATTCAGATTTTTCCAGATACAATGATTGATAGCATGTTTACTTTTAATGGTGCAAAAGAGAGGGGGGGGGAAAAAAAAAAAAAGATTTATTTGTTATACATATTCATGGAATCTTATAGAGGTTGTCCAAAACAGATTCTTTCTTTTTTTTCTGGCTCTTACAAGGATCATCTTTTGGGGATAAGTGCCCCCCCCCCCCCCCCCCAATCAGGGCAATAAATGATATCTGTGTATAGGCTATAAAGCTCTGTTAATCCGGTGCTACCAGAAGTAGCCAAGTGTCAGACAATCTTTGTTTAGTCACTAGTAGTGTATAAACGTACTGGCATGACAGGCCGGCGGTCAGACTGTCCAGTACGTGTTCCTTACCTGCTCTGGCTGGCGGGGCGTGCTTGCTGCCATGCTGTGCCTGGACACTCGGTCTGGACACCTGTATTTTCTTGGCCTGGGTGGCAGCACTCTGCAGGGAGTCGCTGGAGGACACAGAGGCATCTCTAGAGATTTCCTGACTTTTTCTCTTGTGACCACAGATGGGTGTGGATGCTTTCACAGAGGATTCAGCCCCGATGGCACCTGGCACACTTAAAACTGAGAAGTCTGACACAGTTACCACAGGCAGATCTGGGAGAATGACCTGCAGGTCCGCAGAACCATCTGATTCAATGTTCTTCAGTCTTCGGCGGGATTTCAGATGAGGTTTATGTTGAATATCGTTGCGATCCGCCGCCTTGACTTTGACAACAGTGGCTGATGCTATGGGAGGCTTCACCGGACGCTTGGTGCCAGTGTCACCATTCATCAGCAGAGAGTTAGCCCGCTTTTCGTGGTCTTCCCCAGCTTGTACATTAGTAACAGCATCCGATAGTATGGGCAGATCTTTCACCTCCTCATTTTGTAGAGAATGAAGCCCATGCTGCCGGCCCTCTGTAACAGTGGATGTGATTACAGGTGGTTTTCCTGGAATTTCGGTACCAGTAGCACCAGCACTAACTGGTCTTCTGCTTCCATCCCCGGTGCTCGGTTTTGTAATGGTGGAGGATATGATTGGTGGTATTACACGACCATTAGAACCAGCTCTATCATTGTTCAAAGATGCCAACCTCTCATTTTGCTTCTTTACACAAAACGTCAGTCTGGCACTTGTCGGCTGAAGATCCTGTATAGCTCTGCCGGGAAATTCTTGGTTTATACACCCCCTTACACATTGCGTCGTCATCACCTCTTCATGGACAACAGAACACTTACATGAAGGTGAATTTAAGGATAAAGGTTTAAAAGCTGCCGACTCAGGCGTAAGGAAGTTGTCCTTCACAAACTGATCTGGAGACAGGATTGGAGTCTGTGTAGCCGCGGTTAGATAGTCATCCGAGACCGCATATCCGTGGTTTACAAAGGGGCCTGGTGTGTGTCTCTGTGGGGTCTGTACAACTGCCGGTGGGGTCCGACTCCTGGAGAGGACAAGTCTGCAGTGTTCATGTGAAGATTCATAAAAGGAGTGAGAAGTCTGCGAGTGTGTCACTGTGACCTCAGAGCTACAGCGCCCCGGAGGAGAGGATGCTCTATCCTCATGGATCACACTTGGGGTGCAGATAAAGTGACCCGGATGGCTGGGTGTGGAGATAATTGGGGACACGGTCACTCTGTTCACCCTCTGATCACTCAGGGTCCACTGCTCCTCAATGACCACGTCCCTCTGTATAGTGGATGTAGTGGTGACCTCCTGAACGGTTTCGCTGTACTCTGTACTACACAGGACAGAATAGGTTTTTGACCTTCTGAGCGATCCGGGAGCAAAGGCCTGGAGCTGGTTAGCGAGCGGACTGATCACGTCAGCCGGGACCCTATTCTCCACACTTTGTCTAGGCTCCGTCCCTGGAGAGGGACCGGACACAGGTATGGATAGATTCTCACAGGACTGTAGGGGGCTTCTTGTCCTCTGTAGTGTCCCATGTGTGCTCTCGTGTGTTACGCTGAAAGTTTTGGTTTTGCCGCCATTAGGACAAGGCACTTTGGTCTTCAGCACAGAGGCTTTGGATCCCACTTGTGAATACTTCTTTTTTACAATATTCCATTTGCTTCTCTGGAAGACAACGAACAATATTAACAATAAACACAACCAAAACTGGTCTGTGCTCACTGACACCTAGCACAATGGTTTATGTCCCCGGCTCTTGCTCTCCGCTCATACACACTATAAGGTGCATTATGGCCCCATTCACACTGCTGTACCATTGTTTATGGAGGACCTGTCAGCAGGAAAATGGATTGTAAAGCAAAGACACGGCTGGAAAGGTGTTTGCAAATGCAGATTTAGTGGATACATTATTTTCTGATGTGGAGCAACAATTCTAAGTAATTCCCTATTTGTTGGTGCTAGGTAATGGTGATAATAGAGAGGGGAAAGATACCCACAATGCATTATGACTGACCCTACACCGGCTATATTGCCATATTACAGGCTGATGGAGCACAGTTATGGGGTATTACCAAATTACAAGAATGGGACAATTCTCAAAGCCGTGTGAAGAGAGCAAACGAAAGCCTGGTCCATCAGTGTGCCACATGTCTCCGCTGTGTGATACATGGGGGCATCTCTACACTGTAGTCGTAGCTCACTACACCTATTAGAACTGTACTTGTGCCAGAAATTTGCTCCTCATTTTTCAGGTATTAGTGGTGCACAGTGTGGCATTTAGGGCACGTGCCATTTCAGCAAATCAACGTCCCCTGATAGGACAACGTACAGAAAAGGGTCTAAAACGGTGCCTGTAACTTTTGCTTTTCAGGTTTTGGTAATCTGATGACAGCTGAGAATGCAAAGTAACTGGTGTCTGATGGTAAGACACCTCCAAATCCGAGCTCGCCAACGATCAGCACGGGCGCCGGATCAGATGTGATCATACTGGCACCATGCACTATCTGCTGGAATCAGAGGCCAACATGTTTCAGGGTTTATGATGCATTTTTTTTTAGCCAAAATCAGGATAAATAATGATAAGCAGTATGTCTCCTTTCTGTCTACGATTTCCTCATTCACCAGGGTGCTTAGGGTTGGTAGTAATGGGTGCTTTATGGGCACTAGTGACGGCACATCCTGGTGAAGTAGCAGGGGGCACTTCATAAGGACAGTACCGACACCATTTACAATCCACTTTACAAGGGTTTTCCAGGCAGCATTAACCCTGTAACTGCCTCAGAATCATTCTTACTGGATCACCTGGAGTATCACTAGCATCTCCGCTTCGGGATGGACTTTTCACATATATCATACAGGGCAATCCGCTGATTTTTCAGATAAAGCCGCAGAAGTGCTCTGTGGCAGCCAATTAAAGGAATTGTCAGAGCAAAATAACACATCGCCCTGAGGACAAGATATGTAGAAAATAACAGACACTCATCAACCAGCAGGAACTTGAAAGAAGCGCAGGCCGCCCAAGCTCCGCACAGAGTCAGGATGGTGATGTCACTGATCCAACAGAAGCTGGACCGCTGCAGCCTGTGATTAGCTGCAGCAGTCAGGTAACTTTGAGCAGTGCATCATCATAAGGCATCAGATGCTGCTTTGCTGAAGTTACCACACCCTTATCACCCATATGGCCTGACAGAGCATATGTACAGGGTCTGTCACTGAGGGACAAGCCCTTTAAAGTTGGTGAATCCCCTGTTAATCCGAGAACCTATATTATATAAAGATGTTCATTGGTTTAGACTTGTACCTTTTTCTTCACCGGAAGCTCCGCGCGGCCCAACAATACGGCCTGGTGCTTCACCACATCGTTTACAACGAATGTGACCAGTTCTCGGATCCCACCTTCCTCTAATGGGGTCCATCTGATTGTCAGCGGAAGAGACTCCAGCGGCTGCACAGGAGAAAAAGAACACGTTATCAGAACTGAAGGTGCATATGTACAATGTCATATTCTATGGGGGGCACATGGGGGGTGGGAGACATTCACTGCCATCACACAACACTACTAGTGATATAAAGCACTGCTGACATCACAGAGAAGTGACGGCTCCCCGGCGGTGCCCTTCTGTCCTCATCTCACAGTATGGTGCACCAGCATATAGCATGCAGGACAAACACTTCTACCACCCACCCCATGTCTCATGGGCTCAGCAGGCTTCTAGTAGTCCTCTCGGCTAGCTTTGCACTAGAGCCGGCCACCATCGGTGCCAGTGTGCACCCCAGAAAGACAACCAATTCATAAGTAAAGAAGCAGGGCCTCATAACCCTGACCAACAGAAAACAATGTGAGACCCCCAAAAAATAACTTTTAATCATATATACTAAAAAAAATGGACTCCTAAGTATTACACAGATACACAACAAAGCCTCACAGGGTGTTTTAGAATCCAGTAGGGCTGATCACATCATGCCAGACAGGGATGACAATATAAACATGAGGATGAATGACCTCGGGGAGATCAAAACATCCAACACCGCGGAGACACCATCACGTGTTTCTCAACGCATTTGCATATTTCCCATAAGGGATGAGGCAGTGTTCTGGATCACTGCGTTGAGAAACACGTGATGGTGTCTCCGCGATGTTGGATGTCTTGATCTCCCCGAGGTCATTCATCCTCATGTTTATAGTCTTTTCACCAGGCACTGCTCCTAATAGCCAGTTTCCTACTCCACACTGATGAGGGGCAAATACCCGAAACAGCTGTCTGTGGATGGATACCATGCTTGGCATAGGTGGTTTTCCTTTATTGGATGCTGCCCTTCCCGTGGTTGTTCCTTCCCGGTGAAAGACCTGGCTATTCATTGCTTGCGTTGAGAAACACGTGATGGTGTCTCCGCGGCTGTTCTACAGACAGGGATGACAGGCCTACCCAATCCGCAGACGCCCATTTCTCTCTCCCCACCTGGCAGTGGAGGTTGGCACCCTAGTATTGTGCAAAGGTCAGAGAGGCCCGGCGCCTGCGCACTGCAGTACTTTCCTCTGCCCTCAACAGGACAGAAAGTACGCCTGCGCAGGAGCCGCCGCGTGAAGACCAGAAGAGGACGTCATCCTATGAAGTAAGGAGGCCCCGGACCGCCCGCCCATCGGACCGCCCGCCCAGGTGGCTATAATCTAACCTCTTATTCTCATCTTCCAGGTTACATCGGGGGCTTATCTACAGCATTCCAGAATATTACAGAGGAGCCCCTGATGGCGGTGGCCATAGGCGGTGTTTGGGGTGACAGGGTCCCTGTAACGAGCCCCCCGTGTGGCGGCAGTACGGTATTACCCGCAGGTTAACCCTATGTCTCCTGGCTACCAGCATTACCCAACATGCCAGGTTCCCATAAAACAGACACACACTGGTGACTTTCCTGAAATAAGGGAAACTCTGCAGCCCCCCAGCGTCTCAGGAGCCCCGGACACATAGCGGTCCTGCACAGGGCAGGGCGTGCTGGGAGTAGTAGTCCTGCCGCCCCACATACCGGCACTAGGAGCTCGCTCTCCGGCACGCTGAAGCCTCGGTGCTGGGGCAGCTTGTGCACTACCACTTGGGCCGGGTCCTCTGAGGGATTCTGCAGCAGAAGAACCGCCGTGCGGGCGGAGCCGGGGCGAACACACCCGAAGCTGACGAACGGCGGCCGTGAGAAGTGCGTGAGGGCCAGCACCGGCACATCCTCCGGGGGCAGCGCCTTCCCCGCGGCAGCCGGGGGCGATATGCTCAGCATGTCTGGCCGGGCAGCTCCGCTCTCACCGCCGCTCACATACGCCCATTGCCTCGGCATCTGCGGCGGTCTGACTCTGAAACGGATTTCAAATCTCGGAGCTCACTGATAGGTCACGCTGCCTCCTTCTCCCCTCCTACTTTCTAAGATCATCCAATAGGAACATGAAGTGGACGAATGTTCCAGCCAATCAGCGTACGTACCATTTCGGATACAGCGAGGCCGAAAGAAAGAACCAATGACAGGTCGGAGATTTATTTAAAACGCAACATCCGGCGTGCGCTGTGGTCACGTGATAGCAACAGAGACAACATCACCATAACAACAGCATCACTGCTGAAGATGGGAGGCGTGACACTCCGCCCCTGTGTCATGTGACCGACAGCGGATCATCATTTAGGCTGCTTTCACACATCAGGTTGTTTGTTTCAGGCTAAATCCGGCTCTTTAGAGAAAAACCGGAACCGGAAAAAATAAAAACCAGAACCGGTTTTCCCCCCATTGACTTGTATTAGCGCCGGATCGCGCCGCATGGCCCAGCGTTCCTTCCGTTTTTTTCCGGATCCGGCTAAAATTCCGATTCCGGCTTATGAAAAAGTCTACTGCAACGTTTTTTGTCTCCGGCGAAAAAGCGCCTGAAGCGCCAGATCCGGCGCTTCCGGCTGTTTGCTACAATGAAAGCCTATGGGTGCCGGGTTCCGGAAAAAGGCGGATCCGGCGGCCTGATCCGGTTTTTTAAACTGAGCATGCTCCAAATTTTTTTTTATCCAAAAATCTAGATAGGCTAGCCGGATCCGTCAAAAAAACGGATCCATCGCATCAGATTTTCACAATCTGCGCCGGATCCAGTTTTTCCAACATTCGCCGGATTTAGCCTGACACTGAAAACCTGACGTGTGAAAGTAGCCTATAGCGGTGATTGCTGGAGGCGGCCAATAGCATGAGACCTCCAGCTGCCAACCAGGAGTGCGGCAGTAGTGCGCATGTGTGATCACCTCCCAACTTATATGGGACGTAGTAACTATCAGTCCCCTGGCAGGAACCCAGCGGTGGTCACACATGCGCACTACAATCCTTTCATTTTGGGACTGCTGAGGAGTAAACGAGGGGGCCACTGTCACCTGCTCAAGGAAATGTTCCTTAAGGGGACCAGGGTTTATATAGGGGAGTGGTGGCATGTCCCTATAGGCCTCCGCCAACAATAAGGATGCTAGAGGGCGGATCTAACAGTCATGGCAATCCAGTGGGAGAGACATATGTAAATCAGGCAGGAGGTGCATTGTGCACCTTGGGAGAGCTGGGCACACGTGCTGACACGCCCCCAGTGCACCTCCTGGCTGATTTACATACAGATTTTGTTAGATCCCAGAAGTTGAGCCTGACATTTGCAGGTTCGGCCTATTCGGGACACTGGGGTTCTTCTGCACAGTTTTGTCACTATTCAAAAACCTCACTAGTCGGAGGCTGGCAACCGGCGCTCCGTAATCCCTTAAAGGGATCCTGTCATGTACAGAGCCACAGTCTACCTGCAGATACGGGGTTAATCTGCAGGCACAGAGCGTTACCGCAGCGTCCGGCCCAGGAGGAAATGAACATATACCGGCCCTGTAGCCGATCGCTCCCAGCCGTCACTCACAGCCAGTGTGCAGCGCGAGCTGTCAGTCACAGCGCCATCCTTGGGGGGGTGGGGGTGGGGGTGTAAGGACTTGTTCTGTATGAGGCGACCTGACCTCTCACTGATACTATGGCGGGATGCATACAATAGTTTCATCTCTTTTTGTCCATCATGCGCGGCGCAGTGTCCCTCCTCGCATCAGGCCGATACTCAGCATGCCGTCCAGATGGATTATCTTCAGTCAGACAGGTGGAGAATATGGATGGTGGTTTAGTATTTTTAATGCATCGGTGATTATCCTCTCATCAGACAGGTGAGTGTAAGTTTACTTTTTTTCATGAATGAAGAAAAAAAGAGTAACCTCTGCACCGCTGTTTTTTCGGTAGATTCTGTTTTTTTTAACCCTTATAAAATGAGGAGCCGACTTATTGACCCTTTATACTTTCAAACGGGGTGCAACTTAAAAGTAATACATGACATTCCACGGAAAAGAGCAAAAAAAGTGCACTTACCAGAGTATAGTTGTCACAATTTTATTCGGACATATTTATAGCATGTGCAGGGAGGGATGTGGAAAGAAAACACGGACGACGGCCGTTTCGTGCCTGGACCCGTTGAAGTGCTAAGGCACGAAACGGCCGTCGTCCGTGTTTTCTTTCCACATCCCTCCCTGCACATGCTATAAATATGTCCGAATAAAATTGTGACAACTATACTCGGGTAAGTGCACTTTTTTGCTCTTTTCCGTGGACTGTAAGTTTACTTTTTATCTTTTTTACAAATAAGTGGGCAAAAAGGGGTGAGCAGTGTTTATTTCAAACAAAGGACTTTATTCTTCCTGGGTTTTTTTACAATATGACTATGGGGTTAGTAATGGGGTCATCTTATAGATGCCTCTCTATTACTAACCCTAGGGCTTGATGTCAGCTGCCAATAGAAAGCTGACATCAACCCCAATACTGTTACCCCACTTGCCACTGCGCCAGGGCAAGTGGAAAGAGTGGAGGCTAATCACCAGAACTGGTGCATCTTATGGATGCGCCATTTCTGGGGAGGCCGAGAGCTGATGTTTTTAGTCTGGGAGGCAGCCAATTTCCAAGGCCGCGTCAGAGCATATTATCAGCCTGCAGCTGTCTGCCTAGCCTTTGCTGATTATTAATTCAAGGTGAGCCCCACGTCATTTTGTTTTGGGGGTCCCCCATTTTAATAGCCAGTAAAGGCCAAGTATACAGCTGTGAGCTGCTATTAATAGCCTGGGAAGCTCCATGGGCAATACTCCCTTCCCAGGCTATAAACACCTGTCCCCAGCTGTCTGCGTCCCCTCTGCTGGTTATTAAAGTTTTGGGGGACCCAGTGCCACTTTTTTTCTTTAATATATGACTTAAAATACATGCACAGTAAACCCAAAGCAGTGATTATATACCTCACTCATATATTCCTACCTATGTATTGAAGAATGTTTTGTTAGAAAACCATCTTTAAATGACATAATTACTCTATGTAAAAGCTAATGTTAAAATCGCATTGCATACGGATTGTGTTTGCATGTCATACAGATGTTAGGTGAGAAAAAGCACATTGTACTCGCATGACACATGTCCGACTTTTCAGAAACAACATCGGACCAATTTTAATAATGCTGATGGGTATGAGCCCTAATAGTAACATGAGGACTCCTATGTCATGGCTTAGGAGTCCGGGGAGTGTTACAATAGAGCATGGGCTGGTACTGGTTCAGAGATAATGTACGTGGCTGGCACTCCTTACATTCCAGTTATGTGGGCAGTTTTCCATGGTGACGGACCCTAGGGATCACTACAGGGGGATCACTACAGGCTTACAAGTGTCATTGTAATACAATATACAGATCTCTTACTCTGTCTTCCGACCAATCATCCAGGAATCCTTTCCTTTCTTTCATGGTTTTATTTCACACACAAAAGTTTTGATTGCAAATTTCAAATCATCGTCACATTTTCTATACACAATATTGCTTTCTTTATTACGACTCAGTACAGACATGATAGAAATGGCAAGTTCAGCAGTGAGAAGTAACGACTCTGCTCCGCCTGCTGGACCCTTATGTAGAAACCCCTTGTAGGATGGAATACAGCTTTTTAATACCTAATAATTGAGAACAAATGAAAAAAAAGAACATTCTTGCTGAATAATAATATGCAGCTTATGGGCTTTGGGTTTAAAAAAATAAATGAATGACCACTGGAACCTAGATCGCATGCTGTGCAAAAACATTCAGCCTCCTAACTAAATCTAAAGTGGAGATCTATAATGGAATCTTTCAGCGAGTTTTTTTCCATATTATCTGAAAGCTCTATGATGCAGGGGAAGAGACCCTGATTCCAGTGATTTGTCCCTTACTGGGCTGTGTTTTGCTAATTTAATAAAATCAGTGTTTTATCAGCAGGAGATTATCACTACAGGACTAGGTGTCTTGTGCCTCCTAATCCAACCCCGTCCCCACCACTGATTAGTAGCTTTTTGAAGCTGCCAATCAGTGGTGTGGGCAGGTCATACAAAGTTCAGCATTTGATGCTCTGCTAGATCTGCAGCAGATCACACAGGGATTCTTTTACAACAGCTGCACCCAGTAAACTAAGTGACATGACTGGAATCAGGGTCTCTGCCCCTACACATGCTGCTGTCAGATTACATAGCAAAAATCTGCTGACAGACTTCCTTTCAATTTTGTGTAGCCATGTCAGATTAAGGGCAACCTCCAAGAAGACATTAGTCCACCCCTTAGGCGAATATTACAGCTCCTTTCTGTAAAAAAATGAGGCACAAAAAAATGGGATTTTGGCATCATTCTACATCTGTGAAATTGTAACATGTGCCATTTTCTGAAAAATAACACAGACATACAAGAATTTGGCACACTATACTGACATAACCCACCCCTGACATCAAGAACAGATACAGAGAAGTGCAATAAAGTAACTATTAAAGGGGATGTCCAGGACATCTATATTGATGACTTATCTGGAAGACTTCTAAATCCTTAAAACATATTGGTAGGAATCAGACGTCGTAAGGACAGACCATCAATATACAAGGCCTGGACAAGCCCTTTAAAATCATGTTCCAGCAGGTTTCTTTCACCAGTCATAAAATACATACAAAGTCGCCATTAATAGATAAAATGTATCTCACAGGGGATCCAACATCCCACCAGATAATGATGGCAGAGTTTTTGGGGGGGTTTATCTCCGAGTTGTTCTCTGCCCTTCTCATTCCTTGCACTAGACAGTTGGGGAGATTTATTAGGACCAGGATGCTTTACACTGGTGACAGATGGGCTGGGGGAGATGTGCACCGTTAGTCACACCACTTTCTGGTATAACCTATAGTAAACATGTCAGGCCGTGCATGGCTGCATCCCATTTCGTTGGGCTCTACCCGCTTTTTTAAAAAGTTCAAAAACGAACTTGTGTTTTGTTTTCCATGACCTGAATCCATTTTTCACTGATGAAAACTAGAATGAGTTTTTTCCAGACTTTTCATATCAACAAACTTTTCACGGACCCATTCAGGTGATTGGGCAACTCTGATCCATAAATAGGACTCAGGGTACACTATGCCACATACGTCAAACTCTGGCCTGCAGGGCAAGTATATTTGGCCCACGATGCCGGACGGATCCCCCAAGTATATTTGTGCAGTAACGCCGAACTTTAACCTATAGCGACATCCTGGGTGCCCATACTGTTAAAAGCAATGATGGAGGAAGGCGTGACAGCTGACGCTCCCTCTCCCATCATTCCCCCTTTGTGTCTGGTATCTCAGTGCAATGGCCGCGATGACGTCATTACCACTCGCCCACTGCGCAGAGGATCTGAAGGCACCATGAAAAGACCACAGCAGCGGGGGAACGGGCAGAGGCAAATATTTTTTTTTTTAAAAAAAAGGGGCCTATATTGCATGGAGAACTATGTGGGGCCATTATAGTGTATGGAGCACTATGTGGGGCCATTATAGTGTATGGAGCACTATGTGGGGCCATTATACTGCAAGGAGCACTATGTGGGGCCATTATAGTGTAAGGAGCACTATGTGGGGCCATAACAGTGTACGGAGCACTATGTGGGGCCATTATACTGTATGGAGCACTATGTGGGGCCATTATACTGCAAGGAGCACTATGTGGGGCCATTATAGTGTAAGGAGCACTATGTGGGGCCATAACAGTGTACGGAGCACTATGTGAGGCCATTATACTGTATGGAGCACTATGTGGGGCCATTATACTGCAAGGAGCACTATGTGGGGCCATAATAGTGTACGGAGCACTATGTGGGGCCATTATACTGCAAGGAGCACTATGTGGGGCCATTATAGTGCATGGAGGACTATGTGGGGCCATTATACTGTATGGAGAAATATGTGAGGCCATTATACTGTATGGAGAAATATGTGAGGCCATTATAGTGTATGGAGCACTATGTGGGGCCATTATAGTGTATAGAGCACTATGTGGGGCCATTATAGTGTATGGAGCACTATGTGTGGCCATTATACTGTATCGAGCACTATGTGGGGCCATTATACTGCAAGGAGAACTATGTGGGGCCATTATAGTATAAGGAGCACTATGTGGGGCCATTATACTGCAAGGAGCACTATGTGGGGCCATAATAGTGTACGGAGCACTATATGTGGCCATTATACTGTATGGAGCACTATGTGGGGCCATTATACTGCAAGGAGCACTATGTGGGGCCATTATACTGCAAGGAGCACTATGTGGGGCCATAATAGTGTACGGAGCACTATGTGGGGCCATTATACTGCAAGGAGCACTATGTGGGGCCATTATAGTGCATGGAGGACTATGTGGGGCCATTATACTGTATGGAGAAATATGTGAGGCCATTATACTGTATGGAGAAATATGTGAGGCCATTATAGTGTATGGAGGACTATGTGGGTCCATTAAACTATATGGAGCACTATGTGTGGCCATTATACTGTATGGAGCACTACGTGGGCTTTTATAGTGTATGGAGTACTATGTGGGGCCATTATAGTGTATGGAGCACTATGTGGGGCCATTATAGTGTATGGAGCACTTTGTGAGGCCATTACACTGTATGGATCACTTTTTGTAGCTATTACACTGTGCAATACAGGGCCCCATTATACTGTATGGGCATTATGTGGCGCCATTATACTGTATGGAACACTGTGTGGGGCCTTCATACTGCAAGCAGCACTATGTGGGGCTCATTATAGCAAGCAGCACTATATGGAGCTCATTAAACTGTAGGAAGGAGATTATGGGGCCATTATACTGCATGGAGCCTTTTTTGTGGCCATTATACTGTATGGAGGGGTGTGTGGGAATTACAGTTGGAGAATCATACTGTGATTGGGTCACTGTTCTTTGCAGGAGAAATTGGGGGGATGATACTATAGGGTCATCATAACATGCATGCGGAGGGACCTGTGGAGGAATTCACTGTAGGGGTATCTTACGATGTTTGGGGGCCCTTTTGTTTGCATCGTTCTTTATTATCTGTATTATTCGAGATTTTTTATCCTTTGTTATTACATATTGAAATTAGGCTATTGGGCCATATGCTTTTTACTACTCTTACATACATTTTATTCCAAGAACAATTAATTATAATGTACTTTGTTTGTGGGACAACCCCTTTAAGTTTGTTTCCGTATGAAAAAGTTAATCGTTATATTTGATAAGAAAAACCTTCCACAATCGTAGCCATTTTTTAAATAAATATAAACGTTGGCCTGCGACTTTGTCCAAGCTCAAAGCTTTTCATTTTGCTCTATGCAGAGGAAAGGAGGGTGGAAAGTGACGAGCTGAATAAGAACACAAACAAAGGGGAAGACAGAAATATTGTGCTGAGATTTCAAGCAAGTCTTTTAGCCCACCCCAGAGCTGGATTCACATCTTCACTGCTCAGTCCTCCTCAATACTTTCCTCCACGTTACTGCTGCATCTGTCTATGTGCTAACTAAGGAATAAAGAGCAGGAATCCCGGCTCAGCGTGCTGTGTAGCTCAGAGTCAATTAATCTAAAAACAGAGCCTGCAGAGGGCAAAACTGGTAAAAAAAACAGGATACAAGTCTTATAATGGCCAGATATAGTATCATGCCTCATGTACACGATAGCTTATTCTAAAAATGTGCTCGAAAATGCAGTCACCCTTTAAAGATCTGATCAATCATGGTTTACACTGGTCAATGATTGAGAATTTTTACATAATAATCGCCCCATGTAAAAGGCCCTTAAAGCTTCAGGTATAAACGTGGGCTCAGCCAGCGACTACATTACACAGATCAGAAGCCAGGAGGCTTTAGATGCAAATCGCCAGATTATTCCAGGCCAAAGCTTTCTTCTGTCCGCTCCCATGGACTAATACAGAGCATGTCAGATCCTCCAGCACATATGGTGAAAAATGCAGTTGAGCCTTCATTAGGAAGCCGTATCCTGGTCACATCTATTGAATCTAATCATCCTTTAAGATTTATAGCTGATACACTGATTTATGTCTAAAACAATACCCCAGTTGTAAACTAGATTGGAGTGTATGTTCACACACCGCTTCTTTTTTCACTGTGTTTTTTCCCTGCAGCAAAAATGCTGCATCTACCATACCAGAAACGATTTAAAAAATCTCATGCACATGCTTGGGTTTTTTTCTTGTGCTCATGAACTTTTTTTTTTTCCTTTTAAATCTGCAGCATGTCAATTCTTCCAGCGTTTTTCTAATGTGTTTTCCCATTCAAGTAAAAATGCTGCAATAACATGGATATTTTCCGCAGCGTTTTTCCTGCCATCACTTTGGTTTGTGGTGCAGAAATAAAAAAAGCTGTGTGTGAATGTACCCTTAATCTTTGGAGTCGGGGGGGGGGGGGGTTTAATCTACATACTATAAATTAATTGGGGTATTTGTGAACACTTTGGGCAGGGCCACAAATGCTCCGAGACAGAATCAATCATTTTACCAGAGCAAATAGTGCAGGATTTCTGCAGAGCCTTGGTAAAATTACAGAAACTGGACTGACCCCATTAAAAATCAATATGATCCGTTTTGCATCCATTGGGTAAATTAGAATAGATCTGTTCCTGGCACAAATTCTGGAACCCGGCCTTACTGCTTGTCACCAGGGCTGTGGAGTCGGTGTCATGGAAATTGAGGAGTGGGAGATTTCGCTTACTGACTCCACAGCCCTGCTTGTCACTGTGCTATCCGATAGCCTTGTAGATACCAAAGCAACTTGTTGCAGCACATTCTGGACCCCCAACCACAAACCTTCACACATTGTACAGAAAATACAGCAGTGTAAGAACTACTTCAATAAACCTAGAAAAAAAATGGAGCTATAAGTGTATTCCAAGGGTGGTGCCTGCCTTTAACCCCTGTAGTGCAGCCGCCACTTTCCGAATAATGAATGTGGGGTGTCTCCCCGATATCAGTGCTGCTCAGTGCTGGACACAGCTTGCACACTTGGCTGAGGGTCCAGCCCAAACAGTGTCCCCAAATATGAGTGTTCTCTGGTTTCCATGATTTGCTGTGGTCTCACAGGGTGTAAAAGAGTTGCAGGCTGTGGATTAAGAGCGTATTTTTCCAAGAAGGCCAATTCAGGAGGCCGCTGGTAGTCATTTGGCTGGGACAGCACAGAAGAACTATCACGAGTCTCCACCTCAGCCTCATCTTCCCCCATTTCCACTGTTACCAGTGTGATTGGTACACAAATGTCAACATCTGAGCTCTGAGGAGCAGCGGGGTAGGTCTTTGTGTCCTCTCTTCCAGCACCTTCCTCATCCGCCGCCTTGGAGCCATGAACATGGTCATTGTGATACTTGAGCTTGTCCTTCCTTTTGAAGGTTGCGCTGCAGTGCTGGCAGTTGAAGGGACGGGCGTCCGAGTGTATGACTAAATGTTTAGTCAGAGTCTTCTTAATGCGAAATGATTGGTTGCAAATCTGACAGTTGTATGGCTTCTCCCCTGCGGAGCAAAGAAATGGTCATTCTCGGAACTCGGAAATATCCATTCTGCATTTGATGAAATCTGAACTCAAAAAGAAGTAATATTGTATGTACGTAAGCTTGGAGTACCCATATGGCATGTCAGAGGACCCATACGGCATGTCAGAGGACCCATACGGCATGTCAGAGGACCCATACGGCATGTCAGAGGACCCATACGGCATGTCAGAGGACCCATACGGCATGTCAGAGGACCGATGAGGCTTGTCAGAGGACCCATGCGGCATGTCAGAGGACTATTATTTGTGGGAGCACGGTGGCTCAGTGGTTAGCACTGCAGCCTTGCAGCGCTGGGGTCCTGGGTTCAAATCCCACAAAGGACAACATCTGCAAGGAGTTTGTATGTTCTTCCTGTGTTTGCGTGGGTTTCCTCCAGGTACTCCTGTTTCCTCCCACATTCCAAAGACATACTTTTAGGCCATGTTCAGTATTTTTCGCGTTTTTTTCGCTATAAAAACGTGATAAAAACGCGAAAAAAACGCTAACATATGCCTCCCATTATTTTCAGTGTATTCCGCATTTTTTGTGCAAATGTAGCCTTTTTTTCCGCGAAAAAATCGCATCGCGGAAAAAAAAGCAACATGTTCATTAAAATGCGGAATTGCAGGAGATTCCGCACACCTAGGAGTGCATTGATCTGCTTACTTCCCGCACGGGGCTGTGCACACCAAGCGGGAAGAAAGCAGATTATGTGCGGTTGGTACCCAGGGTGGAGGAGAGGAGACTCCTCCACGGACTGGGCACCATATAATTGGTAAAAAAAAAGAATTAAAATAAAAAATAGTCCTATACTCACCTTCGATGTCTTCCCGCCTCTCCGCTGCATGCTGCCGCTTCGGTTTCTAAAGCTGGTGTGCGGTGAAGGACCTGCGATGACGTCACTGTCTTGTGATTGGTCGAGACCGGTCATGTGACCGCTCACGTGACCGTGACGTCATGGAAGGTCCTGAACCACAACGGCATCTATAGGAACGGACGCCTGCAGGTGAGTATAACCATTTTTTTTATTATTTTTAAACATTCTATCTTTTACTATAGATGCTGCATAAGCAGCATCTATAGTAAAAAGATGGTCACACTTGTCAAACGCTATGTTTGACAAGTGTGACCAACCTGTCAGTCAGTTTTCCAAGCGATGCTACAGATCGCTTGGAAAACTTTAGCATTCTGCAAGCTAATTACGCTTGCAGAATGCTAAAAAACCGCGAAAAAAAAACGGGAAAAAAAACGCAAAAAAAAAATGCGGATTTCTTGCAGAAAATTTCTGGTTTTCTTCAGGAAATTTCTGCAAGAAATCCGGACGTGTGCACATACCCTTAGGGAATTTATTTTGTGAGCCCCATGGGGGACAGCGATGATAATGTGTGCAAACTGTAAAGCGCTGCGGAATATGTTAGCGCTATATAAAAATAAATATATTATCTCAGTGGGAGAAACAAGATAATCTTGTAGTTATTATACCTTTTAATGGCTAACAAAAATAAAATAAATTATATTACAAAGCTAGCTTCCGAGACTTCTTAGGTCCCTTCCTCAGGGATGGTGTAACTTTGCCTTATACCCTGCCTGAGGAAGGGACCTAAGAAGTCTTGGAAGCTAGCTTTGTATCATCATTTTAGTTCTGTTGGCCATTAAAAAGGTGTTTTAACAACAGGATTATTCTGTTTTTCCCACTGAGCGCGTTCTTTTTTCAACTGGCTAACACGGTACCAAATCCTTTTTTTTTTTCTTTTAACTTTATGTATATGTACGGCACACGTCAGGAAGGGGTTACAAGACACGATGGCGACCTTTGTTACCTGTCTGGTTTCATATCACACTTTATTAAATGATGGATTAAAATATATGTTTTTAGTTACCGGAGTGTGTCCTGAAGTGCATTTCCAGACTTGATTTTCCTTTGAAGACTTTTTTGCATACTTCACATGGATGAAAGGTGGCCTTGTACCTGCAGAGTGGACAAAGTGACACGTGACCAGGCTGCCATGTCAGAGGTGCCGCTCACATTGCAAATCTCCGTATGAGGGTCACCCACCCAGTGTCATGTTGGAGAACTTCCCTATGGTGTACACAACGGTATGAAGTCTGGGCACTCTTTATCCAAATACACAAAGATGCCTAAAGATGTGGCCAGACCTTGCTTTGACTCTGTGTTAAGCCAACAGGGACACCAACAGTGCTTGTACCTGGGTAATGATTGTACCTGGGTAATGAATCTGGTGCCAGCTTCACAGGGGTAACCACTGGCACACTACTCGTACCAGGGCTGTGGGGTTGTGGAGTCTGAGTCGGAGCCCATTTTGGTGGAGTCGGAGTCATGGAAATTGAGGAACCAGAGGTTTGGCTTACCGACTCCACAGCCCTGCCAGGGTTGTGGAGTCGGAGTTGTGGAGTCGGAGCCCATTTTGGTGGGGTCGGAGTCACTGAAATTGAGGAGTCGGAGTCTGAGGTTTGGCTTATAGACTTCCACAGCCCTGACTCGTACAATGCGCACAGTGGTCAAAAATCTTCCAAGATACATTGTCCTAGCCAGTTAGAGCTTGACACTTGTTTCTAGGAAGCTAAGTGATAACCAAAATGTCCATCATCAAAGCTCAGATTTTCTAGAGCAACATTTCTCATCCTCAGGTTCAGAGGATGTAACTCCTGTAAAACTTGGTTATTCCGATGTTAGAAAAGGGTTAACATACCACTTTCTAATAGATGGGCATCACCCAATTCTGAGATGGAAGGGACGGCAGCTCTGATTTAGTGCCCCATTTCCTACTAAGTATTCACTCATCAGCATTTCCAGAAACTGCAGCGCGGCCCTATTTACTGCCGCAGGGGCCGGCACACAGGGTTACAGGGGCGCCACTGTGCAGGGGAAATCAGAGCTGCATTATGGGATATCTGTCAGGCCACAGGCTCAGAAAGGTTACTGCAGAAAGACTTGGTGCAAGCCCCTCCATCTGGCAGATTCCAGAGGAACGTCGGCCTTCACCCTTTAACTGTTATACAAGGATCTGGTCTTACAATGGGGCCCACTGAATTCCTTCTACGAAAACGACTTTCTCCTGGAGGAGTGAACCAGAGGAAGGAAGGGTTAGCAAGCAGGGTCAAAGCCAAAAGGTAAAGTCAGGGACAAAATTGCAGAGAAAGGTGCTGGCTCTCTGCTCTGATTTGCACAGCGCAGTTGCATTGTGCCGATGGTCTCCAAGGTGACCCCAGGAGGAAAAATGGCCACAGGGTCACCCAGGGACATGTCCTGTTAGCTCCTCCTCAGAGCATGAGCCGAGACGCCTCCTGCCTGTCTGCGATGAACTGAGCTAATGCCCTGCAATGCAAGAGATGATCAGCGATCAGGACAGGGAAAGTTGATGTCCCCTCCTGGGAAAAGGGAAAAAAGTGAATAAAAAAAAAAAAACTAAAAACAAAAATCACAAAATAAAGGAAAAAATGAATCCAATAAATAAATATATTTACAGTAAGTAAAAATAAACAAAGTGCACATTTAATATTGCTGTGTCCGGAACAACTCTCCACACATGTAGATAAATTCTTTAAGGGATCTAGTTTCCAAAATGGGGCAACCTGTGGAGGGCTTTCCACTGTTTAGGCACATCAGGGGCTCTGCAAACGTGACACGACGTCTGCTCTCGATTACAGACAATTTTGCGTTCAAAAAGTATAAAGGAGCTCTTTCCCTTCAGAGCCCTGTCGTGCGTCCAAAGAGTAGTTTTCCCCCACATATGGGGTAACAGTGTTCTCAGGAGAAATTGTACATCACATTTTGAGGTCCATTGTTTCCTGTTACTCTTGTGAAAATAAAAAAAAATTGGAGCTAAAGTAACATTTTTATGAAAAAAAAAAAAAAAAAAAGGAAAATTGTTAATTTTTTCCTTCCACATTGCTTAAATTCCCGCGAAGCACCTGAAGGTTTTAACCCCTTCGCGCCGCAGACCTATTTCGTTTTTGTGCTTTCGTTTTTCGCTCCCCTTCTTCCAGAGCCATAACTTTTTTATTTTTCCTTCAATATGGCCATGTGAGGGCTTGTTTTTTGCGGGACAAGTTGTACTTTTGAACGACACCATTAGTTTTACCATGTCATGTAGTAGAAAATGGGAAAAAAATTCGAAGTGTGGTCAAATTGCAAAAAAAGTGCAATCCCACACTTGGTTTTTGTTTGGCTTTTTTGCTAGGTTCACTAAATGTTAAAAGTGACCTGTCATTATGATTCTCCAGGTCATTACGAGTTCATAGACACCAAACATGTCTAGGTTCTTTTTTATCTAAGTGGTGAAAAAAAATTCCAGGCTTTGCTTAAAAAAAAAAAAAAAAATTCCGCAATTTTCCGAGACTCGTAGCGTCTCCATTTTTCATGATCTGGGGTCAGGTGAGGGCTTATTTTTTGCGTGTCGAGCTCACATTTTTAATGATACCATTTTGGTGCAGATATGTTTTTTTGATCGCCCGTTATTGCATTTTAATGCAGTGTCGCGGCGACCAAAAAAACGTAATTCTGATGTTTTGAATTTTTTCTTACTACACCGTTTAGTGATCAGGTTAATTCTTTTTTTTCATTGATAGATCGGGCGATTCAGAATGTGGCGATACCAAATATGTTGAATTCAAAAAAGTTCCCAAATGCCATAAAGACGCAAAGAAACTTCATACACAATGCGCTATAATAACCAATACAATAATATTTATTAATAATTATTATGATTAAAATAACAATAACTATTAAACCAGAAAGAAACTTCCAATGCAATGGAGCGGATAATACACTTGACATCCATATAGACACACATGCAGAATAAATGGCTAACTCCCAAGACAAAAGACCTGCTTAATTAGATATCATCTAGCCGGGCTGTATTACCATACAAAAACCGGCTCTATAAATGAACGGTGGATAAGTACTAAGACTTCCTTAATATATCGTTACCCTAAGGCATACATTTAGTATAGACCATAACCACCTTCTAAGTATATCGATAACTATTACAGGTCAAAAGGAGTAGGCCATGAATATCAAAAGACTTGGTGTGAGATGTCCGTGTCTCCGTTCCTTTACCCCGACGCGCGTTTCGTAACACTTCCTCAGGGGGCGTCAACTTTTTTGGATTCAGTATTATAAGTATGACACAATGATACTTTTTTGGACCTAAATTGGTTGATTTAATTGATACCAAATATGTGTAGGCTTGATTTTTTTTCTTATTGTTTTATTTTGAATGAGGTGAAAGGGGGGTGATTTAAAACTTTACAAAAAAATGAAAAAAAAAACACATTTTTTTTATTTTTGTCATGTTTAAATAGCATCCATAGGAAGCTAGAAGCTGGCATAGCCTGATCGGCTCTGAAACATAGAGGTGATGCTCAGATCGCTCCTATGTAGCTGAATTGCAGGCTTGCTATGAGCGCCGACCACAGGGTGGCACTCACAGCAAGCAGGCATCAGCAGCAATAGAGGTCTTCAGGAGACCTTTGGTTACTATGCCAATGCACCGATGACCCCCGATCACATGACGTTTGACAGCGGCATTTAACTAGTTAATAGTGGCGGGTGGATCGCGATTCCACCCACCGCTATTGCGGGCACATGTCAGATGTACAAAACAGCTGACATGTCCCGGCTTTGAGGTGGGCTCACCACCGGAGCCCACATCAAAGGGGGAGATGCGACATGCCCCGTACTATTACTGCGCATGTCGCGAAGGGGTTTAATAAACTTCTTGAATCTGGTTATGAGCACTTTGATGGATGCAGTTTTTCTTGTTTAATGGCATAAAAATTAAAAAGATTGAAAATAGCAACATTTTCGCAAAATTTCTGATATTTTCACAGATAAACGCAAGTTGAACGAATTTTACCACGATCATGAAGTACAACATGAGAAAACGATCTCAGAACCGGTGGAATCCATTGAAGCATTCCAGTGGTCAGAATTTAAAAAAATTGGCCAGGTCAAGAAGGCTCATGGGTGAAGGGGTTAAACTGCAAAGTTTAGGCAGAAAATTAGAATTTTGAGAAGCTGTGGTAGGTGTGAATTTTTTTTATGCTAGAATCTTTGGCCTTAATTCATCAAAATCATAGATTTTCTCGCTGGTCTTGATGACGCTCCTGTTTCATGAAGAGGTGCTTGCCTCATAAAGGGACTCTGTCAGCACAGAATTACAATTTAAACTAAGTCCAGCCACTTGGTCCATCATAGTGGGGCCAAACAGTTAGGTCACTAGCAGTATTTGGTCAGTATTTTACCTCAGTAACTGTAAGCCAAAACCAGGAGTGGGTGACAAATACAGAAGTGGTGCCGTGTTTCTATTATACCTTTTCTCTGATTGTTCCTCTCCTGGTTTTGGCTTACAAATACTGAGGTAAAATACTGAACGTGTGAACGTGGCCTTTACATGAACTTTCCCACCTGCTTGTTTTTCAGCTATTTCCCCCCAATCATCTACTTTGACTGACAGCTCTGGCTTCATAGGGATAGAGAAAGGTGAAGATAGATGGAAACCAAGCAGGAGTGAAAGTGTATATATATGACTGGCCCTGCCATGGTGCACCAAGCGCCTGGACTTAGTTTGAACAGTCGTTCGGTGCTGACAAAGTCCCTTTAAGTAATCTGGAGCATCTAACAAGTGGCGTTTGTCTCCATCTTGACTGGAGTAACGTTTCTGGTATAGGGCACGAGCTATAGTGTCACGCGCCCAATGTGTCTCCGTTCCGGCCCAACTTCACCAAAACTCGGGAGTTGCAGCAAAATTTTCCAACTTTTCAAAGTAATTTATGACAGAATTCTAGCAAAACTGCTTTGATGAATTGGGGCCGTAATATTATTAAGTGTAAATGGAAGTTTACTGGAAGACCAAGTTATAAAAACCTATAGAATAGTGAGCGCAAGCACAAACACATACACACATATTACACACTGCACAACTATCTGCAGCGGTCACAGAGTTATATCATATACATATTTATATCAGACTTACTTCTGCCAAACCTTCTCTCCCAGATGAACACTTTTGTAATGTACAGTTAAATGGTCTCGACGGCCAAAGCATTTCCCACATTCTTCACACTGATGGGCTTTCTCGCCTTTGAAAAAATAAAACAAATTCTTATCTTTTATATCAATGTACTTCCCTACTCCAAATATCTATGTATTGTGTATATACTGTATGTAGGGCGCACGGATCTACACTGACTAATAGGAGCTATGGTAGAGCAGGACAATGAATAATACACTTATACTATTGCAGCACCAATATATAGTCAATATATATATATATATATATATACACATATATTTTTTTTCTGCAATTAACATAAAGGAAAAAAACAGCATGTATGTGTTTATAAGTAGTTATATATTCATAGAGAATCACAGTAACGATAGACATGTTAATGATATGCAAATGACGAAAAATGGCAACAACATTTCCAAATCCTCTCAATTCATCCAGGGATGGCTCCATCCCTGTCCTTGTATGCATAGCCCCATCCCTGTCCTTGTATGCATGGCTCCATCCCTGTCCTTGTATGCATAGCCCCATCCCTGTCCTTGTATGCATGGCTCCATCCCTGTCCTTGTATGCATAGCCCCATCCCTGTCCTTGTATGCATGGCTCCATCCCTGTCCTTGTATGCATAGCCCCATCCCTGTCCTTGTATGCATAGCCCCATCCCTGTCCTTGTATGCATAGCCCCATCCCTGTCCTTGTATGCATGGCTCCATCCCAGTCCTTGTATGCATAGCCCCATCCCTGTCCTTGTATGCATGGCTCCATCCCTGTCCTTGTATGCATAGCCCCATCCCTGTCCTTGTATGCATGGCTCCATCCCTGTCCTTGTATGCATAGCCCCATCCCTGTCCTTGTATGCATAGCCCCATCCCTGTCCTTGTATGCATGGCTCCATCCCAGTCCTTGTATGCATAGCCCCATCCCTGTCCTTGTATGCATGGCTCCATCCCTGTCCTTGTATGCATAGCCCCATCCCTATCCTTGTATGTATGGCTCCATCCCTGTCCTTGCATGCATAGCCCCATCCCT
The DNA here is from genome assembly GCF_051348905.1 of Ranitomeya variabilis. NCBI lineage: Eukaryota > Metazoa > Chordata > Amphibia > Anura > Dendrobatidae > Ranitomeya > Ranitomeya variabilis. Next base: position 82,212,107 of record NC_135239.1, read on the forward strand.
GTCCTTGTATGCACGGCCCCATCCCTGTCCTTGTATGCATGGCCCCATCCCTGTCCTTGTATACACGGCTCCATCCCTATCCTTCTATGCATGGCCCCGTGCCTATTCTTGTATGCATGGCCCCATCCCTGTCCTTGTATGCACGGCCCCATCCCTGTCCTTGTATGCACGGCTCCATCCCTATCCTTCTATGCACGGCCCCGTGCCTATTCTTGTATGCATGGTCCCATCCTTGTCCTTGTATGCACGGCCCCATCCCTATCCTCCTATGCACGGCCCCGTGCCTATTCTTGTATGCATGGCCCCATCCCTGTCCTTGCATGCATGGCCCCATCCCTATCCTCCTATGCACGGCCCCGTGCCTATTCTTGTATGCACGGCCTCATCCCTATCTTGTATGCATGGCTCCATCCCTATCCTTGTATGCATGGCCGCATCCCTATTCTTGTATGCACGACCCCATCCCTATCCCTGTATGCATGGCTCCATCCCTGTCCTTATACACTCCCTGACAGAAGCTATGTCACTTATCAATGTTATGTAAATAAAAGCTTATAACCTGAAGTTAAATTCATCCATTGGTTGTATAAATTATTCTTTTGAAAGCTGAAACCCTCCGTAATGTGGTTTAGGTTAAGAAAATAAATTGGCATCAATGCAGAAATATTGATCAGTTAATGGACACAGAATGGTCAGATTTTGGCAAGACAAAAGATTTGTCGCCTGGTCATTAAATGCACCCAATCCTAGTTTACATCCTCACCTGTGATCAGTAAATGATCGGTTAATTAGTGTGAGTGTATAAAAGCACCCCAGACCTTCAGTTGAACTGCAACTTGAGCTCTGACATCATGCCAAAAATCCACCCTGCGACCAAAGCCTGGATTATCAAGAGGCTGAAGACCAGATCCACTGCAGAGGTGGCTGGCACCTTTAATGTGTCTCAGCGTCAAGTACAAAGAATTAAAAGAAGATGTGAAGAGACTGGAGATGTGTTTGACAAGCCCAGGTCCGGCAGACCCCGCAAGACAACTGCTCAGGAGGAACGTTTGTTGGTTAGAAAATCCAAAGCAAGCCCTCTTCCACTGCAGCAGAGCTCCAACAGATCTGGTCAACTCAAGTCCCTGTGTCAACTAGAACAGTTTGTAGGATCCTGTCTCGAAATGGCCTCCATGGTCGAATCAGTGCCCAGAAGCCAGCACTAAACAAAAGGCAAATAAAAAAAAGCGTGGCACTTGCAAAGTCCCACAGCCTGCTAAACAGATGGACGCTGGAAAAGTGGCAGAAGGTGGATTTCTTCATGTGATGAATCTTCAGTAGAATTACACCACAGCCGCCGTAAATACTGCAGAGACCTACTGGAGCCTGTATGGATCCAAAATACACCCAGAAAACAGTTAAATTTGGTGGTGGAAAGATCATGGTCTGGGGTTACATTCAGTATGGGGGCGTGCAAAACATTTGCAAGGTGCAGGGCAATATCAATAGCCTAAAATATCAAGAAGTATTAGCTACCTCTTATATTCCAAATCATAAAAGGGGTCAAATTCTGCAGCAGGATGGTACTCCATCTCATACATCCATCTCTACAACAACGTTCCTCCAGGCAAAGAAGATGAAGGTGCTCAAGGACTGGCCAGCCCAGTCACCAGACATGAACAACATTGAGCATGTTTGGGGTAGGATGAAAGAGGAAGCTTGGAAGACAAAACCAAAGAATCTAGATGAACTCTGGGAGGCGTGAAAGACTGCATTCTTTGCTATTCCTGATGACTTCATTAATAAATTGTATGAATCATTGTTGAACCGCATGGATGCAGTCCTCCAAGCTCATGGAAGTCACACAAAATATTATATATGACTCTAATATCACAACTTCATTCACCAATGTTATGCAACTTATATTTGTATTTTAAGTTAATTATTTGTTTGAATATCACATTACTTTCTGTGGGAGACAAAACTTTTGTCTTGCCAAAATCTGACCATTCTGTGTCCATTAACTGATCAATATTTCTGCATTGATGCCAATTTATTTTCTTAACCTAAACCACATTTCGGAGGGTTTCAGCTTTCAATAGAATAATTTATACAATCAATGGATGAATTTAACGTCAGGTCAGCTTTTATTAACATAACATGGATAAGCGACATAACTTTTGTCAGAGAGTGTATGCATGGCCCCATCCCTATCCTTGTATGCACGGCTCCATCCCTATCCTTGTATGCACGGCCCCATCCATATCCTTGTATGCAAGGCCCCATCCCTATCTTTGTATGCACGGCCCCATCCTTATCCTTGTATGCACGTCCCCATCCCTATCCTTGTATGCACGGCCCCATCCCTATCCTTGTACGCATGGCCCCATCCTTATCTTGTATGATTGGCCCCCATCAAAAACATAAAAAAAATAATCCATTACACTTACCTTCCTGGCGTGCCCTTGCATCGTCTTGTTTCGGTGCCAGCAGCTGCTTTATGCGTCTAAGCAGCGCATGGCAGGGATGTCATGTGCTGCTCACAAGCAAAACACAGCTGCCGGAATACTCACCACTCCCCACGCTGGAACTATGTGCATGGAGGGCAGTGAGTATTCATTGCTATTAAGTAGCGTGCACAGTGTCAGCCGCCGGGCGGTCACGTGTGCCACTACGTAAGAGAATTGAGTTTTCACCTCTCTCCATGTCTACATTTATGTTCCAGAAATAAACTTGAATATTTTAATCCACTTACCGAGTGCCGGATATCCTTTCACCATTTTTAAAATGTAGTTTCCATTTCTTCACAACTTGCATATCATTAGTATGTCTATACATCCCACGATTTACAGAATTCCACAACTTTTCCTTTTTGGTGATACAAATGTAGTGTCTATAGATTATAGTATTATATATATGTGGGCTTGGGAAACGGCTCCCTTCTCCCCGCTTGGTACCACCTACACCACGCCGTACAAAGCTTCTATGTGTGTGTTGCAGGAGACACTTTTCGCTGGTGAGTGATTTGCACGGAGTTGTTCTCCTTAAAACCCAACAGGCTGGTGAGTGCGGCCCACAGCGTCCTCTATAGTATAAACAATTAGGAATCAAGCCCCCTTTATTGGCCCACATATATAGATGCCACAGTGGGCCACATGTTCATCCACAAGGTGGGAGCATCTCAGTAACAGATCAACACGTGAAACATTTAGTCAAGTTAGTGTAACCTCCCTGTGTCTTCAAGGCGGCACCAATTCTTCTAGGTGCACTTGTACTTGCACACAGTTTTTGAAGGAATTTAGCAGGGAGGTTGTTCCAAACATCTTGGTGAACTAACCAGAGATCTTTGGTGGATGTAGCTCTGTGCAAATCTTACTGTCTCTTCATGGCACTGCTGGACATCTCCTGGTTTTGAAGAGAAGTAAGCATGCTCATAGATTGTAAGCTTGCGAGCAGGGCCCTCATTCCTCTTGGTATCTGTTTTGGTCTGTGTTTATTGTTATGCTGTAATGTCTATTGTCTGTACAAGTCCCCTCTATAATGTAAAGTGCTGCGGAATACGTTGGCGCTATATATATATAAAATTATTATTTATTATTATGATGTGTTTTACATCTGCTGCACTAAGTTTCCTTGGCCAAGGTCTGCGGTCCTCAACATTGCCCACTTCTTTGTGCCTTCAAATGCTGAGGAACACAGGCAGATACTTATCCATCATGCAATACCGTAAAGGAGGCATCTGATTGGCTCCAAATTTATTCCGCAGAAGGACAACAAGCTAAAACATACAGCCAATATCACTAACAACGGTTTTCAGAGGAAAGAAGAACAAGGAGCCCTGGAAGTGAGGATATGGCCTCCACATAGTCCTGACCTCAACCTCATCAAGACTGTCTCAGACAAAAGGCTTTTAGGAAGCCTAAAAGATCTGTGGTCAGCTCTCCAAGATTTTGGAACAACCTTACTGATGTAAGAAAAAAAAGTAAAGTCAGTACAATGGAGCCTCCAGACAATATTTCTCCAAATGCTATAAAAAAAAAACCCTAGAGATAAAATTACAATATGGCCTACTGCTAACATTTCTGGTCCTTCTTACATCATAGTTACAATAGTTGGAAATATAATATACGGATTATTTTAATATATGATTATCACCTTACCAGAATGTATCTTTTTGTGTTTAGTGAGGTGATCATGGCGAATGAACGTCTTCCCACATTCATCACACTCATAGCGTTTATCGTCATGATGGACACGAAGATGGAGTCTATGAGACAGGGACATGGGGTTTTTGGCTGGCTTCAATATAAAACCAATCTCTTAAACACACGATGGTTAGGCCATGCTCACACGTGACGGGATTTTTCTTTATAGGCAAATCCACTGTGGAATTGAATGAGGCTAATCTGCAGCGTCTCCATGCTGAAAGCACAGCCCCGGAGAACTAGAGCACATTACCCCTGAAGCTCAATCACTGCCACAGACTGGGGAGAAGCGTGCTCCTATCACCTGCAATAACTGCAGTGTCAGCAGATCCTGAACGTGTGAACACGGCCTTATAGGTCCAACAGTGGCACTCAACACATCGGCCGATTTCATTACCTGTAGGAACTACCGTGTCGGAAGTTCTGCCCACAGATACTGCAAAGATGTGGCTTTTCCCCACTGTGAATTCTTAGATGCTCCTTTAATGTTGTCCTACAAAAATGTAAGAAAAATTAAACCTCAGTCCCCGTACACTACTGTACATTTATACACATTTCCTGACTTGATTGTAAACATTTTGGAAGTTTTAAGAAATATTTTTCCCCATAATATAATGATGTGCAGCATACGTACTAAGACCTATAAAAAGTAACAGATAATCGTCTAACTCTGCAGAGAGCACGTTTACACCTCAGTAAGCATGTCAGAGACTTACAACGGGCCCCATATGTGACAAACTCTAGAATGCTAGAATGCGACAACATTTCTTTTCTTCATATGGTAAGGTTTTAATACTAGAGGTTAGGACCGGGCCGAATAGGGTCACCGTGACGCGAGGGGATGGCTTGCATGATTTTTTTTTTAATCAAAATTATGCTATCTAAGCACCCTATATAATGTTCATGCACTATTGCTATTTATTTACTTACTGCAGTGTATTCATTTGTTATGTTTTTATCTTGGGTAAACTCTGTTTAAAATATAAAATTATTTAATCCCTTTGGTAAACACCATAAAGAAAAAAAAACTGCCAGCATTAACTTACTTTGGTCACAGCAGCTCCTGTAAAACAAGCAATTAAAAGAATTTGATCCTACAACAGCATCAATAAAAATGTCAGCACTCCATACAAAAAACAAGCTTACACAGCTCCACCGATGGAAAATTAAAACATTTGGGGGTTTCAGACAATGGCTTTTATTTTATACAATATGTCTGTTTTTGAGTTATTTTATCGCATTTGGAATTTTTTGTAACTCTCAAAATTACACCTCTTTATGCTAAAAACAAGGCCTAATGCAGAAAAATATAAAATGTAGTAGTCTTGAAAGAAAATAAAACAAAAGCGCCAAGGCGAAAATCCCCTGCAGCAGGAAGGAGAGGTGCAGAAGCAGAGCAGTCTACACTTCTCAGTACAAGGGACCTCATAACAAAATGTCTAACCCGGTCTGTCCTACATGGAACATACTGCTGGCTGATCTCCACTTCCCGCTTTTTACATTCCTTACCTTTCTCTTACCGATTTTCCACAGATGAAGCACGTCCACTTCCTCTTTCCTCCATGTGTATACTCAATGTGACGCTTTAGATTTCCCGAGTCATTAAATTGATGGCCACAAATATTACAGGGGAAGGGCCCTAAAAGGCAAAGACAATCCATGAAATTGTGCATTTACGGACGTCATTTTTCTGGGCTGGTATTTATTTCCTAAATTCTAAAACAAGAAGGAGATGTCCATTTATGAAGATTTTCTACAGCATTTAATACATGACCACTATACAGACGTGAGGTCCAGAGTACAGGATGTCATACCAGCAGCAAATATACAGCAGGAGTATGGTCTACTGATTGTATGTGATACACAGTCTCTACTCAATCAGTAGACCACACTCCTGCTGTATACTCGCTGCTTGGCCTGTACTCTGGACCCCATTACTGTGTAGGGATTGTGTAAGGATTCCAAGTATAGGACAATAAGCAAGCAGCAAATATACAGGAGAGTGGTCTAACTGCACATGATAAATAATCCCTACACAAACATGGAGTCCTGAGCATAGGACGCCATACAAGAAGGAAATATACAGCGGGTGCGTGGTCTTCTGATTGTATAGGCATAATGTATCACATACTAACATGGGGTCCAGAATATAGGACACAATACAGAGGGAGCATGGTCTTTTGATTGTATAGGTATCATGTATCACATACTAACATAAGGTCCTGAGTATAGGACACCATACAAGCAGCAAATATACAGTAGGAGCGTGGTCTTCTAATAGTATATGACATATGACCCCTACACAAACATGAGGCCCTAAGTATAGGACACCATACAAGCAGCAAATACATAGCAAGAGCTTGGTCTTCTAATAGTATATGATACATGATCCCTCTACAAACATGGAGTCCAGAGTACAGGACACCATACAAGCAGCAAATATACAGCAGGAGCGTGGTCTTCTAATAGTATATATGATCCCTCCACAAACATGGGGTCCTGAGTATAGGACACCACACAAGCAGCAAATATACAGCAGGAGCGTGGTCTTCTAATAGTATATAATATATGATCCCTCTACAAACATGGGGTCCAGAGTACAGGACACCATACAAGCAGCAAATATACAGCAGGAGCGTGGTCTTCTAATAGTAAATAATATATGATCCCTCTACAAACATGGGGTCCTGAGTATAGGACACCATACAAGCAGCGAATATACAGCAGGAGGGTGGTCTTTGATAGTATGTGATACATGATCCCTCTACAAACATGGGGTCCAGAGTATAGGACACCATACAAGCAGCGAATATACAGCAGGAGGGTGGTCTTTGATAGTATGTGATACATGATCCCTCTACAAACATGGGTCCAGAGTATAGGACACCATACAAGGAGATTTTTTTTTTTTTACAATAGATCTTGTAAGCATTGCTTTGAAGTTTGCTGGACGCAGACCGCTTCAGTGCTCCTGCACTCTCCTGACACTGCAGAAGAAATGGTGCAGTGTGTCCAGCATTGGAGCGAGCGCAGTTTATGCCAGTGACCTAATCATGCTGCTTGTCCAAACTGTCATTCCTGAGTGCACCGTCCCCCCTTCCATCACATCCGGCAAGTAGAAAGCTAAGAAGCTCCAGAGACTATACAGCGACTGATGAACATATAACATTTTCCAAGATGCAATTGAGAGAAAGAAGAGCAAACTCAGTTCACACGTTTAGACTGCCTGTAATGCAAAGATGACATTTCTGAGTCCGCCCAAGTATGGCTCTGCCTACACTACCGCTACAAGCTCCATCTAAACCCCGTGTCTCCAATTTTGGCAGGTATGAGAAATTATAGCACTGCATGCATTCCTATTCTACCCATCAGTATGATGGAGACCGCAATGGGTCCTACGGGACCCCATTACTGATGTGTTTGCCCTTCACCTTTCCTGAACTAAGTAAAATTTGTTGTGTTATCAACTGAATACAATGAATGTATACAAAATTATATTGGCACGTTAAAGGGATTGTCCAGCCTTGGTGTACAATTTGCAGTCACTCAATATTACTGCAGACTTGTGAATTCTCGCACCGCAAGCACTGTGGGCAGTGAGGATTCTCCGGACACATGACTGCAAGTTTGTAATTTGCATACTTGCGGTCACATGCCAAATATATGGACGGCATGGCCCCAGTCAATGCATGTGTAGTGAGCGAGCACAGATGCATCTAGTCAGAATGTGGCCGGGAGTATGCAAATCGCACATGACCACCCTCTCACTGCAAGGTTCATAAGCTGCAGTCACATAACTGATGTACTGGACGAATGAGGACGATCCTATGTAAAGCTATGGAATCAGTTCCCAAATCAGTTTCCCTGTGGTGTTTCTACACCACAACACAGATGGAAGGGGGTACTCCTTGCAGTGTGGTACCGTCCCCGCTCTGTCACCCTGCGCTCTCTGTGTGCACCCCGAAGTGGGGTCATCTATTGGGGAAGACGTGACAACAGGCAGCAACAGTCCCGCGCCCTCCCCGTCTGTGATCACATGCAGAGATTCGCCTGGCCGTAGCAGACGTGTGGAGAGAGGACTATATAGAGAGCTCTGCTGACTGTTCCTTCACATGAAGAGACAAGAGGTTTGGGGCTTCCAGTTACCAATCCCCTCATGTCCGAGTACAGTATGAAGTTCTTACCCAGGTGATTCTTTTCTTGATGCTTTAGCCTTTTGAAGCGCGATTTAAACTTTTCATCGCAGTACGTGCATTTGAAGGGCTTGTCCTGCGAGTGCAGAATCATGTGCTCCTGTAAGTGGGGCCGCCGCTTGAACGATTTAGTGCAGATCTAAAAGCAGAAAGGCAAAAACTTGAGAAATTCACAGGGAAGGGAAACCCAAAGCAGGAGAGGCGCAAAGTGTAAAGGATTGGACATACGTGAAAAATCGACTTCACATCTGCTCCTCTGATACAAATGTAACCTACAAAATCCCAATCTGATACTTAAATCATTTCCTTGCTTATAATCCCATTTCTATCATACTGGGGCAGATTTATTATGTAATCAGAGAGCACCGTGATGTAGGGGAAGAGACCCTGATTACAGTGATGTGTCACTTACCCGGCTGTGTGTCGAAGTTACAAGAAAAATCAGTGTTTTATCAGCAGGAGATCATCATTACAGGACAAGGTGTCTTGTGCCTCCTGGTCTAGCAGCACTCCCACCAGTGATTAGCAGCACTCTTACTCTACAATGTACACAGAAAGCTGCCAATCAGTAGTGTGCCAAGGTTATACACAGCTCAGTATTCTGAGCTCTGCTACTTCTACAGCAGAGAAAATTGACAATCACAACTGGTGCCCCCAGTAAACTAAGTAATACATCTCTGGAATCAGGGTCTCTGTCATCATGCTGCTGTCAGATTACATAACAAAAACCTGCTGGCATATTCTATAATGCACCACAATTCTGGCATACATGTCATGCGCCACATTTATTAAGCATTTTCAGCAGTGTTTTCTGTTGCACCAATAAATGTGGCTGCAAAAAACATAAAAAAAAAAATTGCATAAAAAATGTGGTACAGATTTTTACCCAAAGTAAACTACCTAAAAGATTACGGAAGTTTCTCACTCACTTAGTTTATAACTGGGAGACACCACTGTGTGTGCGTTTGGGGGGGGGGGGACGGTACTGTGCAGCATGTAAACACAGGGGTGATCTGTGCTGTTGTTCATGCTGCACATACTGATAGATGAAACAATTAATGATGGATTCCTGTATATTACAGGACAGCCGTTGAAGGAGGCTAGAAGAAATATCAATGGAGGTTAAACCTGTCAAATCATCTTCTCAGTGTGTGGGTTATGAGCTGTGTAGGTAGTGATCCCTGTACCATGGTGAGTGGGGGGTCTTCTGAATTATTCTGTATTTCTACAGAGCCTACCCTGTGGCTTTGCTTCATAGAAGACCAGTCATTTTACAATACATTGCACAACTAAGTAGACTAATAAAAAGTGAAAAACATTTAAAAAAAAAAATTCAAATGTTTAATTGACTTCTTTTTTTCCAAATAAAAATAGCAAAATCTTACAAAAAAACTTATTTGGTGTCGATGCAGTCACATTTGTCCAAATAGAAAAATATTGATCTCCATCTTGAATTTTTTTTTTTTTGCTCAAATGTCATGGACCCTATAATTGCAACAATAAAAATGTAAGCACGGGGCTCGTAAAAAACAAGCCCTCACAGGTCCACCGAAAAATTAAAGGGAATATGTCACTGGGTTTTTGAGAGCAACTGCTTGCTGTAGATTTGATAAAATCACTGTTTTCTCTCCTGCAGATCTGCCAGTTCTGTAAATGATGAGTTCTGTATACACCCCCATCATCACTGTTTGGTAGCTTTCTGTGTACACTGTGCATAGACAGCAAACTACCGGTTGGGGCAGAGTTACCTAGAGCTCAAGAATAGGGATTTTTGTGTGTACTCACCGTAAAATCCTTTTCTCCGAGCCACTCATTGGGGGACACAGGACCATGGGTTATGCTGCTGTCACTAGGAGGCTGACACTAAGCTGAGACAAAAAAAGGTTAGCTCCTCCCCTGCAGTATACACCCTCGTACTGGCTTCCAGACACCCAGTTCAGTGCAAAAGCAGTAGGATAGAAACAATATAACCAGTAACATTAGAATATAACATGTCAAACAAACAGTCAAGATCAAAAAACAAGATCACGAGCCGAAAAAGGCTACCAGGGTGGGTGCTGTGTCCCCCAATGAGTGGCTCGGAGAAAAGGATTTTACGGTGAGTACACACAAAAATCCCTATTTCTCCTTCGCCTCATTGGGGGACACAGGACCATGGGACGTCCCAAAGCAGTCCCTGGGAGGGAAACAATACAACCAAATACCTCCATGTACCAACTGACTACAGGTGCGCAACGGCCGCTTGCAGGATACGCCTGCCAAGGGCCGCGTCCGCAGAGGAGTGGATGTGGACATTGTAATGCTTTGTGAAGGTATGCAGGCTAGACCACGTTGCGGCCTTGCAAACCTGCTCCGCTGTTGCCTGGTGCCGGATGGCCCAGGAAGCACCCATCGACCGAGTGGAATGAGCTCTAATCCCCGCCGGGATAGGACTGCCTCTGACTCGATAGGATTCCTGGATAGCAGATCGAATCCATCTGGCTATCGTGGATTTAGACGCAGCCAAACCCTTTCTGTGACCCTCCGGGAGCACGAAAAGGGCGTCCGATTTTCTGAAGTGAGCCGTTCTGGAGATGTACCTCCTGAGGGCCCTAACCACGTCCAGAGTATGGAGAGCCTTCTCGACTCTATGTTTGGGCTGTGGGCAAAAGGAGGGAAGAATGATGTCCTCATTGAGGTGAAAAGAAGAGACCACCTTTGGAAGAAACGCCGGAGAAGGACGAAGGACTACCTTGTCCTGATGAAAGGCAAGGAAAGGAGCCCGGCAGGATAAAGCGGCGAGCTCTGAAACCCTTCTGATGGACGTCACCGCTACCAGGAAGGCAACCTTCCAAGAGAGGACCGAGAGCGGAACGTCTTGCAGGGGTTCGAACGGAGGTTCCTGAAGGACCCCTAGGACCAAGTTGAGATCCCAGGTCTCCAGCGGCATCCTGTAGGGAGGAACCACATGGGAGACTCCCTGGATGAAAGTCTTGACCTGAAGGTTGGTGGCGATCCTACGCTGGAAAAGCACGGATAACGCTGAGATCTGACCTTTGAGGGAACTCAGGGCCAAACCGGAGTCCAGACCAGCCTGAAGGAAATTCAAGATGCAAGGGATAGAGAAAACGAGAGGAGGGAGACCCCGGAGCCTACACCATGAGAAGAAGGATTTCCAGACGCGGTGGTAGATGGAGGCGGAAGACGCCTTGCGAGCACTTAACATGGTGGGGATGACCTGCTGAGAGAAACCGGCACGAGTTAGAACCCAGGTTTCAACAGCCACGCCGTTAAACGTAGGGCCCCTGAGCTCTGATGGTAAATCGGTCCTTGGCGAAGGAGGTCTGGGCGGTCTGGCAACCGCAAGGGAACGTCGGCTACGAGCTGAACGAGCTCCGCGTACCAAGCGCGACGAGGCCAATCTGGGGCGACCAGAATGACTGGAACTCCCTCCATCTTGATCTTTCGGATCACCATCGGCAGTAAGGGAAGGGGAGGGAACACGTATGGGAGCTGAAAATGATGCCACGGAGAAATCAGCGCGTCCACTCCTATGGCCTGGGGATCCCGAGATCGAGCAATGAAGTTGTGGACCTTGGCGTTCAATCTGGACGCCATCAGATCCACGTCCGGGGTCCCCCAGCGAAGACAGATCTGGTGAAAAACCTCTGGGTGGAGTTCCCACTCCCCCGAGGCAAGGCCCTGGCGGCTCAGGAAGTCCGCCGCCCAATTCTCGACTCCCGGAATGTACACCGCAGAGATGATGGAATGGTTGGTTACGGCCCAACGAAGGATGAGGGAGACTTCCTGCATCGCGGCCCTGCTGCGGGTACCCCCCTGGTGGTTGATGTAAGCCACCGCCGTGACGTTGTCGGATTGGACTCGTACAGGGTGACCTGCGAGCAGGGGGTGAAAGCGACTCAGAGCAAGTCTGATAGCACGAATCTCCAGGATGTTGATGGGAAGTTTGGATTCCCGAACTGTCCAGAGGCCCTGGGCTGAGTGGTGGAGGAACACCGCCCCCCAGCCAAGAAGACTGGCGTCGGTAGTCACCACCAACCAGCGGATCGGGAGGAAGGACTTCCCCCGGAGGAGAGATGGGCCCAGGGTCCACCATACGAGAGATTGTCTGACCCGCGGGGACAGGGGACAAGGGCGGTCGAGAGAAGAGATGCTCCTGTCCCAGTTGTCCAGCAAAGCCTGTTGCAAGGGACGGAGATGGAGTTGAGCAAAAGGAACTGCTTCGATTGCTGCAACCATCTTTCCCAGGATCTTCATGGCGAACCGAATGGTTCGCGGGCGAGGATGACAGAGCGTTTGGGCTCCTTGCTGAAGTGCTTGGGCCTTGGACCGAGGAAGCAAGACCAGCCCCCTCGAAGTGTCCAGGATCATTCCCAGAAAGGAGATCCGACGGGCAGGAACGGGAGAGGACTTGTCCCAGTTGATCAACCAACCTAGGCGCGAAAGAGAATCCAGGGTAATGTGGACGCTTGACTCGCAGGCCTGAAAAGACGGGCCCTTTATGAGGAGATCGTCTAAGTAAGGTAACACGACGACTCCTCGAGAATGAAGGATGGCCATGACAGCCGCCATGACCTTGGTAAATACCCTGGGCGCCGTGGCGAGACCGAAGGGTAAGGCCGTGAACTGGAAGTGATCTTCCAGAATGGCAAAGCGGAGGAACCTCTGATGAGACGGGAAAATCGGGATGTGAAGATAGGCATCCTTGATGTCTATCGAGGCCAGAAATTCCCCTCTTTCCATCGAAGAGATGACCGATCTGAGCGATTCCATCCTGAAGTGCCGGACTCTTACGCACTTGTTCAGGAGCTTCAGATCCAGAATGGGCCGCACTTTTCCGTCTTTCTTTGGCACGACGAAGAGGTTTGAGTAGAAACCTTTGAACCTCTCGTGTTCCGGGACCGGGACAATTACCCCGCTCTGGCGGAGGGTGTGAATGGCGCAAAGAAGGGCGCGAGACTGAGTAGCCGAACTGGGAAGACGAGAGGGGAAAAACCGAGTTGGAGGAGGAGAGGAGAACTCTATCTTGTAGCCGGACGATACCAGATCCCTGACCCATTCGTCGTGCACGACGGAGAGCCAGGCTTGCTGAAAAAAGAGTAGGCGTCCGCCTATTCTGATGGTATCGACTGGCACCGTTCCCGAGTCATTGAGACGGGAATCTGGGAGGTCTGGAACCTCGGGTTCTGGGCTGCCTTGGTTTCCCGCGCCAGGAAGGATTCGGCCTGAAGGAGGGACGAGAGTCTCTGTCATTGCGAGAGGAACGGTCTGATCTGGAAAGCCCGGAGGGATTGGACCAGGCTGGGCTGGTACGAAAAGGCCGAAAACGAAAGAAAGGCTGGCGCTGGAAAACCGCCTTGGGCCTCTGTTGGGGAAGGAACTTGCTCTTTCCCCCTGTGGCGTCGGAAATAAGCTGGTCAAGCTTTTCGCCGAAAAGACGCCCGCTTTGAAAAGGGAGGGAGATCAGAGATTTCTTAGAGGAGGAGTCTGCGCGCCACTCCCTGAGCCAAAGAGCCCTTCTGATAGCAATGGCGTTGGAAGCCGCCGATGCTGCGCAATTCGCCGCATTGAGGGAAGCGAACATCACGTAATCGCTAGTCATGGCTAACTGCTTGGCTAGGTCTGCCATCTCAGACGGGAGGTCCTGTTCATTAATGGATTTCGCTAGAGCATCCGCCCAGGAAACCATAGCCTTGGTCACCCAAGCCGCGGCGAAGGAGGGGGCCAGGGAAGAGCCAGAGGCTTCATACACTGAACGAGCTAGAGAGTCTAGCTGGCGTTCAGTGGGACTCTTAATTGAAGCGCCCTCCGGAACTGAAAGAAGCGTTTTAGAAGCTAGGCGTGAGACCGGCGGATCTACTAAAGGGGGATCCGTCCAGTCCTTCACGAGATCCGCTGAAAAGGGATACTTATATGCCAGGTCCTTCTTACCCGTGAAACGCTTATCTGGATGCTCCCTGTGACGCCTGACTATATCCAGAAAAGCTGGATGAGAGGCAAAAGATTTGTGGGAACGTTTGGATCTGGTAAAAGAGACCGCGTGTTCCGGAGCGGAATTAGCGTCATCATCCACCTTAAGAGTGTGATTGACAGCTACAATGAGGGAGTCAACCGTAGCCCTGAACTCCGGAGCCTCCGGGTCCAATGATACCTCGGACTCATGTTCAGAGTCGTGAACGCTGTGAGCCCCCAAAGAGGGTGAGCGAGAGGTGGAGCTGGCAGAGTCTGAGCGGCGAGGAGAGCGCTCAGGAGAGGTAGTGCGGATCCGTTTTCTGGATGACCGAGCCTCTTTAAGTGGAGAGCGGCCCCTGCTGGCCGACGATTCCCCTGCTATGAAGGGATCTCTTAACGCCTGAAGCGGATTACCCTGAACCCCGGGAGGATTTTGAATGGATTTGATGGCGTTGGCTAAAAAATCCACGGACTGTGTGAGTGAAGCGACCCACGGGGGGGGACTAGGTACGCCAGAGTCGGTGGCGGTGGAGGGCTCCTGGGCACATGGGGCATCGCAGGCTGAGCAGAGGGGAGAACTTTGAGGCTTAGGAAGTGGGGCCTGGCAGGTGGTACATGCAGAAAAAAAGGTCGTATGTACTTTAGGTAGTTTTTTAGACCTTGACTGCGACATGATTCTAATGCAGAAAGAGGCCACAGGGACTATAAACTGGACTGGGAAGCAGAGGGAGACGCTGCAGGGGAGAAACTGACGATGTCTCCTTACCCCGGTCCTGTGTCCCGCTGTCCTGGGAAGCTGAGAAGCCTGAGAGGAAACTGGCTGCACGTGGGCGCAGTGACACCGAGGTGCGTCCGAGCAGGAGCTGCGGCATGTGGAGTGAAGATGGCCGCCGAGATCAGGAAGGAGATCTCGACGGCTGTGAGAAGCGCCAGGAACCAGGGGCGGCGCCGCCGATGACGTGCAGGAGTGGGCGGAGCCTATCTGCAGCGACCAGCGGCTAGGCCGAAGCCGGGGGCTAAATTTGCGGCCTGGGCCCGGCGCACGGCCGCAAAGTGCCGACGTTACAGCGCTACAGCCCCTAATGTGCCCTGATTAAGGAGGAGCCCTCTGGACCGCCGGCGACCCCCCCCATCCCCCACGAGACACTTACCCGAGGAGGTGAGAGGAGCCTAGGGATGGCTGGGACGGTGCAGGGGATGGGAAGCCTCCATCCACCAGCCCCAGAGGGGAGTGGAGAGGAACCGTCCACCACCTGAGTCACACAGAGCATTGGTGATGCAGTGTGGTCTGCACGGACGCCACGGGAATAGGGGGCCACTGTACAGCCGAGGGTAAAACCTGGTGGACAGGGCAAATGTCCGGCAATAAAAAGGCCTGGCTGCAGAGGAGGATACTGGAGGAAAACACCAGTGCTCCTCTGTACAACATGGGGAGATCGGCGTCCCTTTTAGGGAAAAAACCGTCGCCCAAAAATGGTCAGCTCAGGCAGTGGCTCCCACGTCGCAGGAGAGGATACGGAGAGGTGAAACTCCCGTGCTCGCCTGTTGTTGGTTCGGGGGAGATCTGACCACTAAAGAATCCGTCGCCCCCTTCGTCCGGAATGGATTAAAAAGAAAAAATCCGTGAAAATAAAAATCAGTGTGCCTCCTACGGACACTAAGCTTGAACTGGGTGTCTGGAAGCCAGTACGAGGGTGTATACTGCAGGGGAGGAGCTAACCTTTTTTTGTCTCAGCTTAGTGTCAGCCTCCTAGTGACAGCAGCATAACCCATGGTCCTGTGTCCCCCAATGAGGCGAAGGAGAAATATTGATTACATGACAGCAGGTTTACTAGTCTTCTAGTGATAAAAATCACTATTTTATCAGCACGAAATTATCAAAATTACAGCAAGCAGCCGAGTAAGTGGAATCAGGGTCTCTGTCCCTACAGAAAAGAAGCACTCCCGTAAAGTGTTCATTGTATTTATATATTGCAGTCATCATATTATACAGCACAGTGCACTTACATTTGCTCATTTTGCCTTTCTACAAAGTTAATTATTTTCTCTGCTCTATGTAGAAACAAGAAGTTTCTTGTCTTTTGCATTTATCATTCCCCTCTTCAACTCCTGACCAAGCTGTTCCCTCTTCCCCCGCCAGGGACTTTTGCAGTGACTCATGAGTCATACAGGGAAAACGGACCTCCTGTTTCTACATAAAGCTTAGAAAAAAAAAATCAGACAGTTTTTAATCATGTGATGTCATAGACCTAATGGAAAAGAGAAGAATTAGCTGGGTTGAATGGCAAAATGAGCAATTGCAAGTGCACAGTGCTATATAATATGACGACTGCAATATATTAAGAGGATGAACATTTTGATGGGAGGAGGACGGCTTCTTTTAGCTGCTTTCAAATTAGATGGCAAAACCTGGTGACAGATTCTCTTTAAAAGTTATGGATATCTGATAATGATGACACAATCCAATTTTTTTCCCCCAAAGTTTTAATTCTATTTTTCATCATTATATACAAAAGGCTATAAAGTTTGGTATTGCTTCAAATGTACCTGTAAATCACACAATGGATGACGTAAAAAAGAAAAAGAAAAAAAAAACAAGCTGGACCTGAGCTTTTTCACTGCATATTTCATCCCCGTTTTTCAGGGGATTATATGATAAAAATAGGGATTTTTGTGTACTCACCATAAAATCCTTTTCTCCGAGCCAATCATTGGGGGACACAGGACCATGGGTGTTATGCTGCTGCCACTAGGAGGACACTAAGTTAACACATAAAGAATAGCTCCTCCCCTGCAGTATACACCGTCCTGCTGGCTCCAGTTTGGTAACAAAGCAGTAGGAGCTAACATTTAACAAGGATGAACTATGTCAAAACCAAGTCAACACAGAAAAATCAAAGCCAATAGGCTAACAGGGTGGGTGCTGTGTCCCCCAATGATTGGCTCGGAGAAAAGGATTTTACGGTGAGTACACAAAAATCCCTATTTTTCCTACGCCTCAACGGGGCACACAGGACCATGGGACGTCCTAAAGCAGTCCCTGGGTGGGAAAACAATCCACTGCAATTGCTCCTTGTACCACTGCAATTACTCTTTGTACCCACAAGTTACAGATGCGGCACTGCCACCTGCAAAATTCTTCTGCCGACGGACGCATCTGCCGAGGCCTGAGAATGGACATGGTAGTGTTTCGTAAACGTATGCAGGCTGGACCAAATTGCAGCTCTGCAGACATGTGCTGCCGACGCCTGGTGCCGGATGGCCCAGGACGCACCCACTGACCGAGTAGAATGAGCCTTAATCCCTGCTGGGACAGAGTGACCTCTGACTCGGTAGGACTCCTGGATAGCTGAACGAATCCACTTGGCTATCTTGGCTATCGTAGCTTTGGAAGCGGCTAGACCTTTTCTTGGCCCTTCTGGGAGCACAAACAGGGCATCTGACCTGCGGAAAGACGCCGTCCTAAGAGCTCTGACCAAGTCCAGTGTGTGGAGAGCCTTCTCGGTGCGATGTACTGGCGCTGGGCAAAGTGAAGGCAAAACAATTTCCTCATTGAGGTGGAAAGATGAGACAACTTTCAGTAGAAAAGACGGGGATGTTCTCAAAACCACCTTATCCTGATGAAAAATGACGAAAGGAACTTGCCAAGACCAGGCCGCCAGTTCTGAGACTCGTCGGATGGACGTGACCGCAACCAGGAAGGCAACTTTCCATGACAGAAGAGACAGGGAAACATCCTGCAGAGGTTCAAAAGGAGCCTCCTGCAAGACTCCGAGGACCAAATTAAGGTCCCATGGTTCCAACGGCATCTTATAGGGCGGCACGACATGGGAGACTCCCTGAATGAACGTCTTCACCTGTAATCTATTGGCAATTTTACGTTGGAACAGAACTGACAAGGCTGAAATCTGCCCTTTTAGAGAACTAAGGGTGAGACCTAAGTCCAATCCCGACTGAAGGAATTCGAGGATGGAAGGAACGGAAAGCCCATAAGGTGAGCTCAGGGCTGGCATCCAACGTTGCAGGAAAGGATACGGGAGGAACGCTCCACGTACTTGCCTGTTGATGGTTCGGGGGAGATCGGAACCTAGAAAGGATCCGTCGCCCCCATTCGCTCAGTTAAGGAAAAAATAGAATAAAAAATAAAAATTAAAATAAAAACGGTGGGGTCAGAAATCAGACCCAAGTGCCTCCTACAGACACTAAGCAAGAACTGGTTCACTTGGGCCAGCAGGAGGGTGTATACTGCTGGGGAGGAGCTATTCTTTATGTGTTAACTTAGTGTCCCCCTAGTGGCAGCAGCATAACACCCATGGTCCTGTGTCCCCCAATGAGGCGTAGGAGAAATACTGATGTCATACACACATCATTGAAGACTGTCTGGTCTACATGTGGTAGTAACATTAGATGTGCCCGTATGTGGTTAGATTTCTTAGCTCTTAGTGTGCGCACAGGATCTCGTTACTCACTTCGCATTTCCATCCGTCGCTCTTTATCCTTTTGATGGCGAGGAACTCTTGTGCACTCTCAGCGTGGAATCTACAAGACATAATGGGCCTCATGTATTATAACCCTCTTATAGACAAAGTGGCCTCGTTGCCAATAACACCTTGTATCCAAGATTCACATGTCCTTTATACAGAGCTGACAGAGTACCCACTGGTTACTGAGGACAATCATTTTCGGTTTCACAATTCTACTAGGAGTCCATCACTTTTAATATGGAAGACAAAGATGTAAGAGACATTTGTGGGTCACACGGTCATTATAATTAACCCCACAATCCAAAATAGAATGTATGCAAGAGTCTTAC
This sequence comes from Ranitomeya variabilis, assembly GCF_051348905.1. Lineage (NCBI taxonomy): Eukaryota > Metazoa > Chordata > Amphibia > Anura > Dendrobatidae > Ranitomeya > Ranitomeya variabilis. The sequence goes on from NC_135239.1 coordinate 82,231,249, forward strand.
CTTGCTTTCTTTAATTAAAGAGTTATTCCCAAATGCGTAAATGCATGATGTGCATAGTGCATGTAAAAACAAAAATAACACACTTGCAATTTACTGTGTCAGTTTTAGCCGTTCTTATGATATTAAAACATTTCTGTTGTCTACAGCTCATCGCCTAGGTGACTGACCACCACTGCGGTCTAGCTGTGGTGGCTGGACATGCACAGTGTTTACAAGATCTTTGATATTATACTTGTAAATGCTGATCTGAAGCTGCCTTGGATCTCTAGAGCACACTGATATTTCCTAACCCCGGCTAGCTTCAGTGCAGCGCTTAGAAGCTGGACAGCAATGATGGTCGGTTTCCTACGGTGACTTGAGAAAGTATTCACCCCCTTGGCATTTTTCATGCTTTGCTACCTCACAACCTAGAATTTCACTGTGTTTTTTTGAGGGTATGTACGAGTTCATGTAAAGTACATGCCTAAAGTGTGAACATTTGGTTTTATTTTTATTGTGAAACAAACAACAAATAGGACAAAATAATTGAGAACTTCATTGTGCCTAACTATTCACCCCCTAAAGTCAGTACTTTGTGGAGCCTCCTTTTGTGGCAATTGCAGCTGCAAGATACTTTGAATAAGTCTCTATGAGCTTCACACATCTTGCCACTGGGATCTTTGCCCATTCCTCAAGGCAAAACTGCTCTAGTTCCTTCAAGTTAGATGGTTTCTTCTGGTGAACAGCAATCTTCAAGTTTGATTTACATATTCTCAATTGGATTAAGATATGGGCTTTGACTAGGCCATTCCAAAACATTTACACATTTCCCCTTAAGCCACTCGAGTGTTGCTTTAGCAGTATGCTTTGGGTTATTGTCTTGTTGGAAGGTGAACCTCCGTCTCAGTCTTAAATCACTGACAGACAAACAGGTTTTGCTCAAGAATATCCCTGTATTTTGCACCATCCATCTTACCCTTCACTGGGACCATTTTCCCTGTACCTTCTATCAAAAAACATACCCACAGCATGATGCTGCCACCACCATGTTTCACTGTGGGGATGATGTTCTTGGGGTGATGAGCTGTGTTGGTTTGGCACCAGACACAGCGTTTACCTTGGTGGCCAACGAATTCAATTTTGGCCTCAGCTGACCACAGCACCTTCCTCCATACATTTGGGGAGTCTCCCATGTTTTTTGGTAAACTCAAAATGAACCTTACAATTTGTGTGTAAGTAAAACAGGATTTTTTGTTACTCATCGTAAAATCTGTTTCTCAGAGCCTTCATTGGGGAACACAGGAAACCATGGGTGTATGCTGCTGCCACTAGGAGGCTGACACTCTGCACAAAAAAAGTTAGCTCTTGCTCCATAGTGTACACCCCACCGACTGGGGTTAATCAGTTTAGCTTAGTGTCAGTAGGAGGTGGACACGGGTCTTTCACTAGACCTATATCTACCTCAGTTTTCGCTGTCTTCCTGTAATGTCTTCTTTTTCAGATGGATCTTCTCCTTTACGTTTGAAGGGATACAGTGTGAACAGACAAACTATGAGTACGGCATATACTACCACACCGTATCCTCATAGGTCTAGCTGGCAGGACCCCAACCCCTAACACACGAAGAGTGTTTGGTGATCCAAATTTTAGTCCTGGCCCCCGTCTCCTACCCACTCACCCACCAGAGCCTGTCGGTTTCAGGAGGCATGGATGTCCCATAATACAGGTCAGACATCTAATAATGGACTCGTCTTCAGGATGGAGAGATACATCTCTTTTTTTCTCTCTCAGTCAGGCTCTGGTCCAGAGGCGACAGAGGAGAAGATTCAGAGAGAAGATAAACCAGAAGATAAGGAACAAGATACGGATGAAGAAAAAGAGTGAGTTTTTTTCCTGCTCCCCAATCCCTCCTTTATTCTAGGGTTCCTTTATCAGAATGGGGTTCTTGATTAGATTCGGGGGTTCGGGGGAGATCGGAACCTAGAAAGGATCCGTCGCCCCCATTCGCTCAGTTAAGGAAAAAATAGAATAAAAAATAAAAATTAAAATAAAAACGGTGGGGTCTGAAATCAGACCCAAGTGCCTCCTACAGACACTTGTTTTTCCGATGGCTTTCTATTCCGGTATAGGCCTTTTTGGTCTATACCGGGCCTGTCCCCCTGCTTTATCTCCATCTAGTTTGGTTGCGCAGGCTTACCTTTAGGTAATCTCTGGGCCTCCGTGCTACGCCGCCCTCCCTTGTCTCGGCGGCCGTCTTTTCTACTCTAGGCCTGGCTTCAGCGCACCCTAGTTCCTGGCGGTTAGTTCTGCCCCCTTCTGCTGGCATCTTAGGGCAGGCTTTCTCCTGCCCCTCGCTGGCACACCTCCTCTCCCTGGCGGTTAGCTCCACCCCCTTCTGGCTTCTTCCTAATGAAGCGATAAAGGATTTTTTTCTGCCCACCCTTCCATAAAGGCCACCTCTATGGAGTGCACGGATTATTGTGGTCACATGGACAGATACTTCAGTCTCACTAGGCAACTCTGCAGCTCCTTCAGGGTTTCCTTTGGTCTCTGTGCTGCCTCTCTAATTAAAGCTTTCCTTGCCCGGGCTCAGAGTTTTGGTGGACGGCCCTATCTTAGCCAGTTTGCTGTGGTACCATGTACTTTCCATTTTATGATAACAGATTGGATGGTACTCCGGGGAATCATCAGAGATGAGGATATATATATATTTTTTTTAAATAACTCAACCCTGACTTGTACTTCTCAACAACTTTGTCCCTCACTTGTTTGAAGATCTCCTTGGTCATCATGGTGCTTAGTTAGTGGTTCCTCTTGGTTAATGGTGTTGCAGCCCCTGTGGCCTTTCAGAAAAGGTAAAGTGTATATACTGACAGACCTGTGACACTTAGATCGCACCCAGGTGGACTTCGTAAGTCACATACTTAGTGAACGTAAGTCTACCTGTGTGCAATCTAAGTGTCACATGTCTGTCAGTATATACACCTTACCTTTTCTGCAGGAATTGCACCAGAAGTGGTTAGGGCCTTCATACCAAAAGGGGTGAACACTAGTGATGAGCGAGTGTACTCGTTGCTCGGGTGGTCTCCGAGTATTTGTTAGTGCTCGGAGATTTAGTTTCTGTTGATGCAGCTGCATGATTTATGGCTGCTGGACAGCTTGATTACATATGGGGATTCACTAGCAACCAGGCAACCCCCACATGTACTCAGGCTGGCTAGCAGCTGTAAATCATGCAGCTGCATTGACAAAAACTAAATCTCCGAACACTAACAAATACTCGGAGATCACCCGAGCAACGAGTATACTCGCTCATCACTAGTGAACACATATAGAAATGACCATTTTTAGTTACTTAATCCCACAAATTTAAATTTATGCCTATATTTTTCTCACTTCACTAACAGACTATTTAGTGCTGATGCATCACACACAAATCTGATTACAAAAATATTTAAACGCAGGTTGTAATGTAACGAAATAAGTAAAAAGCCAAGAGAGTGAATACTTTCGCAAGTCACTGTAGACAACAAGCAGCAGACAATAGAAAAATGTTCATACTTCAAGAACAATGGAAAACTTTTATAAACTGCAAATTACAAAAGTGCTCGTTTTTGCAAGCACTATCCAACAAGGCATCTATGACTATAGGAACGGGAACAGCCCTTTAAAGGGAATCTGTCACCCTTTTGAGCTTTCGGAGTTAACAATATGGGCATACAGGTTGTATACAAGTGAAATTAATCATACTTGTATGCCTCCTGGATGATGCCTTGTTCAGTAAAAATCATCTTTTATAGCTTCGACCTTCCAGGCTTTGGGGTATAGGCTGCCCGGAAGATAAGCCAGCTTCCGGTCTTCATTAAAGGGAACCTGTCAGGTCCCCCATGCCCTCCAACACAGCAGCATTCAGCTATGTGTGATTACACTCCTCCCCTTCTCTTCAGATGTCCCTTTCACGTCATGGCGCGGCCACAAATCCCGCGCCTGTGCATTCTGCCTGCCGTCGCTCCTATGCACATTGTGGCATTCACCTTCACTGTGAGCAGGAGACCACTGAGCTGGAAGTTACAGGGGCTCTCTGGCACCTGCCACATTAAAACTGAAGACAGTATCCATAGAAGGGCGGACCAGAGCAGAGGAGAGGCGGCACACAGAATGCACAGGCGCGGGATTTCTGGCCACGCACTGAAGAGAAGGGGAGGAGAAATCTTGGATAATGAAGACCAGAGGCAGTCTCATCTTTGGGGCAGCGTAAGCCCCATAGCCTGGAAGATAAAAGCTGTAAAAGATGATCTTTACTGAACAAGGCCACATCTAAGAGGATTACAGGTATGATTAATATTACCTGTATATAACCTGTATGCCAATATTATTAAAGGGCCACTGTCACCCCCTCCAGCCGTTATAAACTAAAAGAGCCACCTTGGGCAGCAGTGATGCTGCTTTCTAACAAGGTGGCTCTTTTAGTTTTTGGAGCATGTATTCCCAAAATAAATCGTTTTATAAGTTCTTCAAAATACCTGTCTTTGGCCAGGGAGGCAGGTCCTCACCCCCCTGCTTGAAACGCCAAACTGCCGTCACTCAAATGTTCAGGGGCGCCGGGCGCCGCCCCCTCAGCGCTGTTTTTGCATGAAATCCGGCGCCTGCGCTGTGTAGTAGTGTCTGGTGCAGGCGCAGTGAGCTCTGGCCGTCTGACGTCACAGCCATGGCTCGCAGACTGCGCCTGTGCGGCCGCCCTGCTTGTGAATCCCAGCCCCGCACTCTGCATAATGCATAACACACTGCGGGGCTGGGATTACCAAGGTGGGTGACCGCACAGGCGCAGTCTGCGAGCCATGGCTGTGACGTCAGACGGCCAGAGCTCACTGCGCCTGCACCAGACATTAATATACAGCGCAGGCGCCGGATTTCATGCAAAAACAGAGGGGAGGGGGCGGCGCCCCTGAACATTTGAGTGACGGCAGTGTGGCGTTTCAAGCAGGGGGGTGAGGACCTGCCTCCCTGGCCAAAGACAGGTATTTTGGAGAAGTTATAAAACGATTTATTTTGGGAATACATGCTCCAAAAACTAAAAGAACCACCTTGTTAGAAAGCAGCATCACTGCTGCACAAGGTGGCTCTTTTAGTTTATAACGGCTGGAGGGGGTGACAGTGGCCCTTTAACTCAAAAAGCTCAAAAGAGTGACAGATTCCCTTTAAGAATGGATCCGAGAATTAGGCCTCATGTTCAAGTGGACCCAGTATGATCCATGTTGTACAAAGCTGAACCACACACTGGGCTAATGTATTAAGGATCCCATTTTCCTATTGAAGCCCTAAATTCAGCACTTCCAGGTGTGAGCTCCGCTAGGTCATGTGATGGAGCACAGAGCAATTTTTTTAACACCAATGACACCGCATGGATTTACTACATTTTGATAAGGACTTTCCCATTAAAATGCAGCGACACAGCATTTGTGATCCACGCAGTACGGACACCAAAAATTTAGGTTTGAACGATGCCTTAATCTACTGAAACCTTGAGAACATGTAACATTCACTTGCAGAGTCTGATCCTGCTCATAACATGGGAAAAGCAACAGTCCGAATTCTCTGCTGGATGAGGAGCCGCTTGCTGCAGGACTGTGGATGTGCAAGACCGATAGGAGAAATGTATTAGGTCTCTTTCACACTTCCGTCTTTCAGCTCCCATCACAATCCGTCGATTTTTGAGAATGCTGGATCCTGCATTTTCCCATAGACTTGTATTAGGCTACTTTCACACTAGCGTCGTTTGGAATACGTCGCAATGCGTCGTTTAGGAGAAAAAACGCATCCTGCAAAGTTGTCCGCAGGATGCGTTTTTTACCCATAGACTTACATTAGCGACGCATTGCGATGTATGGTCACACGTCGCATCCGTCGTGCGACGGATGCGTCGTGTTTTGGCGGACCATCGGCACAAAAAAAGTTACATGTAACGTTTTTTTGTGCGTCGTGTCCGCCATTTCCGACCGCGCATGCGCAGCCGGAACTCCGCCCCCTCCTCCCCGGACCTTACAATGGGGCAGCGGATGCGTTGAAAAACTGCATCCGCTGCCCCCGTTGTGCTACTTAACACACTGTCCGTCGGTACGTCTGGCCGACGGTTTGCGACGGCCCGTACCAACGGACTAGTGTGAAAGTAGCCTTAGCGACGGATTGTGACGGATGACCATCCGTTTCATCCTTCGTGCACTGGATCCTGCAAAAAAAAGCGGTCCGTCAGGCAGAGAAAACGTTCAGAGGAACGTTTTTTCTGCACGTCGGAAAATCGGTCAGCGACGCATCCTGCGCTGCCCGTCACTGGCTACAATGGAAGCCTATGGGCGCAGGATGCGTCGCTGACTGTGAAAAGCAGGAATCCAGGGATGGGTCCAGTCTTTTCAAACTGAGCATGCGTGGAAGAATTTCCCGTCAGGGAAATTCTCTCTCGCTCTCTCTCTTTCTACTATTGATGCTGCCTATGCAGCATCAATAGTAACAAGATATAATTTAAAAAATAATTTTAAAAAAATAAAAAAAATTCCAATATTCTCACCTACCGGCGTTCCCGTGCAGCGTCACCGATGTTCCCGGCAGCTAGCGTTACTTCCTAGTAATACACTGCAAAATCTCGCGAGATTTCGCAATGTATTACTAGGAACGCTAGCTGCCGGGAGCATCGCTGCGCGGAAATGCCGGTAGGTGAGGATACTGCGATTTTTTATTTTTTTTTACCTGGTTTGTGTTGTGTATGCGTTTTCGCAGCAGAAAACCGCTGCGAAGACACATACACAACAGGTGCTCAGAAAGACGGGCCCAGTGCACACGTTTTCCACAATCTGCACAGGATCCGTCATTTCAACGTCTTGACTGATCCTGTGCAGATTTGGAAGATGGAAGTGTGAAAGTAGCCTTAGTGGTGATCTTGGGTCATGAATATGAGAGCAAAAGTTACATTAGTGACTGTTTGGATCCTTGCCTCCTGAAATAAAGGCTCTATAGAACCACATACCATTAACACCAATACATTTCTGCTAGGGCTTATTAATCGCAACTATTTACAGTGTATCCATTGGCGCGTCAATCACACATGTCCCTGTGACTCCAGTCCAACTGTATGGTATCAATGAAGATAGCCGCACACAAACCTCAGCTCTCTGTCCATAGACCATACGGGACTACACATCATTTAATGACCCCCTGGCTACTGTACGACTACTGGATAGATGGTCGAACACGAACAGTAAAGTTCGTCATCCATACCGAACATCTACTGTTCAGGCACTGACACCGAACACAGACTTCACCAGGAAGTCCGTGTTACTGTTCCGGTTCGGCCCACCAAAAACTGGGTCTTTGTCGTGCTGTTATGTGTATGACAGCGGCAAACACTGCTTCTGATCGGCGATAAAATCATCACCACCGGTCAGTCGCGGGTCCTATGCTCTCAAATAATACTATGAGAGCGCAACTGTGATAGGAAGTATAAAGTTTACCTCCTGTCATTGGTGTCAGCTGATGGGACTACTGCTACCATTAGCCAACGCCTGCTGCCACTAATAACAGCAAGAGCAGGTGTTGGCTGATGGGAGTATTGATCAACCGATGTCTGCACTGTAAATAAATAATTAAAAAGCAAATTGAGTTGTTTCCCCTGTACTTTTGATAACCAGCCAGGCAAAAATCTCATGATGCAGAGGCGAGTTCACCACAGTACACTGGGAGAATTTCACTGCGGTGCTAACGGCGATCTCAACGAGTTCATCGCAGCGCAGCCCGGCTCAGACGCAGCCTCAGTGACCGGAGGTAACCTTGATGACGTCACCGCTGGTAACTGATGCTGTGCTCGCAGCAGCTCATTCACCGGTGGTTCTCAGCCTGGACGGTCACATCTTGGTACCGTCCAGGTTGAAAACAATTAATACTGGGGCATGGATTACGGTGTGGGACCGAACGACGGAGAGGTGAGGGATATTGTTGTTTTTTATTTTTGGTTTATTACAGGAGACGAGGGATTCAGTGGAATTAGGCATTAGGCAAGTATAACTGTGTTTGCTATTTTTAAATAAAAAAGTAAAAGTGTGTTTAATTTTATTTCAAATAAAGGACTTTACTCTGGCTGTGTCTTTATTTACCATGTAACTATAGGATTAGTAATGGATAGGTCTCTTATAGACGCTTCTCCATTACTAAGCTGTGGGCTTGATGTCACCTGACAATATAAAGGTGATTTAACCCCACAAATATGAACCCCACTTGCCACCTCTACAGGGCAAGTGGGAAGAGCCGGGCAAAGCGCCAGAATTGGTGCATCTTAATAGATGCGCCTTTTCTGGGCTGCTATTTTTAGGCTGGGAGAGCCCCTTCATGGCGCCTTACCAGCCTGAGAATACCAGCCCCCAGCTATCTGTTTTAGCTTAGCTGGTTGTTAGAAATGAGGGGGACCCCAAGGCTCTTTTTTTTTTTATTTAATAATTTAACAAAATACGGTGTGGGGACCCCTCTATTTTTGATAAGCAGCCTTACTGAAGTTGAGGATTGCAGCCCCCACCTGTGAGTTTTGCCTGGCTGGTTATCAAAAATACAGGGGAACCCACGCTGTTTGTTTTGGTTTTTTTTTATTTACAGATCAGGCGCCGGATGACGAATACTCCCATCAGCCACTCTTGCTCTCACTGTTATTAGCAGCAACAGGTGTCGGGTGATGGAAGCAGTAGTCCCATCAGCGGACACCAGTGACCGGAGGTAAACTTTATACCGCCGACCACAGCTGTGAGTGGGAACCGCGGTTGTCTAACCGGCGGTGATGATTTTACCGCCGATCAGAAGTGATGTTTGCCTGCATGACAGCGTGGCAAACACTGGATGTTCATGCCCCCCATTCAAGTGAATGGGATCCAGGTTCGTGTCCTGTTCTGGTACTCAAACTTTTTGTAACTGTTCGGCCGAACCCAAACATCCAGGTGCCCGCCCATCTCTATTAGTGGAAAACAGGGGACATAGGTCCTCATCTCTAGCAATCAGTGAAGAATACCCTTTTTAAATTGATTTCTTACACCATACGGAAATCACAGGAGAGCCTCCCAAATAGGACCATAGAAGATGACAAATGCTGCTGATAAGATTCTCTGTATTGGGGAGGAGAGAGCACCTCCCACCTATTGCTTCACGTCTATATAAAATCTTAGCCAACTCCTATCTCGGTAATGTAAAAATGTGTCTTCACTCAAGATGGATTTTCCCAATATGGAGTTAAGACATGACAGTTGGTGCTCATAAAGTTCAATGGAGAACTGTAACTCGTTTCAGCAGAACGTGCAGCAAAATGTCTCAATGTGACTGCAGACTCATGAATCCTCAGATCACATGCACTGAGCACTCTGAGGATTCTCCAATGTCGGCGCCGGGAGCAATGGGCATGTGACCGAAGTATGCGATATGTATACTCAAAGCCGGATACAATCGACTCAGCATGTGATCACTTGTATTCAAATTGTATATTTGCAGTTGCGCCCTTTTTGTTGACACTGGAGAATCCTCAAAGTGCGCAGTGCGTGCAATGTGAGAATTCACGAGACTGCAATCACAGAGTGACAGCAGACATGTAGTTTAGGAAAGGACAACCCCTTAAAAAAGGGGTTTTCCCACGATCAAAGTATATTTTAATCCGTAGATTTTGGAATAATAATTTCCAAAATTGGACGCGTTAAAAAAAAAAATGTTACTGTCCTGAGATAATCTTATAAATGTCCCCTACTGTGTAATGGCTGTGTCTGACCGTGCAGGAACATGGTCTAATCATACCACAGCTCCTGGGCAGAAGAGGAAGCGAAAGAGGATACAGACAGGACAGCACGGGATCACAGCTGATTCTGCGAGGTAAAACATTTCCTTGCCTGTTTTTAACCCCTTAAGCCCCGAGGGTGGTTTGCATGTTAATGACCAGGCCAATTTTTACAATTCTGACCACTGTCCCTTTATGAGGTTATAACTCTGGAACGCTTCAACGGATCCTGGTGATTCTGACACTGTTTTCTCGAGACATATATTGTACTTCACGATAGTGGTAAAATTTCTTTGATATTACCTGCATTTATTTGTGAAAAAAAACGAAATTTGGCGAAAATTTCGCAATTTTCCAACTTTTAATTTTTATGCCCTTAAATCACATGGGCATATGTCACACAAAATACTTAAAAATATTTAGAATTGAGAGTCCTCAGTGGTTGATACCTTTTAACGGCTAACTGAAAAGATGGTAGCAAATTATTTTTCTATCTACTGGCTAACACGGTACCAAGATATATTTCTTTCCTGTAACAAAATACTTAATAAGTAACATTTCCCACATGTCTACTTTACATCAGCACAATTTTGGAAACAAATTTTTTTTTGTTAGGGAGTTATAAGGGTTAAAAGTTGACCAGCAATTTCTCATTTTTACAACACCATTTTTTTTTTAGGGACCACATCACATTTGAAGTCATTTTGAGGGTTCTATATGATAGAAAATAACCAAGTGTGACACCATTCTAAGAACTGCACCCCTCCAGGTGCTCAAAACCACATTCAAGAAGTTTATTAACCCTTCAGGTGTTTCACAGGAATTTTTGGAATGTTTAAAAAAAAAAAAAATGAACATTTAATTTTTTTTTCACAAAAAATTTACTTCAGCTCCAATTTGTTTTATTTTACCAAGGGTAACAGGAGAAAATGGACCCCAAAGGTTGTTGTACAATTTGTCCTGAGTACCCAGATACCCCATATGTGGGGGTAAACCACTGTTTGGGCGCATGGCAGAGCTCGGAAGGGAAGGAGCGCCATTTGACTTTTCAATGCAAAATTGGCTGGAATTGAGATGGGACGCCATGTTGCGTTTGGAGAGCCACTGATGTGCCTAAACATTGAAACCCCCCACAAGTGACACCATTTTGGAAAGCAGACCCCCTAAGGAACTTATCTAGATGTGTGGTGAGCACTTTGACCCACCAAGTGCTTCACAGAAGTTTATAATGTAGAGCCGTAAAAGTAAAATATAATATTTTTTCACAAAAATGAACTTTTCGCCCCCAATTTTTTATTTTCCCAAGGGTACCAGAAGAAATTGTACCCCAAAAGTTGTTGTGCAATTTGTCCTGAGTACGCTGATGTTACGGCTACGACCGCAGACACGGCCGAGCCGACGCCTCCACGTCGCCTGACCTGGACGGCGTGGACGAGCGTCCCAAAAAGGAACGCAATGTGGACCCACTGGACCACATAGAGTAACCTGGACCTACACAGACTAGGGAAGAGCAGCGAGCAGGGTCTGTGGCAGCTGAACATGTGAACAAGATGTCGATAGGCAGAACTAGATTACACTGCACAACTTCAGGTATGAAGAAACAAAGTTTGCTTAAATGAAAGCACAGTACATAACAAAACATAATGATGTCAGGATCCCGATTCCACAAGTCTAGGAAGTGTACACGTCTAAGATGTCAGACGATGGCAGGAGTCATCACGGGTTGATGTAGTCCAGGATCATCTTGCACGGGCATACTAGAACGGTCTCTCTCTCAGGCCTCAGGCGTATCACAGGCTCAGCAGGAGAACATCAGACACCGATCCCGGAAGGACGTCATTACTGGGTGGACCCAGGGGAACCGGTGGAATATCGAGTCACAGGCTAGACATCAGGACACAGACCGGACATCAGAGGTAATCAGGACACAGGCTGGACACCTTGGACAGACGTCAGACGATGGCAGGAGTCATCACGGGTTGATGCAGTCCAGGGTCATCTGGCACGGGAGTACTAGGATGGCCTCTCTCTCTCAGGCCTCTGGCGTAGCTCAGGCTCAGCAGGAGAACATCAGACACTGATCCCGGAAGGACGTTGTCACAGGGTGGACCTCAGGACATCAGGATACAGGCAGGACATCAGGACACAGGCAGGACACATTGGACAGACGTCAAACAATGGCAGGAGTCATCACGGGTTGATGCTGTCCAGGGTCATCTGGCACGGGCTTACTAGAATGGCCTCTCTCTCAGGCCTCAGGCGTAGCACAGGCTCAGCAGGAGAACATCAGACACCGATCCCAGAAGGACGTCGTCACAGGGTGGACCTCAGGCTATCAGGACACAGGAAGGACATCAGGATACAGGCAGGACATCAGGACACAGGCAAAACATCTGGGACACTGGCGTGACAGCCCAGGTCATCGGCTGGGACACTGGCGTGGCAGCCCAGGGCATCAGGATATCGGACACAGGAAGGACATCAGGATATAAGCAGGACATCAGGTCATCGGACACAGGATAGACATCTGGGACACTGGCATGGCAGCCCAGGTAATCGGCTGGGACACTGGCGTGGCAGCCCAGGGCATCAGGACATCGGACACAGGCTGGGACTCAGATGGCACAGGACCAGGTAGCGGTGATCTTCAGGTTCCAAGCTACAGCCGTCAGGCTCCGGGCATCGGACCTAGGAAGGAACTCAAGCGTGATGGTGCAAGAACCGCTGTACTGGACCTGGGCCAGACGGGGTTAGCACCGCATAGCAGGCTGAGCACAGCATAGTAAGAGCACAGTAGGAACTCCTGACTCCATCTTTAAAAGATGAGCCCCAGGAGTATAGTCACGGAGTACAGTGTGTAAGACACAAAAGGACTTCAGGAACATAATACAAAGGACACAGTTCAGACAGGATCAGGTACTGGATATGCAGCCTCCAGGACAGGCGGATCTGGGTACTCTGCCCCCAGAACAGGCGGAAAACACAAACAGACTGGATATGCAGCCTCCAGGATAGGCGGGTCTGGGTATTCTGCCCCCAGAACAGGCGGAAAAACAAGATACAAACGCATCTACCCAGAGTAGGCGGGATCTGGGTACTCTGCCCCCAGAACAGGCGGTAGACAGGTATCAGCTCTCTTAGAACATACTGTAGACAGAACAGGAGCTGGATACCTAACTCACTAGGCAAGACACAGAAACACAATGCAATACTCTGGCAACGCCCAACAGGAAAGAGGGAGTTTACAGTATATAGGAGCTGCTCCTCAGCAATAGGCTGAGGAAGCAACACAGGTGCACACTCAAACCCTAATAAAAGCAGGGTAGGGGTGGCCGCGCGCACCCTAAGCACAAACAGAAACCATTACAGCACAGTCAGCACAGGAACTGTGGCTTAGGGCACCTGGCAGCGACTGCTAGCCTGGACACACGTGGAAAGTCATGCACCAGCTGCAGAGGACCTCGCAAGCCGTGGCTAGCTTCCACAGCGGCAGCCAGGGACCGCACATGCGAGTGGCCATGCAGCAGAGCAAAGACATCACAGCACATGTACAGCTATGCAACGGTGGCAGGGAACTGAACAGCGTCCATACAGGTAACAGACAACAGTATCCCAGCACATTAGGGGGAGAGGAGCAAGGGTTAAAGCAGAGATATGCAGAGTAACGCCGAAGAAACAAGGTATAAACCCAGCGGCATTACAGCTGATACCCTATATGTGGGGGGTAAACCACTGTTTGGGTGCATGCAGGGCCGTATTTAGAGTTTCTGCTGCCCTAGGCACTTTTAGTGCTGCCTCCCTCTTTGGTGAGTATGACACTATCGGCAGTGACTTTGGCAAGAATCGCTGATGTGAAAGTCGCCTTTTGCAGCAGATCCGGCAGTTTTTCCACATCTGCCGCGTAACGGATCACTTACAGCAACACTGCGTTCGGCCTCATTCATTCCCTATGGGATTTGCGGCACTTGCTGTGATCTGGCAAATGCGGTATCATACCTCCCAACTTTTGAAGAAGGGAAAGAGGCATAAAGTTTGCGGCGCACGTAGTGTGCCGTGGCAAATTTTAGGCCAAGCCACTGACCACACCCATTTCACAACTAGTCACACCCATATCCAAGTCCCAACCACACCCATTTAGCACTGCTGATCACACTGTTTCATATACAATAATTATAACCAAAAAAAAATATGGCCACACAGTGCTCCATACTGTATAATGGCCACACATGATGCTCCATACTGTATAATGGCCACATATGATGCTCCATACTGTATAATAGCCACACATGATGCTCCATACTGTATAATAGCACTACATGATGCTCTATACTGTATAATGGGCGGCCACACATGATGCTCAATACTGTATAACAGCCACACATGATGCTCAATACTATATAATAGCCACATATGATGCTCCATACTGTATAATGGCCACACATGATGCTCCATACTGTATCATGGCCACATATGATGCTCCATACTGTATAATGGGCGGCCACACATGATGCTCAATACTGTATAACAGCCACACATGATGCTCAATACTGTATAAAGGCCACATATGATGCTCCATACTGTATAATGGCCACACATGATGCTCCATACTGTATAAAGGCAGCAACACATGATGCTCCATACTGTATAATGGCCACATATGATGCTCCACGCATACTGTATAATGGACCACCCCCCTCCCATCCTGTATGCATGGCTCATCGGCTCCCCCCCCGTATGCATGGCTCATCTCTCCCCCCCTCCTGTATGCCTGGCTCATCTCCCCCTCCCTATATGCATGGGTGGCTCTGGCTCATCTCCCATACCCCCCTGTACGCGTGGCTCATCGCCGGCTCCCATCTTGCATGGCTCGTCATCTCTCCCCCCTGGCAGCCGCCCCCAGGCTCCATGCATGGCTCATCTTCATCGGCTCCCCGCAGCTCCGCGCTCCCATCTTGTATGGCTCGGCTGCTCCCCGTCCACGATCCCTCCTTCATCCTCCCCCCGCCGTCCTCCCACCCTGGCTGTCATCATACTCACCTACCTTTGTCCTTTTCCACACCGCGCGGAACGGAATCCTCTCCACCTCTGTCCCGACGCAGCACCCTCGTCCTGTGTGAGCGGTCAGGTGGTACCGCTCATTAAGGTCATGAATATGCGCGTATTCATGACCTTAATGAGCGGTACCACCTGACCGCTCACACAGGACGAGGGTGCTGCGTCGGCCGACGCTGAGACCAGACCAGGCATCGCTGGAGCTACCTAGGTGATTATGTATGATGACTCACTCATACTGTATGATGTCGGGGCACGGACTCGCGGGCGGGCGGGCGAATTAAGGTGACCCCGCCGGACTTTATAAAAAAAAACCCTTGCTCTGGTGCCGCCCCCTGCATCGTCCCCGCCCTAGGCACGTGCCCTCGGATGCCTAGTGGCAAATACGGCCCTGGGTGCATGGCAGAGCTCGGAAGGGAAGGAGCTCCGTTTGACTTTTCAATGCAAAACTGGATGGAATTGCGATGGGACGCCATGTTGCGTTTGGAGAGCCCCTGATGTGCCTAAACATTGAAACCCCCCACAAGTGACACCATTTTGGAAAGTAGACCCCCTAAGGATCTTATCTAGATGTGTTGTGAGAGCTTTGAACCCCCAAGTGTTTCACTACAGTTTATGACGCAGAGCCATGAAAATAAAAATTCTTTTTTTTTTTCCACAAAAATTATATTTAGCCCCCAGTGTTGTATTTTCCCAAGGGTAACAGGAGAAATTGGACCCCAAAAGTTGTTGTGCAATTTGTCCTGAGTACGCTAATACCCCATATCTGGGGGGGAACCACCGTTTGGGCGCATGGCAGAGCTCGGAAGGGAAGGAGCGCCATTTGGAATACAGATAGATTGGTGTGCAGGTGTCACGTTGCATTTGCAGAGCCCCTGATGTACCTAAACAGTAGAAACCCCCCACAAGTGACCCCATATTGGAACCTAGACCCCCCAAGGAACTTATCTAGATGTGTTGTGAGAACTTTGAACCCCTAACTATTTCACTACAGTTTATAACACAGAGCCGTGAAAATAAAAAATCCTTTTTTTCCTACAAAAATGTTTTTTTAGCCCCCCAAATTTTTATTTTCCCAAGGGTAAAAACTTTAACAAGAGAAATTGGACCCCAGAAGTTGTTGTCTAATTTGTCCTGAGTACACTGATATCCATATGTTGGGGTAAACCCCTGTTTGGGCACACGGGAGAGCTCGGAAGGGAAGGAGGACTGTTTTACTTCTTCAACGCAGAATTGGCTGGAATTGAGATCGGATGCCATGTCGAGTTTGGAGAGCCCTGATGTGCCTAAACAGTGGAAACCCCCAATTCTAACTGAAACCCTAATCCAAACACACCGCTAACCCTAATCCCAACCATAAGCCTAACCCTGACACACCCCTAACCCTAATCCCAACCGTAAATGTAATCCAAACCCTAACCCTAGCCCTAACCCTAATGGGAAAATGGAAATAAATACATTTTTTAATTTTTTTATTTTTCCCTAACTAAGGGGGTGATGAAGGGGGGTTTGATTTACTTTTATAGCGGGTTTTTTAGAGGATTTTTATGATTGGCAGCCGTCACACACTAAAAGACGCTTTTTATTGCAAAAAAAAATTTTTTGCATTACTACATTTTGAGAGCTATAATTTTTCCATATTTTGGTCCACAGAGTCATGTGAGGTCTTGTTTTTTGCGGGACGAGTTGAAGTTTTTATTGGTAACATTTACGGGCACGTGACATTTTTTGATCGCTTTTTATTCCGATTTTTGTGAGGCAGTATGACCAAAAAACAGCTATTCATGAATTTCTTTTGGGGGGGGGGGGGGGGGGGGGCGTTTATACCATTCCACGGTTGGTAAAATTGATAAAGCAGTTTTATTCTGTGGGTCAGTATGATTACAGCGATACCTCATTTATATAATTTTTTTATGTTTTGGCGCTTTTATACGATAAAAACCATTTTATAGAAAAAATTATTTTTGCATCGCTTTATTCTGAAGACTGTAACTTTTTTATTTTTTCACTGATGACGCTGTATGGCGGCTCGTTTTTTGCGGGACAAGATGACGTTGTCAGAGGTACCATGGTTATTTATATCCGTCTTTTTGATCGCGTGCTATTCCACTTTTTGTTCGGCGGTATGATAATCAAGCGTTGTTTTTTGCCTCATTTTTTTTTTACAGTGTTCACTGAAAGGGGTTAAATAGTGGGGCAGTTTTATAGGTCGGGTCGTTACGGACGCGGCGATACTGAATATGTGCTTTTATTGTTTTGTTTTTTTATTTAGATAAAGAAATGTATTTATGGGAACAATATATATATATATTTTTTTACACATCTAAATATTTTTTTTTTTACTTTATAACATTGCCCCGGGGGGGCATCATGTTATAAGGTCAGATCGCTGATCCGACACTTTGCACAGCACTGTGTCAGATCAGCGATCGGACATGCAGGGCTGCAGGCTTACCAGCGCTTACTCTGAGCAGGCGCTGGTAAGCCACCTCCCTGCAGGACCCGGATGCAGCCCCGCGGCCATTTTGGATCCGGAGCCTGCAGGGAGGAGATAGGAGACCCTCGGAGCAATGCGATCACATCGCGCTGCTCCGAGGGTCTCAGGGAAGCACGCAGGGAGCCCTCTCCCTGTGCGATGCTTCCCTATGCCCCCGGAACGCTGCGATCATGTTTGATCGCAGTGTGCCGGGGGTTAATGTGCCAGGGGCGGTCCGTGACCACTCCTGGCACATAGTGCCGGATGTCAGCTGCGATAGTCAGCTGACACCCGGCCTCGATCGGTCACGCTTCCGTGAGCGCAGCTGATCGCGCTGGACGTACTATCCCGTCACTGGGAATTAAGTCCCAGGTCACCTTTACAGGATAGTACGTCCAATGGGATTAAGGGGTTAAGCAATGTTTTACTTTATTGTGTTTGGCTTCCTCCCCTGCCCAGGAGCTGTGGTAAGATCAGACCATGTCCCTGTACAGTCAGACACAGCCATTACACAGTACACAGCAGGGGTACATTTATAAGATTATCTCAGCACTGGGACATTTTAAACACTTCAAATTGTGGAAATTATTGTTATTCCAAGATCGATTCATTAAAATGTTTATTAAAACTATTTGTGGAGAAACCCTTTAGGAGATCTGTGTTGTTCTGCATCAGATTTTTCCAACATAATAAAGTTTTATGTGAACAAGCCATTACTCTTTTGCTTTACCATCCCATAGAAACAATCAGCTCAGGAAATGGACGTGACACTAATCAGACACGTCGCTCACCTCTTGACATGTTTTACGAGCGTCTTCCTACTTGCATGAAGCTTGCTACAAAATGGACACTTGTGGTCCTTCCTGGGCAGCTCAGTCTCACCACTGTGCCTCTTCCGGTGGACGGTCAGGTTGGATTTGGTAGAGTATCTCATGTTGCAGATGTCGCACTCAAAGGGCTTTTCTCCCGTGTGGACTCGTGTATGACTTTCATATTTCCCTGGGGAGTAAATGACAAGTCTGAAGACCACCATGCTCTCCTGCAATCCTCCCCCCTCCTGACATGTAAGAAACACTACATACCTACTCGATCAAACACTTTCTCACACTTTGGACACTGTAAGTTCTTTTTGCTGCTTTTCTCTAACATGATAGGAGCCAGTCCATCAGGAAAGATTCCAAGAGCACCAGGACTGTCGTTCCTTTCTTCAAGTCTGTCCAGATCCTCACTTGGTCCATGACTAACTTCCGATACCTCCTCCCCATTTTCTTCTTGCACAGACTGGTCCCCTCCCTCCACTCCATTGCCCTCATCGTTCCCCTCGCTGCTAGAATCCTCCAAATCAGATGCACCCTTACTGCTTTTATAGGAGTCACTACTTGAGGAACAGTCACTTTCTCCATCCTCTTGATCTTCAAACTTGGCTGGACACTTTCTCTGACGGGTGGACTTCCTGGTGGAGGGGTCTGGGTCCTTCACATCGTCCGTTTTGTTAAACGGGTGGGCTCGGTCCATGTGATTTTCCAGTGTTTTCTTATAGCAGAAGTTGCGTTGGCACTGGGGACACGTATGGCAGTTCTCCAGCCTATTGCCTGGTGTGACCGGAGACAAACGCTCGTCCTCAGGAGCCAACAAGGTGACGGCATCTATGATATCCAGAAACTTTGCGGCCTCCAGCACCGCGCTGATCTCCTTCTCCAGAACCGAAAACTCAGACGTGTACAAAAAGTTAAGTAAATGTTGGAAAACAGCACTGGTGACGTGTTCTAAGGTCAGCACCTCGGTGCCGGGGGTCTTACTCAGGCAGGCGTGGAAGTAACTGCTGCCCACCGCCACCACCACCCTGTGCACCGGGAACTCCTCTCCCTCCACCACCACCAGCAGGTCGCAGAAGGACCCCTGCCGCTGGCGGTCGTCGTTCAGGTACCTCAGGAGGTTCCGGTTATAGTGGTGCGAGCTCAGGAGCTTCCTCTGATCGGGGGGCTGCGGATCGCCGGCACCATTGGTCGGATCAGCCGGGACACCGGCCATGGCAGCGGACGCCTCCGGCTCACTCACTTCTAGTGGAGAAACAGTTTTTGGACCAAATCTTCTCTTTTTCTTCATTGTTTAAAAAAAATATTAAAAGTTATACAGGCAGCAAATGGTTAAAAGAGACATCTAAAATCCTTAAAAAGGCCCCTGTCAGCTGTAATCAGCGCATCACACGGGGGCAGAGCACGGGCTCAGGTGGGGGGTCATTGCCGGCAGCGCCCAGGACGCAGTGTGCCCGGTACATAGCCCCAGCAGACACGTCCGCTGTCACCGTCCGCGCATCACATGGCCGCCTCCCCCCACACTACAGAGCCAGCGACCCCCGGACCGGACTGCAGCCGAGAACTCCGCACAGACAGGCGGACTGCAGGGGGAACACATCCGGGAACGTCACTTCCGCTCAGCCTGCACCATAGGAGCTAGGTAGAAGCTAAATCCAAGTCGGCTAAAGGACCTCTGCCCATGTGACCGGAAGGGGCGGTGCCTCTTCCTCCATAGAACAGACAGGGCACACACGAGGAAGCTGTGGATATCATGGCGGGATTTCGTGCAGGATTTGGTTTTGGAGTGTTTTGTGCAGGATTTGCCTCTTCCTCCATAGAGCAGAGCAGACAGGAGGAGGCTGTGTGTCATGGCTGGATTTCGAGGATTTTTGTGCAAGATTTGGGGTATTATGGGGGTCATTCTCCAAAGTCATAGATCAGGTAAGTGGGAGTCTGCCTGGGGAGAATGGGGTGATGTTGCTTGCATGGGTCTGCCTGGAGAGAATGGGGTGGTGATGCTTGCATGGGGGGGTGGTGATGCTTGCATGGGTCTGCCTGTAGAGAATGGGGTGATGTTGCTTGCATGGGTCTGCCTGGTGAGAATGGGGTGGTGTTGCTTGCATGGGGCTGCTGGGGAGAATGGGGTGGTGATGCTTGCATGGGGCTGCCTGGAGAGAATGGGGTGATGCTTGCATGGGTCTGCCTGGGGGAGTATGGGATGGTGTTGCTTGCATAGGGCTGCTAGGGAGAATGGGGTGGTGGTGATGCTTGCATGGGACTGCCTGGGGAGAATGGGGTGGTGTTGCTTGCATGGGGCTGCTGGGGAGAATGGGGTGGTGGTGTTGCTTGCATGGGGCTGCTGGGGAGAATGGGGTGGTGATGCTTGCATGGGGCTGCCTGGGGGAGAATGGGGTGGTGATGCTTGCATGGGGCTGCCTGGGGGAGAATGGGGTGGTGATGCTTGCATGGGGCTGCCTGGGGGAGAATGGGGTGGTGATGCTTGCATGGGGCTGCCTGGGGGAGAATGGGGTGGTGATGCTTGCATGGGGCTGCCTGGGGGAGAATGGGGTGGTGATGCTTGCATGGGGCTGCCTGGGGGAGAATGGGGTGGTGATGCTTGCATGGGGCTGCCTGGGGGAGAATGGGGTGGTGATGCTTGCATGGGGCTGCCTGGGGGAGAATGGGGTGGTGATGCTTGCATGGGGCTGCCTGGGGGAGAATGGGGTGGTGATGCTTGCATGGGGCTGCCTGGGGGAGAATGGGGTGGTGATGCTTGCATGGGGCTGCCTGGGGGAGAATGGGGTGGTGATGCTTGCATGGGGCTGCCTGGGGGAGAATGGGGTGGTGATGCTTGCATGGGGCTGCCTGGGGGAGAATGGGGTGGTGATGCTTGCATGGGGCTGCCTGGGGGAGAATGGGGTGGTGATGCTTGCATGGGGCTGCCTGGGGGAGAATGGGGTGGTGATGCTTGCATGGGGCTGCCTGGGGGAGAATGGGGTGGTGATGCTTGCATGGGGCTGCCTGGGGGAGAATGGGGTGGTGATGCTTGCATGGGGCTGCCTGGGGGAGAATGGGGTGGTGATGCTTGCATGGGGCTGCCTGGGGGAGAATGGGGTGGTGATGCTTGCATGGGGCTGCCTGGGGGAGAATGGGGTGGTGATGCTTGCATGGGGCTGCCTGGGGGAGAATGGGGTGGTGATGCTTGCATGGGGCTGCCTGGGGGAGAATGGGGTGGTGATGCTTGCATGGGGCTGCCTGGGGGAGAATGGGGTGGTGATGCTTGCATGGGGCTGCCTGGGGGAGAATGGGGTGGTGATGCTTGCATGGGGCTGCCTGGGGGAGAATGGGGTGGTGATGCTTGCATGGGGCTGCCTGGGGGAGAATGGGGTGGTGATGCTTGCATGGGGCTGCCTGGGGGAGAATGGGGTGGTGATGCTTGCATGGGGCTGCCTGGGGGAGAATGGGGTGGTGATGCTTGCATGGGGCTGCCTGGGGGAGAATGGGGTGGTGATGCTTGCATGGGGCTGCCTGGGGGAGAATGGGGTGGTGATGCTTGCATGGGGCTGCCTGGGGGAGAATGGGGTGGTGATGCTTGCATGGGGCTGCCTGGGGGAGAATGGGGTGGTGATGCTTGCATGGGGCTGCCTGGGGAGAATGGGGGGGATGTTGCTTGCATGGGGCTGCCTGGGGAGAATGGGGGGGATGTTGCTTGCATGGGGCTGCCTGGGGAGAATGGGGGGGGATGTTGCTTGCATGGGTCTGCCTGGGGAGAATGGGGGGGGATGTTGCTTGCATGGGTCTGCCTGGGGAGAATGGGGTGGTGATGCTTGCATGGGGCTGCCTGGGGAGAATGGGGTGGTGATGCTTGCATGGGGCTGCCTGGGGAGAATGGGGTGGTGTTGCTTGCATGGGGCTGCCTGGGGAGAATGGGGTGGTGTTGCTTGCATGGGGCTGCCTGGGGAGAATGGGGTGGTGTTGCTTGCATGGGGCTGCCTGGGGAGAATGGGGTGGTGTTGCTTGCATGGGGCTGCCTGGGGAGAATGGGGTGGTGATGCTTGCATGGGGCTGCCTGGGGAGAATGGGGTGGTGCTGCTTGAATGGGGTGGTGGTGGTGCTTACATGGGGCTGCTGGGGAGAATGGGGTGGTGATGCTTGCATGGGGCTGCCTGGGGAGAATGGGGGGATGTTGCTCGCATGGGGCTGCCTGGGGAGAATGGGGGGGATGTTGCTCGCATGGGGCTGCCTGGGGAGAATGGGGGGGATGTTGCTTGCATGGGGCTGCCTGGGGAGAATGGGGGGGATGTTGCTTGCATGGGGCTGCCTGGGGAGAATGGGGTGGTGTTGCTTGCATAGGGCTGCCTGGGGAGAATGGGGTGGTGATGCTTGCATGGGGCTGCCTGGGGAGAATGGGGAGATGTTGTTTGCATGGGACTGCGTGCTGGAGGGGCCTGCCTGGGGAAGGGTGACTGCATGCTGGGGGTCTCAGTGGGAAGGGGGTCATGTTTCTTGCTAGCGGGGCTGGGTGTCTGTTGTGAAGGGGGGCTGCAGGTCTCTGGGGAAGAGAGGCTGTGTGCTGGAGTCTGTTGGGAAGGGGGTCATGTTGCCTGCGTGGGGGATCTGCGTGCAGGGGGGTCTACCTGCAGAATGGGGCTGATGTTACTCGCATGGGTCTGTGTGGTGTGGGGGGCTGATGTCACATGCTGTGCAGGTCAGTGTGTGTGATGTCACTTGCGGTGGGGGTGTGCAGGGAAGTATAGTGCTACGTGTGTGGGGGCGAACAGGGGAGGGGATGAATGATGATGGAGATCTGAGGGATTTATATTACTTGGCATGAGAATCTCTGCCTGATGGTGAGGGGTCGGTCCTGTTAATATTAATATTATTGGGGACACATGCTGTCAGGTTGATGACTGACCTATGACCTCTGGGAGCGAAACAGCTTTACAACAATGTCTCCAGATCCCTGGCTTTATCCTCCCCTCGCACGCTGTGCTGGTCAGTATTAGCCCGGTGGCCACTGGTGTCAGCCACTACTTGTATCCAGTTTTCTGCTTGATTTTTTTTTTCTGTTTTATTCTAGGTATTCTCACTTTTCCCCATCCTGTGCCCCCCCCCCCCCCCCCCCCCCCCCCCCCCAGAGCAGTGACCTCCCTGCAGATGTCATTACATCACTGGACTTCTTTTCACCAAGTGGAATGGCGGTGCCCCCGCAATCCATGTGAGGACCCAAAGGGATGACACTGTGTGCATCTGATAATGTCAGATAGATGAGTATAATTACTTGAAAAAAAAAAAAAAAATCCCTTTTTCTCGATTTGCTCTCGCTCTGGTCTCCCCCCGCTCTCGCTCTGGTCTCCCCCCGCTCTCGCTCTGGTCTCCTCTCGCTCTGGTCTCCCCCCGCTCTCGCTCTGGTCTCCCCCCGCTCTCGCTCTGGTCTCCCCCCGCTCTCGCTCTGGTCTCCCCCCGCTCTCGCTCGTAAGCTAAGCACACCAGCGTCAGGGGCTTATCTACAGCATTCTGTAATGCTGTAGTTAAGCCTCCAATGTATCCTAAAAGATGAGAAAAAGAGGTTATATTATACTCACGCTGGCGGTCCGATCCAAGTCGTGGTCCGGTCCTGGGCCTCCCATCTTGATAGGATGACTTCCTCTTCTTGTCTTCACGCTGTGGTGCGCAGACGCCGGGAAAGGTCAGAGAGCACACTGCAGTACTTTGTGCTGGAGCCGCAGCGTGAAGACACGAAGAGGACGTCATCTGATGAAGATAGGAGGCTCCGGACTGCGATGCCCATCGGACAGAACTGGGACTGTCCCTGGGTGAGTATAATATAACCTCTTTTTCTCATTTTTTAGGATACATCGGGGGCTTATCTACAGCATTACAGAATGCTGTAGATAAGCCCCTGATGCTGGTGGGCTTAGCTCGCCCTCGATTTTGGGGGTGACAGGTTGCCTTTAAGCACCACAATACAATTTTTACAGCTAAAGCACAGTGGACTTTGGTAAAAAATGTGTTTTTCTTTTTTGTTATTAATCTGTCTTTAATGTTTAATTCATTGTTTTGATTTCTAAAACTCTTTATTATTGATTTGTATGTATGCATACTTATATATTTCTCTTTTTTATTTCTAACTATTCGTCTTGTAATAAACTTGTTTGACAGCTATGAGTTGAAATTTCATTTCCTTGCGGATTTACATTCTATGGGATAATGGGGAAGAGACAAAAGGTCGGGGGTGCAGTAGCTCTGGTGGTGGTGAGGCGGCAGAATGGTTATTGTAGGCTGTAGGCTTTCCTGAAGAGATGAGTTTTCAGGTTCTGTCTGAAGGATCCAAGGGTGGCGGATAATCGGACGTGTTGAGACGTGGAATTCGAGAGGATGAGGAATATTGGGGAGAAATCTTGGAGGCGATTGTGTGAGGAATAAAGCCCCTGTCTCACTAAGCGAGATCGCTGCTGAGTCACAAGTTTTGTGACGCAACAGCGACCTCGGTAGCGATCTCGCTATGTGTGACACGTAGCAGCGACCAGGCCCCTGCTGTGAGATCGCTGGTCGTGTCGGAATGGCCTGGACCTTTTTTTGATCGTTGAGGTCCCGCTGGGTAGCACACATCGCTGTGTTTGACACCTTACCAATGACCTTGTTGACGACTCAGACACTGAATCGTCATAATAGCTCCCATGTGACATCGTTGTACAGGTCGCTACAGGTCGCTGGTGAGATGTCAAACAGTGAGATCGCAGCTGCGATCGTGTAAGATCTCACTGTTTGACATCTCACCAGCGACCACATAGCGACGCAGCAACGATCCCTGACAGGTCGTATCGTTGTCGGGATCGCTTTAGCGTCGCTAAGTGTGACGGGGCCTTAAGTGTGGAGGAGAGTAGGAGGTCTTGGGAGGATTGGAGATTACGTGAGGGAAGATATTGGGAGATTAGTTCAGAGATATAGGGAGGGGACAGGTTGTGGATGGCTTTGTAGATCAGTGTTAGTAGTTTGAACTGGATTTGTTGTGGAATTGGGAGCCAGTGGAGGGATTTGCAGAGGGGAGAAACAGGAGTAGCGAGGAAAGAGGTGGATTAGACGGGCAGCAGAGTTGAGGACAGACTGGAGTGGTGCAAGAGAGTTAGCGGGGAGGCCACAGAGGAGGATGTTGCAGTAGTCGAGGCGAGAGATGATGAGGGCATGCACAAGCATTTTAGTAGATTGAGGGCAGAGGAAGGGACGGATTATGGCAATATGTTTGAGTTGGAGGTGGCAAGAGTTTGGACGTGCGGTTTGATGGACAGGGCAGAGTCGAGAGTTACCACGAGGCAGCGTATTTCAGGTGTGGGAGAGAGCGTGATGCCACTTACCATAATAGATAGATCAGGTAGGGGGGATACGCGAGATGGAGGAAAGATGATGAGTTCGGTTTTGTCTACATTGAGTTTTAGGAAGTGAGAGGTGATGAAGGAGGATATGGCTGCTAGACACTTCGGGATTCTGGACAGCAGAGAGGTGACATCTGGGCCAGAGAGGTAGATCTGAGTGTCATCAG
The DNA here is from genome assembly GCF_051348905.1 of Ranitomeya variabilis. Lineage (NCBI taxonomy): Eukaryota > Metazoa > Chordata > Amphibia > Anura > Dendrobatidae > Ranitomeya > Ranitomeya variabilis. The sequence continues at coordinate 82,256,883 of NC_135239.1, forward strand.
CATACAGGTGATACTGGAAGCCATGGGACTTTATGAGTTATCCTAGGCCAAGGGTATAGATGGAAAAAAGTAGGGGCCCCAGGACAGAGCCTTGAGGGACTCCAACAGAGAGGGGGGAGAATGAGCCAATACAGTCTGCTGTGCCTGCGCAACGACCGCAGAGTTGCCCAGATCTTCCCTACTGATTACCGGGTGGCCACCCTGCTGGATCCCTGCTGCAAAGACAAAGTACCATTATTTGTTCCGTCACTGGAGCGGGATGGCAAAATGTGTGAATAAAAGCACATGCTGGTAGAGGCACTACTGACGGCGTTCCCACCTGACAGAAGAAACACAACGCAGAGGAGGAGGAAGTCGCCAACGCAGCTGTGGCACCACCTCAGAAGGGAGGGTTAACATGGCTAAAATGTGAAAAAAAATTAATCAGCATGACACAGCATCCAGAACCACCATCTGATACGGTCTATACAACCAGGTGCCAGCGTTATAACAACATGGTGGAAGAGTACATGTCAATGTCCACACGTCTGCATGTACTAAGTGATGGGTCTGCCCATTTAACTTCTTGGTTTCCAAACTGGACACATGGCCTAGGCTTGTACTTTTTGACTTGGAAGTGCCGGCATGCCCCGTGGCAAGTGTAATGTTGGAACATGTGTTTATCACAGCAGGGGATATAGTCACACATAGGCGCATCCACCTGTCCAAAGCCAACATGGGCACTCTCGCATTCATTAAAAGAAACCAGGAGTGGAGTCCACAGGACTTGTCTTTGCCTTTGGCAAACCAGACAAAGGTACCATCTGCACCCAGACATTGTTATATTTTATTTGCCATTTGTTTTATTTTGGGGCCTTACCAAAAAGGAAGAGAAATAAAATCCACAAAAATAATGTTGGATACCATCAGGCCTGCCTCTTCCACCTACACTGCAATGTCCACCTACACCACCTCCTCCACTAGGACATCCGACTACTGTATCTACATTGTTCTTTTTTATTTTATTTTATACTATGTTCTTTTAAATGCTGTCCCTAAAAAAAAAAAAAAAAAAATTAATAAGAAACCCTCCAAAAAACTGTTGGATACCTCATCCCCTGCCTCTTCCACCTTCATCGCCACATTCGCCTAAAGCTCATCCACCTACTACACCTCCTCCTACATTTGGACCTATGCCTCTTTTTTCAAGATTATTATTATTACTTTTTATTCTCTGTTATTTTAAGTGATCTTACTATCCACATTTGTTTTCAGGGCTATTGTCCTGCTTACCCCCTTTTTGTTCTATTTTTCACCTTTACCGCTTACTACCCCCATTTTACCACGCGAAAGTACGAGACCACATTGGCTGTGAGCTGGTCTCATTATGCTGGGAAGGGCCCAATAAAGATTTAACTTTTCAGCTTATTAATCAGTGAACAGCTGTCTGCTTTTTCTTTGCTGGTTATTAAAAAAATGGGTGGACTCATCCAAAAAATTAATTGGGGCCCCCTCCATTTTTAATAACCAGCTACGGCAAAACAGACAGCTAAGGGCTGATATTAAAAAGCTGTGAAGGTCCATGGATATTGGCCCCTACCAATACTAATAAGACTAGTCCTCAGCCGCACGAGAAATGGAGCATCTATTAGAAGCGCTAATTCTTGAGCATCGACTCAGCTCTTCCTGATTGCATGTGTGCAGTGGCAATTGGGGTAATATATACAGCTCTGGCCAAAATTAAGAAACCACCACATCAAAACCCTGCCATGGGCAGCCCATTCTCCAGACCTGAACCCCACTGGAAACCTCTGGAATGTAATCAAGAGGATGATGGATAGTCACAAGCCATCAAACAAAGAACTGCTTACATTTTTGCGCCAGAAGCAGTGTGAAACACTCCTGGAAAGCATGCCAAGATGCATGAAAGCTGTGATTAAAAATTATGGTTAGTACACAAAATATTAATTTCTGAATAGTGATGGGGTCGAGCAAATTGGAATACTCGGGTACTCGGCCAGAACAGCGAACCCAATATAAGTCTATGGGAGACCCAAGTATTTTTACTACGATCTCCCCCGGGGGTCCTTTTAAGGTCTAAAAATGATGGAAACACTGCTCAAAAGACACAGGAACATCATGGGGATCACCCCTGAAAGAATTCCTGACTCCTAGTTCACAGCCTTAATAATTTTTTTCCGAGATTCATGCCATTTTTCCTGGTGCCACAAAAAACACATTAAAACGAAACCAAAACGGGTTTTGCTGGCCTGTAAGGCCAAATATTTAACCCCAGGCCGAAAATTTCCTCTCCCTCTTAGGCTTAGTTCAGACGCAGCGTTTTTGAAGCGTTTTTCAACTTTAACATTGCTTTCAACCACTACAAATGCATTCACTGGGAAATGTCATTGTAACATTTAACTGGCCATGTGGTGTGTGACACATAAGCACTGCAGACCCATCTTGTTTCATTTACAAAGGAGGGACTCTTAAAGTCACAGAGCCTATTTTTACTGGTGCATCAGGCGGCATTAATCTTCTTAAAGGGCCAATATGAAACAGTGGGTCTCCTAAGCTGTTGTAGCCTATGCTGTGAGTGGATGGGCTGCCAAGAATTACGACGCACCACAGTACCCCTGTCATAAGATGTCCAGGGGGGACTCCTGAAAAAGTGTTGCATTGAATTCAAGGCCTGCCCTGCTACCAATTCATATGCACCCCAATAAGCCTTTGAACCCACATAGTGGATGGGCCCATGAAAATCCACTTCACAATATGTATTTTGTACTCCGTACTCCTTTGTTTTACACATTGGCGGCAAGGCCAGCCCTGCTGCATAGTCATATGCACCCCATTAGGCCTTGGAACACACATACTGGATGGGCCCATGAAAATCCACTTGTATTTTTTATGGTATGATAGTTCCCTCTTTGCAGAATTATTTACAGGAGAATTTGGCAATTGTGTTTGCCATGTTTTTAACACTAAGGTTCAGATACGGCTTTAAAAAAGTCTAATCTTAGCAATACAAAGCAATTTCATTGCAAACTATAAAATTCAAGGAATATTAAGATTGAATAGTGTGAGTGCGTACATTTTTGTATATGTTACCAATAACATACAAAAAGTAATGATTACATATAAGGATTACATAGATATACTGATTACGTGTATATATGAAGATTAACTTCATACAGTCTACTTAGATCATCACCAAGAGGCTTTTAAATATCATCCGTATGGAATATCCGAGAAGCAACACCAAGACAGAGAACCCCTTTGAGATTACCTACACTGCATTGGCGTCCCAAATTATGCAGGTATCAGCACACTGTACATGTACAGGTACCCCAGTTTTGGTATCTGTCTTAGTCATGTTTCTCTGGTCTTATATAGTGATTTACTCTATGTAGTAACTCTAGTTTCACACAGACCTTCAAGTGGCCAGCTTTCACGGGTGTATTAAACTGAGATATCATGGAGTCATCAGACGAGTGGCCATAAACCACTAGAAAATAAAAACCACAAGGATTTAGATCAAACCACCACAGGCAGAGTTTCAGTAAACCTTAATGTTTTACAACGACAAACAGCAAACATATAGAGGCTTCAAACTGTTTCTGAAGTGAGAAAACAAACATTTATCAACATGGTGTCACTATGAGCATTGTCTGTCACATCTGTAAATGTTTTACAAGACATGCAGCTATGTGATTGTCTGAATGCATTCGGTGTACAGTATTTCAATCTTGTTTACAAATCGCCATTTGTACATTTGAGGCAGCCAAAGTTATCACTCTCAAGGAGAGAAACTAATATAGTGGACAAAGAAATATTTGTAATAAACTACTGAGCCAAACTAACATCATTGCATTATCAAATTTATATGAAGTGTATTGTGTCCAATTTGCGCAACCAGGCAACACAAAAAGGAGCTTTTCCAGTGAGCTCTTTAAGGTACACAAATGTGAAGTGTTTGCTATCAAGGATGTGGTTTCACCAATGGGGGGTACCTTTTTTAAAAATATACTATTGCCATCACAGCCACCCATGCCCAAACTTCACGGGCCTATAACAATACAAAGCATGTTCACCCAGGTCATGTTGTCGGAGATAAGGAAGAGACATTGCAGGAGACAGTTAAGAATTAGGGCCAATGTAGTGGTGTGGGTCTCTGAGACTTGTAATGCAGTGCATGATCTGCCAAACAATTCCCCAACGGGGGTACCTTTTTTAAAAGTACACTAGTGCCATCGCATGCCCCTAGCCCAAATATTAACGGCCTATAACAGTACTGAGCTCGTTTACCCTGGTGATCTAGTGGCAGGAACATTTTAGATTGCAGGAGACCAAGTTAAGAAGTCAGCCCAATGGAATGTCATGCCCAATTCCACAATGTGGGATCTTTTTAAAAAAAATAAGAGTGCCATCACAGCCCCCTTGCCCTTGGCCAAAATGCACCGTACAGAGCACGTTCACTATGGTGATCTACTGGCAGATACAGGACAGATTGCAGGCGACTGAGTTAAGAAGTAGGCCCAATGTAATGTCATGCCCAATTTCCCAATGTGTTGTCCTTTTTGGACTTAAAAAAATATTGCCAGCACAGCCCCTTTGCCCAAAATTCACTGGCCTATAACAGTACAGAGCACGTTCACCCTGGTGATCTACTGGCAGGTACAGGACAGTTTGCAGGAGACCGAGTTAAGAAGTAGGCCCAATGTAATGTCATGCCCAGTTCCCCAATGTGTTGTCCTTTTTAAAAAAAATAAAAGAGTGCCATCAGAGCATCCTTGGCCAAAATGCACCGTACAGACCACGTTCACGCTGGTGATATATTGGTTCTGGATGAGGAGGATGAGGATAAGGAGGAGGATAAGAACAAACAGACCAAATCTGTAAGCGTATACCCATGTTGGGTTGTGAAGAGGTGCATAAGAATATGCCTCCCCAAAAGAGAGAATGTATTTGAGGTTATGTTTCGCTGTTTTCACTTGGTGGTGTACAGAAGTCTTTCCCAATCCAGGCCTTGTTCATTTTTATAAGAGTCAGCCTGTCAGCATTTTCAGTTGACAGGCGGATGCGCTTTTCTGTTATAATTCCACCAGCGGCACTAAAAACCCTCTCTGATAGAACGCTAGCAGCAGGGCAGGCCAGGACCTCCAAGGTGTAGACAGCCAGTTCATGTCACGTGTAGTGTTGAGCGATACCGTCCGATACTTGAAAGTATCGGTATCGGAAAGTATCGGCCGATACCGGCAAAGTATCGGATCTAATCCGATACCGATACCCGATACCAATACAAGTCAATGGGACTCAAGTATCGGACGGTATTCCTGATGGTTCCCAGGGTCTGAAGGAGAGGAAACTCTCCTTCAGGCCCTGGGATCCATATTAATGTGTAAAATAAAGAATTAAAATAAAAAATATTGCTATACTCACCTCTCCGACGCAGCCTGGACCTCACCGAGGGAACCGGCAGCGTTGTTTGCTTAAAATGCGTGCGTTTCCTGCCTCCCGCGACGTCACGGCTTCTGATTGGTCGCGTGCCGCCCATGTGGCCGCGACGCGACCAATCACAGCAAGCCGTGACGTAATTTTGAGGTCCTGGAAGCCTAATTCTAGGCATTCAGGATTTTAAAATTACGTTCCGGCTTGTGATTGGTCGCGTCGCGGTCACATGGGCGACGCGACCAATCACAAGCCGTGACGTCACGGGAGGCAGGACACGCGCGCATTTTAAAATTACGTCACGGCTTGTGATTGGTTGCGTGCCGCCCATGTGGCCGCGACGCGACCAATCACAGCAAGCCGTGACGTAATTTCAGGTCCTGAATGCAGAAATAGGCATTCAGGACCTGAAATTATGTCACGGCTTGCTGTGATTGGTCGCGTCGCGGCCACATGGGCGGCACGCAACCAATCACAAGCCGTGACGTAATTTTAAAATGCGCGCGTGTCCTGCCTCCCGTGACGTCACGGCTTGTGATTGGTCGCGTCGCCCATGTGACCGCGAAGCGACCAATCACAAGCCGGAACGTAATTTTAAAATCCTGAATGCCTAGAATTAATCTTCCAGGACCTCAAAATTACGTCACGGCTTGCTGTGATTGGTCGCGTCGCGGCCACATGGGCGGCACGCGACCAATCAGAAGCCGTGACGTCGCGGGAGGCAGGAAACGCGCGCATTTTAAGCAAACAACGCTGCCGGTTCCCTCGGTGAGGTCCAGGCTGCGTCGGAGAGGTGAGTATAGCAATATTTTTTATTTTAATTCTTTATTTTACACATTAATGTTGTATTTTACACATTAATGTTGTTTCGATACCGATACCCGATACCACAAAAGTATCGGATCTCGGTATCGGAATTCCGATACCCGCAAGTATCGGCCGATACCCGATACTTGCGGTATCGGAATGCTCAACACTAGTCACGTGTCCAACTTGGATACCCAATAATTCAAAGGCACATAGGAATCCCGGAGGATGTTTGCACGATCTGCAAGGTACTCCCTCACCATCTTCCCAAACATTGCACTTCTTGTGACAGCACCCCTTGCCTCTGGGCCGCCACGATGGGAGTGTCTGAGAAAACTGTCCCAGAACTTGGCCATTGTTCCCCTGCCTGAGCTGGATTGTACTTCTGTCTCTCTCTTGCTTGGAGTCCTTGGTTGTACAACAAACTCTTGACGTCTGCTGCCAGCATTCTCACATGGGAATTTTTTAAGTAATTCCGCTACAAGGGCCCTGTGGTACTGCAAAATTTTAGTACACCTCTCTGCCTCAGGCAGAAGAGATTGAAAGTTCTCCTTGTAGCGTGGGTCTAGAAGTGTCACCAACCAGTAATGAGTGTCACCCAAAATTTTGATAATCCGAGGGTCACGTGAAATGCAGTGCAACATAAAGTCAGCCATGCATGCCAGACTGCTAACAGGCAAGACTTCCGTGTCCTCATCAACAAGACGACTGACGATGCTGTCCTCCTCCTCCTCCTCCCTGTCCTCAGGTCATCCCCACTGAACAGAAGCTAATACAGATGTGTTTGTAGTACCATCTATAGCACATGAAAGTAGCTCCTGTTCTTCCTCCTCCTCCTGATTGCCTACCAATCCACGTTGAGAAGATATGAGGCTGGGCTGAGTGTAATCCCCCTGTATGTTTCCTTGCTCCATGTCCTCGTGCTCCGCCTGCAATGCATCCTCTTTGATTGTGAGCAGAGAGTTTTTCAGAATGCTGAGAAGCGGGATAGTGATGCTAATTATGGCATCATCGCCACTCACCATCTTAGTGCAGTCCTCAAAGTTTTGGAGGATGTTATATATGTCTGACATCCATGTCCACTCCTGAGGTCTTATGTGTGGAGTCTGACCTGAAATTCGACGGCCTTGTTAATGTTGGTAGTCAACAACGGCCCTCTTCTGCTCACAAATCCTTTCCAAGATATGCAGCGTAGAGTTCCAGCGCGTGGGGATGGGGGACATCACACAATAGTCAGTGAGCTGGAATCTGAAAACGCTGCTGAAGCACGGCAAGGGCGACTGAAGCTGTAGCTGACTTTCTAAAATGGTCAGACAGATGGCGTACTTTCACTAGCAGATCCGGCAGCTCCGGGTAGCTTTTCAGAAAACGTTGAACCAAGAGATTAAGCACATGGGCCAAGCAAGGTACGTGTGTGAGCTCACCTTGCCTCAGAGCCGCCACCAGGTTACGGCCATTGTCACATATGACCATGCCTGGCTGTAGGTTCAGCGGTGTCATCCAAACATCTGACTGCTCTTTCAGCGCTGTCCACAACTCTTCTGCATTGTGCGGTTTGTCACCTATGCAGATTATCTTCAGCACAGCCTGTTGCCGCTTGGCTGAGGCAGTGCTGCAGTGCTTCCAGCTTCTGACTGATGTGTTGATTTCAGAGATGGAGGATGAATAGGAGGAGGAGGAGGTGCAGGAGCTGTAGACTGTGGGGGCAACCCTGATTGACATAGGGCCAGCAATCCTCAGCGTGGGGAGGATGTGTTCCATCTCAAGGTCCAACTGGGTCCCGGCTTCCACTATGTTAACCCAGTGTGCCGTCATTGAGATTTACCGTCCCTGCCCACAAGCACTTGTCCACGTGTCCGTGGTTAGGTGGACTTTCCCGGTAACAGCATTGTTGAGGGCACGGGTAATGTTGTGGGACACATGCTGGTGTAATGCCGGTACGGCACACCGGGAGAAATAGTGGCGACTGGGGACCGAGTACCTTGGGATGACCGCCCCCATCAGGTTGCGGAATGCTTCCGTCTCAACAAGCCTAAAAGGCAGCATTTCTAGCACAAGCAGAAGAGAAATATTAGAATTGAGGACTGTGGCCTGTGGGGTGTTGGCTGGGTATTTCTGCTTGTGTTCCAAAGACTGGGTTATAGACAACTGAATGCTGTGCTGGGTCAAGGACGTGGACGGGCTTCCTGATGGTGCTGCTTGACTGTGGGCCACAACAGGTGCAGGGCTAGAGGCATCTTCACATGCACGGTGTACTAGGGATTGGCTTCTATGCAAAACAGTGGAAGAAGCAGTGGTGTGACCAGCATGCAGTGGTCCTCGAGCCTGGGGTTCGGCCCACAAAGTCAGGTGCTTTGCTTGCATGTGCCTGATCATGCTGGTGGTCAGGCTGGTTGTTTTGCTACCCCTGCTGAAGCAGGCATGGCAGGTGCTGCAAATGGCCTGTTTAGGGTTATCGGCAGTCTTTAAAAAATAGCCAGACTCGGGAAGATCTCACAGGTGGAATGGCAACTTCACTCATGTTGGTGTTACAGGGAACGGATGCACGCCTTCTGTCTGTGGCCACCACACTGCTTCTTCCTGCCTGTTGGGGGATATGCCTCCTTCCCCATTTGTGCTGCTGTCCTCGCTACGCATGTCCTCCTGCCAGCTTGGGTCATTTACTATGACATCCACCACCTCGTCTTCCACATGTGCACCTTGCTCCTCCTCCTGACATTCTAGAAATTAGGTCTCATCATGGTCCACCTCTTGTGACACTTTCCCACCATTGCCTTCGTGTGACTGGGGCTGGTCAAAGCTTTGGGCAGCTCTACATGCGATCTCATCTTTCCCCACTTCAAGTTGACTGGGAGAGATTTCTGAATCTTGAAATGGAAAACTGAACAGCTCTTCAGAGTGTCCAAGTGTGGGATCAGTTGTCTCAGGGCACTCGGCATGGTGGGAGGAAGGAGGATCAGGGTGAGGAATATCCTGGCCTCACTCACGGCTACTCAGACTTGACCGTGTGGAAGACAAGGTGGTGGTGGTGGTGGCTAAGTGACTGGAAGCATTATCCGCTATCCAACCAACAACCGTTACACACTGCTCTGGCTTCAATAGTTGTGTGCTGCGGTACCCTAGAAACTGGGACAGGAATGTCGAGCGAGAAGATGTGGGTCTTTGTTGTTGTCCACTTTCACCTTGCCCACGGCCTCATCCTCTGGATGCACCATCACGTCCACTTCCCCGTCCTTTGCCTCTTGCCTTAACCATTTTAAATGGACTACTGCACTATTTCAAATGCTCAACACAAATGTCTTTATTAGTAGCAAAATAATATGTGATCAGTATGCCTGCAAATCTATGATTTTTCAAACCCAAACACCAGGCAGGCCTCAGCCTGACCTAACAGGCTGTATTCATTTTTTTTTTTTTTAAGTTAATTTATGCAAAATAGTGCTGTATTGAATTTGAGTATCACACAGCCAAAAAATAAGTACACCAGCCTCCAATGCCCAAACTTGGAGCACAGAGATATATGACGGCTGTAACGGAAATACCACACTGGCAAATCTGTGGCCTTTGAATTTTTTTGATACGAAATAGTGCTGTATAGAATTTGACTATCACACAGTCAAAAAATAAGTACACCGGCCTCCAATGACCAAACATGGAGCACGCAGATATATGAGGCCTTTTTCAGTGAATTTAAAACACCAAAAAAAAGGGAGCACAAGGGTCGCACAGACAACTATGCTACGTATGCCTGACAAACTATAACTTTTCAACAGGCCTCTGTACAGAACAGACTGTATTTTTTTTTGGGGGGGGGGGAATTTTTGAAAAAAAAAGGAAAAATAAATATATAGACAGTAAATAAGCTGCAGCTGCAGGCAGTTATGGAGCTTTGGGAGGGATGCAGTGGGAGCAATGGACGCACATACAGTGCCTGCAGGCCTTGCACTGATGTGGATATGCCATGCCCTGCCTACCTAGTGCTGCAATCTCGGGACCCACAAATTAGCCCTAAAAAGGACTTTTGGTTTCTGAGGAGTTGTGGATGTAAGAGTTGCAGACCTACACTCTAAAACCACGATTCTGACCCTATCTCGGCAGCAGCTCTCCCTATTCTCGCTGAAACAGGAACAGAATGCGGCGAGCAGGGCCGCGCCAGGTCTCTTATACTCGGGATGATGCTGTGCGGCCCAGCTAAACACTGCACGACACAACAAAGATGGCTGCCGCGTTTCAAGGCCTGGCAGACAATCTCTGCACCATGATTGGGTCTCTAAAGTCCGCTAAAACTGCTGGGTGGAGACTGCAGTTACCGCCGAATAATCCCGGAAATGCTCGCTGCTCGCCGAGTACCCCGATACTCGGGCGAGTAACGAGTAGTGGCGAGCACGTTCACTCATCACTATTTCTGAACTCTTCCTGAGTTAAAAAATTAGTACTGTTGTTTCTAAATGATTATGAACTTGTTTTCTTTGCATTATTTGAGGTCTGAAAGCACTGGGTTTTTTTTAATTTTGACCATTTTTCTTTGTTAGAAAAAAATACTAAATTTCTTGAAAATTCTGAGACATGTCAGAAGTTTATAGAATAAAAGAACAATTTACATTTTACTCAAAAATATACCTATAAAGAGAAAAATCAGACAAACTGGACATTTTGCAGTGGTCTCTTAATTTTTGCCAGGGCTGTAAGTATAATTACAACTGTGATTTGTCAAAAATCACAGCTGACATCAAGCCCAGGGTTAGTAATAGAGAGGTGTCTATGAAACACCCCGTTTACTAACACTGTAAGTAAAAATAAAGAAACACAGATTAAAAACATGTAATTAAAATATAAAAACAGACACCCTCTTTCACCCATTTATCATCATCATCAAGGTCCCAAGACGATCCCCTGCTCCAATACATACAGAAGCCACAGTGACATCATAAAACGTGACCCCTCCCTGTATCCGCCGTACACACACTAAGGGCGGCATGGAAGCCGCCACCTCTGAGGTCACTGGAGATTACAGTTTGCGGTTATCACAGTACCCTCTGAGCTGTCAACTGTCACTTGAGGTGAACTCAAGGAGCACAGTGACCGGCAATATGCATAACCTGGCGGAAACATTGTAGTAGGTTGGATTGCCGGACTGCCCCCAGCGTGACACAGGGGCACTACAGTACGGAAGTCCGACAGTGAACCAGTGGGATCATTACAGTGCATCAGATTGGTGAGTCACTATTGGACTGCAATGCCCACTAGACTTTGTTATATACAGCAAGCTAAATCTAAGTGGGCAGAGGGACCTGGTGTTTTAGCTTACTAAGTCTGGTATTAAACCACTCCAAGGGACCTGGTCCTTTATCCCACTTGGATTTAGCTTTCTCACAGTGAGCAGGCTAAATCCAAGTTGGCAGAAGGACCTGGTCCTTTAGCCTGCTAGGTCTAGTATTAAAACACTCACAGGGACCTGGTCCTTTAGCCAACGGGGATTTAGCTTTCTCACAGAGAGCAGGCTAAATCCAAGTCGGCAGAAGGACCTGGTCCATTTGGCCAATAATTATAGTATTAACCCCTTCACAACGCATGATGCAGTTACATCCTATATCATAAAAATATCAGAAAAAAAAAATATCGCTTTTGCTCCATTTAAAAAAAATAAATAAATTGGGACTTGACATGTTCAGAAAGGTCTGACCAATCAAAATGTAAAATAATCTGATCGGTAAACGGCATAACGAGAAAAAACTAGAAACGCCATAATTACGTTTTTTTTGGTCGCCGCAACATTGCAATAAAATGAAATAAGAGGTGATCAAAACATGGTATCTGCGCCAAAATGGTATCATTAAGAACTTCTCGCCAAAATAAAAAAAAATCCCAACATCGATGTGGATGGAAAAATAAGTTATGGGAAGGAAAAAAAAATTTAAAAATCGGAAAATCGCCCGAGGGTTAAAACACTCCTAGGTGCATGCATGGAAAAAAATCTGTGGTTGTGTGATCTACAAAAATGATCACCAGTAAATAAAACGGGGCGAGGATGAGATTGGCGCAGAATATTGTACACACTGGGATTAAGGGGAAAATTCGTGTGTATAATTGTCACATATAAATAAATGTGTAATCAGATGTCAGATCTAGTCTGCGGCTCAATATTACTGCAAAAAAATCACATGACAGTATTCATATATATCTATATACAATAAGGGTCCTTCTATCTACTGGGATTTAGCATTCTTATATAGAGCAGGCTAAATCCAAGTCGGCTAAAGGACCTGGTCCCTCTGTCAACTGGGAAATAGCCGACTCTGTGTGAGAAAGCTAAATCCCAGTGCACAGAAGGACCTGGGCCTTTAGCTTTCTCACAGACAGCAGGCTAAATCCAAGTCAGCAGAAGGACCTGGTCCATTTGGCCAATAATTATAGTATTGACCCCTTCACAACGCATGATGCAGTTACATCATATAACATAAAAATATCAGAAAAAAAAATATCGCTTTTGCTCCATTTAAAAAAAATAAATTTGGAATTGACGTGATCAGAAAGGTCTGACCAATCAAAATGTAAAATAATCTGATCAGCAAACGGCATAACGAGAAAAAAACTAGAAACGCCATAATTACTTTTTTTTGGTCGCCACAACATTGTAATAAAATGAAATAAGAGGTGATCAAAACATGGTATCCGCGCCAAAATGGTATCAATAAGAACGTCCAGCCAAAATCAAAAAAATTCACAACGGCGATGTGGATGGAAAAATAGATAAGTTATGGGAAGGAAAAAAAAAATGGAAAATTGCCCGAGGGATAAAACACTCCTAGGTGCATGCATGGAAAAAATCTGTGGTTGTGTGATCTACAAAAATGATCACCAGTAAATAAAACGGGACGCGGATGAGATTGGCGCAGAATATTGTACACACTGGGATTAAGGGGAAAATTCTTGCGTATAATTTTTACATATAAATAAATGTGTAATCAGATGTCAGATCTAGTCTGCGGCTCAATATTACTGCAAAAAATCACATGACAGGATTCACATATATCTATATACAATAAGGGTCCTTCTATCTACTGGGATTTAGCATTCTTATATAGAGCAGGCGAAATCCAAGTCGGCTAAAGGACCTGGTCCCTCTGCCGACTGGGAAATAGCCGACTCTGTGTGAGAAAGCTAAATCTCAGTGCACAGAAGGACCTGGGCCTTTAGCCGACTGGGATTTAGCCATAACCATAGGAGCTACTGCTGGGGCTGACGTCACGGGAAGGGGCGGAGCCTGCATTATCTTAGTGCAGCAGAGAGCAGAACTAGACGCTGACATGTCAGTGCAGGAGGAGGCGGCCGGAGGAGAGCTGCACCTGTCAGTGCTGGAGGAGGCGGCCGGAGGAGGCGGCCAGAGGAGAGCTGCTCCTGTCAGTGCTGGAGGAGGCGGCCGGAGGAGAGCTGCACCTGTCAGTGCTGGAGGAGGTGGCCGGAGGAGAGCTGCTCCTGTCAGTGCTGGAGGAGGCGGCCGGAGGAGAGCTGCTCCTGTCAGTCCTGGAGGAGGAGGCCGGAGGAGAGCTGCACCTGTCAGTGCTGGAGGAGGCCGGAGGAAAGCTGCTCCTGTCAGTGCTGGAGGAGGCGGCCGGAGGAGAGCTGCTCCTGTCAGTGCTGGAGGAGGCGGCCGGAGGAGAGCTGCTCCTGTCAGTGCAGGAGGAGGAGGCCGGAGGAGAGCTGCACCTGTCAGTGCTGGAGGAGGCGGCCGGAGGAGAGCTGCTCCTCTCAGTGCAGGAGGAGGCGGCCGGAGGAGAGCTGCTCCTGTCAGTGCTGGAGGAGGCGGCCGGAGGAGAGCTGCTCCTGTCAGTGCTGGAGAAGGCGGCCGGAGGAGAGCTGCTCCTGTCAGTGCTGGAGGAGGCAGCCGGAGGAGAGCTGCTCCTGTCAGTGCAGGAGGAGTCGGCCGGAGGAGAGCTGCTCCTGTCAGTGCTGGAGGAGGCGGCCGGAGGAGAGCTGCTCCTGTCAGTGCAGGAGGAGGCGGCCGGAGGAGAGCTGCTCCTCTCAGTGCTGGAGGAGGCGGCCGGAGGAGAGCTGCTCCTGTCAGTGCTGGAGGAGGCGGCCGGAGGAGTGCTGCTCCTGTCAGTGCTGGAGGAGGCGGCCGGAGGAGAGCTGCACCTGTCAGTGCCGGAGGAGGCGGCCGGAGGAGAGCTGCTCCTGTCAGTGCTGGAGGAGGCGGCCGGAGGAGAGCTGCACCTGTCAGTGCTGGAGGAGGCAGCCGGAGGAGGCGGCCGGAGGAGAGCTGCTCTTGTCAGTGCTGGAGGAGGCGGCCGGAGGAGAGCTGCTCCTGGCAGTGCTGGAGGAGGCGGCCGGAGGAGAGCTGCACCTGTCAGTGCTGGAGGAGGCGGCCGGAGGAGAGCTGCTCCTGGCAGTGCAGGAGGAGGCGGCCAGAGGAGAGCTGCTCCTGGCAGTGCTGGAGGAGGCGGCCGGAGGAGAGCTGCTCCTGTCAGAGCTGGAGGAGGCGGCCGGAGGAGAGCTGCACCTGTCAGTGCTGGAGGAGGCGGCCGGAGGAGAGCTGCACCTGTCAGTGCTGGAGGAGGCGGCCGGAGGAGAGCTGCACCTGTCAGTGCTGGAGGAGGCGGCCGGAGGAGAGCTGCACCTGTCAGTGCTGGAGGAGGCGGCCGGAGGAGAGCTGCACCTGTCAGTGCTGGAGGAGGCGTCCGGAGGAGAGCTGCACCTGTCAGTGCTGGAGGAGGCGGCCAGAGGAGAGCTGCTCCTGTCAGTGCTGGAGGAGGCGGCCGGAGGAGAGCTGCACCTGTCAGTGCTGGAGGAGGCGGCCGGAGGAGAGCTGCACCTGTCAGTGCTGGAGGAGGCGGTCGGAGGAGAGCTGCACCTGTCAGTGCTGGAGGAGGCGGCCGGAGGAGAGCTGCACCTGTCAGTGCTGGAGGAGGCGGCCGGAGGAGAGCTGCACCTGTCAGAGCTGGAGGAGGCGGCCGGAGGAGAGCTGCACCTGTCAGTGCTGGAGGAGGCGGCCGGAGGAGAGCTGCACCTGTCAGTGCTGGAGGAGGCGGCCGGAGGAGAGCTGCACCTGTCAGTGCTGGAGGAGGCGGCCGGAGGAGAGTTGCACCTGTCAGTACTGGAGGAGGCGGCCGGAGGAGAGCTGCTCCTCTCAGTGCTGGAGGAGGCGGCCAGAGGAGGCGGCCGGAGGAGAGCTGCACCTGTCAGTGCTGGAGGAGGCGGCCGGAGGAGAGCTGCTCCTGTCAGTGCTGGAGGAGGCGTCCGGAGGAGAGCTGCACCTGTCAGTGCTGGAGGAGGCGGCCGGAGGAGAGCTGCACCTGGCAGTGCTGGAGGAGGCGGCCGGAGGAGAGCTGCTCCTGTCAGTGCTGGAGGAGGCGGCCGGAGGAGAGCTGCACCTGGCAGTGCTGGAGGAGGCGGCCGGAGGAGAGCTGCTCCTGTCAGTGCAGGAGGAGGCGGCCGAAGGAGAGCTGCTCCTGTCAGTGCTGGAGGAGAGGAGGCAGCTTAGGAGAGCTGCTCCTGTTAGTGCTGGAGGAGGCGGCCGGAGAAGAGCTGCTCCTGGCAGTGCAGGAGGAGGCGGCCAGTGGAGAGCTGCTCCTGGCAGTGCTGGAGGAGGCGGCCGGAGGAGAGCTGCTCCTGGCAGTGCTGGAGGAGGCGGCCGGAGGAGAGCTGCACCTGGCAGTGCTGGAGGAGGCGGCCGGAGGAGAGCTGCACCTGTCAGTGCTGGAGGAGGCGGCCGGAGGAGAGCTGCACCTGTCAGTGCTGGAGCAGGCGGCCGGAGGAGAGCTGCACCTGTCAGTGCTGGAGGAGGCGGCCGGAGGAGAGCTGCACCTGTCAGTGCTGGAGGAGGCGGCCGGAGGAGAGCTGCACCTGTCAGTGCTGGAGGAGGCGGCCGGAGGAGAGCTGCACCTGTCAGTGCTGGAGGAGGCGGCCGGAGGAAAGCTGCACCTGTCAGTGCTGGAGGAGGCGGCCGGAGGAGAGCTGCACCTGTCAGTGCTGGAGGAGGCGGCCGGAGGAGAGCTGCACCTGTCAGTGCTGGAGGAGGCGGCCGGAGGAGAGCTGCACCTGTCAGTGCTGGAGGAGGCGGCCGGAGGAGAGCTGCACCTGTCAGTGCTGGAGGAGGCGGCCGGAGGAGAGCTGCACCTGTCAGTGCTGGAGGAGGCGGCCGGAGGAGAGCTGCACCTGTCAGTGCTGGAGGAGGCGGCCGGAGGAGAGCTGCTCCTGTCAGTGCTGGAGGAGGCGGCTGGAGGAGGCGGCCGGAGGAGAGCTGCACCTGTCAGTGCTGGAGGACGCGGCCGGAGGAGAGCTGCTCCTGTCAGTGCTGGAGGAGGCGGCCGGAGGAGAGCTGCACCTGGCAGTGCTGGAGGAGGCGGCCGGAGGAGAGCTGCACCTGGCAGTGCTGGAGGAGGCGGCCGGAGGAGAGCTGCTCCTGTCAGTGCAGGAGGAGGCAGCCGGAGGAGAGCTGCTCCTGTCAGTGCTGGAGGAGGCGGCCGGAGAAGAGCTGCTCCTGGCAGTGCAGGAGGAGGCGGCCAGTGGAGAGCTGCTCCTGGCAGTGCTGGAGGAGGCGGCCGGAGGAGAGCTGCTCCTGGCAGTGCTGGAGGAGGCGGCCGGAGGAGAGCTGCACCTGGCAGTGCTGGATGAGGTGGCCGGAGGAGAGCTGCACCTGTCAGTGCTGGAGGAGGCGGCCGGAGGAGAGCTGCACCTGTCAGTGCTGGAGGAGGCGGCCGGAGGAGAGCTGCACCTGTCAGTGCTGGAGGAGGCGGCCGGAGGAGAGCTGCACCTGTCAGTGCTGGAGGAGGCGGCCGGAGGAGAGCTGCACCTGTCAGTGCTGGAGGAGGCGGCCGGAGGAGAGCTGCACCTGTCAGTGCTGGAGGAGGCGGCCGGAGGAGAGCTGCACCTGTCAGTGCTGGAGGAGGCGGCCGGAGGAGAGCTGCACCTGTCAGTGCTGGAGGAGGCGGCCGGAGGAGAGCTGCACCTGTCAGTGCTGGAGGAGGCGGCCGGAGGAGAGCTGCACCTGTCAGTGCTGGAGGAGGCGGCCGGAGGAGAGCTGCACCTGTCAGTGCTGGAGGAGGCGGCCGGAGGAGAGCTGCTCCTGTCAGTGCTGGAGGAGGCGGCTGGAGGAGGCGGCCGGAGGAGAGCTGCACCTGTCAGTGCTGGAGGACGTGGCCGGAGGAGAGCTGCTCCTGTCAGTGCTGGAGGAGGCGGCCGGAGGAGAGCTGCACCTGTCAGTGCTGGAGGAGGCGGCCGGAGGAGACCTGCACCTGTCAGTGCTGGAGGAGGAGGCCGGAGGAGAGCTGCTTCTGTCAGTGCTGGAGGAGGCGGCCGGAGGAGAGCTGCTCCTGGCAGTGCTGGAGGAGGCGGCCAGAGGAGAGCTGCACCTGTCAGTGCTGGAGGAGGCGGCCGGAGGAGAGCTGCTCCTGTCAGTGCTGGAGGAGGCGGCCGGAGGAGAGCTGCTCCTGGCAGTGCAGGAGGAGGTGGCCAGAGGAGAGCTGCTCCTGGCAGTGCTGGAGGAGGCGGCCGGAGGAGAGCTGCTCCTGTCAGTGCTGGAGGAGGCGGCCGGAGGAGAGCTGCACCTGTCAGTGCTGGAGGAGGCGGCCGGAGGAGAGCTGTACCTGTCAGTGCTGGAGGAGGCGGCCGGAGGAGAACTGCACCTGTCAGTGCTGGAGGAGGCGGCCGGAGGAGAGCTGCACCTGTCAGTGCTGGAGGAGGCGGCCGGAGGAGAGCTGCACCTGTCAATGCTGGAGGAGGCGGCCGGAGGAGAGCTGCTCCTGTCAGTGCTGGAGGAGGCGGCCGGAGGAGAGCTGCTCCTGGCAGTGCAGGAGGAGGTGGCCAGAGGAGAGCTGCTCCTGGCAGTGCTGGAGGAGGCGGCCGGAGGAGAGCTGCTCCTGTCAGTGCTGGAGGAGGCGGCCGGAGGAGAGCTGCACCTGTCAGTGCTGGAGGAGGCGGCCGGAGTAGAGCTGCACCTGTCAGTGCTGGAGGAGGCGGTGGGAGGAGAGCTGCACCTGTCAGTGCTGGAGGAGGCGGCCGGAGGAGAGCTGCACCTGTCAGTGCTGGAGGAGGCGGCCGGAGGAGAGCTGCACTTGTCAGAGCTGGAGGAGGCGGCCGGAGGAGAGCTGCACCTGTCAGTGCTGGAGGAGGCGGCCGGAGGAGAGCTGCACCTGTCAGTGCTGGAGGAGGCGGCCGGAGGAGAGCTGCACCTGTCAGTGCTGGAGGAGGCGGCCGGAGGAGAGCTGCACCTGTCAGTGCTGGAGGAGGCGGCCGGAGGAGAGCTGCTCCTCTCAGTGCTGGAGGAGGCGGCCGGAGGAGGCGGCCGGAGGAGAGCTGCACCTGTCAGTGCTGGAAAAGGCGGCCGGAGGAGAGCTGCTCCTGTCAGTGCTGGAGGAGGCGGCCGGAGGAGAGCTGCACCTGTCAGTGCTGGAGGAGAGGAGGCAGCCGGAGGAGAGCTGCTCCTGTTAGTGCTGGAGGAGGCGGCCGGAGAAGAGCTGCTCCTGGCAGTGCAGGAGGAGGCGGCCAGTGGAGAGCTGCTCCTGGCAGTGCTGGAGGAGGCGGCCGGAGGAGAGCTGCTCCTGGCAGTGCTGGAGGAGGCGGCCGGAGGAGAGCTGCACCTGGCAGTGCTGGAGGAGGCGGCCGGAGGAGAGCTGCACCTGTCAGTGCTGGAGGAGGCGGCCGGAGGAGAGCTGCACCTGTCAGTGCTGGAGGAGGCGGCCGGAGGAGAGCTGCACCTGTCAGTGCTGGAGGAGGCGGCCGGAGGAGAGCTGCACCTGTCAGTGCTGGAGGAGGCGGCCGGAGGAGAGCTGCACCTGTCAGTGCTGGAGGAGGCGGCCGGAGGAGAGCTGCACCTGTCAGTGCTGGAGGAGGCGGCCGGAGGAGAGCTGCACCTGTCAGTGCTGGAGGAGGCGGCCGGAGGAGAGCTGCACCTGTCAGTGCTGGAGGAGGCGGCCGGAGGAGAGCTGCACCTGTCAGTGCTGGAGGAGGCGGCCGGAGGAGAGCTGCACCTGTCAGTGCTGGAGGAGGCAGCCGGAGGAGAGCTGCTCCTGTCAGTGCTGGAGGAGGCGGCTGGAGGAGGCGGCCGGAGGAGAGCTGCACCTGTCAGTACTGGAGGACGCGGCCGGAGGAGAGCTGCTCCTGTCAGTGCTGGAGGAGGCGGCCGGAGGAGAGCTGCACCTGTCAGTGCTGGAGGACGCGGCCGGAGGAGAGCTGCACCTGTCAGTGCTGGAGGAGGCGGCCGGAGGAGAGCTGCACCTGTCAGTGCTGGAGGAGGCGGCCGGAGGAGAGCTGCACCTGTCAGTGCTGGAGGAGGCGGCCGGAGGAGAGCTGCACCTGTCAGTGCTGGAGGAGGCGGCCGGAGGAGAGCTGCTCCTGACAGTGCTGGAGGAGGCGGCCGGAGGAGGCGGCCGGAGGAGAGCTGCTCCTGACAGTGCTGGAGGAGGCGGCCGGAGGAGGCGGCCGGAGGAGAGCTGCACCTGTCAGTGCTGGAGGAGGCGGCCGGAGGAGAGCTGCTCCTGTCAGTGCTGGAGGAGGCGGCCGGAGGAGAGCTGCACCTGTCAGTGTTGGAGGAGGCGGCCGGAGGAGAGCTGCACCTGTCAGTGCTGGAGGAGGCGGCCGGAGGAGAGCTGCACCTGTCAGTGCTGGAGGAGGCGGCCGGAGGAGAGCTGCACCTGTCAGTGCTGGAGGAGGCGGCCGGAGGAGAGCTGCACCTGTCAGTGCTGGAGGAGGCGGCCGGAGGAGAGCTGCACCTGTCAGTGCTGGAGGAGGCGGCCGGAGGAGAGCTGCTCCTGTCAGTGCTGGAGGAGGCGGCTGGAGGAGGCGGCCGGAGGAGAGCTGCACCTGTCAGTGCTGGAGGACGCGGCCGGAGGAGAGCTGCTCCTGTCAGTGCTGGAGGAGGCGGCCGGAGGAGAGCTGCACCTGGCAGTGCTGGAGGAGGCGGCCGGAGGAGAGCTGCACCTGGCAGTGCTGGAGGAGGCGGCCGGAGGAGAGCTGCTCCTGTCAGTGCTGGAGGAGGCGGCCGGAGGAGAGCTGCTCCTGTCAGTGCAGGAGGAGGCGGCCGGAGGAGAGCTGCTCCTGTCAGTGCTGGAGGAGAGGAGGCAGCCGGAGGAGAGCTGCTCCTGTTAGTGCTGGAGGAGGCGGCCGGAGAAGAGCTGCTCCTGGCAGTGCAGGAGGAGGCGGCCAGTGGAGAGCTGCTCCTGGCAGTGCTGGAGGAGGCGGCCGGAGGAGAGCTGCTCCTGGCAGTGCTGGAGGAGGCGGCCGGAGGAGAGCTGCACCTGGCAGTGCTGGAGGAGGTGGCCGGAGGAGAGCTGCACCTGTCAGTGCTGGAGGAGGCGGCCGGAGGAGAGCTGCACCTGTCAGTGCTGGAGGAGGCGGCCGGAGGAGAGCTGCACCTGTCAGTGCTGGAGGAGGCGGCCGGAGGAGAGCTGCACCTGTCAGTGCTGGAGGAGGCGGCCGGAGGAGAGCTGCACCTGTCAGTGCTGGAGGAGGCGGCCGGAGGAGAGCTGCACCTGTCAGTGCTGGAGGAGGCGGCCGGAGGAGAGCTGCACCTGTCAGTGCTGGAGGAGGCGGCCGGAGGAGAGCTGCACCTGTCAGTGCTGGAGGAGGCGGCCGGAGGAGAGCTGCACCTGTCAGTGCTGGAGGAGGCGGCCGGAGGAGAGCTGCACCTGTCAGTGCTGGAGGAGGCGGCCGGAGGAGAGCTGCACCTGTCAGTGCTGGAGGAGGCGGCCGGAGGAGAGCTGCTCCTGTCAGTGCTGGAGGAGGCGGCTGGAGGAGGCGGCCGGAGGAGAGCTGCACCTGTCAGTGCTGGAGGACGTGGCCGGAGGAGAGCTGCTCCTGTCAGTGCTGGAGGAGGCGGCCGGAGGAGAGCTGCACCTGTCAGTGCTGGAGGAGGCGGCCGGAGGAGACCTGCACCTGTCAGTGCTGGAGGAGGCGGCCGGAGGAGAGCTGCTCCTGTCAGTGCTGGAGGAGGCGGCCGGAGGAGAGCTGCTCCTGGCAGTGCTGGAGGAGGCGGCCAGAGGAGAGCTGCACCTGTCAGTGCTGGAGGAGGCGGCCGGAGGAGAGCTGCTCCTGTCAGTGCTGGAGGAGGCGGCCGGAGGAGAGCTGCTCCTGGCAGTGCAGGAGGAGGTGGCCAGAGGAGAGCTGCTCCTGGCAGTGCTGGAGGAGGCGGCCGGAGGAGAGCTGCTCCTGTCAGTGCTGGAGGAGGCGGCCGGAGGAGAGCTGCACCTGTCAGTGCTGGAGGAGGCGGCCGGAGGAGAGCTGCACCTGTCAGTGCTGGAGGAGGCGGCCGGAGGAGAACTGCACCTGTCAGTGCTGGAGGAGGCGGCCGGAGGAGAGCTGCACCTGTCAGTGCTGGAGGAGGCGGCCGGAGGAGAGCTGCACCTGTCAATGCTGGAGGAGGCGGCCGGAGGAGAGCTGCTCCTGTCAGTGCTGGAGGAGGCGGCCGGAGGAAAGCTGCTCCTGACAGTGCAGGAGGAGGTGGCCAGAGGAGAGCTGCTCCTGGCAGTGCTGGAGGAGGCGGCCGGAGGAGAGCTGCTCCTGTCAGTGCTGGAGGAGGCGGCCGGAGGAGACCTGCACCTGTCAGTGCTGGAGGAGGCGGCCGGAGGAGAGCTGCACCTGTCAGTGCTGGAGGAGGCGGTGGGAGGAGAGCTGCACCTGTCAGTGCTGGAGGAGGCGGCCGGAGGAGAGCTGCACCTGTCAGTGCTGGAGGAGGCGGCCGGAGGAGAGCTGCACTTGTCAGAGCTGGAGGAGGCGGCCGGAGGAGAGCTGCACCTGTCAGTGCTGGAGGAGGCGGCCGGAGGAGAGCTGCACCTGTCAGTGCTGGAGGAGGCGGCCGGAGGAGAGCTGCACCTGTCAGTGCTGGAGGAGGCGGCCGGAGGAGAGCTGCACCTGTCAGTGCTGGAGGAGGCGGCCGGAGGAGAGCTGCACCTGTCAGTGCTGGAGGAGGCGGCCGGAGGAGAGCTGCACCTGTCAGTGCTGGAGGAGGCGGCCGGAGGAGAGCTGCTCCTGACAGTGCTGGAGGAGGCGGCCGGAGGAGGCGGCCGGAGGAGAGCTGCTCCTGACAGTGCTGGAGGAGGCGGCCGGAGGAGGCGGCCGGAGGAGAGCTGCACCTGTCAGTGCTGGAGGAGGCGGCCGGAGGAGAGCTGCTCCTGTCAGTGCTGGAGGAGGCGGCCGGAGGAGAGCTGCACCTGTCAGTGTTGGAGGAGGCGGCCGGAGGAGAGCTGCACCTGTCAGTGCTGGAGGAGGCGGCCGGAGGAGAGCTGCACCTGTCAGTGCTGGAGGAGGCGGCCGGAGGAGAGCTGCACCTGTCAGTGCTGGAGGAGGCGGCCGGAGGAGAGCTGCACCTGTCAGTGCTGGAGGAGGCGGCCGGAGGAGAGCTGCACCTGTCAGTGCTGGAGGAGGCGGCCGGAGGAGAGCTGCTCCTGTCAGTGCTGGAGGAGGCGGCTGGAGGAGGCGGCCGGAGGAGAGCTGCACCTGTCAGTGCTGGAGGACGCGGCCGGAGGAGAGCTGCTCCTGTCAGTGCTGGAGGAGGCGGCCGGAGGAGAGCTGCACCTGGCAGTGCTGGAGGAGGCGGCCGGAGGAGAGCTGCACCTGGCAGTGCTGGAGGAGGCGGCCGGAGGAGAGCTGCTCCTGTCAGTGCTGGAGGAGGCGGCCGGAGGAGAGCTGCTCCTGTCAGTGCAGGAGGAGGCGGCCGGAGGAGAGCTGCTCCTGTCAGTGCTGGAGGAGAGGAGGCAGCCGGAGGAGAGCTGCTCCTGTTAGTGCTGGAGGAGGCGGCCGGAGAAGAGCTGCTCCTGGCAGTGCAGGAGGAGGCGGCCAGTGGAGAGCTGCTCCTGGCAGTGCTGGAGGAGGCGGCCGGAGGAGAGCTGCTCCTGGCAGTGCTGGAGGAGGCGGCCGGAGGAGAGCTGCACCTGGCAGTGCTGGAGGAGGTGGCCGGAGGAGAGCTGCACCTGTCAGTGCTGGAGGAGGCGGCCGGAGGAGAGCTGCACCTGTCAGTGCTGGAGGAGGCGGCCGGAGGAGAGCTGCACCTGTCAGTGCTGGAGGAGGCGGCCGGAGGAGAGCTGCACCTGTCAGTGCTGGAGGAGGCGGCCGGAGGAGAGCTGCACCTGTCAGTGCTGGAGGAGGCGGCCGGAGGAGAGCTGCACCTGTCAGTGCTGGAGGAGGCGGCCGGAGGAGAGCTGCACCTGTCAGTGCTGGAGGAGGCGGCCGGAGGAGAGCTGCACCTGTCAGTGCTGGAGGAGGCGGCCGGAGGAGAGCTGCACCTGTCAGTGCTGGAGGAGGCGGCCGGAGGAGAGCTGCACCTGTCAGTGCTGGAGGAGGCGGCCGGAGGAGAGCTGCTCCTGTCAGTGCTGGAGGAGGCGGCTGGAGGAGGCGGCCGGAGGAGAGCTGCACCTGTCAGTGCTGGAGGACGTGGCCGGAGGAGAGCTGCTCCTGTCAGTGCTGGAGGAGGCGGCCGGAGGAGAGCTGCACCTGTCAGTGCTGGAGGAGGCGGCCGGAGGAGACCTGCACCTGTCAGTGCTGGAGGAGGCGGCCGGAGGAGAGCTGCTCCTGTCAGTGCTGGAGGAGGCGGCCGGAGGAGAGCTGCTCCTGGCAGTGCTGGAGGAGGCGGCCAGAGGAGAGCTGCACCTGTCAGTGCTGGAGGAGGCGGCCGGAGGAGAGCTGCTCCTGTCAGTGCTGGAGGAGGCGGCCGGAGGAGAGCTGCTCCTGGCAGTGCAGGAGGAGGTGGCCAGAGGAGAGCTGCTCCTGGCAGTGCTGGAGGAGGCGGCCGGAGGAGAGCTGCTCCTGTCAGTGCTGGAGGAGGCGGCCGGAGGAGAGCTGCACCTGTCAGTGCTGGAGGAGGCGGCCGGAGGAGAGCTGCACCTGTCAGTGCTGGAGGAGGCGGCCGGAGGAGAACTGCACCTGTCAGTGCTGGAGGAGGCGGCCGGAGGAGAGCTGCACCTGTCAGTGCTGGAGGAGGCGGCCGGAGGAGAGCTGCACCTGTCAATGCTGGAGGAGGCGGCCGGAGGAGAGCTGCTCCTGTCAGTGCTGGAGGAGGCGGCCGGAGGAAAGCTGCTCCTGGCAGTGCAGGAGGAGGTGGCCAGAGGAGAGCTGCTCCTGGCAGTGCTGGAGGAGGCGGCCGGAGGAGAGCTGCTCCTGTCAGTGCTGGAGGAGGCGGCCGGAGGAGAGCTGCACCTGTCAGTGCTGGAGGAGGCGGCCGGAGGAGAGCTGCACCTGTCAGTGCTGGAGGAGGCGGTGGGAGGAGAGCTGCACCTGTCAGTGCTGGAGGAGGCGGCCGGAGGAGAGCTGCACCTGTCAGTGCTGGAGGAGGCGGCCGGAGGAGAGCTGCACTTGTCAGAGCTGGAGG
Organism: Ranitomeya variabilis; assembly: GCF_051348905.1. Lineage (NCBI taxonomy): Eukaryota > Metazoa > Chordata > Amphibia > Anura > Dendrobatidae > Ranitomeya > Ranitomeya variabilis. Next base: position 82,281,418 of record NC_135239.1, read on the forward strand.
AGGCGGCCGGAGGAGAGCTGCACCTGTCAGTGCTGGAGGAGGCGGCCGGAGGAGAGCTGCACCTGTCAGTGCTGGAGGAGGCGGCCGGAGGAGAGCTGCACCTGTCAGTGCTGGAGGAGGCGGCCGGAGGAGAGCTGCACCTGTCAGTGCTGGAGGAGGCGGCCGGAGGAGAGCTGCTCCTCTCAGTGCTGGAGGAGGCGGCCGGAGGAGGCGGCCGGAGGAGAGCTGCACCTGTCAGTGCTGGAAAAGGCGGCCGGAGGAGAGCTGCTCCTGTCAGTGCTGGAGGAGGTGGCCGGAGGAGAGCTGCACCTGTCAGTGCTGGAGGAGAGGAGGCAGCCGGAGGAGAGCTGCTCCTGTTAGTGCTGGAGGAGGCGGCCGGAGAAGAGCTGCTCCTGGCAGTGCAGGAGGAGGCGGCCAGTGGAGAGCTGCTCCTGGCAGTGCTGGAGGAGGCGGCCGGAGGAGAGCTGCTCCTGGCAGTGCTGGAGGAGGCGGCCGGAGGAGAGCTGCACCTGGCAGTGCTGGAGGAGGCGGCCGGAGGAGAGCTGCACCTGTCAGTGCTGGAGGAGGCGGCCGGAGGAGAGCTGCACCTGTCAGTGCTGGAGGAGGCGGCCGGAGGAGAGCTGCACCTGTCAGTGCTGGAGGAGGCGGCCGGAGGAGAGCTGCACCTGTCAGTGCTGGAGGAGGCGGCCGGAGGAGAGCTGCACCTGTCAGTGCTGGAGGAGGCGGCCGGAGGAGAGCTGCACCTGTCAGTGCTGGAGGAGGCGGCCGGAGGAGAGCTGCACCTGTCAGTGCTGGAGGAGGCGGCCGGAGGAGAGCTGCACCTGTCAGTGCTGGAGGAGGCGGCCGGAGGAGAGCTGCACCTGTCAGTGCTGGAGGAGGCGGCCGGAGGAGAGCTGCACCTGTCAGTGCTGGAGGAGGCGGCCGGAGGAGAGCTGCACCTGTCAGTGCTGGAGGAGGCAGCCGGAGGAGAGCTGCTCCTGTCAGTGCTGGAGGAGGTGGCTGGAGGAGGCGGCCGGAGGAGAGCTGCACCTGTCAGTGCTGGAGGACGCGGCCGGAGGAGAGCTGCTCCTGTCAGTGCTGGAGGAGGCGGCCGGAGGAGAGCTGCACCTGTCAGTGCTGGAGGACGCGGCCGGAGGAGAGCTGCTCCTGTCAGTGCTGGAGGAGGCGGCCGGAGGAGAGCTGCACCTGTCAGTGCTGGAGGAGGCGGCCGGAGGAGAGCTGCACCTGTCAGTGCTGGAGGAGGCGGCCGGAGGAGAGCTGCACCTGTCAGTGCTGGAGGAGGCGGCCGGAGGAGAGCTGCTTCTGACAGTGCTGGAGGAGGAGGCCGGAGGAGGCGGCCGGAGGAGAGCTGCTCCTGACAGTGCTGGAGGAGGCGGCCGGAGGAGGCGGCCGGAGGAGAGCTGCACCTGTCAGTGCTGGAGGAGGCGGCCGGAGGAGAGCTGCTCCTGTCAGTGCTGGAGGAGGCGGCCGGAGGAGAGCTGCACCTGTCAGTGTTGGAGGAGGCGGCCGGAGGAGAGCTGCTCCTGTCAGTGCTGGAGGAGGCGGCCGGAGGAGAGCTGCTCCTGTCAGTGCAGGAGGAGGCGGCCGGAGGAGAGCTGCTCCTGTCAGTGCTGGAGGAGGCGGCCGGAGGAGAGCTGCTCCTGTCAGTGCTGGAGGAGGCGGCCGGAGGAGAGCTGCTCCTGTCAGTGCTGGAGGAGTCGGCCGGAGGAGAGCTGCTCCTGGCAGTGCTGGAGGAGGCGGCCGGAGGAGAGCTGCACCTGTCAGTGCTGGAGGAGGCGGCCGGAGGAGAGCTGCTCCTGTCAGTGCTGGAGGAGGCGGCCGGAGGAGAGCTGCTCCTGGCAGTGCAGGAGGAGGCGGCCAGAGGAGAGCTGCTCCTGGCAGTGCTGGAGGAGGCGGCCGGAGGAGAGCTGCACCTGTCAGTGCTGGAGGAGGCGGCCGGAGGAGAGCTGCACCTGTCAGTGCTGGAGGAGGCGGCCGGAGGAGAGCTGCAGCTGTCAGTGCTGGAGGAGGCGGCCGGAGGAGAGCTGCACCTGTCAGTGCTGGAGGAGGCGGCCGGAGGAGAGCTGCACCTGTCAGTGCTGGAGGAGGCGGCCGGAGGAGAGCTGCACCTGTCAGTGCTGGAGGAGGCGGCCGGAGGAGAGCTGCACCTGTCAATGCTGGAGGAGGCGGCCGGAGGAGAGCTGCTCCTGTCAGTGCTGGAGGAGGCGGCCGGAGGAAAGCTGCTCCTGGCAGTGCAGGAGGAGGTGGCCAGAGGAGAGCTGCTCCTGGCAGTGCTGGAGGAGGCGGCCGGAGGAGAGCTGCTCCTGTCAGTGCTGGAGGAGGCGGCCGGAGGAGAGCTGCACCTGTCAGTGCTGGAGGAGGCGGCCGGAGGAGAGCTGCACCTGTCAGTGCTGGAGGAGGCGGTGGGAGGAGAGCTGCACCTGTCAGTGCTGGAGGAGGCGGCCGGAGGAGAGCTGCACCTGTCAGTGCTGGAGGAGGCGGCCGGAGGAGAGCTGCACTTGTCAGAGCTGGAGGAGGCGGCCGGAGGAGAGCTGCACCTGTCAGTGCTGGAGGAGGCGGCCGGAGGAGAGCTGCACCTGTCAGTGCTGGAGGAGGCGGCCGGAGGAGAGCTGCACCTGTCAGTGCTGGAGGAGGCGGCCGGAGGAGAGCTGCACCTGTCAGTGCTGGAGGAGGCGGCCGGAGGAGAGCTGCTCCTCTCAGTGCTGGAGGAGGCGGCCGGAGGAGGCGGCCGGAGGAGAGCTGCACCTGTCAGTGCTGGAAAAGGCGGCCGGAGGAGAGCTGCTCCTGTCAGTGCTGGAGGAGGCGGCCGGAGGAGAGCTGCACCTGTCAGTGCTGGAGGAGAGGAGGCAGCCGGAGGAGAGCTGCTCCTGTTAGTGCTGGAGGAGGCGGCCGGAGAAGAGCTGCTCCTGGCAGTGCAGGAGGAGGCGGCCAGTGGAGAGCTGCTCCTGGCAGTGCTGGAGGAGGCGGCCGGAGGAGAGCTGCTCCTGGCAGTGCTGGAGGAGGCGGCCGGAGGACAGCTGCACCTGGCAGTGCTGGAGGAGGCGGCCGGAGGAGAGCTGCACCTGTCAGTGCTGGAGGAGGCGGCCGGAGGAGAGCTGCACCTGTCAGTGCTGGAGGAGGCGGCCGGAGGAGAGCTGCACCTGTCAGTGCTGGAGGAGGCGGCCGGAGGAGAGCTGCACCTGTCAGTGCTGGAGGAGGCGGCCGGAGGAGAGCTGCACCTGTCAGTGCTGGAGGAGGCGGCCGGAGGAGAGCTGCACCTGTCAGTGCTGGAGGAGGCGGCCGGAGGAGAGCTGCACCTGTCAGTGCTGGAGGAGGCGGCCGGAGGAGAGCTGCACCTGTCAGTGCTGGAGGAGGCGGCCGGAGGAGAGCTGCACCTGTCAGTGCTGGAGGAGGCGGCCGGAGGAGAGCTGCACCTGTCAGTGCTGGAGGAGGCGGCCGGAGGAGAGCTGCACCTGTCAGTGCTGGAGGAGGCGGCCGGAGGAGAGCTGCACCTGTCAGTGCTGGAGGAGGCGGCCGGAGGAGAGCTGCACCTGTCAGTGCTGGAGGAGGCGGCCGGAGGAGAGCTGCACCTGTCAGTGCTGGAGGAGGCGGCCGGAGGAGAGCTGCACCTGTCAGTGCTGGAGGAGGCGGCCGGAGGAGAGCTGCACCTGTCAGTGCTGGAGGAGGCGGCCGGAGGAGAGCTGCTCCTCTCAGTGCTGGAGGAGGCGGCCGGAGGAGGCGGCCGGAGGAGAGCTGCACCTGTCAGTGCTGGAAAAGGCGGCCGGAGGAGAGCTGCTCCTGTCAGTGCTGGAGGAGGCGGCCGGAGGAGAGCTGCACCTGTCAGTGCTGGAGGAGGCGGCCGGAGGAGAGCTGCACCTGTCAGTGCTGGAGGAGGCGGTGGGAGGAGAGCTGCACCTGTCAGTGCTGGAGGAGGCGGCCGGAGGAGAGCTGCACCTGTCAGTGCTGGAGGAGGCGGCCGGAGGAGAGCTGCACTTGTCAGAGCTGGAGGAGGCGGCCGGAGGAGAGCTGCACCTGTCAGTGCTGGAGGAGGCGGCCGGAGGAGAGCTGCACCTGTCAGTGCTGGAGGAGGCGGCCGGAGGAGAGCTGCACCTGTCAGTGCTGGAGGAGGCGGCCGGAGGAGAGCTGCACCTGTCAGTGCTGGAGGAGGCGGCCGGAGGAGAGCTGCTCCTCTCAGTGCTGGAGGAGGCGGCCGGAGGAGGCGGCCGGAGGAGAGCTGCACCTGTCAGTGCTGGAAAAGGCGGCCGGAGGAGAGCTGCTCCTGTCAGTGCTGGAGGAGGCGGCCGGAGGAGAGCTGCACCTGTCAGTGCTGGAGGAGAGGAGGCAGCCGGAGGAGTGCTGCTCCTGTTAGTGCTGGAGGAGGCGGCCGGAGAAGAGCTGCTCCTGGCAGTGCAGGAGGAGGCGGCCAGTGGAGAGCTGCTCCTGGCAGTGCTGGAGGAGGCGGCCGGAGGAGAGCTGCTCCTGGCAGTGCTGGAGGAGGCGGCCGGAGGAGAGCTGCACCTGGCAGTGCTGGAGGAGGCGGCCGGAGGAGAGCTGCACCTGTCAGTGCTGGAGGAGGCGGCCGGAGGAGAGCTGCACCTGTCAGTGCTGGAGGAGGCGGCCGGAGGAGAGCTGCACCTGTCAGTGCTGGAGGAGGCGGCCGGAGGAGAGCTGCACCTGTCAGTGCTGGAGGAGGCGGCCGGAGGAGAGCTGCACCTGTCAGTGCTGGAGGAGGCGGCCGGAGGAGAGCTGCACCTGTCAGTGCTGGAGGAGGCGGCCGGAGGAGAGCTGCACCTGTCAGTGCTGGAGGAGGCGGCCGGAGGAGAGCTGCACCTGTCAGTGCTGGAGGAGGCGGCCGGAGGAGAGCTGCACCTGTCAGTGCTGGAGGAGGCGGCCGGAGGAGAGCTGCACCTGTCAGTGCTGGAGGAGGCAGCCGGAGGAGAGCTGCTCCTGTCAGTGCTGGAGGAGGCGGCTGGAGGAGGCGGCCGGTGGAGAGCTGCACCTGTCAGTACTGGAGGACGCGGCCGGAGGAGAGCTGCTCCTGTCAGTGCTGGAGGAGGCGGCCGGAGGAGAGCTGCACCTGTCAGTGCTGGAGGACGCGGCCGGAGGAGAGCTGCTCCTGTCAGTGCTGGAGGAGGCGGCCGGAGGAGAGCTGCACCTGTCAGTGCTGGAGGAGGCGGCCGGAGGAGAGCTGCACCTGTCAGTGCTGGAGGAGGCGGCCGGAGGAGAGCTGCACCTGTCAGTGCTGGAGGAGGCGGCCGGAGGAGAGCTGCTCCTGACAGTGCTGGAGGAGGCGGCCGGAGGAGGCGGCCGGAGGAGAGCTGCTCCTGACAGTGCTGGAGGAGGCGGCCGGAGGAGGCGGCCGGAGGAGAGCTGCACCTGTCAGTGCTGGAGGAGGCGGCCGGAGGAGAGCTGCTCCTGTCAGTGCTGGAGGAGGCGGCCGGAGGAGAGCTGCACCTGTCAGTGTTGGAGGAGGCGGCCGGAGGAGAGCTGCACCTGTCAGTGCTGGAGGAGGCGGCCGGAGGAGAGCTGCACCTGTCAGTGCTGGAGGAGGCGGCCGGAGGAGAGCTGCACCTGTCAGTGCTGGAGGAGGCGGCCGGAGGAGAGCTGCACCTGTCAGTGCTGGAGGAGGCGGCCGGAGGAGAGCTGCACCTGTCAGTGCTGGAGGAGGCGGCCGGAGGAGAGCTGCTCCTGTCAGTGCTGGAGGAGGCGGCTGGAGGAGGCGGCCGGAGGAGAGCTGCACCTGTCAGTGCTGGAGGACGCGGCCGGAGGAGAGCTGCTCCTGTCAGTGCTGGAGGAGGCGGCCGGAGGAGAGCTGCACCTGGCAGTGCTGGAGGAGGCGGCCGGAGGAGAGCTGCACCTGGCAGTGCTGGAGGAGGCGGCCGGAGGAGAGCTGCTCCTGTCAGTGCTGGAGGAGGCGGCCGGAGGAGAGCTGCTCCTGTCAGTGCAGGAGGAGGCGGCCGGAGGAGAGCTGCTCCTGTCAGTGCTGGAGGAGAGGAGGCAGCCGGAGGAGAGCTGCTCCTGTTAGTGCTGGAGGAGGCGGCCGGAGAAGAGCTGCTCCTGGCAGTGCAGGAGGAGGCGGCCAGTGGAGAGCTGCTCCTGGCAGTGCTGGAGGAGGCGGCCGGAGGAGAGCTGCTCCTGGCAGTGCTGGAGGAGGCGGCCGGAGGAGAGCTGCACCTGGCAGTGCTGGAGGAGGTGGCCGGAGGAGAGCTGCACCTGTCAGTGCTGGAGGAGGCGGCCGGAGGAGAGCTGCACCTGTCAGTGCTGGAGGAGGCGGCCGGAGGAGAGCTGCACCTGTCAGTGCTGGAGGAGGCGGCCGGAGGAGAGCTGCACCTGTCAGTGCTGGAGGAGGCGGCCGGAGGAGAGCTGCACCTGTCAGTGCTGGAGGAGGCGGCCGGAGGAGAGCTGCACCTGTCAGTGCTGGAGGAGGCGGCCGGAGGAGAGCTGCACCTGTCAGTGCTGGAGGAGGCGGCCGGAGGAGAGCTGCACCTGTCAGTGCTGGAGGAGGCGGCCGGAGGAGAGCTGCACCTGTCAGTGCTGGAGGAGGCGGCCGGAGGAGAGCTGCACCTGTCAGTGCTGGAGGAGGCGGCCGGAGGAGAGCTGCACCTGTCAGTGCTGGAGGAGGCGGCCGGAGGAGAGCTGCTCCTGTCAGTGCTGGAGGAGGCGGCTGGAGGAGGCGGCCGGAGGAGAGCTGCACCTGTCAGTGCTGGAGGACGTGGCCGGAGGAGAGCTGCTCCTGTCAGTGCTGGAGGAGGCGGCCGGAGGAGAGCTGCACCTGTCAGTGCTGGAGGAGGCGGCCGGAGGAGACCTGCACCTGTCAGTGCTGGAGGAGGCGGCCGGAGGAGAGCTGCTCCTGTCAGTGCTGGAGGAGGCGGCCGGAGGAGAGCTGCTCCTGGCAGTGCTGGAGGAGGCGGCCAGAGGAGAGCTGCACCTGTCAGTGCTGGAGGAGGCGGCCGGAGGAGAGCTGCTCCTGTCAGTGCTGGAGGAGGCGGCCGGAGGAGAGCTGCTCCTGGCAGTGCAGGAGGAGGTGGCCAGAGGAGAGCTGCTCCTGGCAGTGCTGGAGGAGGCGGCCGGAGGAGAGCTGCTCCTGTCAGTGCTGGAGGAGGCGGCCGGAGGAGAGCTGCACCTGTCAGTGCTGGAGGAGGCGGCCGGAGGAGAGCTGCACCTGTCAGTGCTGGAGGAGGCGGCCGGAGGAGAACTGCACCTGTCAGTGCTGGAGGAGGCGGCCGGAGGAGAGCTGCACCTGTCAGTGCTGGAGGAGGCGGCCGGAGGAGAGCTGCACCTGTCAATGCTGGAGGAGGCGGCCGGAGGAGAGCTGCTCCTGTCAGTGCTGGAGGAGGCGGCCGGAGGAAAGCTGCTCCTGACAGTGCAGGAGGAGGTGGCCAGAGGAGAGCTGCTCCTGGCAGTGCTGGAGGAGGCGGCCGGAGGAGAGCTGCTCCTGTCAGTGCTGGAGGAGGCGGCCGGAGGAGAGCTGCACCTGTCAGTGCTGGAGGAGGCGGCCGGAGGAGAGCTGCACCTGTCAGTGCTGGAGGAGGCGGTGGGAGGAGAGCTGCACCTGTCAGTGCTGGAGGAGGCGGCCGGAGGAGAGCTGCACCTGTCAGTGCTGGAGGAGGCGGCCGGAGGAGAGCTGCACTTGTCAGAGCTGGAGGAGGCGGCCGGAGGAGAGCTGCACCTGTCAGTGCTGGAGGAGGCGGCCGGAGGAGAGCTGCACCTGTCAGTGCTGGAGGAGGCGGCCGGAGGAGAGCTGCACCTGTCAGTGCTGGAGGAGGCGGCCGGAGGAGAGCTGCACCTGTCAGTGCTGGAGGAGGCGGCCGGAGGAGAGCTGCACCTGTCAGTGCTGGAGGAGGCGGCCGGAGGAGAGCTGCACCTGTCAGTGCTGGAGGAGGCGGCCGGAGGAGAGCTGCTCCTGACAGTGCTGGAGGAGGCGGCCGGAGGAGGCGGCCGGAGGAGAGCTGCTCCTGACAGTGCTGGAGGAGGCGGCCGGAGGAGGCGGCCGGAGGAGAGCTGCACCTGTCAGTGCTGGAGGAGGCGGCCGGAGGAGAGCTGCTCCTGTCAGTGCTGGAGGAGGCGGCCGGAGGAGAGCTGCACCTGTCAGTGTTGGAGGAGGCGGCCGGAGGAGAGCTGCACCTGTCAGTGCTGGAGGAGGCGGCCGGAGGAGAGCTGCACCTGTCAGTGCTGGAGGAGGCGGCCGGAGGAGAGCTGCACCTGTCAGTGCTGGAGGAGGCGGCCGGAGGAGAGCTGCACCTGTCAGTGCTGGAGGAGGCGGCCGGAGGAGAGCTGCACCTGTCAGTGCTGGAGGAGGCGGCCGGAGGAGAGCTGCTCCTGTCAGTGCTGGAGGAGGCGGCTGGAGGAGGCGGCCGGAGGAGAGCTGCACCTGTCAGTGCTGGAGGACGCGGCCGGAGGAGAGCTGCTCCTGTCAGTGCTGGAGGAGGCGGCCGGAGTAGAGCTGCACCTGGCAGTGCTGGAGGAGGCGGCCGGAGGAGAGCTGCACCTGGCAGTGCTGGAGGAGGCGGCCGGAGGAGAGCTGCTCCTGTCAGTGCTGGAGGAGGCGGCCGGAGGAGAGCTGCTCCTGTCAGTGCAGGAGGAGGCGGCCGGAGGAGAGCTGCTCCTGTCAGTGCTGGAGGAGAGGAGGCAGCCGGAGGAGAGCTGCTCCTGTTAGTGCTGGAGGAGGCGGCCGGAGAAGAGCTGCTCCTGGCAGTGCAGGAGGAGGCGGCCAGTGGAGAGCTGCTCCTGGCAGTGCTGGAGGAGGCGGCCGGAGGAGAGCTGCTCCTGGCAGTGCTGGAGGAGGCGGCCGGAGGAGAGCTGCACCTGGCAGTGCTGGAGGAGGTGGCCGGAGGAGAGCTGCACCTGTCAGTGCTGGAGGAGGCGGCCGGAGGAGAGCTGCACCTGTCAGTGCTGGAGGAGGCGGCCGGAGGAGAGCTGCACCTGTCAGTGCTGGAGGAGGCGGCCGGAGGAGAGCTGCACCTGTCAGTGCTGGAGGAGGCGGCCGGAGGAGAGCTGCACCTGTCAGTGCTGGAGGAGGCGGCCGGAGGAGAGCTGCACCTGTCAGTGCTGGAGGAGGCGGCCGGAGGAGAGCTGCACCTGTCAGTGCTGGAGGAGGCGGCCGGAGGAGAGCTGCACCTGTCAGTGCTGGAGGAGGCGGCCGGAGGAGAGCTGCACCTGTCAGTGCTGGAGGAGGCGGCCGGAGGAGAGCTGCACCTGTCAGTGCTGGAGGAGGCGGCCGGAGGAGAGCTGCACCTGTCAGTGCTGGAGGAGGCGGCCGGAGGAGAGCTGCTCCTGTCAGTGCTGGAGGAGGCGGCTGGAGGAGGCGGCCGGAGGAGAGCTGCACCTGTCAGTGCTGGAGGACGTGGCCGGAGGAGAGCTGCTCCTGTCAGTGCTGGAGGAGGCGGCCGGAGGAGAGCTGCACCTGTCAGTGCTGGAGGAGGCGGCCGGAGGAGACCTGCACCTGTCAGTGCTGGAGGAGGCGGCCGGAGGAGAGCTGCTCCTGTCAGTGCTGGAGGAGGCGGCCGGAGGAGAGCTGCTCCTAGCAGTGCTGGAGGAGGCGGCCAGAGGAGAGCTGCACCTGTCAGTGCTGGAGGAGGCGGCCGGAGGAGAGCTGCTCCTGTCAGTGCTGGAGGAGGCGGCCGGAGGAGAGCTGCTCCTGGCAGTGCAGGAGGAGGTGGCCAGAGGAGAGCTGCTCCTGGCAGTGCTGGAGGAGGCGGCCGGAGGAGAGCTGCTCCTGTCAGTGCTGGAGGAGGCGGCCGGAGGAGAGCTGCACCTGTCAGTGCTGGAGGAGGCGGCCGGAGGAGAGCTGCACCTGTCAGTGCTGGAGGAGGCGGCCGGAGGAGAACTGCACCTGTCAGTGCTGGAGGAGGCGGCCGGAGGAGAGCTGCACCTGTCAGTGCTGGAGGAGGCGGCCGGAGGAGAGCTGCACCTGTCAATGCTGGAGGAGGCGGCTGGAGGAGAGCTGCTCCTGTCAGTGCTGGAGGAGGCGGCCGGAGGAAAGCTGCTCCTGGCAGTGCAGGAGGAGGTGGCCAGAGGAGAGCTGCTCCTGGCAGTGCTGGAGGAGGCGGCCGGAGGAGAGCTGCTCCTGTCAGTGCTGGAGGAGGCGGCCGGAGGAGAGCTGCACCTGTCAGTGGTGGAGGAGGCGGCCGGAGGAGAGCTGCACCTGTCAGTGCTGGAGGAGGCGGTGGGAGGAGAGCTGCACCTGTCAGTGCTGGAGGAGGCGGCCGGAGGAGAGCTGCACCTGTCAGTGCTGGAGGAGGCGGCCGGAGGAGAGCTGCACTTGTCAGAGCTGGAGGAGGCGGCCGGAGGAGAGCTGCACCTGTCAGTGCTGGAGGAGGCGGCCGGAGGAGAGCTGCACCTGTCAGTGCTGGAGGAGGCGGCCGGAGGAGAGCTGCACCTGTCAGTGCTGGAGGAGGCGGCCGGAGGAGAGCTGCACCTGTCAGTGCTGGAGGAGGCGGCCGGAGGAGAGCTGCTCCTCTCAGTGCTGGAGGAGGCGGCCGGAGGAGGCGGCCGGAGGAGAGCTGCACCTGTCAGTGCTGGAAAAGGCGGCCGGAGGAGAGCTGCTCCTGTCAGTGCTGGAGGAGGCGGCCGGAGGAGAGCTGCACCTGTCAGTGCTGGAGGAGAGGAGGCAGCCGGAGGAGAGCTGCTCCTGTTAGTGCTGGAGGAGGCGGCCGGAGAAGAGCTGCTCCTGGCAGTGCAGGAGGAGGCGGCCAGTGGAGAGCTGCTCCTGGCAGTGCTGGAGGAGGCGGCCGGAGGAGAGCTGCTCCTGGCAGTGCTGGAGGAGGCGGCCGAAGGAGAGCTGCACCTGGCAGTGCTGGAGGAGGCGGCCGGAGGAGAGCTGCACCTGTCAGTGCTGGAGGAGGCGGCCGGAGGAGAGCTGCACCTGTCAGTGCTGGAGGAGGCGGCCGGAGGAGAGCTGCACCTGTCAGTGCTGGAGGAGGCGGCCGGAGGAGAGCTGCACCTGTCAGTGCTGGAGGAGGCGGCCGGAGGAGAGCTGCACCTGTCAGTGCTGGAGGAGGCGGCCGGAGGAGAGCTGCACCTGTCAGTGCTGGAGGAGGCGGCCGGAGGAGAGCTGCACCTGTCAGTGCTGGAGGAGGCGGCCGGAGGAGAGCTGCACCTGTCAGTGCTGGAGGAGGCGGCCGGAGGAGAGCTGCACCTGTCAGTGCTGGAGGAGGCGGCCGGAGGAGAGCTGCACCTGTCAGTGCTGGAGGAGGCGGCCGGAGGAGAGCTGCACCTGTCAGTGCTGGAGGAGGCAGCCGGAGGAGAGCTGCTCCTGTCAGTGCTGGAGGAGGTGGCTGGAGGAGGCGGCCGGAGGAGAGCTGCACCTGTCAGTGCTGGAGGACGCGGCCGGAGGAGAGCTGCTCCTGTCAGTGCTGGAGGAGGCGGCCGGAGGAGAGCTGCACCTGTCAGTGCTGGAGGACGCGGCCGGAGGAGAGCTGCTCCTGTCAGTGCTGGAGGAGGCGGCCGGAGGAGAGCTGCACCTGTCAGTGCTGGAGGAGGCGGCCGGAGGAGAGCTGCACCTGTCAGTGCTGGAGGAGGCGGCCGGAGGAGAGCTGCACCTGTCAGTGCTGGAGGAGGCGGCCGGAGGAGAGCTGCTTCTGACAGTGCTGGAGGAGGCGGCCGGAGGAGGCGGCCGGAGGAGAGCTGCTCCTGACAGTGCTGGAGGAGGCGGCCGGAGGAGGCGGCCGGAGGAGAGCTGCACCTGTCAGTGCTGGAGGAGGCGGCCGGAGGAGAGCTGCTCCTGTCAGTGCTGGAGGAGGCGGCCGGAGGAGAGCTGCACCTGTCAGTGTTGGAGGAGGCGGCCGGAGGAGAGCTGCTCCTGTCAGTGCTGGAGGAGGCGGCCGGAGGAGAGCTGCTCCTGTCAGTGCAGGAGGAGGCGGCCGGAGGAGAGCTGCTCCTGTCAGTGCTGGAGGAGGCGGCCGGAGGAGAGCTGCTCCTGTCAGTGCTGGAGGAGGCGGCCGGAGGAGAGCTGCTCCTGTCAGTGCTGGAGGAGTCGGCCGGAGGAGAGCTGCTCCTGGCAGTGCTGGAGGAGGCGGCCGGAGGAGAGCTGCACCTGTCAGTGCTGGAGGAGGCGGCCGGAGGAGAGCTGCTCCTGTCAGTGCTGGAGGAGGCGGCCGGAGGAGAGCTGCTCCTGGCAGTGCAGGAGGAGGCGGCCAGAGGAGAGCTGCTCCTGGCAGTGCTGGAGGAGGCGGCCGGAGGAGAGCTGCACCTGTCAGTGCTGGAGGAGGCGGCCGGAGGAGAGCTGCACCTGTCAGTGCTGGAGGAGGCGGCCGGAGGAGAGCTGCAGCTGTCAGTGCTGGAGGAGGCGGCCGGAGGAGAGCTGCACCTGTCAGTGCTGGAGGAGGCGGCCGGAGGAGAGCTGCACCTGTCAGTGCTGGAGGAGGCGGCCGGAGGAGAGCTGCACCTGTCAGTGCTGGAGGAGGCGGCCGGAGGAGAGCTGCACCTGTCAATGCTGGAGGAGGCGGCCGGAGGAGAGCTGCTCCTGTCAGTGCTGGAGGAGGCGGCCGGAGGAAAGCTGCTCCTGGCAGTGCAGGAGGAGGTGGCCAGAGGAGAGCTGCTCCTGGCAGTGCTGGAGGAGGCGGCCGGAGGAGAGCTGCTCCTGTCAGTGCTGGAGGAGGCGGCCGGAGGAGAGCTGCACCTGTCAGTGCTGGAGGAGGCGGCCGGAGGAGAGCTGCACCTGTCAGTGCTGGAGGAGGCGGTGGGAGGAGAGCTGCACCTGTCAGTGCTGGAGGAGGCGGCCGGAGGAGAGCTGCACCTGTCAGTGCTGGAGGAGGCGGCCGGAGGAGAGCTGCACTTGTCAGAGCTGGAGGAGGCGGCCGGAGGAAAGCTGCACCTGTCAGTGCTGGAGGAGGCGGCCGGAGGAGAGCTGCACCTGTCAGTGCTGGAGGAGGCGGCCGGAGGAGAGCTGCACCTGTCAGTGCTGGAGGAGGCGGCCGGAGGAGAGCTGCACCTGTCAGTGCTGGAGGAGGCGGCCGGAGGAGAGCTGCTCCTCTCAGTGCTGGAGGAGGCGGCCGGAGGAGGCGGCCGGAGGAGAGCTGCACCTGTCAGTGCTGGAAAAGGCGGCCGGAGGAGAGCTGCTCCTGTCAGTGCTGGAGGAGGCGGCCGGAGGAGAGCTGCACCTGTCAGTGCTGGAGGAGAGGAGGCAGCCGGAGGAGAGCTGCTCCTGTTAGTGCTGGAGGAGGCGGCCGGAGAAGAGCTGCTCCTGGCAGTGCAGGAGGAGGCGGCCAGTGGAGAGCTGCTCCTGGCAGTGCTGGAGGAGGCGGCCGGAGGAGAGCTGCTCCTGGCAGTGCTGGAGGAGGCGGCCGGAGGACAGCTGCACCTGGCAGTGCTGGAGGAGGCGGCCGGAGGAGAGCTGCACCTGTCAGTGCTGGAGGAGGCGGCCGGAGGAGAGCTGCACCTGTCAGTGCTGGAGGAGGCGGCCGGAGGAGAGCTGCACCTGTCAGTGCTGGAGGAGGCGGCCGGAGGAGAGCTGCACCTGTCAGTGCTGGAGGAGGCGGCCGGAGGAGAGCTGCACCTGTCAGTGCTGGAGGAGGCGGCCGGAGGAGAGCTGCACCTGTCAGTGCTGGAGGAGGCGGCCGGAGGAGAGCTGCACCTGTCAGTGCTGGAGGAGGCGGCCGGAGGAGAGCTGCACCTGTCAGTGCTGGAGGAGGCGGCCGGAGGAGAGCTGCACCTGTCAGTGCTGGAGGAGGCGGCCGGAGGAGAGCTGCACCTGTCAGTGCTGGAGGAGGCGGCCGGAGGAGAGCTGCACCTGTCAGTGCTGGAGGAGGCGGCCGGAGGAGAGCTGCACCTGTCAGTGCTGGAGGAGGCGGCCGGAGGAGAGCTGCACCTGTCAGTGCTGGAGGAGGCGGCCGGAGGAGAGCTGCACCTGTCAGTGCTGGAGGAGGCGGCCGGAGGAGAGCTGCACCTGTCAGTGCTGGAGGAGGCGGCCGGAGGAGAGCTGCACCTGTCAGTGCTGGAGGAGGCGGCCGGAGGAGAGCTGCTCCTCTCAGTGCTGGAGGAGGCGGCCGGAGGAGGCGGCCGGAGGAGAGCTGCACCTGTCAGTGCTGGAAAAGGCGGCCGGAGGAGAGCTGCTCCTGTCAGTGCTGGAGGAGGCGGCCGGAGGAGAGCTGCACCTGTCAGTGCTGGAGGAGAGGAGGCAGCCGGAGGAGAGCTGCTCCTGTTAGTGCTGGAGGAGGCGGCCGGAGAAGAGCTGCTCCTGGCAGTGCAGGAGGAGGCGGCCAGTGGAGAGCTGCTCCTGGCAGTGCTGGAGGAGGCGGCCGGAGGAGAGCTGCTCCTGGCAGTGCTGGAGGAGGCGGCCGGAGGAGAGCTGCACCTGGCAGTGCTGGAGGAGGCGGCCGGAGGAGAGCTGCACCTGTCAGTGCTGGAGGAGGCGGCCGGAGGAGAGCTGCACCTGTCAGTGCTGGAGGAGGCGGCCGGAGGAGAGCTGCACCTGTCAGTGCTGGAGGAGGCGGCCGGAGGAGAGCTGCACCTGTCAGTGCTGGAGGAGGCGGCCGGAGGAGAGCTGCACCTGTCAGTGCTGGAGGAGGCGGCCGGAGGAGAGCTGCACCTGTCAGTGCTGGAGGAGGCGGCCGGAGGAGAGCTGCTCCTCTCAGTGCTGGAGGAGGCGGCCGGAGGAGGCGGCCGGAGGAGAGCTGCACCTGTCAGTGCTGGAAAAGGCGGCCGGAGGAGAGCTGCTCCTGTCAGTGCTGGAGGAGGCGGCCGGAGGAGAGCTGCACCTGTCAGTGCTGGAGGAGAGGAGGCAGCCGGAGGAGAGCTGCTCCTGTTAGTGCTGGAGGAGGCGGCCGGAGAAGAGCTGCTCCTGGCAGTGCAGGAGGAGGCGGCCAGTGGAGAGCTGCTCCTGGCAGTGCTGGAGGAGGCGGCCGGAGGAGAGCTGCTCCTGGCAGTGCTGGAGGAGGCGGCCGGAGGAGAGCTGCACCTGGCAGTGCTGGAGGAGGCGGCCGGAGGAGAGCTGCACCTGTCAGTGCTGGAGGAGGCGGCCGGAGGAGAGCTGCACCTGTCAGTGCTGGAGGAGGCGGCCGGAGGAGAGCTGCACCTGTCAGTGCTGGAGGAGGCGGCCGGAGGAGAGCTGCACCTGTCAGTGCTGGAGGAGGCGGCCGGAGGAGAGCTGCACCTGTCAGTGCTGGAGGAGGCGGCCGGAGGAGAGCTGCACCTGTCAGTGCTGGAGGAGGCGGCCGGAGGAGAGCTGCACCTGTCAGTGCTGGAGGAGGCGGCCGGAGGAGAGCTGCACCTGTCAGTGCTGGAGGAGGCGGCCGGAGGAGAGCTGCACCTGTCAGTGCTGGAGGAGGCGGCCGGAGGAGAGCTGCACCTGTCAGTGCTGGAGGAGGCGGCCGGAGGAGAGCTGCACCTGTCAGTGCTGGAGGAGGCAGCCGGAGGAGAGCTGCACCTGTCAGTGCTGGAGGAGGCGGCCGGAGGAGAGCTGCACCTGTCAGTGCTGGAGGAGGCAGCCGGAGGAGAGCTGCTCCTGTCAGTGCTGGAGGAGGTGGCTGGAGGAGGCGGCCGGAGGAGAGCTGCACCTGTCAGTGCTGGAGGACGCGGCCGGAGGAGAGCTGCTCCTGTCAGTGCTGGAGGAGGCGGCCGGAGGAGAGCTGCACCTGTCAGTGCTGGAGGACGCGGCCGGAGGAGAGCTGCTCCTGTCAGTGCTGGAGGAGGCGGCCGGAGGAGAGCTGCACCTGTCAGTGCTGGAGGAGGCGGCCGGAGGAGAGCTGCACCTGTCAGTGCTGGAGGAGGCGGCCGGAGGAGAGCTGCACCTGTCAGTGCTGGAGGAGGCGGCCGGAGGAGAGCTGCTTCTGACAGTGCTGGAGGAGGCGGCCGGAGGAGGCGGCCGGAGGAGAGCTGCTCCTGACAGTGCTGGAGGAGGCGGCCGGAGGAGGCGGCCGGAGGAGAGCTGCACCTGTCAGTGCTGGAGGAGGCGGCCGGAGGAGAGCTGCTCCTGTCAGTGCTGGAGGAGGCGGCCGGAGGAGAGCTGCACCTGTCAGTGTTGGAGGAGGCGGCCGGAGGAGAGCTGCTCCTGTCAGTGCTGGAGGAGGCGGCCGGAGGAGAGCTGCTCCTGTCAGTGCAGGAGGAGGCGGCCGGAGGAGAGCTGCTCCTGTCAGTGCTGGAGGAGGCGGCCGGAGGAGAGCTGCTCCTGTCAGTGCTGGAGGAGGCGGCCGGAGGAGAGCTGCTCCTGTCAGTGCTGGAGGAGTCGGCTGGAGGAGAGCTGCTCCTGGCAGTGCTGGAGGAGGCGGCCGGAGGAGAGCTGCACCTGTCAGTGCTGGAGGAGGCGGCCGGAGGAGAGCTGCTCCTGTCAGTGCTGGAGGAGGCGGCCGGAGGAGAGCTGCTCCTGGCAGTGCAGGAGGAGGCGGCCAGAGGAGAGCTGCTCCTGGCAGTGCTGGAGGAGGCGGCCGGAGGAGAGCTGCACCTGTCAGTGCTGGAGGAGGCGGCCGGAGGAGAGCTGCACCTGTCAGTGCTGGAGGAGGCGGCCGGAGGAGAGCTGCAGCTGTCAGTGCTGGAGGAGGCGGCCGGAGGAGAGCTGCACCTGTCAGTGCTGGAGGAGGCGGCCGGAGGAGAGCTGCACCTGTCAGTGCTGGAGGAGGCGGCCGGAGGAGAGCTGCACCTGTCAGTGCTGGAGGAGGCGGCCGGAGGAGAGCTGCACCTGTCAATGCTGGAGGAGGCGGCCGGAGGAGAGCTGCTCCTGTCAGTGCTGGAGGAGGCGGCCGGAGGAAAGCTGCTCCTGGCAGTGCAGGAGGAGGTGGCCAGAGGAGAGCTGCTCCTGGCAGTGCTGGAGGAGGCGGCCGGAGGAGAGCTGCTCCTGTCAGTGCTGGAGGAGGCGGCCGGAGGAGAGCTGCACCTGTCAGTGCTGGAGGAGGCGGCCGGAGGAGAGCTGCACCTGTCAGTGCTGGAGGAGGCGGTGGGAGGAGAGCTGCACCTGTCAGTGCTGGAGGAGGCGGCCGGAGGAGAGCTGCACCTGTCAGTGCTGGAGGAGGCGGCCGGAGGAGAGCTGCACTTGTCAGAGCTGGAGGAGGCGGCCGGAGGAGAGCTGCACCTGTCAGTGCTGGAGGAGGCGGCCGGAGGAGAGCTGCACCTGTCAGTGCTGGAGGAGGCGGCCGGAGGAGAGCTGCACCTGTCAGTGCTGGAGGAGGCGGCCGGAGGAGAGCTGCACCTGTCAGTGCTGGAGGAGGCGGCCGGAGGAGAGCTGCTCCTCTCAGTGCTGGAGGAGGCGGCCGGAGGAGGCGGCCGGAGGAGAGCTGCACCTGTCAGTGCTGGAAAAGGCGGCCGGAGGAGAGCTGCTCCTGTCAGTGCTGGAGGAGGCGGCCGGAGGAGAGCTGCACCTGTCAGTGCTGGAGGAGAGGAGGCAGCCGGAGGAGAGCTGCTCCTGTTAGTGCTGGAGGAGGCGGCCGGAGAAGAGCTGCTCCTGGCAGTGCAGGAGGAGGCGGCCAGTGGAGAGCTGCTCCTGGCAGTGCTGGAGGAGGCGGCCGGAGGAGAGCTGCTCCTGGCAGTGCTGGAGGAGGCGGCCGGAGGACAGCTGCACCTGGCAGTGCTGGAGGAGGCGGCCGGAGGAGAGCTGCACCTGTCAGTGCTGGAGGAGGCGGCCGGATGAGAGCTGCACCTGTCAGTGCTGGAGGAGGCGGCCGGAGGAGAGCTGCACCTGTCAGTGCTGGAGGAGGCGGCCGGAGGAGAGCTGCACCTGTCAGTGCTGGAGGAGGCGGCCGGAGGAGAGCTGCACCTGTCAGTGCTGGAGGAGGCGGCCGGAGGAGAGCTGCACCTGTCAGTGCTGGAGGAGGCGGCCGGAGGAGAGCTGCACCTGTCAGTGCTGGAGGAGGCGGCCGGAGGAGAGCTGCACCTGTCAGTGCTGGAGGAGGCGGCCGGAGGAGAGCTGCACCTGTCAGTGCTGGAGGAGGCGGCCGGAGGAGAGCTGCACCTGTCAGTGCTGGAGGAGGCGGCCGGAGGAGAGCTGCACCTGTCAGTGCTGGAGGAGGCAGCCGGAGGAGAGCTGCTCCTGTCAGTGCTGGAGGAGGTGGCTGGAGGAGGCGGCCGGAGGAGAGCTGCACCTGTCAGTGCTGGAGGACGCGGCCGGAGGAGAGCTGCTCCTGTCAGTGCTGGAGGAGGCGGCCGGAGGAGAGCTGCACCTGTCAGTGCTGGAGGACGCGGCCGGAGGAGAGCTGCTCCTGTCAGTGCTGGAGGAGGCGGCCGGAGGAGAGCTGCACCTGTCAGTGCTGGAGGAGGCGGCCGGAGGAGAGCTGCACCTGTCAGTGCTGGAGGAGGCGGCCGGAGGAGAGCTGCACCTGTCAGTGCTGGAGGAGGCGGCCGGAGGAGAGCTGCTTCTGACAGTGCTGGAGGAGGCGGCCGGAGGAGGCGGCCGGAGGAGAGCTGCTCCTGACAGTGCTGGAGGAGGCGGCCGGAGGAGGCGGCCGGAGGAGAGCTGCACCTGTCAGTGCTGGAGGAGGCGGCCGGAGGAGAGCTGCTCCTGTCAGTGCTGGAGGAGGCGGCCGGAGGAGAGCTGCACCTGTCAGTGTTGGAGGAGGCGGCCGGAGGAGAGCTGCTCCTGTCAGTGCTGGAGGAGGCGGCCGGAGGAGAGCTGCTCCTGTCAGTGCAGGAGGAGGCGGCCGGAGGAGAGCTGCTCCTGTCAGTGCTGGAGGAGGCGGCCGGAGGAGAGCTGCTCCTGTCAGTGCTGGAGGAGGCGGCCGGAGGAGAGCTGCTCCTGTCAGTGCTGGAGGAGTCGGCCAGAGGAGAGCTGCTCCTGGCAGTGCTGGAGGAGGCGGCCGGAGGAGAGCTGCACCTGTCAGTGCTGGAGGAGGCGGCCGGAGGAGAGCTGCTCCTGTCAGTGCTGGAGGAGGCGGCCGGAGGAGAGCTGCTCCTGGCAGTGCAGGAGGAGGCGGCCAGAGGAGAGCTGCTCCTGGCAGTGCTGGAGGAGGCGGCCGGAGGAGAGCTGCACCTGTCAGTGCTGGAGGAGGCGGCCGGAGGAGAGCTGCACCTGTCAGTGCTGGAGGAGGCGGCCGGAGGAGAGCTGCAGCTGTCAGTGCTGGAGGAGGCGGCCGGAGGAGAGCTGCACCTGTCAGTGCTGGAGGAGGCGGCCGGAGGAGAGCTGCACCTGTCAGTGCTGGAGGAGGCGGCCGGAGGAGAGCTGCACCTGTCAGTGCTGGAGGAGGCGGCCGGAGGAGAGCTGCACCTGTCAGTGCTGGAGAAGGCGGCCGGAGGCAAGCTGCACCTGTCAGTGCTGGAGGAGGCGGCCGGAGGAGAGCTGCACCTGTCAGTGCTGGAGGAGGCGGCCGGAGGAGAGCTGCATCTGTCAGTGCTGGAGGAGGCGGCCGGAGGAGAGCTGCACCTGTCAGTGCTGGAGGAGGCGGCCGGAGGAGAGCTGCACCTGTCAGTGCTGGAGGAGGCGGTAGGAGGAGAGCTGCACCTGTCAGTGCTGGAGGAGGCGGCCGGAGGAGAGCTGCTCCTGTCAGTGCTGGAGGAGGCGGCCGGAGGAGGCGGCCGGAGGAGAGCTGCACCTGTCAGTGCTTGGGGAGGCTGCCGGAGGAGAGCTGCTCCTGTCAGTGCTGGAGGAGGCGGCCGGAGGAGAGCTGCACCTGTCAGTGCTGGAGGAGGCGGCCGGAGGAGAGCTGCACCTGGCAGTGCTGGAGGAGGCGGCCGGAGGAGAGCTGCTCCTGTCAGTGCTGGAGGAGGCAGCCGGAGGAGAGCTGCACCTGGCAGTGCTGGAGGAGGCGACCGGAGGAGAGCTGCTCCTGTCAGTGCTGGAGGAGGCGGCCGGAGGAGAGCTGCTCCTGTCAGTGCAGGAGGAGGCGGCCGGAGGAGAGCTGCTCCTGTCAGTGCTGGAGGAGGCGGCCGGAGGAGAGCTGCTCCTGTCAGTGCTGGAGGAGGCGGCCGGAGGAGACCTGCTCCTGTCAGTGCTGGAGAAGGCGGCCGGAGGAGAGCTGTTTCTGTCAGTGCTGGAGGAGGCGGCCGGAGGAGTGCTGCTCCTGTCAGTGCTGGAGGAGGTGGCCGGAGGAGAGCTGCACCTGTCAGTGCTGGGGGAGGCGGCCGGAGGAGAGCTGCACCTGTCAGTGCTGGAGGAGGCGGCCGGAGGAGAGCTGCACCTGTCAGTGCTGGAGGAGGCGGCCGGAGGAGGCGGCCAGAGGAGAGCTGCTCCTGTCAGTGCTGGAGGAGGCGGCCAGAGGAGAGCTGCACCTGTCAGTGCTGGAGGAGGCGGCCGGAGGAGGCGGCCAGAGGAGAGCTGCTCCTGTCAGTGCTGGAGGAGGCGGCCGGAGGAGAGCTGCACCTGTCAGTGCTGGAGGAGGCGGCCGGAGGAGATCTGCACCTGTCAGTGCAGGAGGAGGCGGCCGGAGGACAGCTGCTCCTGTCAGTGCAGGAGGAGGTGGCCGGAGGAGAGCTGCTCCTGTCAGTACTGGAGGAGGCGGCCGGAGGAGAGCTGCACCTGTCAGTGCTGGAGGAGGCGGCCGGAGGAGAGCTGCACCTGTCAGTGCTGGAGGAGGCGGCCGGAGGAGAGCTGCTCCTGTCAGTGCTGTAGGAGGAGGCCGGAGGAGAGCTGCTCCTGTCAGTGCTGGAGGAGGCGGCAGAAGGAGAGCTGCACCTGTCAGTGCTGGAGGAGGCGGCCGGAGGAGAGCTGCTCCTGTCAGTGCTGGAGGAGGCGGCCGGAGGAGAGCTGCACCTGTCAGTGCTGGAGGAGGCGGCCAGAGGAGAGCTGCACCTGTCAGTGCAGGAGGAGGCGGCCGGAGGAGAGCTGCTCCTGTCAGTGCTGGAGGAGGCGGACAGAGGAGAGCTGCACCTGTCAGTGCTTGGGGAGGCTGCCGGAGGAGAGCTGCTCCTGTCAGTGCTGGAGGAGGCGGCCGGAGGAGAGCTGCACCTGTCAGTGCTGGAGGAGGCGGCCGGAGGAGAGCTGCACCTGGCAGTGCTGGAGGAGGCGGCCGGAGGAGAGCTGCTCCTGTCAGTGCTGGAGGAGGCAGCCGGAGGAGAGCTGCACCTGGCAGTGCTGGAGGAGGCGACCGGAGGAGAGCTGCTCCTGTCAGTGCTGGAGGAGGCGGCCGGAGGAGAGCTGCTCCTGTCAGTGCAGGAGGAGGCGGCCGGAGGAGAGCTGCTCCTGTCAGTGCTGGAGGAGGCGGCCGGAGGAGAGCTGCTCCTGTCAGTGCTGGAGGAGGCGGCCGGAGGAGACCTGCTCCTGTCAGTGCTGGAGAAGGCGGCCGGAGGAGAGCTGTTTCTGTCAGTGCTGGAGGAGGCGGCCGGAGGAGTGCTGCTCCTGTCAGTGCTGGAGGAGGTGGCCGGAGGAGAGCTGCACCTGTCAGTGCTGGGGGAGGCGGCCGGAGGAGAGCTGCACCTGTCAGTGCTGGAGGAGGCGGCCGGAGGAGAGCTGCACCTGTCAGTGCTGGAGGAGGCGGCCGGAGGAGGCGGCCAGAGGAGAGCTGCTCCTGTCAGTGCTGGAGGAGGCGGCCAGAGGAGAGCTGCACCTGTCAGTGCTGGAGGAGGCGGCCGGAGGAGGCGGCCAGAGGAGAGCTGCTCCTGTCAGTGCTGGAGGAGGCGGCCGGAGGAGAGCTGCACCTGTCAGTGCTGGAGGAGGCGGCCGGAGGAGATCTGCACCTGTCAGTGCAGGAGGAGGCGGCCGGAGGACAGCTGCTCCTGTCAGTGCAGGAGGAGGTGGCCGGAGGAGAGCTGCTCCTGTCAGTACTGGAGGAGGCGGCCGGAGGAGAGCTGCACCTGTCAGTGCTGGAGGAGGCGGCCGGAGGAGAGCTGCACCTGTCAGTGCTGGAGGAGGCGGCCGGAGGAGAGCTGCTCCTGTCAGTGCTGTAGGAGGAGGCCGGAGGAGAGCTGCTCCTGTCAGTGCTGGAGGAGGCGGCAGAAGGAGAGCTGCACCTGTCAGTGCTGGAGGAGGCGGCCGGAGGAGAGCTGCTCCTGTCAGTGCTGGAGGAGGCGGCCGGAGGAGAGCTGCACCTGTCAGTGCTGGAGGAGGCGGCCAGAGGAGAGCTGCACCTGTCAGTGCAGGAGGAGGCGGCCGGAGGAGAGCTGCTCCTGTCAGTGCTGGAGGAGGCGGACAGAGGAGAGCTGCACCTGTCAGTGCTGGAGGAGGCGGCCGGAGGAGAGCTGCACCTGTCAGTGCTGGAGGAGGCGGCCGGAGGAGAGCTGCTCCTGTCAGTCCTGGAGGAGGAGGCCGGAGGAGAGCTGCACCTGTCAGTGATGGAGGAGGCCGGAGCAAAGCTGCTCCTGTCAGTGCTGGAGGAGGCAGCCGGAGGAGAGCTGCTCCTGTCAGTGCTGGAGGAGACGGCCGGAGGAAAGCTGCTCCTGTCAGTGCAGGAGGAGGAGGCCGGAGGAGAGCTGCACCTGTCAGTGCTGGAGGAGGCGGCCGGAGGAGAGCTGCTCCTCTCAGTGCAGGAGGAGGCGGCCGGAGGAGAGCTGCTCCTGTCAGTGCTGGAGGAGGCGGCCGGAGGAGAGCTGCTCCTGTCAGTGCTGGAGGAGGCGGCCGGAGGAGAGCTGCTCCTGTCAGTGCTGGAGGAGGCGGCCGGAGGAGAGCTGCTCCTGTCAGTGCAGGAGGAGGCGGCCGGAGGAGAGCTGCTCCTGTCAGTGCTGGAGGAGGCGGCCGGAGGAGGCGGCCGGAGGAGAGCTGCACCTGTCAGTGCTGGAAAAGGCGGCCGGAGGAGAGCTGCTCCTGTCAGTGCTGGAGGAGGCGGCCGGAGGAGAGCTGCACCTGTCAGTGCTGGAGGAGAGGAGGCAGCTGGAGGAGAGCTGCTCCTGTTAGTGCTGGAGGAGGCGGCCGGAGAAGAGCTGCTCCTGGCAGTGCAGGAGGAGGCGGCCAGTGGAGAGCTGCTCCTGGCAGTGCTGGAGGAGGCGGCCGGAGGAGAGCTGCTCCTGGCAGTGCTGGAGGAGGCGGCCGGAGGAGAGCTGCACCTGGCAGTGCTGGAGGAGGCGGCCGGAGGAGAGCTGCACCTGTCAGTGCTGGAGGAGGCGGCCGGAGGAGAGCTGCACCTGTCAGTGCTGGAGGAGGCGGCCGGAGGAGAGCTGCACCTGTCAGTGCTGGAGGAGGCGGCCGGAGGAGAGCTGCACCTGTCAGTGCTGGAGGAGGCGGCCGGAGGAGAGCTGCACCTGTCAGTGCTGGAGGAGGCGGCCGGAGGAGAGCTGCACCTGTCAGTGCTGGAGGAGGCGGCCGGAGGAGAGCTGCACCTGTCAGTGCTGGAGGAGGCGGCCGGAGGAGAGCTGCACCTGTCAGTGCTGGAGGAGGCGGCCGGAGGAGAGCTGCACCTGTCAGTGCTGGAGGAGGCGGCCGGAGGAGAGCTGCACCTGTCAGTGCTGGAGGAGGCGGCCGGAGGAGAGCTGCACCTGTCAGTGCTGGAGGAGGCAGCCGGAGGAGAGCTGCTCCTGTCAGTGCTGGAGGAGGTGGCTGGAGGAGGCGGCCGGAGGAGAGCTGCACCTGTCAGTGCTGGAGGACGCGGCCGGAGGAGAGCTGCTCCTGTCAGTGCTGGAGGAGGCGGCCGGAGGAGAGCTGCACCTGTCAGTGCTGGAGGACGCGGCCGGAGGAGAGCTGCTCCTGTCAGTGCTGGAGGAGGCGGCCGGAGGAGAGCTGCACCTGTCAGTGCTGGAGGAGGCGGCCGGAGGAGAGCTGCACCTGTCAGTGCTGGAGGAGGCGGCCGGAGGAGAGCTGCACCTGTCAGTGCTGGAGGAGGCGGCCGGAGGAGAGCTGCTTCTGACAGTGCTGGAGGAGGCGGCCGGAGGAGGCGGCCGGAGGAGAGCTGCTCCTGACAGTGCTGGAGGAGGCGGCCGGAGGAGGCGGCCGGAGGAGAGCTGCACCTGTCAGTGCTGGAGGAGGCGGCCGGAGGAGATCTGCTCCTGTCAGTGCTGGAGGAGGCGGCCGGAGGAGAGCTGCACCTGTCAGTGTTGGAGGAGGCGGCCGGAGGAGAGCTGCTCCTGTCAGTGCTGGAGGAGGCGGCCGGAGGAGAGCTGCTCCTGTCAGTGCAGGAGGAGGCGGCCGGAGGAGAGCTGCTCCTGTCAGTGCTGGAGGAGGCGGCCGGAGGAGAGCTGCTCCTGTCAGTGCTGGAGGAGGCGGCCGGAGGAGAGCTGCTCCTGTCAGTGCTGGAGGAGTCGGCCGGAGGAGAGCTGCTCCTGGCAGTGCTGGAGGAGGCGGCCGGAGGAGAGCTGCACCTGTCAGTGCTGGAGGAGGCGGCCGGAGGAGAGCTGCTCCTGTCAGTGCTGGAGGAGGCGGCCGGAGGAGAGCTGCTCCTGGCAGTGCAGGAGGAGGCGGCCAGAGGAGAGCTGCTCCTGGCAGTGCTGGAGGAGGCGGCCGGAGGAGAGCTGCACCTGTCAGTGCTGGAGGAGGCGGCCGGAGGAGAGCTGCACCTGTCAGTGCTGGAGGAGGCGGCCGGAGGAGAGCTGCAGCTGTCAGTGCTGGAGGAGGCGGCCGGAGGAGAGCTGCACCTGTCAGTGCTGGAGGAGGCGGCCGGAGGAGAGCTGCACCTGTCAGTGCTGGAGGAGGCGGCCGGAGGAGAGCTGCACCTGTCAGTGCTGGAGGAGGCGGCCGGAGGAGAGCTGCACCTGTCAATGCTGGAGGAGGCGGCCGGAGGAGAGCTGCTCCTGTCAGTGCTGGAGGAGGCGGCCGGAGGAAAGCTGCTCCTGGCAGTGCAGGAGGAGGTGGCCAGAGGAGAGCTGCTCCTGGCAGTGCTGGAGGAGGCGGCCGGAGGAGAGCTGCTCCTGTCAGTGCTGGAGGAGGCGGCCGGAGGAGAGCTGCACCTGTCAGTGCTGGAGGAGGCGGCCGGAGGAGAGCTGCACCTGTCAGTGCTGGAGGAGGCGGTGGGAGGAGAGCTGCACCTGTCAGTGCTGGAGGAGGCGGCCGGAGGAGAGCTGCACCTGTCAGTGCTGGAGGAGGCGGCCGGAGGAGAGCTGCACTTGTCAGAGCTGGAGGAGGCGGCCGGAGGAGAGCTGCACCTGTCAGTGCTGGAGGAGGCGGCCGGAGGAGAGCTGCACCTGTCAGTGCTGGAGGAGGCGGCCGGAGGAGAGCTGCACCTGTCAGTGCTGGAGGAGGCGGCCGGAGGAGAGCTGCACCTGTCAGTGCTGGAGGAGGCGGCCGGAGGAGAGCTGCTCCTCTCAGTGCTGGAGGAGGCGGCCGGAGGAGGCGGCCGGAGGAGAGCTGCACCTGTCAGTGCTGGAAAAGGCGGCCGGAGGAGAGCTGCTCCTGTCAGTGCTGGAGGAGGCGGCCGGAGGAGAGCTGCACCTGTCAGTGCTGGAGGAGAGGAGGCAGCCGGAGGAGAGCTGCTCCTGTTAGTGCTGGAGGAGGCGGCCGGAGAAGAGCTGCTCCTGGCAGTGCAGGAGGAGGCGGCCAGTGGAGAGCTGCTCCTGGCAGTGCTGGAGGAGGCGGCCGGAGGAGAGCTGCTCCTGGCAGTGCTGGAGGAGGCGGCCGGAGGACAGCTGCACCTGGCAGTGCTGGAGGAGGCGGCCGGAGGAGAGCTGCACCTGTCAGTGCTGGAGGAGGCGGCCGGATGAGAGCTGCACCTGTCAGTGCTGGAGGAGGCGGCCGGAGGAGAGCTGCACCTGTCAGTGCTGGAGGAGGCGGCCGGAGGAGAGCTGCACCTGTCAGTGCTGGAGGAGGCGGCCGGAGGAGAGCTGCACCTGTCAGTGCTGGAGGAGGCGGCCGGAGGAGAGCTGCACCTGTCAGTGCTGGAGGAGGCGGCCGGAGGAGAGCTGCACCTGTCAGTGCTGGAGGAGGCGGCCGGAGGAGAGCTGCACCTGTCAGTGCTGGAGGAGGCGGCCGGAGGAGAGCTGCACCTGTCAGTGCTGGAGGAGGCGGCCGGAGGAGAGCTGCACCTGTCAGTGCTGGAGGAGGCGGCCGGAGGAGAGCTGCACCTGTCAGTGCTGGAGGAGGCAGCCGGAGGAGAGCTGCTCCTGTCAGTGCTGGAGGAGGTGGCTGGAGGAGGCGGCCGGAGGAGAGCTGCACCTGTCAGTGCTGGAGGACGCGGCCGGAGGAGAGCTGCTCCTGTCAGTGCTGGAGGAGGCGGCCGGAGGAGAGCTGCACCTGTCAGTGCTGGAGGACGCGGCCGGAGGAGAGCTGCTCCTGTCAGTGCTGGAGGAGGCGGCCGGAGGAGAGCTGCACCTGTCAGTGCTGGAGGAGGCGGCCGGAGGAGAGCTGCACCTGTCAGTGCTGGAGGAGGCGGCCGGAGGAGAGCTGCACCTGTCAGTGCTGGAGGAGGCGGCCGGAGGAGAGCTGCTTCTGACAGTGCTGGAGGAGGCGGCCGGAGGAGGCGGCCGGAGGAGAGCTGCTCCTGACAGTGCTGGAGGAGGCGGCCGGAGGAGGCGGCCGGAGGAGAGCTGCACCTGTCAGTGCTGGAGGAGGCGGCCGGAGGAGAGCTGCTCCTGTCAGTGCTGGAGGAGGCGGCCGGAGGAGAGCTGCACCTGTCAGTGTTGGAGGAGGCGGCCGGAGGAGAGCTGCTCCTGTCAGTGCTGGAGGAGGCGGCCGGAGGAGAGCTGCTCCTGTCAGTGCAGGAGGAGGCGGCCGGAGGAGAGCTGCTCCTGTCAGTGCTGGAGGAGGCGGCCGGAGGAGAGCTGCTCCTGTCAGTGCTGGAGGAGGCGGCCGGAGGAGAGCTGCTCCTGTCAGTGCTGGAGGAGTCGGCCAGAGGAGAGCTGCTCCTGGCAGTGCTGGAGGAGGCGGCCGGAGGAGAGCTGCACCTGTCAGTGCTGGAGGAGGCGGCCGGAGGAGAGCTGCTCCTGTCAGTGCTGGAGGAGGCGGCCGGAGGAGAGCTGCTCCTGGCAGTGCAGGAGGAGGCGGCCAGAGGAGAGCTGCTCCTGGCAGTGCTGGAGGAGGCGGCCGGAGGAGAGCTGCACCTGTCAGTGCTGGAGGAGGCGGCCGGAGGAGAGCTGCACCTGTCAGTGCTGGAGGAGGCGGCCGGAGGAGAGCTGCAGCTGTCAGTGCTGGAGGAGGCGGCCGGAGGAGAGCTGCACCTGTCAGTGCTGGAGGAGGCGGCCGGAGGAGAGCTGCACCTGTCAGTGCTGGAGGAGGCGGCCGGAGGAGAGCTGCACCTGTCAGTGCTGGAGGAGGCGGCCGGAGGAGAGCTGCACCTGTCAGTGCTGGAGAAGGCGGCCGGAGGCAAGCTGCACCTGTCAGTGCTGGAGGAGGCGGCCGGAGGAGAGCTGCACCTGTCAGTGCTGGAGGAGGCGGCCGGAGGAGAGCTGCATCTGTCAGTGCTGGAGGAGGCGGCCGGAGGAGAGCTGCACCTGTCAGTGCTGGAGGAGGCGGCCGGAGGAGAGCTGCACCTGTCAGTGCTGGAGGAGGCGGTAGGAGGAGAGCTGCACCTGTCAGTGCTGGAGGAGGCGGCCGGAGGAGAGCTGCTCCTGTCAGTGCTGGAGGAGGCGGCCGGAGGAGGCGGCCGGAGGAGAGCTGCACCTGTCAGTGCTTGGGGAGGCTGCCGGAGGAGAGCTGCTCCTGTCAGTGCTGGAGGAGGCGGCCGGAGGAGAGCTGCACCTGTCAGTGCTGGAGGAGGCGGCCGGAGGAGAGCTGCACCTGGCAGTGCTGGAGGAGGCGGCCGGAGGAGAGCTGCTCCTGTCAGTGCTGGAGGAGGCAGCCGGAGGAGAGCTGCACCTGGCAGTGCTGGAGGAGGCGACCGGAGGAGAGCTGCTCCTGTCAGTGCTGGAGGAGGCGGCCGGAGGAGAGCTGCTCCTGTCAGTGCAGGAGGAGGCGGCCGGAGGAGAGCTGCTCCTGTCAGTGCTGGAGGAGGCGGCCGGAGGAGAGCTGCTCCTGTCAGTGCTGGAGGAGGCGGCCGGAGGAGACCTGCTCCTGTCAGTGCTGGAGAAGGCGGCCGGAGGAGAGCTGTTTCTGTCAGTGCTGGAGGAGGCGGCCGGAGGAGTGCTGCTCCTGTCAGTGCTGGAGGAGGTGGCCGGAGGAGAGCTGCACCTGTCAGTGCTGGGGGAGGCGGCCGGAGGAGAGCTGCACCTGTCAGTGCTGGAGGAGGCGGCCGGAGGAGAGCTGCACCTGTCAGTGCTGGAGGAGGCGGCCGGAGGAGGCGGCCAGAGGAGAGCTGCTCCTGTCAGTGCTGGAGGAGGCGGCCAGAGGAGAGCTGCACCTGTCAGTGCTGGAGGAGGCGGCCGGAGGAGGCGGCCAGAGGAGAGCTGCTCCTGTCAGTGCTGGAGGAGGCGGCCGGAGGAGAGCTGCACCTGTCAGTGCTGGAGGAGGCGGCCGGAGGAGATCTGCACCTGTCAGTGCAGGAGGAGGCGGCCGGAGGACAGCTGCTCCTGTCAGTGCAGGAGGAGGTGGCCGGAGGAGAGCTGCTCCTGTCAGTACTGGAGGAGGCGGCCGGAGGAGAGCTGCACCTGTCAGTGCTGGAGGAGGCGGCCGGAGGAGAGCTGCACCTGTCAGTGCTGGAGGAGGCGGCCGGAGGAGAGCTGCTCCTGTCAGTGCTGTAGGAGGAGGCCGGAGGAGAGCTGCTCCTGTCAGTGCTGGAGGAGGCGGCAGAAGGAGAGCTGCACCTGTCAGTGCTGGAGGAGGCGGCCGGAGGAGAGCTGCTCCTGTCAGTGCTGGAGGAGGCGGCCGGAGGAGAGCTGCACCTGTCAGTGCTGGAGGAGGCGGCCAGAGGAGAGCTGCACCTGTCAGTGCAGGAGGAGGCGGCCGGAGGAGAGCTGCTCCTGTCAGTGCTGGAGGAGGCGGACAGAGGAGAGCTGCACCTGTCAGTGCTTGGGGAGGCTGCCGGAGGAGAGCTGCTCCTGTCAGTGCTGGAGGAGGCGGCCGGAGGAGAGCTGCACCTGTCAGTGCTGGAGGAGGCGGCCGGAGGAGAGCTGCACCTGGCAGTGCTGGAGGAGGCGGCCGGAGGAGAGCTGCACCTGGCAGTGCTGGAGGAGGCGGCCGGAGGAGAGCTGCACCTGTCAGTGCTGGAGGAGGCGGCCGGAGGAGAGCTGCACCTGTCAGTGCTGGAGGAGGCGGCCGGAGGAGAGCTGCACCTGTCAGTGCTGGAGGAGGCGGCCGGAGGAGAGCTGCACCTGTCAGTGCTGGAGGAGGCGGCCGGAGGAGAGCTGCACCTGTCAGTGCTGGAGGAGGCGGCCGGAGGAGAGCTGCACCTGTCAGTGCTGGAGGAGGCGGCCGGAGGAGAGCTGCACCTGTCAGTGCTGGAGGAGGCGGCCGGAGGAGAGCTGCACCTGTCAGTGCTGGAGGAGGCGGCCGGAGGAGAGCTGCACCTGTCAGTGCTGGAGGAGGCGGCCGGAGGAGAGCTGCACCTGTCAGTGCTGGAGGAGGCGGCCGGAGGAGAGCTGCACCTGTCAGTGCTGGAGGAGGCAGCCGGAGGAGAGCTGCTCCTGTCAGTGCTGGAGGAGGTGGCTGGAGGAGGCGGCCGGAGGAGAGCTGCACCTGTCAGTGCTGGAGGACGCGGCCGGAGGAGAGCTGCTCCTGTCAGTGCTGGAGGAGGCGGCCGGAGGAGAGCTGCACCTGTCAGTGCTGGAGGACGCGGCCGGAGGAGAGCTGCTCCTGTCAGTGCTGGAGGAGGCGGCCGGAGGAGAGCTGCACCTGTCAGTGCTGGAGGAGGCGGCCGGAGGAGAGCTGCACCTGTCAGTGCTGGAGGAGGCGGCCGGAGGAGAGCTGCACCTGTCAGTGCTGGAGGAGGCGGCCGGAGGAGAGCTGCTTCTGACAGTGCTGGAGGAGGCGGCCGGAGGAGGCGGCCGGAGGAGAGCTGCTCCTGACAGTGCTGGAGGAGGCGGCCGGAGGAGGCGGCCGGAGGAGAGCTGCACCTGTCAGTGCTGGAGGAGGCGGCCGGAGGAGATCTGCTCCTGTCAGTGCTGGAGGAGGCGGCCGGAGGAGAGCTGCACCTGTCAGTGTTGGAGGAGGCGGCCGGAGGAGAGCTGCTCCTGTCAGTGCTGGAGGAGGCGGCCGGAGGAGAGCTGCTCCTGTCAGTGCAGGAGGAGGCGGCCGGAGGAGAGCTGCTCCTGTCAGTGCTGGAGGAGGCGGCCGGAGGAGAGCTGCTCCTGTCAGTGCTGGAGGAGGCGGCCGGAGGAGAGCTGCTCCTGTCAGTGCTGGAGGAGTCGGCCGGAGGAGAGCTGCTCCTGGCAGTGCTGGAGGAGGCGGCCGGAGGAGAGCTGCACCTGTCAGTGCTGGAGGAGGCGGCCGGAGGAGAGCTGCTCCTGTCAGTGCTGGAGGAGGCGGCCGGAGGAGAGCTGCTCCTGGCAGTGCAGGAGGAGGCGGCCAGAGGAGAGCTGCTCCTGGCAGTGCTGGAGGAGGCGGCCGGAGGAGAGCTGCACCTGTCAGTGCTGGAGGAGGCGGCCGGAGGAGAGCTGCACCTGTCAGTGCTGGAGGAGGCGGCCGGAGGAGAGCTGCAGCTGTCAGTGCTGGAGGAGGCGGCCGGAGGAGAGCTGCACCTGTCAGTGCTGGAGGAGGCGGCCGGAGGAGAGCTGCACCTGTCAGTGCTGGAGGAGGCGGCCGGAGGAGAGCTGCACCTGTCAGTGCTGGAGGAGGCGGCCGGAGGAGAGCTGCACCTGTCAATGCTGGAGGAGGCGGCCGGAGGAGAGCTGCTCCTGTCAGTGCTGGAGGAGGCGGCCGGAGGAAAGCTGCTCCTGGCAGTGCAGGAGGAGGTGGCCAGAGGAGAGCTGCTCCTGGCAGTGCTGGAGGAGGCGGCCGGAGGAGAGCTGCTCCTGTCAGTGCTGGAGGAGGCGGCCGGAGGAGAGCTGCACCTGTCAGTGCTGGAGGAGGCGGCCGGAGGAGAGCTGTACCTGTCAGTGCTGGAGGAGGCGGTGGGAGGAGAGCTGCACCTGTCAGTGCTGGAGGAGGCGGCCGGAGGAGAGCTGCACCTGTCAGTGCTGGAGGAGGCGGCCGGAGGAGAGCTGCACTTGTCAGAGCTGGAGGAGGCGGCCGGAGGAGAGCTGCACCTGTCAGTGCTGGAGGAGGCGGCCGGAGGAGAGCTGCACCTGTCAGTGCTGGAGGAGGCGGCCGGAGGAGAGCTGCACCTGTCAGTGCTGGAGGAGGCGGCCGGAGGAGAGCTGCACCTGTCAGTGCTGGAGGAGGCGGCCGGAGGAGAGCTGCTCCTCTCAGTGCTGGAGGAGGCGGCCGGAGGAGGCGGCCGGAGGAGAGCTGCACCTGTCAGTGCTGGAAAAGGCGGCCGGAGGAGAGCTGCTCCTGTCAGTGCTGGAGGAGGCGGCCGGAGGAGAGCTGCACCTGTCAGTGCTGGAGGAGAGGAGGCAGCCGGAGGAGAGCTGCTCCTGTTAGTGCTGGAGGAGGCGGCCGGAGAAGAGCTGCTCCTGGCAGTGCAGGAGGAGGCGGCCAGTGGAGAGCTGCTCCTGGCAGTGCTGGAGGAGGCGGCCGGAGGAGAGCTGCTCCTGGCAGTGCTGGAGGAGGCGGCCGGAGGACAGCTGCACCTGGCAGTGCTGGAGGAGGCGGCCGGAGGAGAGCTGCACCTGTCAGTGCTGGAGGAGGCGGCCGGATGAGAGCTGCACCTGTCAGTGCTGGAGGAGGCGGCCGGAGGAGAGCTGCACCTGTCAGTGCTGGAGGAGGCGGCCGGAGGAGAGCTGCACCTGTCAGTGCTGGAGGAGGCGGCCGGAGGAGAGCTGCACCTGTCAGTGCTGGAGGAGGCGGCCGGAGGAGAGCTGCACCTGTCAGTGCTGGAGGAGGCGGCCGGAGGAGAGCTGCACCTGTCAGTGCTGGAGGAGGCGGCCGGAGGAGAGCTGCACCTGTCAGTGCTGGAGGAGGCGGCCGGAGGAGAGCTGCACCTGTCAGTGCTGGAGGAGGCGGCCGGAGGAGAGCTGCACCTGTCAGTGCTGGAGGAGGCGGCCGGAGGAGAGCTGCACCTGTCAGTGCTGGAGGAGGCAGCCGGAGGAGAGCTGCTCCTGTCAGTGCTGGAGGAGGTGGCTGGAGGAGGCGGCCGGAGGAGAGCTGCACCTGTCAGTGCTGGAGGACGCGGCCGGAGGAGAGCTGCTCCTGTCAGTGCTGGAGGAGGCGGCCGGAGGAGAGCTGCACCTGTCAGTGCTGGAGGACGCGGCCGGAGGAGAGCTGCTCCTGTCAGTGCTGGAGGAGGCGGCCGGAGGAGAGCTGCACCTGTCAGTGCTGGAGGAGGCGGCCGGAGGAGAGCTGCACCTGTCAGTGCTGGAGGAGGCGGCCGGAGGAGAGCTGCACCTGTCAGTGCTGGAGGAGGCGGCCGGAGGAGAGCTGCTTCTGACAGTGCTGGAGGAGGCGGCCGGAGGAGGCGGCCGGAGGAGAGCTGCTCCTGACAGTGCTGGAGGAGGCGGCCGGAGGAGGCGGCCGGAGGAGAGCTGCACCTGTCAGTGCTGGAGGAGGCGGCCGGAGGAGAGCTGCTCCTGTCAGTGCTGGAGGAGGCGGCCGGAGGAGAGCTGCACCTGTCAGTGTTGGAGGAGGCGGCCGGAGGAGAGCTGCTCCTGTCAGTGCTGGAGGAGGCGGCCGGAGGAGAGCTGCTCCTGTCAGTGCAGGAGGAGGCGGCCGGAGGAGAGCTGCTCCTGTCAGTGCTGGAGGAGGCGGCCGGAGGAGAGCTGCTCCTGTCAGTGCTGGAGGAGGCGGCCGGAGGAGAGCTGCTCCTGTCAGTGCTGGAGGAGTCGGCCAGAGGAGAGCTGCTCCTGGCAGTGCTGGAGGAGGCGGCCGGAGGAGAGCTGCACCTGTCAGTGCTGGAGGAGGCGGCCGGAGGAGAGCTGCTCCTGTCAGTGCTGGAGGAGGCGGCCGGAGGAGAGCTGCTCCTGGCAGTGCAGGAGGAGGCGGCCAGAGGAGAGCTGCTCCTGGCAGTGCTGGAGGAGGCGGCCGGAGGAGAGCTGCACCTGTCAGTGCTGGAGGAGGCGGCCGGAGGAGAGCTGCACCTGTCAGTGCTGGAGGAGGCGGCCGGAGGAGAGCTGCAGCTGTCAGTGCTGGAGGAGGCGGCCGGAGGAGAGCTGCACCTGTCAGTGCTGGAGGAGGCGGCCGGAGGAGAGCTGCACCTGTCAGTGCTGGAGGAGGCGGCCGGAGGAGAGCTGCACCTGTCAGTGCTGGAGGAGGCGGCCGGAGGAGAGCTGCACCTGTCAGTGCTGGAGAAGGCGGCCGGAGGCAAGCTGCACCTGTCAGTGCTGGAGGAGGCGGCCGGAGGAGAGCTGCACCTGTCAGTGCTGGAGGAGGCGGCCGGAGGAGAGCTGCATCTGTCAGTGCTGGAGGAGGCGGCCGGAGGAGAGCTGCACCTGTCAGTGCTGGAGGAGGCGGCCGGAGGAGAGCTGCACCTGTCAGTGCTGGAGGAGGCGGTAGGAGGAGAGCTGCACCTGTCAGTGCTGGAGGAGGCGGCCGGAGGAGAGCTGCTCCTGTCAGTGCTGGAGGAGGCGGCCGGAGGAGGCGGCCGGAGGAGAGCTGCACCTGTCAGTGCTTGGGGAGGCTGCCGGAGGAGAGCTGCTCCTGTCAGTGCTGGAGGAGGCGGCCGGAGGAGAGCTGCACCTGTCAGTGCTGGAGGAGGCGGCCGGAGGAGAGCTGCACCTGGCAGTGCTGGAGGAGGCGGCCGGAGGAGAGCTGCTCCTGTCAGTGCTGGAGGAGGCAGCCGGAGGAGAGCTGCACCTGGCAGTGCTGGAGGAGGCGACCGGAGGAGAGCTGCTCCTGTCAGTGCTGGAGGAGGCGGCCGGAGGAGAGCTGCTCCTGTCAGTGCAGGAGGAGGCGGCCGGAGGAGAGCTGCTCCTGTCAGTGCTGGAGGAGGCGGCCGGAGGAGAGCTGCTCCTGTCAGTGCTGGAGGAGGCGGCCGGAGGAGACCTGCTCCTGTCAGTGCTGGAGAAGGCGGCCGGAGGAGAGCTGTTTCTGTCAGTGCTGGAGGAGGCGGCCGGAGGAGTGCTGCTCCTGTCAGTGCTGGAGGAGGTGGCCGGAGGAGAGCTGCACCTGTCAGTGCTGGGGGAGGCGGCCGGAGGAGAGCTGCACCTGTCAGTGCTGGAGGAGGCGGCCGGAGGAGAGCTGCACCTGTCAGTGCTGGAGGAGGCGGCCGGAGGAGGCGGCCAGAGGAGAGCTGCTCCTGTCAGTGCTGGAGGAGGCGGCCAGAGGAGAGCTGCACCTGTCAGTGCTGGAGGAGGCGGCCGGAGGAGGCGGCCAGAGGAGAGCTGCTCCTGTCAGTGCTGGAGGAGGCGGCCGGAGGAGAGCTGCACCTGTCAGTGCTGGAGGAGGCGGCCGGAGGAGATCTGCACCTGTCAGTGCAGGAGGAGGCGGCCGGAGGACAGCTGCTCCTGTCAGTGCAGGAGGAGGTGGCCGGAGGAGAGCTGCTCCTGTCAGTACTGGAGGAGGCGGCCGGAGGAGAGCTGCACCTGTCAGTGCTGGAGGAGGCGGCCGGAGGAGAGCTGCACCTGTCAGTGCTGGAGGAGGCGGCCGGAGGAGAGCTGCTCCTGTCAGTGCTGTAGGAGGAGGCCGGAGGAGAGCTGCTCCTGTCAGTGCTGGAGGAGGCGGCAGAAGGAGAGCTGCACCTGTCAGTGCTGGAGGAGGCGGCCGGAGGAGAGCTGCTCCTGTCAGTGCTGGAGGAGGCGGCCGGAGGAGAGCTGCACCTGTCAGTGCTGGAGGAGGCGGCCAGAGGAGAGCTGCACCTGTCAGTGCAGGAGGAGGCGGCCGGAGGAGAGCTGCTCCTGTCAGTGCTGGAGGAGGCGGACAGAGGAGAGCTGCACCTGTCAGTGCTTGGGGAGGCTGCCGGAGGAGAGCTGCTCCTGTCAGTGCTGGAGGAGGCGGCCGGAGGAGAGCTGCACCTGTCAGTGCTGGAGGAGGCGGCCGGAGGAGAGCTGCACCTGGCAGTGCTGGAGGAGGCGGCCGGAGGAGAGCTGCTCCTGTCAGTGCTGGAGGAGGCAGCCGGAGGAGAGCTGCACCTGGCAGTGCTGGAGGAGGCGACCGGAGGAGAGCTGCTCCTGTCAGTGCTGGAGGAGGCGGCCGGAGGAGAGCTGCTCCTGTCAGTGCAGGAGGAGGCGGCCGGAGGAGAGCTGCTCCTGTCAGTGCTGGAGGAGGCGGCCGGAGGAGAGCTGCTCCTGTCAGTGCTGGAGGAGGCGGCCGGAGGAGACCTGCTCCTGTCAGTGCTGGAGAAGGCGGCCGGAGGAGAGCTGTTTCTGTCAGTGCTGGAGGAGGCGGCCGGAGGAGTGCTGCTCCTGTCAGTGCTGGAGGAGGTGGCCGGAGGAGAGCTGCACCTGTCAGTGCTGGGGGAGGCGGCCGGAGGAGAGCTGCACCTGTCAGTGCTGGAGGAGGCGGCCGGAGGAGAGCTGCACCTGTCAGTGCTGGAGGAGGCGGCCGGAGGAGGCGGCCAGAGGAGAGCTGCTCCTGTCAGTGCTGGAGGAGGCGGCCAGAGGAGAGCTGCACCTGTCAGTGCTGGAGGAGGCGGCCGGAGGAGGCGGCCAGAGGAGAGCTGCTCCTGTCAGTGCTGGAGGAGGCGGCCGGAGGAGAGCTGCACCTGTCAGTGCTGGAGGAGGCGGCCGGAGGAGATCTGCACCTGTCAGTGCAGGAGGAGGCGGCCGGAGGACAGCTGCTCCTGTCAGTGCAGGAGGAGGTGGCCGGAGGAGAGCTGCTCCTGTCAGTACTGGAGGAGGCGGCCGGAGGAGAGCTGCACCTGTCAGTGCTGGAGGAGGCGGCCGGAGGAGAGCTGCACCTGTCAGTGCTGGAGGAGGCGGCCGGAGGAGAGCTGCTCCTGTCAGTGCTGTAGGAGGAGGCCGGAGGAGAGCTGCTCCTGTCAGTGCTGGAGGAGGCGGCAGAAGGAGAGCTGCACCTGTCAGTGCTGGAGGAGGCGGCCGGAGGAGAGCTGCTCCTGTCAGTGCTGGAGGAGGCGGCCGGAGGAGAGCTGCACCTGTCAGTGCTGGAGGAGGCGGCCAGAGGAGAGCTGCACCTGTCAGTGCAGGAGGAGGCGGCCGGAGGAGAGCTGCTCCTGTCAGTGCTGGAGGAGGCGGACAGAGGAGAGCTGCACCTGTCAGTGCTGGAGGAGGCGGCCGGAGGAGAGCTGCACCTGTCAGTGCTGGAGGAGGCGGCCGGAGGAGAGCTGCTCCTGTCAGTCCTGGAGGAGGAGGCCGGAGGAGAGCTGCACCTGTCAGTGATGGAGGAGGCCGGAGCAAAGCTGCTCCTGTCAGTGCTGGAGGAGGCAGCCGGAGGAGAGCTGCTCCTGTCAGTGCTGGAGGAGACGGCCGGAGGAAAGCTGCTCCTGTCAGTGCAGGAGGAGGAGGCCGGAGGAGAGCTGCACCTGTCAGTGCTGGAGGAGGCGGCCGGAGGAGAGCTGCTCCTCTCAGTGCAGGAGGAGGCGGCCGGAGGAGAGCTGCTCCTGTCAGTGCTGGAGGAGGCGGCCGGAGGAGAGCTGCTCCTGTCAGTGCTGGAGG
Source organism: Ranitomeya variabilis (assembly GCF_051348905.1). Taxonomy (NCBI): domain Eukaryota; kingdom Metazoa; phylum Chordata; class Amphibia; order Anura; family Dendrobatidae; genus Ranitomeya; species Ranitomeya variabilis. The sequence goes on from NC_135239.1 coordinate 82,317,565, forward strand.
AGGCGGCCGGAGGAGAGCTGCTCCTGTCAGTGCTGGAGGAGGCGGCCGGAGGAGAGCTGCTCCTGTCAGTGCAGGAGGAGGCGGCCGGAGGAGAGCTGCTCCTGTCAGTGCTGGAGGAGGCGGCCGGAGGAGAGCTGCTCCTGTCAGTGCAGGAGGAGGCGGCCGGAGGAGAGCTGCTCCTCTCTGTGCTGGAGGAGGCGGCCGGAGGAGAGCTGCTCCTGTCAGTGCTGGAGGAGGCGGCCGGAGGAGTGCTGCTCCTGTCAGTGCTGGAGGAGGCGGCTGGAGGAGAGCTGCACCTGTCAGTGCCGGAGGAGGCGGCCGGAGGAGAGCTGCTCCTGTCAGTGCTGGAGGAGGCGGCCGGAGGAGAGCTGCACCTGTCAGTGCTGGAGGAGGCAGCCGGAGGAGGCGGCCGGAGGAGAGCTGCTCCTGTCAGTGCTGGAGGAGGCGGCCAGAGGAGAGCTGCTCCTGGCAGTGCTGGAGGAGGCGGCCGGAGGAGAGCTGCACCTGTCAGTGCTGGAGGAGGCGGCCGGAGGAGAGCTGCTCCTGGCAGTGCAGGAGGAGGCGGCCAGAGGAGAGCTGATCCTGGCAGTGCTAGAGGAGGCGGCCGGAGGAGAGCTGCAACTGTCAGTGCTGGAGGAGGCGGCCGGAGGAGAGCTGCACCTGTCAGTGCTGGAGGAGGCGGCCGGAGGAGAACTGCACCTGTCAGTGCTGGAGGAGGCGGCCGGAGGAGAGCTGCACCTGTCAGTGCTGGAGGAGGCGGCCGGAGGAGAGCTGCACCTGTCAATGCTGGAGGAGGCGGCCGGAGGAGAGCTGCTCCTGTCAGTGCTGGAGGAGGCGGCCGGAGGAGAGCTGCTCCTGGCAGTGCAGGAGGAGGTGGCCAGAGGAGAGCTGCTCCTGGCAGTGCTGGAGGAGGCGGCCGGAGGAGAGCTGCTCCTGTCAGTGCTGGAGGAGGCGGCCGGAGGAGAGCTGCACCTGTCAGTGCTGGAGGAGGCGGCCGGAGGAGAGCTGCACCTGTCAGTGCTGGAGGAGGCGGTGGGAGGAGAGCTGCACCTGTCAGTGCTGGAGGAGGCGGCCGGAGGAGAGCTGCACCTGTCAGTGCTGGAGGAGGCGGCCGGAGGAGAGCTGCACTTGTCAGAGCTGGAGGAGGCGGCCGGAGGAGAGCTGCACCTGTCAGTGCTGGAGGAGGCAGCCGGAGGAGAGCTGCACCTGTCAGTGCTGGAGGAGGCGGCCGGAGGAGAGCTGCACCTGTCAGTGCTGGAGGAGGCGGCCGAAGGAGAGCTGCACCTGTCAGTGCTGGAGGAGGCGGCCGGAGGAGAGCTGCTCCTCTCAGTGCTGGAGGAGGCGGCCGGAGGAGGCGGCCGGAGGAGAGCTGCACCTGTCAGTGCTGGAAAAGGCGGCCGGAGGAGAGCTGCTCCTGTCAGTGCTGGAGGAGGCGGCCGGAGGAGAGCTGCACCTGTCAGTGCTGGAGGAGAGGAGGCAGCCGGAGGAGAGCTGCTCCTGTTAGTGCTGGAGGAGGCGGCCGGAGAAGAGCTGCTCCTGGCAGTGCAGGAGGAGGCGGCCAGTGGAGAGCTGCTCCTGGCAGTGCTGGAGGAGGCGGCCGGAGGAGAGCTGCTCCTGGCAGTGCTGGAGGAGGCGGCCGGAGGAGAGCTGCACCTGGCAGTGCTGGAGGAGGCGGCCGGAGGAGAGCTGCACCTGTCAGTGCTGGAGGAGGCGGCCGGAGGAGAGCTGCACCTGTCAGTGCTGGAGGAGGCGGCCGGAGGAGAGCTGCACCTGTCAGTGCTGGAGGAGGCGGCCGGAGGAGAGCTGCACCTGTCAGTGCTGGAGGAGGCGGCCGGAGGAGAGCTGCACCTGTCAGTGCTGGAGGAGGCGGCCGGAGGAGAGCTGCACCTGTCAGTGCTGGAGGAGGCGGCCGGAGGAGAGCTGCACCTGTCAGTGCTGGAGGAGGCGGCCGGAGGAGAGCTGCACCTGTCAGTGCTGGAGGAGGCGACCGGAGGAGAGCTGCACCTGTCAGTGCTGGAGGAGGCGGCCGGAGGAGAGCTGCACCTGTCAGTGCTGGAGGAGGCGGCCGGAGGAGAGCTGCACCTGTCAGTGCTGGAGGAGGCAGCCGGAGGAGAGCTGCTCCTGTCAGTGCTGGAGGAGGCGGCTGGAGGAGGCGGCCGGAGGAGAGCTGCACCTGTCAGTGCTGGAGGACGCGGCCGGAGGAGAGCTGCTCCTGTCAGTGCTGGAGGAGGCGGCCGGAGGAGAGCTGCACCTGTCAGTGCTGGAGGACGCGGCCGGAGGAGAGCTGCTCCTGTCAGTGCTGGAGGAGGCGGCCGGAGGAGAGCTGCACCTGTCAGTGCTGGAGGAGGCGGCCGGAGGAGAGCTGCACCTGTCAGTGCTGGAGGAGGCGGCCGGAGGAGAGCTGCACCTGTCAGTGCTGGAGGAGGCGGCCGGAGGAGAGCTGCTCCTGACAGTGCTGGAGGAGGCGGCCGGAGGAGGCGGCCGGAGGAGAGCTGCTCCTGACAGTGCTGGAGGAGGCGGCCGGAGGAGGCGGCCAGAGGAGAGCTGCACCTGTCAGTGCTGGAGGAGGCGGCCGGAGGAGAGCTGCTCCTGTCAGTGCTGGAGGAGGCGGCCGGAGGAGAGCTGCACCTGTCAGTGTTGGAGGAGGCGGCCGGAGGAGAGCTGCTCCTGTCAGTGCTGGAGGAGGCGGCCGGAGGAGAGCTGCTCCTGTCAGTGCAGGAGGAGGCGGCCGGAGGAGAGCTGCTCCTGTCAGTGCTGGAGGAGGCGGCCGGAGGAGAGCTGCTCCTGTCAGTGCTGGAGGAGGCGGCCGGAGGAGAGCTGCTCCTGTCAGTGCTGGAGGAGTCGGCCGGAGGAGAGCTGCTCCTGGCAGTGCTGGAGGAGGCGGCCGGAGGAGAGCTGCACCTGTCAGTGCTGGAGGAGGCGGCCGGAGGAGAGCTGCTCCTGTCAGTGCTGGAGGAGGCGGCCGGAGGAGAGCTGCTCCTGGCAGTGCAGGAGGAGGCGGCCAGAGGAGAGCTGCTCCTGGCAGTGCTGGAGGAGGCGGCCGGAGGAGAGCTGCACCTGTCAGTGCTGGAGGAGGCGGCCGGAGGAGAGCTGCACCTGTCAGTGCTGGAGGAGGCGGCCGGAGGAGAGCTGCAGCTGTCAGTGCTGGAGGAGGCGGCCGGAGGAGAGCTGCACCTGTCAGTGCTGGAGGAGGCGGCCGGAGGAGAGCTGCACCTGTCAGTGCTGGAGGAGGCGGCCAGAGGAGAGCTGCACCTGTCAGTGCTGGAGGAGGCGGCCGGAGGAGAGCTGCACCTGTCAGTGCTGGAGAAGGCGGCCGGAGGAGAGCTGCACCTGTCAGTGCTGGAGGAGGCGGCCGGAGGAGAGCTGCACCTGTCAGTGCTGGAGGAGGCGGCCGGAGGAGAGCTGCATCTGTCAGTGCTGGAGGAGGCGGCCGGAGGAGAGCTGCACCTGTCAGTTCTGGAGGAGGCGGCCGGAGGAGAGCTGCACCTGTCAGTGCTGGAGGAGGCGGTAGGAGGAGAGCTGCACCTGTCAGTGCTGGAGGAGGCGGCCGGAGGAGAGCTGCTCCTGTCAGTGCTGGAGGAGGCGGCCGGAGGAGGCGGCCGGAGGAGAGCTGCACCTGTCAGTGCTGGAGGAGGCGGCCGGAGGAGAGCTGCTCCTGTCAGTGCTGGAGGAGGCGGCCGGAGGAGAGCTGCACCTGTCAGTGCTGGAGGAGGCGGCCGGAGGAGAGCTGCACCTGGCAGTGCTGGAGGAGGCGGCCGGAGGAGAGCTGCTCCTGTCAGTGCTGGAGGAGGCAGCCGGAGGAGAGCTGCACCTGGCAGTGCTGGAGGAGGCGACCGGAGGAGAGCTGCTCCTGTCAGTGCTGGAGGAGGCGGCCGGAGGAGAGCTGCTCCTGTCAGTGCAGGAGGAGGCGGCCGGAGGAGAGCTGCTCCTGTCAGTGCTGGAGGAGGCGGCCGGAGGAGAGCTGCTCCTGTCAGTGCTGGAGGAGTCGGCCGGAGGAGACCTGCTCCTGTCAGTGCTGGAGGAGGCGGCCGGAGGAGAGCTGTTTCTGTCAGTGCTGGAGGAGGCGGCCGGAGGAGTGCTGCTCCTGTCAGTGCTGGAGGAGGTGGCCGGAGGAGAGCTGCACCTGTCAGTGCTGGGGGAGGCGGCCGGAGGAGAGCTGCACCTGTCAGTGCTGGAGGAGGCGGCCGGAGGAGAGCTGCACCTGTCAGTGCTGGAGGAGGCGGCCGGAGGAGGCGGCCAGAGGAGAGCTGCTCCTGTCAGTGCTGGAGGAGGCGGCCAGAGGAGAGCTGCACCTGTCAGTGCTGGAGGAGGCGGCCGGAGGAGGCGGCCAGAGGAGAGCTGCTCCTGTCAGTGCTGGAGGAGGCGGCCGGAGGAGAGCTGCACCTGTCAGTGCTGGAGGAGGCGGCCGGAGGAGATCTGCACCTGTCAGTGCAGGAGGAGGCGGCCGGAGGACAGCTGCTCCTGTCAGTGCAGGAGGAGGTGGCCGGAGGAGAGCTGCTCCTGTCAGTCCTGGAGGAGGCGGCCGGAGGAGAGCTGCACCTGTCAGTGCTGGAGGAGGCGGCCGGAGGAGAGCTGCACCTGTCAGTGCTGGAGGAGGCGGCCGGAGGAGAGCTGCTCCTGTCAGTGTTGTAGGAGGAGGCCGGAGGAGAGCTGCTCCTGTCAGTGCTGGAGGAGGCGGCAGAAGGAGAGCTGCTCCTGTCAGTGCTGGAGGAGGCGGCCGGAGGAGAGCTGCACCTGTCAGTGCTGGAGGAGGCGGCCGGAGGAGAGCTGCTCCTGTCAGTGTTGTAGGAGGAGGCCGGAGGAGAGCTGCTCCTGTCAGTGCTGGAGGAGGCGGCAGAAGGAGAGCTGCTCCTGTCAGTGCTGGAGGAGGCGGCCGGAGGAGAGCTGCACCTGTCAGTGCTGAAGGAGGCGGCCGGAGGAGAGCTGCACCTGTCAGTGCTGGAGGAGGCGGCCGGAGGAGAGCTGCACCTGTCAGTGCTGGAGGAGGCGGCCGGAGGAGAGCTGCACCTGTCAGTGCAGGAGGAGGCGGCCGGAGGAGAGCTGCTCCTGTCAGTGCTGGAGGAGGCGGACAGAGGAGAGCTGCACCTGTCAGTGCTGGAGGAGGCGGCCGGAGGAGAGCTGCACCTGTCAGTGCTGGAGGAGGCGGCCGGAGGAGAGCTGCTCCTGTCAGTCCTGGAGGAGGAGGCCGGAGGAGAGCTGCACCTGTCAGTGATGGAGGAGGCCGGAGGAAAGCTGCTCCTGTCAGTGCTGGAGGAGGCAGCCGGAGGAGAGCTGCTCCTGTCAGTGCTGGAGGAGACGGCCGGAGGAAAGCTGCTCCTGTCAGTGCAGGAGGAGGAGGCCGGAGGAGAGCTGCACCTGTCAGTGCTGGAGGAGGCGGCCGGAGGAGAGCTGCTCCTCTCAGTGCAGGAGGAGGCGGCCGGAGGAGAGCTGCTCCTGTCAGTGCTGGAGGAGGCGGCCGGAGGAGAGCTGCTCCTGTCAGTGCTGGAGGAGGCGGCCGGAGGAGAGCTGCTCCTGTCAGTGCTGGAGGAGGCGGCCGGAGGAGAGCTGCTCCTGTCAGTGCAGGAGGAGGCGGCCGGAGGAGAGCTGCTCCTGTCAGTGCTGGAGGAGGCGGCCGGAGGAGAGCTGCTCCTGTCAGTGCAGGAGGAGGCGGCCGGAGGAGAGCTGCTCCTCTCTGTGCTGGAGGAGGCGGCCGGAGGAGAGCTGCTCCTGTCAGTGCTGGAGGAGGCGGCCGGAGGAGTGCTGCTCCTGTCAGTGCTGGAGGAGGCGGCTGGAGGAGAGCTGCACCTGTCAGTGCCGGAGGAGGCGGCCGGAGGAGAGCTGCTCCTGTCAGTGC